>NC_089234.1:10000-647060 GCF_963924675.1 Phocoena phocoena | reverse complement strand
ACTTACTGTCCAGGACGCCTCGCGGACTTACTGTCCAGGATGTTCCTTTTCTTCTCTCAAGGGTCTGAGTTAAATTTGGGAGAAGCTGAAAGGCTTGGCAGCTCTCGGTGGGTGAGGCTCGGGCCGCTCACCGCCTGCAGGTTCCCAGGTGCTGGACCGAGTCCTCTGTGGGGAGGAGGCCGCCGCCAGCGTCGGGCTCGGTGGCCGGTCGTCAGGGGTGCCGCGGATGCACCTTTCCTGACGGTCGCGCCTGCCTGCAGCCGCCACGCAGCATCACGGCTGTCTTCCCGTCTGACCTGCGAAGGCCAGGAATTCACGCTTGGAGCTGGCCTCCGCGGGGGTGTGTGTACCTGCGAGTGTGATGCGAGGGCATCTCTAGGCCCACGTGCGTGCAAACACGTGTAAGCACGGGACTGGTCCAGGCCTCACACTCATGCTTCACCCCCCCCACCCACACACACACACAGTTCTCCTCCATCCCCGGCACCCCTGAGGTGCTAACTCTGCAGCCTTCCGGAAGCTGTTTGGCCTGGGCTGCTCCCTGGAAGTGGGGTGTGTTTCTCCTTGACGCAGAGGCAGGGGCCACTGGGGCCGGGAAGCTGAGGGGCTCGGCCACCCCCCCGTGCCCCCCCGCCGCCCTTCCCCTCCCGTACCCACAGCTCCCGCCCTGTGCCTCCCCTCCCCCATCCCCAAACCCTTCCCCCACCCCATGCCCCTCCCCATCCTGCATCCCCTCTCCTGGCCGTGCACCCCTAGGGCCCCTGGCATGGCCGCCAGGGGGTGCTGAGTGGGGTGAGGTTTGCCATGGGCGCTTCTTCGCAGCAGATATGGGCTAACAGGTGTCACCTGTGGGGTCCAGTATCCAAGCCTCGCCAGGCAGGGTCCGAGGCTCTTTGTGCCCCCATCTCCAGGTGTCCAGGATGCTGCAGGAACCTGTGTGAGACTGAAATCAGGCAGCTGTGTCTGAAGTGGTCCCGTTTATGCAAAAGGAGCTTTGGCTTATCCCCCCACGCAAACCACAGACGCCATCAAGGGCTCCTGCCGGGGGAGGTGTCAGCTCTGCCTCCCTCTGACCGGCCGATGGCTGGCCTGGTGCACGCAGGCTCAGCGGCGAGGGCCACGTGCAGGTGGCTTAGGTAGCAGCCTGGCGCCCAGTAATTGCTGTGTGCACAGCACCGCTAACTGCACGCTCTGGGAGTGATGGATGAGGTAGCAGAGGGGGAGAGGACGGGTGTGGCTTCGGGCTCCCGCACAGCTGCAGGGGACGTGAGTGATGACCGCGTCCCCAGGGTGTGCGTGGCCATGGTGGCCAGACACTGCCAGTGCCCTTCCCTCCTGGGGGCACGGTGCCCCGTGGGGTGTGGCTCTGAAGGGTCCCTCAGGGCCAGGTCTTGTTTTTTATCTTCCTGTGTGAGGTCAGTGCTCTTACTCTTTTGACTTAGTTTGGGCAAAACGGTGTCCCCCCTGCTGGACACTGCCTGAGGGCACCTCGGAGGCGATGCCAGCGCCCACGGCGGCAGCACCGCGTGGTCTCAGCAGGGCGAGGTGGCCCTGCGTGGCCAATCAGCACAGGTAGTGTGGGTCCAGCGCCGGCGGCAGCGGGGCTGAGTCCGGAGCAGGCCTCGCACAGAAGGGCCTGCAGGGTGCCCCGGGTCTCTCCGGCCACACGCCCGGGGGGCCTGCCCTCGGGAGGCCTGCACGCGGCCCGGGTGATGTGCAGGGCAGGTGCTGGAGCAACACCTGTTTCCCGGAAGTTGCAGGTCCCTGCTGCAGACAGACCCTCCCCCAGGGCTTCTTGGTGCCCCCTGGGAGGCAAACCAAAGTGACCCTATATTTTTTTCTGTTTCTTTTCTTCAGCTCTTAGAATTTGACAAAGAGCTGTCTGTCTTTAAGGACAGACTATATGAACTGGACATCTCGTTCCCTCCCAGGTAAGGACCGCCGCTCGCTGGGCCAGCAGGTAACTGTCCTCCTGTCCGTGCGTCTGTCTGTGCCCACCTGTGCCTCTTCCCCCTCCCCCACCCCCCACTGAGCACAGCAGGGGTCTGTTCGCTCCTTTCTCCCAACATGGCCTCAGATTAGCCTACGAGGGACCCACACAGGCAGCTCTATGTTCTGGATCTTTCTGGAACCGTCGTGGCGGGGGTTTTGGTTTGGTTTGTCCGTGTTTGTCTTTCTCGGGTATGTAAGCTTTTGCTGGATTTTGCTCTGGTGTTCACAGAGTCTTGAAATCTGCAGCAATAACAGTGCGTTCCCTCCCGACCAGCCCGGGGCTGCAGAGGGCCGGGGTTGGGGGAGAGAGACGATTACGAGGTGGCCAGGACACCGGGTGGGCGCTCGGCCCGCGGGCCCGTCTGGAAAGACACGGATGCCCCATCACGGGCCTCTCCCACCCATCTCTCTCCTTTCGTAGATTCCAAGTACGAATTCTTATCACTTGGGAGAAAACGGGCCTTGGGCAGCTTCAGGGAAGCTTTCTCAGGTAGACGGGACCTGGTGAGCAAGTGAGGCCGAGAGCGCCGCCTGGCTCCCCCCCCCCCCCCCCCCGTCTGCGTCGGGCCTGGCAGTAAGCGCCTCAGATCCACGCCAGAGGAACGGTTGGCTTCAGAGCGCGCTGGTGGGCCAGGTCCTCTCAGGCTCCCTCTGAAGGTCACCCCCTGCTTCCTGGGACACTCCGGTGGTCAAACGTGTGCAGGCTTGAAGGGCCCCCCACCATCCACTGGACATGGGACTCGCTACGGGTCCAGGCTCTGGCCAAGGCGGCCGGGCGCTCGCAGCTCAGGGTCGGTGCCCAGACCAGCGGTGCGAGGTTCGGGGGCCAGGGAAGCAGGGACCTGGGCCCTTGGGGTGCCTGCTGGGCCCCCAGCAGCGGCTCCAACACCCTTGAACTCGTGACTCAGCATTTCAGGATCAGAAGGGCGGCCCTCAGCAATGCCGTCCAGGTGCTGACCACCACGTTGCCCAGTCTCTGACGCTACTTTAAACGTACACGTCACGTGCGGTGAACCGTGCTCCCAGGTGCAGCTAAAGTCGAAAGACGTCCTGAGAGACTTGCTCGGCCCGCGCCTCCTGAGGTAGTGCCGGCATCTGGAGCGTCCCTCCCGCTTGACCGGGGTCCAGCGCCTCTCTCAGGGCTGTGGAGCCGGCCAGGAGGGAGGGGGCCTGGGGCTGCCAAAGGCATAGCCCTGTGGACACGTGTGCCCGGAGCTGGCGTCAGCCCCTCGAGCGTCTCCCAAAGGCCGCAGCCTTGAAGGTCACCCAGGTGCAAGGTGCAGAAGATGCAGGCAGGACCGGCCACAGGACCTCGTGGTCCGTGCTCAGGTGGCCGAGGGACGAGCCCCCACCCCTAGGCAGCAGAGAGACTGGCACGTCCAGAGTCGGGAGGGACAGGGCTGCGTGGTCCAGCCAGGCCCCGGCTGGCGGTCTCCAGGAAGCAAGGGCCGTCCCCCCGGAAGGTGGCCGTAGCCCCGGCCTCTGAGATCCCAGTGGTAGGTGGGGGTGGGCATGCTCTGGTGCCAAGCCGGAGGAACTCCAGGGAGGGCCTGGGGTTCGTCAGTGTACCTGGGGCTGCGGGCACCTCGAGGGCACCCGCGCTCAGTCTGGGGCACACCTGCCTCGGTGTTTGATGGACTCATGTGGCAGGAGAATGACCCCGAGAGGTCCCGCCCTCGTCTGGGAACCTGTGGACGTCCTGTGACTTTGCAGGTGCATTAGGAATGTGCCCATGCTGTAGGTGTGGTGTCCTGGGCCGCGGGTGCCCCCCGCAAGCCCGTCACAGCAGAGGCCCCCATCCTCCTGGAGGTGGCGGCTGCCACCCGAGGGAGGTGGCCTGGGTGGGGCAGGCCTCCGGGGGCACTGGGAGGACCATCAATTTAGGGGCCGGGTTTTCTCCCTTTAACTGGGAGGTAGCATTCGAAGTCTTCCGAGGTGGGAAAAATCGTGGTTTACAGACTGAGTCATCAGCTCCCAAAGCTGGGGGTCCAGCTCACAGTAGGAAATATACCTGCCTGTCAGCCCTGTCACAGCCAGTGGTGCAAGACCCACCAAAGGGTCCTGAGGCCCTTCTGGCCACTGCCCAGCTCATCCATCCCTCCCCCACTGCCCAGGTCATCTCCCCGCACTGTCCAAGTCACCCACCCCTGCCCCGCTTCCGGGGTCATCGTTCCCCTCCCGCACTGCCCATCTTCCCCCTCGTCTGGTGCCTGGGTCACACCCATCCCCTCCCTTGGCTCTGTTGCATTTTCAAAGCATGTTTGTGACCATCGGGTAGAGCTCACAGCCCCCCTGGGTTGCCACGTGGGGTCTGGAGGGCTGTTCCAGACATGGGACAATGTCAGCGGAAGCAGAAGCGGGACAGCAGGAGGGACTTGGTTAGAAACGGTGGCTGTGTGGTTTGGTACCCAGATGTGGTCTCTGACTGTGCCGGAAAATAAGTGATCTCAGGCGTGCTGTGTGTGTGTGTGTGTGTGTGAGCTGCCGTGCACACTGTAGGCACGTGTGGATGTGGCACGCATGGGTGTGGGTGCACGTGTGTGCATAGTACGTGCACGTGGGTGTACCGTGTGTGCAGGATGTATGCGATCGGATTATAGACTGCTTGCGTGTGTTTGTGCAGTGCATGGGTTTGCGTGTGTGCATATAGTATCCACGTGTGCACACGGAGTGTACGTACGTGGTGTGGGTGTACACGTGTGCATGCAGAGTTGTACGCATACATGGTTGTATGCAGACGTGTGGTATGTGGGGGTGTGTGCATGGGTGTGTGCAGTATGTCGGGGTGGGGTGGGTCGTGTATGCACGTGTGCACGGTGTGTGTACGCATGGGCCTGTTTGTGGGGGTGGGTGTGCGTGCGTGCAAGTACATGGCTGTGTACAGGCGTGGGTATGTGTGTGCATGAGCCGTGTTTGCACGTGTGCATGGTATGTGCACATATGAGCGAATAGGTGTTTGCACGTACACGGGTATTTACATGGGGGTGTGTGCGTGAGCTTGTGTGTAGTTCGCGCGTGTGGTGCAAAACTCGTGTGTGTACGTGTATGCACGTGTGCTTCCTGGGTGTATGCACTGCCTGCACGGGTGGAGTGTTTCTGGGGCATGCAGGGGGTGTCCTCTGTGCACAGCTGCTAGCCTAGGGCCATCTCCCGCTCTTGGAAGCTGTTGGGGGCTTCTGGCCTGGCGTGGTTTCCTTGCAGACCGTCCGTCTATCGCTTCTCTCCGAGCTGAGGGGTGGGAGCCACTGAGGAGCCGCCTGAGGAGCCTGGCGCCCGGGCTGCCCTGGTCCTGCGCGGGGAGGGGCAGGAAGGGGCAGGTGGGCAGGGGAGGCGCCCTGGAAGGAGGCAGGAGTCTGCGGGGGTGCCCGCCAGCTGCACGTCCTGCCCACAGGGCCGTCCTGCGTCCAGGCTCCACCACGCTGCGCTCTTTGAGGTGGAAAGGCGGAACCTCCCGCTTCTGTTTCTTCTGGTGTGGCTGAGCCCGTTGGGACCTTTCCGGAAGCCGTGCTGGTCAGTGAGGGACACCACGTCTGCGTTTGTCTGCGTGGCCTCGGGCAGGGCGGGGTGTGCATGTGGCAGCCCCTCAGTCACAGAGAAGGGCCACGCCAGCCCCTTCCCACGCTCCCGAGGCCCGTGTCATCCTCACGACTCCGTTCTGTGAAAACGGCCCTTCCCTCCCACGTGGGCCAGGCGGT
The DNA here is from genome assembly GCF_963924675.1 of Phocoena phocoena. Taxonomy (NCBI): domain Eukaryota; kingdom Metazoa; phylum Chordata; class Mammalia; order Artiodactyla; family Phocoenidae; genus Phocoena; species Phocoena phocoena. The sequence continues at coordinate 641,373 of NC_089234.1, read as the reverse complement.
CGGGACAGAGGCGCGTTGGGCTCCGAGGCCATGGGCCCTCACACGTGACTCTGGGCGTTTGTGGGGACGGTCTGTGTTTCACTGGCTGCCGGACTCTGGCCCCTCCTGGGGGCGGGGGACGGGGGGTGTGGGCAGTGTCCGTTCAAGGGGTAGTGGGCACCCCAGGCCGTCGTGCCTGTCCTCACCCAGCTTTCCTCTCTGTGAGGCCTGTTTGCTCCAGCTTGTCAGCCAGGGAATTAGCAAGAGCCATGGGCATCCCTGGTGCCAACGGGCAGTGCCACGGGAGCAGGGTGTCCTGAGCGGCATCCTCTGGCCGTCGCGCCTGGTTTTCAGAACCTTTCTGCGCCTTTTGCCTTTGTTATCCAAGCAGTGGAGTCACCGCAAACTGGCTGTGGAGTCCTGTTCCCCGTTCTGGTGGAGGCGAGCTCTCAGCTGCTGGGGGCCAGGGGCTGGGGGCGGGGTCAGTGCAGAGCCTGGAGTGGAGGCCACGGGGGCCCCCGTGGCTCCAGGCTGTGGCTAATCGCATACCCGGGACAGTCCTCAGAGATGCTCGAGCAGACAGGTCTCCTAAGGAGAGCGAGGGGGGCGGGGGCGAGTTTCTTGAGCAGAGGCGTTCGTGACTGTTCTCCGCGGGCTAACAGAACTCCACTCCTAATGGATTGTAACTCAATGCTGTGTGTCACTTTGCTGAAAGAGGTGCTAATATTTCAGGCGTTTGTAGAGCCTTCAATTCTCGTTCTTCTCAGCCTCGGGGACAGTTTTGCATCTTCGTGAGGGACAACCACGAAGTGACCGGCGGGTTGGGGTAGAGGCAGGGAGCGCGGCCAGGCCAGGCTAGTGGGCGCACGGGGTGCCCGCCACAGAGACCCTCCGGGGCCCACCCTGCGCTCCAGATGACGCCCGCCAACCCCCAGTGGCCAGGGACGGCAGTCGGGACCAGGCCAAATGAAGGCCTTTAAGGCCACGTGGTGTTTCCACGTGCTGGTGATGTAAAAGGCTTTAAGTTCGTGCTCAGAATAACTGGTGGGCAAAGAGTGTGATGCTGGCGCTGGCATGAGCCGTGCCCACCTGGTCTGTCTGTGTGACCGGCCTCGAGGGGATGCAGAGCCGCTGGCATGAGCCATGCCCACCTGGTCTGTCTGTGTGACCGGCCTCGAGGCTGGTTGTTTGCAGTGGACAAGGCGACAGTCAGCTTTCCGTGTCCTGTGTTGTCATCCTGTCCACCCTCCCTGCTCTCCAGCCCAGCGTCCGCTTGCGGCTCCCACTCTCAACCCGGATTTGGGCCGATCGCGGGAGCCCCCCAGGATGGCCCGGCGTGAGTGGCAGTGCTTTGGGACGCCCCAGAGGTGACCACCAAAGCCTGCCCTGTGCATCCAGCAGGGAGTTTCTAACGTAGAGTGTTTTTCTGAGTCACTGTCGTTGGTTTTAAAATAAAGAGATCAAAGTATGAAGATGAGATGGCTTAGCTGCCTTTTCCACTAATGTGGTGGCAGCAGGCTTCCTGTGGTGTGGAATCCTCCCGCGGCCCTGCACGCAGCCCTGCCCTGGACCCAAGTCCCTTCGGAGCGCTGCTGCCCACCTGCGCCCTCAGAACCGCCCCCGCCGCAGGAAGCCTCCCATCACTGAGGCTCGAGAATTCCCAGAGGTGGCGGGATGCGCCCCACACGCTCCCCTCTTGTCCCACTGACTCCTAAACTGTGTCTCCCAGGCCTGAGATTCAATCAAGGAAGCATTCATGTGGCTTTGCCTGGGTGGGGCTGAGGAGGGGACCGCCCCCAACACCGTGACAACAGCAAGTAGCCTCTCCGTGTAATCGCAAACATAGAGCTTACCTTCCAGCCCCTGACAGGGTCTCGGGGCCCCTGGGGGTCCACACGTCACGGCCGAGAACTCCCCAAACCTGGAAGTAACCAAAACGCCGCCTTTAGCGGATAGATGTCGGCTGCTGAAGCGGCCGGACCGCTGCTCCCCGCGGGCCTGGGAGCAGCGGGAACCAGGGGGCCGGGCGCTGCTGTCTGTGGCGCGGGAGCCGCCGGGGGGTGGAGGGCTGCTGCGGCCCCTGCGCTTGTGGCCCTGCGTGCCACGTGTGCCTCAGAGTGAAGCTGACCAGGGAGGTGGACGGACGCACAGTCAGAGGTGGACGGACGCACAGCAGAGTACATACCTCGCCGGAGAAAAGTCACACCTTCCCAAGGACGGACAAAAACGCTCCACGGTGGGAAAAAGGTTTTTACTGGGCAAATTAATTACAGAAAAAGACCCAGCGAGAGCTTTCGAAAAAGACAAACATATACACAACACAGGGATGAGATATACCACACGGCAAAAATATACACAACACAGGGATAAAATATATCACACGGCTCTGGCCAGAGGAGGCTGTCTCTCTCCAGTGGATACAGTTATTTTTATATTAAAGATTCGGAGGCACTTTTCAGACTTCTTTTGGGGCCATAATTCAACTTTGGACCATCTATAGATTCCTGTCTGTAACGATAAGTATAAGATGGTGACAATTGGACAGAAAGGCTGAGCTCCCTGCTGTGTGCCCGGCCTGTTCTTGGGAAGGGAGCCAGGGAGCTTGTCCAGCTGGTCACCGAGCCCCGGGTGGATACGGCCCACACCGAGGCACGGGGGCAAGCGCTGAGGGGCGAAGGGAAGCCGCCGGTCGCCCCACGGGGATGCTGCGGGCACCTGTGTCCACAGAGCCGGGTCAGCTCTATGGCTCTGACCACGGGCCCCTCCTCCCCACGGCAGTGTGAATGTTATTGCCCAGTTCAGGTGCAGCTTCCTTCCGCCTCCTTTTCTTTCCCAGGAGTCTCAGGTGTTTGGAAACTGAGTTCCTGCGCGGCCACTGCCTGCCGGCCTCCGGGGCTGCCATGCACGGGTGGACGGTCTGCCAATTTGCTGGCCGGGCGGGCCCGTCTGCCCTCAGCAGGGCCGTGACTTGGGAACACTCACGTTCTCCCCGAGCGAGAAGCCCCGGAGGGTCTCCCCCAGCACCCCCAATTCTCCGCCTCCCGCTTCGGTGAGAACTGGGCCTGTCTTGCCAGGTTCAGGGGCCCCCGCCCCCTCCACCCTCAGGGTCCTCCTGAGCCCGCGTCTCTCGCACACAGCGGCCGGCCCTGCGGAGTCGGGCGGCCGACACAGTGGGCCTTTGTGCCGCCGCGGCCTGGCTGCTGGCCTCGGGCCCTGGTGACACCACCCGCCTGCCCGCCGCTCAGATGTAGGCCGAGCCTTGTTGGCAGCGCCCTGGCAAGGGGGCCGCTTGCCCACATCCTGAATCCTGCGGGAAGGAGCCCGAGGGGCTGGGCGGACAGGTGGGCGATTGTTAGCTTTATCGCAGAGCCATTCGTTGTGGCGTCACTCCCCACCACGCGGGGCCAGGCCGGCGGCTCGTCCCACGTCCCCGCCCTGCGCAGCGTTTGCTTTCAGATAAGTCCGCGTGTGCAGCGAGCATTAATCATTGGCAGCCCCGGCAGGCAGCGCTGGGCCATCCTCGGAGCGGCCTGGGCAGGGCCCCCCTCTCGGGCCCATGCCGGCCTTGCCCGGCCCGTCTGCGCCGGCACCGCCCTGCTCGCTCCTGGCCTGGCTCTGGGAGTGGCTGGCCCCTTCCGGGAGTCTGTCCACAGCAAGGGCCCCCGGTCCGTGGGGTGAGGGTGCCGCCCCCAACCGCCCTGCCTGTCCCGGCCAGGGCGCCCCTCACGGCCAGCTGCTTTTGCCTGCTGAATCACACGTGGGCAGGCCCCACGGCAGCAGCAAGGTTGAGGACACGGACTGAAGGCCCAGGGGGAAGCTTGTCACGGCTCCGGGCCTCCCGGGCCCTTCCCTGTTACTCCTCACCAGGCTGACTGTCCCCGTGATGGCCTGTCAGTCAGCTCCTGGCGGTGGACGGGGGACTGGACTCGGGCCCGGACACCCTGTGACGATGGCTCCGCGGTGTGCGTGGGGACTGTCCGTCACTTACCTGAGTGGGGTTGTCGTGCCGTTTCTAACGCAGGACGCTCGCCCCGGGCAGGTCCCCAGGGGGCTCTGTGGGCACTGGGGCGCAGCCTCAGTGGGACCCCCGACGGCCAGGGCTCCCGAGGGCTCTCCCGTAGCAACGTCATGGGTGCAGCTGAGGTCACGCAGCGGTTCCTGAAGCCCCCGGGACTCGGTCCCACTCCCGTCTGCACTGCGTCCCTGAGGGATGCTTTGAGCCGGCCGTTCAGCACTCCTGGAGCAGCGTGCGTCTGTGCGGCTCCTGCCTGGCGGGGGGCGTGGGCGAGGCCCGGGGTGGCCGGCTCCACCTCCCAGACCTGTTGACCGCAGATGTCCGCCCAGGTGAACCTGGCCCGCCCCGCCTCACGGTCAAGGACCAGCTTGGGTGGGCTCAGAGCACACACGACCTTCCCAGCCCCGACCACAGCCCTGTCGGCCGCTCTCTCCCCTGACCTTGGCCTCCAGTGGAGGGGGCCGGGGGCTTGCTCCGTGCTCAGCACATCTTGCGCTGGGCACTCAGGGTCGGCCCGTGCGGACCCCGATTCCTGCAGCTCCCGGGAGGATGGGGTGGGCAAGCGTCGCTCCTTCAGGACCACAGCCAAGCTAGGCTGGGACGTGCCTGAACAAGCCCGCCGTTGGCCGCCCTTTTCCCTGAAGGAAGTTGTCGGGTGGTCAGCGCTCCGTGCTGTCAGCAAGGGTAATGCTGTTAGAAGCAGAGATTAGGGACGTTTTGTTTGTAGCCGTGTTTGCTGCTTTGCGTCTTCAATGAACTAAATTCCTGCAGGGCCTGGGGCCGTAAGTCGCCGTTTCTGGCGAGAGTGCGTGGAACGCTCTGGAGGATGGAGTAGGCTGAGAACCGTTAATGCGGGTTCTGTGGACCCTGACCACGGGCCACAGGGGGAGGGAGGAAGGGCAGAGGCCCCACGCGAGCAGGTACCCAGGACAGAGCAGCTCAGGGAGACGGTGGCATTTTTCTCCTCCAGCTGAAAGCGCGGGAAAATTTAATAGAGAGTACGGCGCCATTCACAGCAGATACCATGTGGTATTTGGGAGCTGGCCTAAAAAGCACATTAGACCTTGGCAAGGAAAAAATTCAGACTGTATTGAAGGCCATAGGAGGTGCACCACGAGAAAGCAGACCCACCATCCTCATGGGTGTGCAGGGAGCACGGCTGAGGGTCTCCCAAAGCCCGTTAGTTCATTCTGGTTAAATGCACCTGCTGTTAGTTCAGTGCAACCCAATCCAAATGCCCACGGGGTGGGGTGAGCAGCTTTACATGGACCAGGGCGGGCCCGCTGAGCAGTGCAGAGCCCGGAGCCGGAGGTTCCGGTGAGTTCTGGGCCTCAGCCAGGCGGCTAGTGGCAGGGTGTCGGGGGCTCAGCTGGTGGTCACAGGCCCCACCTGCTTCTCGCCATGTCAGTCGGTCGGCTGTGGTGGCTCCATTCCCAAGGGGCCCCAGGCGTCTCCCCGCTGCCGCACCGGGCCGGTGGGCGGGAAGCAGGGCCCGTGCGGCCAGGGCAGTAAGTCAGGACCAGGCACACACTCCACCACAGCGAAGGTCCAAGGCCACGGCCCCGGGCACCTGGGCGTTTCCTGAGGTGGACGCCTCGGTGGGACATGGGTGTGGCGTCAGTCTGGGCCCAGGCGTCCGTAGGCTCCTGGGCAGGTTTTCGTTGGGCTGTAGGCCGCATCCAAAAATAAAACCAAGTTTAATGGACGTGTCCATGTCCTTGGGGAGGGTTTATCTGAAGTGCTGGGGGGGAACAGTCCTTTGACTTTATTCTGGAAACTTCCGTCTGCCTGTTCTCACCCTGGACAGGCTCGGCCTTTCTGAGGTGCGTGGGGCAGAGCCCACACCACCCTCCCCCCGGGCGCGGAGGAGGGGCTGGAGGAGGGGCCCCGTGGCTGCTGACCGGTGCCTTCCTGTCCTGTCTCCCCAGCTACCCATACAGTGAGGACTCCAGCCAGGGCAGGCAGTACATGAACACCCGGTGCCCCGCCTGGTGTGACCGTGTCCTTATGTCCCCGTCCGCCAAGGAGCTGATTCTGAGGGTAAGTGTGGGGGCTGTGCGGGCCAGAGCCCGGGCGGGTGGGGAGCCTTGGGCCAGGGGACGTGCCCTCCTGCCGGCCCGGATGAGCCCTGACCCCGTTCTCGGGGCTGGGATGGAGCCCGATCTCCAGTGTCTTTCTGGATTCAAAATAGGCATAAACTGTCGCCAGTGCTTTAGGAATCGTTTAGTTTATTGTGTCCTCGGGGTGGGGGGGGTCAATGAGCTCTTGTCTTCGAAAGAGCTTGGGAGCTGTGAAGTCCGTCCTTATTTTCCTAAGTTGTAAATCAGAGCCAGAGTCACACTGGGGCTTGAGAAGTTAAAGATGCACGGCCAGCACTCAGGAGGCAGCCCCGTGAGACTCGGTGCGGGGAGACTTTGAGTTTCCTGGAGCCTCCGGATTTCCCGGGGTTTTTCAATGCCCACGTTTAACACAAGAGGGCTGCTCTAAAGAATCAGTATCTGCATTGGTTTTGTCAACCCCATCAGTGAAAAAATATAATAACGAGGTGCGTTGATTCATCAGGGCAGCGGTCTGGCCTCTGCGTGATGTGGGCCGCCAGCTAGGAGGGGGCAGGAGGTCCCCACGGCCCAGGCCGTCCCCCAACCTCAACCCAGTACGTTTTGGGCTCTAGTCACCACCCTCCACAGCCCCCGAGGCTGCTGCAAGGAGCCCTGTCTGCGCCACTGGACCCCGGGCCCTTTACCCAGAGACGCAGCCAGGAGGGCAGAGCCCCCTTGGCCTGCCCAGGTGCACGCCCGTCCCCCTGCTCAGCAGCCCCTGCAGCCCCCCTCCAGGAGGCCCCGCTGCTGGCCTTTCCGGGGCGGGCCAGCCCTCCACGCTCTGCCTTGAGCCAGAGCCCCCGGGTGCGTGGGGAGGGAGGCCGCTGGGCCCGGGTTGGAGGTGGGGACGCGTTGGGTCTGCGGTGAACTTGCTCTGACGGGGCCTGGGGGCAAGGGCCTGCGCCCGGCTGTGACACGCCCGCCCCGAGAGCACATCACAGAGGACAGGCGCTGGCTGGGCTACTCCCACAAGCAGCCTTCCCGAAGGGAGCTGCACGGGACATTGGCCCTGACCACACAGACCCGGGCAAGCATGCCTGGTGCCCGGCCTTGGATGCAGCCCTGCCCTCTCTGCTAGGCCTGCCCTTGGGGCCCTGAGATGCCACGTGAGGAAGCAGAGAGTGGACAGTGGACATAGCGGCTCACACCGGCAGGCGAGCTGAGCACAGGGCTGCGTCCAGAGAGGGTGCCTCAGGGGCCTCGGGGCGCAGAGAAGAGGCGAGTGTCCTCTTCCAGGGAAAAAGACATCCTGCGGTAAACCCACCAAGACAGCAGGAGTGCGTAGGATGGTGAGGGGGTTGCCCAGGGCTGCAGACGGGTCCAGCAGAAGGCGGCACTGCAGGCTGTGTTACCTGCGTTCACATCATGTCAGCTTCGGGGCCCGAGACTTGATGCTGCAGACACAGCGGGGACAGAGCTCGGCTGGGTGGCCCAGTGTGGGGAGGGCCCAGCGCCTTCCTGGGGGGGTGGTAGCCCCGGCAGGCCCTCCCCTGGGGGCTGGCCGGCGGGCGGCAGGCGTTACCAGCCCACTGGCCGTGGTGCGAGCAGCTTCCGCGGCGTCACCCATCATGCCGCGCTCGGTCACCTCGGCACCGTGTCCGTTCTGCTTCCCGGCCCCGGAACACGGAGGTGGCGGGCATGCTGAACGCGCGGCGAGGTGAGCGGCGCCCGCTTAATTTGTTTACCTGTCTCACGACTACGCACTTGGAAATCCAGTTTTATGCTGCCTTTGTAAATCACCACGCTGCGCTTGAACGTTTCCCCACTCCGGGGAGGTGCTGTGATGGCGAAGGATGCGCAGAGGGGTCTGTCCTTATGCCTTCTGGCAGCGACCATGCTGGAAAGTAAATCTGACCTTAAGCTTCCCGCCGCATTAAAGATAATTCAGTTTATAGTCTCAGACGCTTCAGCCGAGGATGTGAAATCCTGGCCCAGTTGGAGCCACAGCCGACTGACTGCGGGAACACACCCTTGGCCGCACACCTGGAGTTAAGGTGCCTGTAGGCCGGCAGAGGAGGGAGGGCACCCTGTGCACACAGCCTGCGTCACTGGGCGCAGACCGCTGGGTGCGGCAGCGTGGCGTTCGGGGAGTCTGTTCTCGTTTGAACAGGGAGTTCTGGGTCACAAACAAATGGCAACAGGGCAAACAGGAACCGGGTGGGCTTCCTCAGTGCCGGGGGCACAGCTGGAAAGAAAGCTCACAGCTGCCCCGACTGCGGCGAGCATGGTCCAGGGCCCGGCCCAGAGGCAGAGGGGAGCTCGGGCTCCACACCAGCGGCCCGTGTCGCCACCTCCCAAGGCCGGAGCCCTCCCACCTGGGACAGTCGGGTGCCGAGGTGCTGCCCGGACTGCCCGGACCTCCCTCCTAGGGGCCAGAGGCACACTGGCGGCTCTGAGCCGGCCAGAGCCCCACGGAGACGTGGGCAGGGTGGCCGCGGGCGGAGCATCGCTGGGCTGCCACCCGCTCGCTGCTTTCCCAGGAAACCCCACCATTTCCGCCGTCCATGCCTCTCCCTCTGTTTGCTTTTCCCAGTCGGAGAGCGAGGAGAAGGTTGTCACCTACGACCACATCGGGCCCAGTGTCTGCATGGGAGACCACAAGGTGACAAGAGCCGTGCCGCGGTCTGGGGGCTGGGCCCGAGGGGCGGGCCGTGGTGGGCTCTCCAGGCTGGGGGCCGTGGTGGACTCTGCTTCCACTGCCCCTCTTCTCCGCCTCCTTAGTCTGCTTCACAGAGGAGGCCAAGTTGGTCTGTTTTTATTTAACTTTAATGACATACCAGAAGGTAGGTGGGTAGGGGCTAGATAGGCAGGTAGATAAGGCAGAAGTGACTGGTCACAGTAGAATAAAATACACAGTTTTACTATTTGTAAAAGGAGGCTGTGTCCACCACTGGCTATTTGTGGAGGCCGTTTCCTGAACGTGCACTCAAGTATATTCCTGGCTTCCGACGGCGACCACCCACCACCAGTGCGGGCGGGAGACGGGCGTGTCACTGACCCAGTGCCTCGGGGGAAACACCGAGTATTTGTTCCGGGACTAACTTTGTACGTGTGACTGGCCCGGGCCCCTCCGAGGGGGGTGTGGTGACGGGTCGTGTGTCACCATCAGCCACGTGAGAGACGTTCACCGTTTCCCATTTTCAGGGCCTCTGGGCGGGTCGCCCACACTACCCAGTGGGCCGGATCCCAGGACGGGCTCTGTCCTTCCCCATGTTCTTTGGGCCTGAAATCAGCTCTCACGTTGTCTTTATCTGGAAACAACACCGTCTTTAGAGAACACGAAGGCCCTTTGCCTCTAGCCTCTGGTCGCCCAGTCCCACCAGCTCCTCGGGAACTGGGGCCCGGCGCTGGGCCTGCGGGCCGCGGCCGGGTAGCCCGGGAGCGGGGTCTGGGCGCCCGGTTCTGACAGCCTCTCTTCTCCCGCTGCAGCCCGTGTTCCTGGCCTTCCGCATGGCGCCCGGGGCAGGTAAACCTCACGCACGTGTGCACAAGTGTTGTGTGGTGCAGTGAACTGGTGGTAAATATGCCTCCTCCCTCGAGTTCACCTTTCTGAGCTTTTTGTGGTGTGTCTGTCCCCTTAACAAATGGCTGATTCCACGGCAGGGAAGCGATGCCAGCGCCACGAGGGGACCCCCGGCGAGACCCCCCTGCAGCACAAGGAGCCGCGCGCTCCGACAGCTGCATCGACAGACCCGCCTGAGCGCCACTGCTAGACGGCCGGCCCCACACGCCGCTTCAGCCCCGGACGGCGCTCCGGACGAGCCTCACATACCTCACTGTCGTGTCTGCTCGTGTGACATCAAGTAGAAACATTGGGAGTTTTTAAATAAGTCACAGTCCTGTCGCCAAAACTCTAATAGACAGCAAAGAGATTCTGCATTTCAGACTTCACGGTTTTCGATTTTTAATTGTCAGCGTGGAGGAGCTTGTCCGGCATAGAAACCCCACAGGGCTCGGAGTCCCCTCCGTGGCGGGGCGGCCGGGGCTCTGCTGGCCGGCGGCGTGGCCCTCGCTTTCACTTCTGGAGGCCCCTCTTCCCTGTTAGTCACTCTACTGCCATGTTACATGGTTTTTGAATCACACTGCAGCTGCTTTCCATTTTTATATATATAAATATATATATAAATATATACTTTTTAAAAATAATTTATAAACCTTACCAAAACTTACGCTAAATATACTTTCCAGTATGAACGCTTGAGTGTCATATCAGCAGGTAGAATTGGCGTCTAGGGGTTTGGTTACGTGCACGTCAACACACAAAGCTATACAACAAGTACTACGACCCAGCAGAGACGTCAGGGGTCAGACCGACCACAGCACATCCATACGAGCAGTTGGAGACTCCTAGGCCTTTTTCTGTCTAATATTAAGAACTGAATGTGAAGTTTATAGCTAGCTCGGGTGTACCTTTTAAGAATTTTGTAAACCGTCTTGTCTGTCTTTTGTTACTGTTCTATGGTGCCAAGTATTCTACATAAAACAATAATATCATGGGAGAAATAAAAATAGCTAGTCTGCTTCTGATAGAAACTGCTTGTAACGTGGCCTGTGTATAAAAACATCCAGAGAAACAAACTGTGCGCGTCCTTGGACGCTGAACCTCTAACGACCTGTCGTAACCCTGCTGCACGTACTTGCTCCTGGCACCCGGCGGAGCCGTGAGAGGTGGTCCCAGGGCCCACGGATGAAACACGAACGAACGTTTTATGAACTTGCTTTAACACTACAGAATTCCTGGGCTGGGTGAAGGCGCTGGGTAGAAGCTTGCTTTAGGTAAATCACAGCCGCTGCGAGTGAGCCGGCGTCCACGTGCCGAATCTGTGTCCTTGACGGTACCGTCGGGGTCTGCGTCCAGCTGCGGTCGCTCTGCTCTGGCCGACTCACGGCGGTTCTGTGCAGCGGGGTTTCAGCTGTCGGTCACTCAGGAGGCCTTTGGAAATGACCGCCCCGGTCCCTAAGCAATAAAACCGATCGTGGTGAAAATATCCCGTCTGCTTTGCGTTTCCTCCTCCCGTGCTCCGGCCCGTCGTAGCCTGCGGTGCCTCGGCGCTCGGCGGCGATCCGGGACTCCACTGTCAGATGCCGTTACAGAGCTGAGCTCTGGCGTGAGAGCAGAAAGATCATCTTTTGGGTTTTACTGCAGAGGTTACTGCTGGGGTTTACCCCTCAGCATTGTTTAAATGAGATTACATCAATGTGTTGCTTTCCTCCAAACTTGAAAACTGGAAATTCCTTTGCTCTTAACTTGAGCTGAAAGAAGAGTTCACTCGCATAAATTCTGAAACAAAATGAATGCTCCCTTAGAAAACCAGCCAGTGAAGAACGTCGGTATTTTAAATTAATGCAGCCACGTAGCAAAAAACACCCAAAAAACAAAACTTCAGCCTTTTACATTTCTCTTTAACGTTTTCAGTAATGCCTTCCAAGAAGGATCTTTCTTGCAGTAATACAACCCTTTATATTCAGTTATGCAGCCACGTGGAGCGTCCGGAGTCTGCACGGATGGGGTGGTCTTCTGTGGACCAGAGCAGACGCAGGCTGCTGTCAGCTGGAATCCTGGCCCTTGGATTCCGGGGTGAGGGACAGGCCAGAGAGAGGGCTTCCCGGACCTCCGCGGGGCTGGGGGGCCGGGTCGGTCTGGCCGATCCAGGGAGGTGCCCCGGGTGGAGGCCGGAGGAGCTGCCCAGGAGGAGGGCAAGGTCCAAGCACTGGCCAGACGTGCTTCCCCTGCATCCCAGGGTCAAACGGGCAAAGAAAACTCCAGGGCCCCCGACAGAACCGACGCCGGGGCAGCAAGATTATCTTGGATTTCTCTTTGTAGTCCCGGTTTGAATTAAACCCCGCTTTCCACCGATGAAAACAATCTATTGAACCGCAGGAGAAGTGGTACGGTGCTGATGAATTTTAGACCTGATTTACTTCAAATTATGTAGCTACTGAGGCTGGGCACGTTCCAACCTACATAATCAGGGCAAAGCAGGACAGCAGGAGCTAGGGCCCAGCGGCGCCCCTCACCGCCCCCACACCCACCAAAGGGGAAAGCCACCACTCCGGGTGGGGCAGGAGCGGGGGTTCACCTGGCCCTTTCCAGCAACCCCAAATGTGTTTAAATCTGCCCACACCTCATCCACCTAAGCCAACAAAACAGCGGGCCTCCAGAGCCCTGGGGAGGGCGCCCCGGGCTGGGGGCCGGTGGAGTTGCGGGGTGGGACGGGACAAGGGGTCCTACCTGCTGCCCCGCGCGAGCCACAGCTGCCTGCGCCGGAGGAGCCGCCGCCGCCGCCGCCGCCGAGCGCCCAGCGCCCCGCTCCATCCCCCCGCCGTCGGCTCCGCTCCCGCTCGCCGAGTCCTGGCTCTTCCCGGCCCTCGGCCCCGGGCGGCCCCTTCCCTTGGCCGGCAGCCCGAGGGTTCTCGGGCGGGGCCGCCTTGCCCGCGCCGGGCCTCGCGGTGCCCTCGGTCCTGCGAGCTGCTGCCGCCGGGGCAACCCGGGGCGCGAGGCGACCGGGACTCCATCGCACCCCGATTCTGAGCCGGACCTGCGCCAGACCCAGGCGCCCCTTCGGCCGAAGGCGCGGACCCCGCGGCATTGAAGACTGGACAAGGGGACCCGGGACACAGGGCCCGGCAGAGGCAGAGGGCCGCGCCACCGCGCCTCGCCCGCGGTTTTCGATAAGGAAGAAACACGCGGTGCAGCCTCGGGAGCCACGGCTCCGACGGGGGACGTGTTAAATAATTTATTGATTATACAAAGTGATTCCTCTCAGGACGCGCGGCAGCGGCGGTCCCGATCCCGCGCCCACGCCGAGGACAGGGACGCGGGCGCTCTGGGGTCCCCGCACGCCGAGCCCGAGCCAGGCCGCTTTATAACTTATTCTGTAAAAATATATATACACACTCCGGCGCGGGCGGCTGGCGAGGGCCGCCGGCCCGCGTCCCGTACCCTGGTTGTCCGGCCTCGCCGCCGCGTCCTCACGAGGCGTCCCCCGCGCCGCCGCCGCACGGGCTGACCAGCGCCAAGTTCGAGGGTTTGTGCTTCTTGAGCAGTCGCGTGATCTTCTCATCGTCCGAGTTGGGGTCCAGGGGCCGGTTGTACTCGTCGTCGTCCTCCGCGTCCGAGCCGCCCACCTTCAGCTTCTCGGCGTCCGAGTCCTGCTTCTTCTTAGCCGACGCCATCTCCGCGGCGTGCCGCTTGCGCCACTTTGTCCGCCGGTTCTGGAACCACACCTGGGGTGGAGGATGCCCATCAGGCGGCGCCTCCCGAAGCACCCGGCCCGCGGCAGCTTGGCCCCTCGGCGGCCCGGCCGGAGACGCCGGCGGCCGCGCGGACGCAGAGGGACGCCCGAGGCCACCCCTCTGCCCGGGCCGGGCCGCAGGGCTGGGCGCCCCCGGGACCGAGGCCAAGGCCGACGGCCGCTCGCAGACCGTTCGCAGGACGCGGGGGAGCGGGTGGGCCTGGGCGCAGCGGGACCCGCGGGGGGCCGCCCAGGCCGCAGACGCCTCACCTTGACTTGGCTCTCGGTCATACCCAGGGAGTAGGCGAGGCGCGCGCGCTCCGGCCCCGCCAGGTACTTGGTCTGCTCGAAAGTCTTCTCCAGGGCGAAGATCTGCTGGCCCGAGAAGGTCGGCCGCGAGTGCTTCTTCTTGCCGTCCTTGTCCAGGACCCCGCTGGCCTGGGCTGCAAAGGAGGGCGGGTGAGCGCGGCCGGCGGCCCCGCGCCCCCGCCCGCCCCGCCGCCCCACGCCGAATCCGCGGGTGGGCCACTTACCCGGGCCGGCCAGGCGCGGGTCCCTCCAGGGCGAGCCCTGCACCACGCCAGGCCAGAAGATTGGCGGGCGCCCGGGCAACTCGGCCAGAGGCTTGGGGTAGCCGCGCGCCACGGCGGCCGCGGGCCCGAAGTAGACGCCGGCCGACGAGGCAAGCCCACTGAGACGGGGCAGGCCGCCCAGGAGGCCGCCGCCCGCCGCGCCCACGGGCCGCCCCAGGATGTCGCTGATGCCGTGCGGGGTGCCGAGCGGCAGCTGCGCGCCGAGGCCGCCCAGCGCGGGCGCCTTGAAGCCGGCCGGGCCCTGCAGCGCGTACGGGAACAGCGACGTCTTCATCTCGGCCATGTTGTGTAGCGCGGCCAGCGGCGCACTGCTCAGCACGAACGCGCCCGGGCGGTTAGCGTCCATGGGCGCCGCCGCCGCCGGCCCGGGCGCCCATCCGGGCCCCGCCGCCGCCGCCCGCGCCCGCCGGCCCGGGAAGTTTGCGCGCGACCCCGGCGGGCGCCGGCTGCAGCGGGGTCTCGGGGTGCGGGCGCCGACGGCGCGGATGGCGGGCGCGAGGGAGGGCGGCGGCTCCGGCGCGGGGTGGGCGGCGGCGGGGGTACTCCGCGCTGCGGCGGTGGCGTCTCCGGGGCCGGTCGGAGCGGCGCCGCGCCGCGCGGGCTGGACGCGCTGATAACCGCGGGGCCCCCAGGCGGCGCGCGTGCTGATTGGCTGCCGGCGACCGCGGCCCGGCCATTGGCCAGCGGCCCCGCCGTCTGCGCGCGCCCCCGCTGGCCGCGCACTCCATGAAGGGCCCATTAGCCCGGCAGGTGCCTCCCGGGCCGTAAATTTGCCCCCTGATTTATCTCCCCGGGGACGAAATAAATCCCGTTGGATGGGAGTTTAGTTAGGCAAAGGTTTTAGTGGGAAATCAGGAAAAAATACGAGAACATATTTTATCACCGAAAGAATGCAGATTTGAGGATCCACTTGGCACACTCCGTGCGCCCCATTCGGTGAAGAGGCACAGGCGGGAGGGCGCGGGGATTCAGCAGGCACCTTCGGGATCACAGTCCGCGCCCCGCCTTGCGGCTTCCCGGCCGCCCCGGTCTCAGGTTTGAGGGAGGAACGAAAACATTTCCGGGAACATTCTCCTCTGGGATGCAGAAGGGCGGAAGAAGCGGGACGTCAAGAGTCCACGGGCCGAATGCTAGACTTGGCCCGCGAGAATCTGCTCTGGTTTCGCCAACCAATGGCTGGCGCCGTGGCGAGGCCTGTCCCGGGGCCACACGCGAGGCTACCGAGTTGCGCGCGCTGCCGGAGGGGCGGTTCCCGGTCCCCTCCCTGCCCGCGGGACTGAACAGTGTCGGGTCAGGGCGCGGGGACCGCCCGGGCCTCCCGGTCAGTCGTTTCCCGGCCGCGAAGTCGCAGCTTGTTCCCGGGGGGGGGGGGGCAACCTAAGTCCGGAGCTTGGACCTGGGCGCCCCGACCTAGGGCACAGCCGTTCCCTTGTGAAGCGCGGCCCGAGCCGGCGGTCGGGGACCCTGGCAGGCTCAGAGTCCGGGTCCCAAGGCGTGCGGGGCCACGCTCAGGGCCTTAACGTGGGTGTGCGCCCGAAGTGCAGCCAGCGGGCTGAAGCGTGGCGTTTTGACGGGCACGCAGGGCCCATGGTGTCCTCCTCTGGGTGGAAAAGCCTCCCACCCCGTGGAATTGCTGTGCAGGTTCAAATAAGATCGCAGGGGACAGCGGGCGCCGGCGGAGAGCCAGTGCTGAGTACGGTTCTGGACGTCGCCTCCTTGCTTCTCTTGGCTGGTGTCACAGCAATTACTACGTGGCGGCTATTATTATTATTGGCTGCCTGCAGGGAACGCGACGGGAACGTGTGCGAACCGACGGCTGCAGTTTCGTGGCTGGGCGGCGGTGTGCGCCAGGCCGGCCTCTCTCGGGCCTGGTGTGGTCGGTTAGCAACGACGTTCCCGTTTCACCCCGGCCGCCAGGGTTTCTGTGGCGCGGACGAAGGCGACCCTCTCGGCTCTGTGCAGGGACCCAGCGCCCGCTGGCACTGAGGCCTTTGGGGGGGTCTATTTTCGTTTTGTGCAGTTAGCTTTCGGGTCTTGGCGCTGCGAGTCCTTACGCCAGATCGCCGCTCAGAAAGCCATTGGCCGCCGGGGCTGGGCGGACGTTCGGTGGCCGCCCCTGCCCACGTGTGCGCGCACCGTGCTGTCCCGGGCGGCGCGCCGTGGCGTGTGGTGGCCCCGGCTTCAGGCGCGGTGCAGTCTGCGCGCATGGGAATTTCTCTCTTCCCGCCTCCTCGGTCGGGGCCGCACTCGCGGGATCCGGGTGTGGCTGCCCCGCAGGCGATCGGCACCTGCGGAGCCAGGCCCGGGATACCTAACGAGCGCTCACCTCTCGCTTTCCCGCGCTACTTACGGGCGGCCAGGCCCCGAGACCCGCCCCGGGCCTCACTTGAGCCCCACTGCCTCGGGCGCAGCGTAGGTGCTCCCCGAGAGCCCAGCCGCAGGGAGGATCCTTCCCAGCAGGGTTTGGGGCCCTCTGGGCTCCTCGGAGGCGGCTAACGGGGGGCGCCAAGGTTCGGGCTCTGAGGGCGTGGCAGTTACTGGCTTGGGGGCGGGGCCAAGTGGGAGGGGCGGGGCCGGGTCCCTACTCCCGGCACCAAGGAGCCGACTCTGGGCAGCTGTGGTCCGACAGTTCTCTGGGGAGGGCCGGGGGCGGCGCGCCCGGACGGGACGACAGGGCGCACTGTCCTCCCTGCGACTCTGGCTCGGTGGCTGGAGGAACACCGCAGCTCTGGGTGCCGCGCTGTGGCTCCTCGAGCACCCGGGCTGGGGCCTCCGCAGCCCTTTTGACCGCTGAGGAAACAGACACCCCGAGTCGCTGCCCTGAGTCCCGAGTCTGTCTACGCAGCCGGGCCCTCCCTGGACTGCGGCCGGAATGCTTGGGGTCGCGAGTGGGGCTGCTTCTCCCCTGGCCGCAGAGTGCTCGGCTCTCCAGGGAGCCAGTGGCCCTGGGTGCCGGATGGGGGGCCGGAGTGCGGTTTGGAAGGCCCAGAGAGCATTGGGGGCGCCCGGGGTGCGGGGTGAGGGCGGCCTCTTCTCCATGCTCTCTGGCGGTGGGTGTCTCGGTGCCCTCCCCATGTGTCCTGTCCTGCCCGGCGCGCGGGGGTTCCCAAGCCCCGGACGCAGCCCCCCAACCCCCCAGGACGCCACGGCACGGGACACCCTCCCCCAGTGCCCCAGTCCCGGGTGTGTAGGCTTGATAACTTGCTCAACTTGCCTGCCCGCCGTCTCTGCGCGCTCCGAGGCTGCGCCCCTCCACCTTCTACGCGGCTCCCACGCCACGCCCTCCTCCTGCGCTCCCGGGAGCCGCCCCCTGGGTAGGATCAAGGGAAACGCCCCTCGTCCGGGGAAAGTGCCGTGGCCGCCTGCGGGGAAGGAGCGCCTCTCGGCCTCCGGCGCTCGTGCTGATTGCCGCCGGGGTGGAGAGGTTCGCGAATGCCACCTCCTGGTGCTGAAGGAAAGTCCTGCCTGGGAAGGCGGCGGGCACTTCGGCGCTCACACTTAGACGCTGTGGGAACACGCAGAGCGCGCGTTTGACAGAGACCTTTACTTACTCAACGCTTATTTATTGGGCACCTACTAGGTGCCAGGCGTGCTCTGGGAGAGCCACGTGAAGGCAACGAACTCCACCTCTGCACCCCACCCTGCCCCCAGGGGAGGAGTGGGTAATAAACAATAAACCAAAAAACTTGCGGAAGTCCCTGCTGGAGGGGAACAGGACCGATGATCGCTGGGAAGGGGGAGGTCAGGGAAGGTGGTCCTCCTGGAGGGCCAACAGGTGTCCAAGTCCAGGGTGGGTCAGAGCCCGGCCGGCAAGGGGCGGGAGGGAGGGGGGGCGGAGAGGGAGGTGGGTAAGGGCGCTTGCACCTAGAAGGAGCTTGGATTCTATCTCCAACCACACCACACAGGTACCCCTGGAGTTGGCAAAAAACCTTGTCAAAGGAAAGATTTGTCATTTTGCGGGGCTGGTAAGTCATGGAGCTACCTGCTGGGTGGCTGCTCGGTGGCTTCCCGCAAAGGGCAAAGGGCCCTGGCTTTGTCCTCCCATGTGTGAGCAGTTCTCAGCCTCTGGGAGCTTGAGGAGGTGACCACACCTGGGGGCGGATTCAGGGAGCTGCTGACCCAGGGTTGGTAGGTCAAGAGAACCAAGTGCCGCCCGCAGCTCTGGGATGAAGGGGCAGAGGCGCGGTCACCTGGGCCCTGGAGCTGCAGGAACTCCCAGGTTCTGGAGACGCTGAAGGAGCCCTGCTGGCGCAAATCCCACGCGCCCCCAGCAAACGCCCGGGCCACAGGAAAAGACCAGACCCCTGCCCATCCCGCTGGGCGCCCTCCACTGGCTGGCCCCCGGAAAGGCGGCTAGCGGACACCCGTCACTGCCCAGGGGCGCCAGTGGAGGCTGCTCTGCTCACTCCCAGTGCCACCAGGGCAGTGACTCTCGCTGTCTGGAGGCAGCGAGAGTACTGAGTGCTGAGGGTGTGCGGGGCCTGGGGTGAGGGGAACGGGTGGCTGGTAGGGGTCTCCAGCTGGTCACCGGGCCCCGCCTCACCCCTCTCCCACCTGCATTAGGGCCGAGTGCCGCGCACCACGCTCCAACTCGGTCTAATCCCCACGTAGTGACCCGTGTGCCTCAGACTGAGGCCCCCTGTGGCCTCGCATCCCTCTGACCCCCACACTGGTCCGTTTGCTGCCGCCCTGCCTTCCGCCGTACCCCGGACCACTGTCCCCCCGTCTTCCTGTGGCTCACTTCCTGCTCCCTCGGCTCTGGGCTGGACCCTCACCCCCAGCCTCCGCCAGGCTGGCCTGCCCGTCTGCACGGCAGCACCTTCCAGAGAGTGAGCACCTGGGTGCAGGGTCCCCGTGCTCCGGCCACCTGGAGGGCTGAGTAAGAGCTGCCGAGCCAAGGAACGAACACGCACCCAGGCCCAGGCTTCTGAGGCTTTCCCGGAGCCCGTGCTCCGCCAGGGAGATGGCGCCTCTAAGAGGCTCCAGACACCCTGAGCCAAAGGGCACCATGGGCACGTGGGCCCCAGAGGGACGCCCGTGGGAAGATGCCGGCGAGACCCTGGGAGGCGGGGACTGTTGGTGGGTGGGAGGGGCCTGGGAGCCGGCCGGCCGAGGGGCCCCAGCTGACCCCCTCCCCGATCTCTGGGGGCCTCCTATCCCTCCCCCATCCTCTGTGATGCTCCGGCTTCACTGGACTTGAAGCTCCTCCCCCAGCCTGGGCCGGGTGGGCGTCTCCCACCTTGCAGAGCCCCTCCCCACACCCCCAGCTCCTTCACTTCTTTAAAGGTTATGTATTTTGATAAATGTAATAGCCCTAGAGGAGTGTACAGAGCTATACTACGCGTTCTTGTCACAAACCCGAGTCTCTTTTACCATTTAGCTGTGCTGGCCTCACCTTTCTCCTCCTGAAGGAAGAGCCCGTCCGCCAGGTTGAGATCTGACACAGAGGCTGGGCGTCCACCAACACGCTGGTCTCCCAGGACCTGTGGCTGTGCAAGCCACCGGTACTGGGTGACTTGACCTCACGACTCTCTTTGGGGCACGTGGCCACAGGCCTCTCGTGGCTGCTGGGAGGTGCCCACATATGAACGAACCCCTCTGTTGATTTAGGTCCAATTATTTTCATTCTCTTCTCAGGCAGCTTCTTAAGAGGGTGGCACACTCCACCCTCCCTGGCCAGTGCATCTGGGCTCAGTGGGGCTGCCCTGTCTGATGGGCAGCCTCGGGGTTCAGGCGCCTGGCCTCTGCACTGGGGGCGGCACTGGCCGTACTCCCACGACTGCCGGAGTCCCGCGTGCCTGGTCCTCCTCCCTCCTCCTTCTTCTCCTTCCAGGGTCCCTCCCCCAGGTCTGCTACTCTCCACTCATCTCGCACTCCCCACGTGAATGTCCGACAGGCATCAAGGCTGTGTGCCTCTTCCCTTCCAGGTGTCCTGCAGGGTCCTTGGTGCAGGACAGGCTCCAGCCCACCAGGGGCACAGGCTGCTAAGAGCTTGAGTGAAGGAATGGCTGGATGAATAACTCCCTGGCAGAGAGGATTTGGGGCTGAAGAGGGAAACGTCCCGTGTGGGTCTGGTCCAGGCCAAAGGCGCGGGCGAACCCGCCCCCAGTCCCCCCTCGCCCCGCCCCCAGGCCCGCCTGGCCCCGCCCCCAGGCCCGCCTGGCCCCAGCTCTCGGGCACCTTTCCTGGGGTCGCCGTTTTGCTCTGCTTTCCTGCTTCTGGGTGGCGCCTGGCTCTGGGTTGGAGAGTGTGGCCACCTTTCCCCTCAGCCACCTCCAAGCTGGGCCTGGCGAGGGCTCTGGCCCCCTCTCCACACCCGGGAGCGGGGCCACCACTCCCTCCGGCTGCGGAGGGCCGGGCTGGGGCGTGCGTCCCCAGATGTTCTCACCCGAGCTGGAAAGTGTCCCCCAGCCCATGGCTGTGGAAACGGGAGCCAGGCGAGGGGCCCCGGGAGGAGGTGGCCTCTGCCCTGACGGCAGGTGGCGGGCACCTGGCGCCTCGGAAGCACTCTTCTGGGCTCCCAGGACTCTTGTCTCCCTCAGGAAAGGACAAAAAGCTGCAGCCGTGAATCCGCCCCCGAGCTCAGCCCTGGGGCCTCGCGGCACCAGATGCGCTGTCGTGGGTAATGAGCTCTCTCCCGAGGCTGCTCGCCTAGGGGTCTGACCGCGTGCCAAACGCGCTAATTGGGCGCCAAGTACAAGATTTGTGTTAGGGCGTCTGCTCCAGCGCCTTTGCTGTGCTCCCAGGATGGGCCCAGACAGCACTGGCCAAGGAGACGCTTCCGGAAGGGCTCCTGGCTACACTCCAGGCCGCTCCGGCCCCAGGGTGGGGCTTCCTGGTGGGTGAGGGATCCAGCTGTGCTGTGGCCAGTGCCCTCCCATCACCCCCCCTCAACCCCGCCGAGCGGGGCCTGGGCTTGGGCCTCAACGTCTTTGTCCTCGTACCCCCAGGTCTTTATTAAGTGCCTTTCATGGCGGAGAGGGGCAGACGGCAGGCAGATTAATAACCGAGCCTGACAGACGCAGGGTAGCATTATTGACACGGTGACCCCTGCACTGCTGCTGAGGGCGCTTGCGGCTACCTGGGGGAGGGGCAGCTTCCCTGGAGCCCCGCCCAGGAAGTGGGGTTCAATCTTCAGGGGAGGAGCTGCCTATGATGGGAACCAATTTGCACTTTTAAAGGGCCACTGGGCGGCGGATGGAGGGCTGGACCCGGCGGGGTTTCAGGTAAGAGTGAGGGGGTCCCCTCCCCGTTCCCGCGGAGGGGCCGGCTCACAGGGGGCCTTGGTCTAAGGAAAGCCTTACAGCCGGTGCACAGGTCAGGGCTACTGTTTGCCATAGACTGGGCAGCCTGTCCTGTAGGCTCCTATACACGAGGAACAGCCAGGCTGTGAATAACGCCCCTGACTTTGAGGCAAAGAACACCCCACACCCCTGGCAGCACACGAGGGGCTTCCGGCTCCCAGCCCAGGCTGCCCGCTGCCCAGGCAGTGCATCCGGCAGGGCTGGGGAGGGGAGTGAACTGGGCCCGGGGGTTGGTCTGGCACATGACCCCCAAAGGCTCAGAGGCTGTGTGCGGCTGCCCGGCCACTAAACCCCTCTGCCACGGGGGTAGGGGGTACGGGCACCCCCAGGCGCTGGTGGCCTGTGGCCTCAGTATGTGGCTTGGTCTGCAGCGGCCCAGTGAGCTGCCTCTTCCTACAAAGGGCCCAGGAGAGGTTGTTCAGCTAAGGAGGTTAATCCATCCTGCCCGGCCCAGGGGACTGGCTTTGCTTCTCCCGGGAAGACCCCGCTCTCTCTCCTGATGACCAGCTGATGACCAGCTTGGCCATGTGATCGCTGTGGCCGGGGAAAGGTAGGCAGGACAGACGCCAGCCCAAGTGGAATCTTAGGATCCCTCGTGTCCACCAGCTTCCTCGCCCTTTGTCTCAGCATGAGAATGGCGCGTCCCAGACCTGCCCCAGGTGGGAAGGCCGAGATCCGGCGGTGCGGGTGTTTCTTATACAGCACTGCTGAGCAGAAGCTGGCTAATGTATGAGCAGAGGGTAACAAGGGGCTCTTTCCAGACCCCCAGGTGAGGAGGACGATTTATGCTTTGACGTCTCTAGTTGGGACAAGCGTTTATTTGGGTGACACTGGAGGGATCCTTGTGGTTTCCTCACTGTCACTTTTCCTGGGTTATGGGGCAGACAAGGAGTGTCTCCAGGTCGTGCACGGAGACTTGAGGGGCAGAGACTGAATGCAAGCCCCTGCCCTCCAGTGGCAGGGACAAGCTGGCGGGAAAGGCCTCTGGACACTTACTCAGGGTCCTGGGACAAGGAGGGGCCTAGGGACTCCCGGAGGCTCCCTGAGGAAGGGACGGAGAGCTGAGCCTCCGGGAGGGTAGGAATTGAGGCTGGTTTCTCCTGCTCTCAAGGGAAGACTTACAAACCCAGGAGAGAGGCCCGCACGGGCAGGCCGGACCCCAGCCACCACACGGCTGTCCTCACAGGTCTCTGGGAGCCCACGTGGCGGCCTCACCTGACACCCTGGGATTTCCACCCCTGGAAAGACCCCAGGAAGCCCCCAAGGGAGCAATAGGAGGGGGCTGGAAACATCCAGCTGCCTAAAGAGACGGAGGCCAGGGCAGAGGGCAGATGTCACCGAAGGGGACTTGGGCCAGACCACGGAGGCCAAGCACTGCATCCCTGCCCGGCCCAAAGGCAGAAAGCAGGCGGCTGCTGGGTCCCCGACTCAGTCTGTGTGTGGTGTCCCTGCAGCTTCCCCTAGAGGCACAAATGTGACGATGGACATGGAGAAGAGACGCAAGGCCCCGTCCCTCCCCAAGGCCCCGTCCCTCCCCAAGGCCCCGTTCCTCCCCAAGGCCCCACCCCAGAGGGTCGCCAAGATTTCCCCTGCAGCCCCTGCCTTGCCACCCGAGGGCCAAGGGAGAGCCTCAACCCAGCCTGGGCCTGGACATTCAGGGGCCTCTGGGCACACGGGGTGGGGGGGTCTTGGGCACATAGAGGGGAGTCCTGGGCACACAGGGATGCAGACTGGGACTCCATGTGCTTTGTGGGCTCCAGCCACGGTGCAGACCGACTGACTGCAGCGTCTGGATTGTGGTTCCACCAGCGGGAGCCCTTGCTGGTCCCAGGCCAGGGCCGCATTCTTGACATCTCTGGAGAGATGACTGCTGTCAGAGATTTGGGTGGAGAGAAATTGCATTTTCAAACAAAACTTTTTTTCTGGTTATGGTGACAGACACCAGGTGTGAAACATTGAACACGATGAAGAAAGTAACTGCCGCGTCTCAGCCCTCAGCCCCAGGCGGCGGTGTGGCCAGCGTCCTTCCCACCTCTGTCCACTCACCCTCCTTCACTCGTTCATACGACTGCTGAGTGAGCACCTGCCGGGGGGAAGACACTGCCCCAGGCCCCGGGGACAGCGGCCCCCAAGGACAGAACGCACAAAAGACCCCGCACGTGGGAGGTCTCACTCTCTATAAGATCCGCCCCCCACAGAACTAACACACACACTCACACACACACACACTCCTGTCTGTGCGCCTTTTCCCACAGGGCCTGTGTCACGGCATCTTCACAGAACCGCTGTTCAGGGCCCGGAATTGCTCGGTCCTGCAGACCAGGTTTGTGGGTGTCCCGTAACGGGTGTCATCTTTAGCAGTTACACTGGGAAGACCACAGGGTACGCATGCAAAACCTCTGATAGCCTTGTTAGGGCAAATTACTGCAGGCCCCTGACCGGACCTGAAGGCTTCTGTGTTAGTCCTGCTGGTGTGTGGAGCTGCAGCAGGTGTCTTCGGCCTCCGTGATCTTACTTCGTCTTGCTTTCCTTCTCGCCTGCGGCTCCCCCGTTTCTCATCCTTTGTCGCCCGGTCTGCTTTTTAGTCTCTTTTGGCTTGGGCACAACGTGGGGACCCAGGGGCTCCCCCAGGAGTCCTGGGCGGTCCAGGCGAGGAAGGTAGGGCTGTCCCTGCCGGACAAACACAGTTTGTGGCTGACGTACAGACACCTGTGAGCAGAAACCGTGGGCCAGACAGTAAAACCTCTGTCATCTCGAGACAAAGCTACAGTTGACAACAGTGGAAGCTACAAGCTGTTCTGAAGACAAACCTGGCACCAAAATCCTTAAGAGTTAAAAGAAAATGACAGAAATGCACAAAGAAGCAAAAAGAGACGCAGTTGTGGTCATGAACTTTAACTCACCTTCCCCATCCAGAAGGCCCAAGTCAGCTGCGGGACGGGAAGGATAAATGATCAATGCTGGGGTCTAATAAATGTATCGAATTCTCCGTCCTGAACACAGAGGCATGACAGAGTTACATGAGTTGACCATACATTATTCACAAAGAAGATATCAATAGTTTCACCAAAATAAACAGACTGCTTGTATCCTGGGAGCACAGTAACCCGGGGTGCGGCCATGTATGAAGTGTGAGACGCCCACAAAGACAGGCAAAGTGGGGGGACCCCGCTATGACAGCACTTATAATATACTAGCACTTTGGGGAAATCTGCGTGTCATTTCATCATTAAATATATGGACACTCACCCAAAGAAAAGTCCTGGAAGTACCCGTGGCACCAAACCCTGCCCTGGGGAGGAGCCTGGAGAGGAGGGGCGGGGCTTGGAGTGGGAGGGGCGGGCAGATCTTGCCCGCCTTCCTGCAGCGTCTGCTGCGCTCTTCAGATTTTTTCTCTGAGCAGGGATTACTTTTACTAATAAGAACGACAAAGGCCCGCATCCTGGGAACTGAGTGGCCATCGGTCATGACTGACGAGGCCAGGCTGGGCTCCGGGAAGACCTGCGTTGGTTTGAGCTCGAGGACCATTTTCTCCGGCCGAAGTGAGTTCGGAACAGCCTGCCCTGTTGGTTGTGGGTCTGTCGGCAAAACCAGCAACGCAGCAGGAGGATGGCCGAGCCCGCGGGGCCGGGCGGCAGCGGGGTCAGCGGGCCGAGGGTTGGGGCCGGTCAGGCGCTGCCCGAAGCAGGCCGTGGGGCGAGGTGGTCCTGGCCACGGGGTGGCCGTGACGCCCCCGTCCCCTGAGCACGTCCCCCCTGACTGGCTCCTAAGTGCACCACGAGCTGGCCGGGCCGCAGCCTCGGGCTTATCCGCGAGCCGACCTCGCCCGCTCGTGGCCCTGGCTCTCACGAGCCTCCTCCGCAGACTGCACCCCGTGGGACCTTCACCGCGAGGCCATCCCCGTGCCTGCGTGGGAGCTGTCGTGAGTGCGAGGACTTCGGGGCTGGTCCCCGCAGCAGCGCGGCCTCCTCGGGGCCGCCCTGCGCCGGGAGAGGCCTGTGCCGGCGAGGACCCCGCTCCTTGCCGGGAGCGCACCGACGTGCGCGTGCCTGCGAGCTGCCTCACCCCGGACTGCAGAGTCGGCTAGAGGGGCCGGCTGCAGGCGGAGCCCGGTGGGGCGACGGACACGCAGTGGTGGTCAGCGAGGGCAGGAGAGCTGCGTGGGGGTGGAGGGGGGCTGGAGAGCAGGGCAGGGGCCACACAGGAGGCGGACGGGCCCCGTCAGGATGCGACCCCTCCCGGCCCTGCCTGGAACAAACTCCCATCAGGACCGGGCGGCTCTCCTCCAACTGATCTGAGCTCTGCGTCTGGGCAAAATCGTTTGTTTTTATCTTAATTTCTCATTAAACCGGTTCCAGAGCCAGCAGATCAGGTGGTGATTCTGTAGCTTTATAATACTGGCACTGCAGCTGGGCAGATGGAATCAGCCAGGATGCCTGAGTGGTCAGGATGCGTGGATGCTTGGAGCCTTGAGCGCTCTGATGCTTGGACGTTGGCCCCAGGACAGCAGAGGCTGCAAATAAATCTTCTTTCCACTTTCTACTCGAATGCTAAGATTTAGGCTCTAAGGGTGATGTCTCTACTCAGTTTTCAGGGAAATCCAAAATCACCTCTTGTGAGCAGTGGATCGGAGGAAAGGGCTCGGAGGGCAACAGGCAGCCCGGGGTGAGAGTCTTGTGGACGGCGGCCTGGGCCAGGATTCCGGCTCCTCAGCGGATGGCTGCACCTGTGGCCACACTGGCTCTCTGTCCACACTTGTCCTGGCTCCTGAAACCTGTCCCCATCACCTGTCACTGCCCTGTCGTTCCTCAGGGGTCAGGTGTGACAGGTACATCACAACCAGAGGAGGCTGTCCGTGTCAGTGACGTCCACGCAGACAGTGTCATGACACGGTCCCCAGAGGCAGCGGCAGAGGCCAAATACTGTCCTTCTCGCTCGGCTTTCCCTGCCTCCGCGCCGCAGCTCCCCGCCTGCCTGGGGCTCTGTCCTCACTGTCCCGGCCCCCGTATCCAGTATTCCCAGCCTCCCCCCGCAGCCTCTCCTCAGAGCCTGGGCCCGTCCAGGCACAGCTGCCCCTCCTGCAGAGGCCAGAGTCTCCCCCGTGGGGGGAGCTGCGCAGGCCCAGCAGACCCCTGATCTCGGGGCACCGGGGCAGAGGAGGCCTCTACCTTATTATCCTGTTGCCATCTCTCACCTCGCGTCACAAAGAATTGAAATCTATAATAAGAAAATTTAAGAGCTCCCATCAGCTCCTTCCCGGCCATTAGCCAACCGCACGGGGGTATTAATCTCATCTCCCTTTGGTCTCAATGAATTGTGATAAAAATGTCAAACAATTAGATTATATTGGCCGAGAGAGCCGTGTGATTGATTGGCAAGGCAGGGCGCATCCCTTGAATCACCCTGACCAAGGGGGTGGGCTGCCCGCTGCAGTACATCCCCCGGGACCCCATCCGAGTCTGCGTGGGCACCCGGTCCATCTGAGGTCAGCGTTGGTGCAGTGAGCAGGGCTGTCCCCAGGGAAACCTGCTGCTGGGCGTGGGGGCCTTGGGGACCAGAGTGATGCTGGGGGGAGGGGAGGGGCAGGCAGCACCCGCACAGGACAGACCCCTGGAGGCGGGGGTCACAGGCCCCTCCCAGAGTCTGCCCCACGGAAACGCTCTACACAGAAGGGCTGGCCCGTGGAGAAGCCCCGGGGTCTGCAGTCAGGCCCGAGCCGGGAGGGAGCTTGCGGGCGCCACTTCCCAGGAACCACGCCGCCTTCTTCTTTATAAGAGTGGAGGCGTATTGAAAATTGATTTCTCTGCTGGAAACGGGATAATTAAACTGGTTGTTTCTATCTATCTCCATCGTCGTCATAATAAAATGAGAGGACAGTGGGTTGTGCAGGGCATGAGTACTGTATGTCTTAGTGCAAGGGGACATTAATTGAATACAGACGGCCTTTCTTGAAGCGGCTGGGTTATATTTCAGAGATATGGGGTAATGATGCCAGTTAATCATTTTTACAAGATATAAAATTACTGGCTCCTCCAGGACGATCATTAAGGAAAACAGTTGTTCACAGTAATTGAAAATAGAGTTTTAATTATTTAATATAGAAATTAAACTATTAGAGACCAGCGTTGAACGAGGGAACTTAATAGAAATTTATATACAAGCGCCTATGAGCATTTTAGCTTTATTAACCTGCCAATTTCTTAATCCAGATCAACCTGGAAGGGCTGCTTTAGCTGTGATTGTGAATTAACCGCTTGCAGAGGAGGGTGGGCCCGGGCTCCCCAGGCCCCAGGTGGATGGGGGAGCTGGCCGGAACCACAGGAACCACAGGTTCCTGGGAAGCGTGGTGAGGGGCAGCCGTGCCTTCAGGTGGGCACCGGAACACCGCACTGGGAATCCCGGGGTCGGGGGGGCGGTCCAGGAGCTCAGAGAGCCTGTGCCTGGAGGTGTGAGCCCGGGGCCATGGCATACCGAGGCCAGGGTCTCCCATGCGGCGAAAGCGGTGGCCACGTCATGGAAGGTGGACCTCGGTCAGTGCTTGGTGATGCTGTTCCTCGGGATTCGATGAGGATGGAGGTGCGGACCCGGCCGGGAGCTGGGACCACCCACGAGGCAGGTCCAGCTCCAGAGCCCACCGTCCCCGGGCCCCCAGCCCAGTCTGCTAATGCTCCCACTCACCCTCTGGCCCCCCGACTTCCCCTCCAAGCCCGAAGGACCCTCGTCCCGGTGCATCAGATCTGTCGTGTTTGCAAGCAGCCTGTTTGAGGGTAGGAATGCTTTGAACAAGGTTTCTGATTAATATCTTGAAATGGGAAGTCCTTTACCATGTTGTGTGAAACCACCCAGGAGCTCACTGTGCAAAAACACAGAGAAAAATCCACGAACTATCAAAACATGGGTTTCTGCCTTTGTGTGGCTGTGAGGGCTTTTCTCCCTTTAACTCCCCCCCCAATTTCCTACAATATAACATACCGTTAAAAGAAACTCCATATTTTAAAAATATGAAAATCACTACTTCCAAGACATAAATTCGGAAAACAAACTGAACTTTTAAGCAGGTGACTGACGAACAGGAACCGACCGGTCCGATTCGCCGGCTGCCTTGGGTGAGGGACCGACGCTGCCGCAGGGGACCCGGGGGCGGGGGGTGGCGCGGAGCCTGGACGCAGGCAGAGCGGCTGCGAGGACGATGCTGAGCCCCTCTCCTCCCCATCCGGCCTGCCCTGGGTGCTGCACTTTCCGGGGGAGGGGCTGGGGCTCCTGGGCGACCAGCTCAAGGCCGTGGAGCCCATCCGGATTCTGGAGCTCAGCTTGGACCAGAGCCGACTGCCGATGGGGAAGTCGTAGGCTGGGCGAGGGCAGTGGCGGGATCTCCCGGGGCCCCCGGACCCCCGTGCCCCGTGCCAGGGCGCCCCGTCATCCACCCGCGTCCTTTCTGGACAGTTTAGAACTTGCAGATCTGGTCGTCCTTTCTCAAAGGGCTGAAGGGCTGTCCACCATTCAGATTACATTCTGTCTCCTATTATTACCAATAAATTCCAGGTGATCTTTCTTCTCCTATAGTTTTTAGGGTTACATAAATTTCCCCTACGCAGCCCTTTCGTGCTTGAATATATTGTGGAACGCCGCTTCTGTCACAGGAGCTAATTGACACTGTGATTTGTTATGTTGCTGGGACATAATTCAGAAAGTTACTGTACGATACACGGAACGGCCCTCACGGTTGAACATTTCTCACGGGAGCAGATGCAGGATCAGGTGAAAAATGTGGCGCTGCACAGATGAAGTATTTCCAGAAGCTTTTATTCTTGTTGTTTGGGTGGCTGCCAACATCTTTCTAGAGAAAGCTCGTATTTCCAACGCTGCTTGATTTGAATTTATTCCCTGGTCATTAGTTAGTGCTTTAAAAAAAAAAAAAAAAAACTGGAACGAGCATGTGTGTATATTTGAAAAAAGGGAAAAATCAAACACAAAAGAGGGGAATCACCACCTCTCAATCTAATCAAAGATGAGCTTTAAAAAAAATTTTATGGTGGATTAATTATAGATTCACAGGAAGTTGCAGAAATAGCAAAGGCAGTGCAGCGCGTCCTACACAGCACACACTCCCCTGGGGAGTTGCCCCAGATAGATAGCGGCAAACCAGGAGCCCAGGTCGGTGCTGCAATCCGGGCTGTGGACCCGGTTCTGTTTCCACCACTTCAACAGGCATTTGTGTGTGTGTGTGTGTGTGTGTCTGTATTCTGTGTGTCTGTCTCTGTGTGTCAGTGTGTGGGAGGGGCACTGTGACATGTTATCCCATGTATAGATTTGTGTCTCTGTCACAACCGAGGTACAGAACCTGGCTTTGCCCCAAGGCTCCAGTGGGCCTGTTCTCCATCTCAGGTGTTCTGTCCTTTGAGGATGTTGTATAAACGATACCACAGGGCGTGATCTCATTGATGTTGGCTTCTCCACTCAGCACGATGCCCTTGAGGTCCAGCCAGCCCCTCGTGGGCATTCTAGCAAGTAAATGTGCTGTTTGCTTAACTGTTAGAAGTGAAGGCATTTGGGTTGTTTCTAGTTTTTGCTCTAAGGGGATGGAGCTGCTATAAACATTCATGCACGTGTTTGTGTGAACCTAAGTTCCCATTTCTCTGGGATAAATGCAGAAGCTGGGCCATATGCTAACTGCACACACAGTTTATGAGAACCTGCCAAACTCTCTTCCAGAGGGTCTGCACCATTTTAGATTCCCAGGGGTAACGTATGGGAGACCCCGTTTCTTTGCCTCTTCCCCAGCATTTGGTGTTTGTCACTATCTTTCATTTTAGCTGTTTTAGTAGATATGGTAATGATGTTTTATCTCGGTCTTAATTTGGGCCTTTTTTACTGTTTGGGCTGTTGTGTGTCTCGACCCAGGAATCTCAGCACTGCTCACTCTGCACCTAAGAGCAGGGAGACCACGCCGCAGGGATGCAGTCTTGCCAGCTGGCGTCCAGGGCACGAGGTCAGGACGGAGCTCCGTGCCTGCTCACGTACCAGGGGAACCTTCCCCTGCTGTGCCACCTCCCACGTGCTCAGCTCCTGGGCCTCCCAGCCCAGACGGGACGGTGACCAGGGTCAGTCAGCCTGGGACTTGGCATCCTCTGGCCATTGGGTGGCTTCTTCCATCTGCCACGTGGCCCCAGAGGTAGGCGAGGCAGGCAGGGGACTTGAGGCCTGGTTGGGGACATGACTTCTGTGCGGACACCGCACCTGTGCTCGGAGCCTGGCAGGACGGGCCCGGGAGCCCCAGGAACACCTGGGCGCCCTGGAGACGGCACCCGAGCAGCCCCGGGGCCAGCGGCCCAGACCGTGCACTCTGCGGCCTGGCCTCAGCGGATCTGGGGGGCTGCCTGCCAGGACCCATGCCAGAAGGGGCTCTGACCCTCCCCGGCCCCAGCCTGTGCGCCCTCTAGTGGGCTGGCTCCACCCCAGAGAGGCCAGGAGTGGGCTCACCCTCGACCCTCAGCCACAGACCTGGGGGGCTCTCGGGACGCAGGGTCCTGGCCAGTCTGCTGCCCACACGTGGGCCAGGCTGGCCTGGGCACGGTGTGAGGAGCTCTCCCGGTGACTGTGGCATCTGTCCTCCTGTGGCCACCTTCAACTCCAGCTGAGTGTCCACCTCTGGGGACAGTGGCCTCTCCCAGGGCTCACTTTGACCAGAGCGGTGACCACAGGTGGTGCCTGGACGTCCAGCTCTGGAGGAGGCTCTGCTGTGCGTCCCATAGCAGTGGGGGCTCTGAGATCAGCGGTGGGGCCCCTCCCCACTCCCGTCTCTGGAAGCTGCAGTCACCCTGCAGCCCGTGACGCCCTCAGCCTGCTGGGCTCAGCCTCCAAGGCACGCCCGTTCATCCCTTCGCCCTGCAAGCACCTGCTGGCCCCGCCACGGCCTGGCGCTGGACAGTGCCCCTCTCCAGGGATTCCCAGCCCGGTGGTTGGAGGTGACCACAGACTGTGACGCACCAGGAGTGGTCAGCGAGGAACAGGACAAACAGGGTGTCGCAGGCCCGCCCCCGCCTCCCCGAGGATCCCTGGCGTGTTCACACGGCCATTTCTGGTCCCGTGATTCAGGGGAAATGAGGTCCTGGACCCAGTCTGCCCACTGGCTCTTCCCGCCTGCCCTCTGCCCGGGACGTGAGTCCCCACCCTGTGGAAAGCTCTGGGCAGGGAGGGGAGGCCTGGGGGCTCATTTCACACAGCCACTTCCTCTCTTTGAGTTTTGAGGTGCTGGGCAGTGCTGGTGTGTGCGTCGGCCGGGGGTGCAGAACCAGAGCTGGTCCCCGCTTCCAGGGGCACAGAAACACAGCTCGGAGGTGACGCAGCTGTTTACTAAAGCACTTCAACAGACTCTGCCTCCCAGCGATTCTGGTCTAGCAGCCGGGGCACGAGGGGCCCGGGGGCCCAGGCCGCTGTGGGGTGGGCCTGGACGCGTTCCTCCCCCAGCCCGTGCTGCCGAGCCCCCCGAGATGCTCTCCTCCC
Organism: Phocoena phocoena; assembly: GCF_963924675.1. NCBI lineage: Eukaryota > Metazoa > Chordata > Mammalia > Artiodactyla > Phocoenidae > Phocoena > Phocoena phocoena. The sequence goes on along the minus strand of NC_089234.1, from coordinate 609,645 downwards.
GCCGACAGGGCCCTGGCTTCACCGTGGAGGGAGGAGCAGGCTACTGCCCCGTGCAGAACGGGGGCCGGGCGGGGTGGGGGTGGGCTCTGACAGCGCAGCCGCGGAGGAGGTCATGGGCGGAGGGGCCGGGGACACCAGGGAGGGGGATGGCGGATGGTGGGGACGGGCTGTGGGGAGGCGCGGCCCCATCACACGATGGCCTGGTGCGGCAGCCCGTAGAGGACCAGGTTGAGGGTGACGGGGAGCCGCTCCGAGCCCTGCGGCTGTGGCTGGAAGAGCACCAGCCTGTCCTTCCAGGTCTGCAGAGCCTCATCTGTGGGGAGAGCAGGCGGGCTTGTGAAACGCGGGGCTCACGGGGACAGGATGCCTGCGGCCCAACCAAGGCTCGCGGCGCATGCGGGGAGCACAGCAGAGGTGAGGGTGCTGCTGGCTCTGCCGCTGGTCGCAGCCCGGACGGGGACGCCGGGCGCGGAGGCAGCAGCCACAGGCCAGCGCTCGCCCACCCCTCACACCTTCACTCGCTCATCTGCTCGCTCGCTCCACAAGCATTTGTTGCTCGGCAACTACCTCGCGGGCACCCGTGGACCATGTGAGTTTTGAATTTGAAGCCCCTTTCGCCTTGTATATTTGAAAATTTCATGATTTAAATGACCCTGGGATAAACCTTTCTTAGTTACGGTAGATTCTCCAATCAACGTATCGCTAAAGCTCAGACTCCCTCGCGCTGCATTTAAGGTTTTTACACCAGAATCCGTGTGTAAGGCCGCTGCTACACATGGACTTCAGGGTTCCATTTGCCTTGAAGGAGGAGTGGGTGGGCTCCCCGCCTCCCAGAGAACACACCAGGGCTTTTGGAGTTTGTGGGACTTGAGCTGTTTTGAAGATGAAGATGTTCCAGTGACCCATGTGTGTTTCCGTAAAGACATTCGATGCCAGATCTCACTGGAGGCAGTGGTCTGTAGGAGGCTGAAGGTCTTTGTCAGGCAGGCTGACCTTCGGAGGCTGTGCAGAAACGGGAGAAGTGGGGGACCCCTGACCCTGTAGCCTGAGGGACGAGCAAGGAGGTAGGGCCGTTTCTAGTTACCGTGGTGGACAGTTTCACCGGTTCCCCTCTTCTGAAGGAGGCGGGTCGTTCTCCCGATCGGCTTGCCAGCTGTCAACAGATCTGGAGGAGAAGCAGCCCTTCAGAGGGCCCGTTAGCAGCCCACAGGCTTCCGGGAGCCCCGCGGGGCTGCAGGACGAGCGGCGGCCGGCACGACTCACCTTCCCACAGGATGCTGGCCCGCGTCGCGTTGTCCCGCAGGACCGTCGGCCACTGGTTCGCCACGATGCTCCTGACCCCCACCAGACTCAGGAGGACAGCCGTCTCGACGGGCCCCTCCAAGGACAGTCGGGGTGCACTGCGGGGGACCGAGCTCCCGTGGGCCGGGCCAGCACCAAAGGGCCTGGTCCGAGCCCTCCTCCACCCACAGCCCGAAGAGCGCCAAGTGTTGGACCGGGTATTTGGACTGACAGCTCTTAGGGCTCTCGAAAGAGCCGAGAATTCCTCCCCCGCCCCCGCCCCCGCCCCACACACAATTAAATACCATTTAACAAGAAAAGTCATTTCAGAGCCCTGCCAAGTCCCTCTGGGCGCTCCCAGTCATGGGGTGTGGGGCCAGGAGGGGAACCCTGCCAGAGGGTGTCCTCTGCTCCGCCCGCCTGCAGCCCACAGAGGCCCTGGGTGGGGGGGTGACAGGTGACACGGGGAGCCCTGAAGCCAGGGTGTCCTCCCAGTTGCCAGCCCTCTGCTTCCTGGCCCAAACCCAGCTTCCTGAAGTTCCAGGCAGGCCTGTGGTCTGTGCCGGCGCCGTCCATCCATCCCCCCGCCCTGGGACTCTGCCAGGCAGGGTCACCGTCCATCCATCCCCCCGCCCTGGGACTCTGCCAGGCAGGGTCACCGTCCATCCATCCCCCCGCCCTGGGACTCTGCCAGGCAGGGTCACCGTCCATCCATCCCCCCGCCCTGGGACTCTGCCAGGCAGGGTCACCGTCCATCCATCCCCCCGCCCTGGGACTCTGCCAGGCAGGGTCACCGTCCATCCATCCCCCCGCCCTGGGACTCTGCCAGGCAGGGTCTGGGGGCCAGATCACGGCATCCCAGCGGCCCAGGGGGTGCAAGGACAGTGCCCCAGGCGGACAGCCGTGGCTCATATGCCCCCCCAGGTTCCTCGTCAGCTGCCGGAGGCCAGGCCGCAGGCCTGAGCCCGAGCGGAGGGGACCCCGGGCACCTCTTGTTCTGCGAGGACTCCACGTGGCGCTGCATGCTCTCGCAGGACCGCGCCAGGTCCAGCAGCACCACCATCTGGCACTCTGTGGTCACAGGAGGGGCGGCTCAGTGGCGGGGCACCCAGGGTGAGGGCGCCGTGCCGGCCGGGGTGTCGCCCAGGGCGAGGAGGATAGCGGGAACTCGGCCTGACCCGACCGAGGCTCCGACCCCACTCGTCCCCGTCCTGGGTCGCGTGGGCTGCACGGGCAAGCCGGCCGTTATTTGCCTTGCCCTCACCCTTCACGTCCTCCTTGAGTGACCGGGCCGGGCGAGGGAGGGAAGCCCACCCCGGGGCCTGCCACAGCTCTCCCTGCCTCGCAGAGGGGTCTTGGCTCCCAGAGGCCACCCATGAGGCAGTCCGGCTTGCCAGGGGCTGGACGTCGGTGGCCCTGGCCCCGTGTGCCCACTGAAACGGGGCCAGTGTCCAAAATGCAGCTCTTGGCTGTGGGTGTGCGGAAAGCCCCACCGATGCTGAGGCCAAGCGTCAGGGGCCGTCCCCAGAGGGGGCAGAGCCTCCAGCTGTGTGAGGACAGGCCTGGCTGGGAACGGCGGGGGCACCCAGCGATGCTGTCACCCTTACAGGCGCCTGGGAGCCTATGATTTCTTCAGTGTCACTCACCGCTCGTCTGAGAAGGTCTAGAATTCAAGTTTCAGAGAAGCCTGTTTCTACCTTCTCCTGGGGTAAGAACGTGCGGACCCCACCCATATCGGCAGGGCCTGGGGAGGAGACGGGGTGACGGGCTGGGTTCAGGTATCCCGACCACGGACGGTGTCCACCTGTGCCACACACCCCAAGGGTAGGGGCCTCTCTGAGGGGTCCCTGAAAAGGTCCCCACTCAACCGTGCACAGTGGCCAGCTACCCAGCAATCCCCTCAGGAGAAGGTCACCTGAGGGCAGGCCAGACGACACTCACGGGCACCCTGGGGGTGGGCTGGGTGACGCAGGGGCCAGTGGACAGTGGGAGGGAAAACAGGGCCAGAGTGCCTGCATCTCAAGTAGAACAACTGGTGGGAAGGGGCTGTGACCAGCACTTTCCAGAAACACCCACCCAGTCTTCCTGCACTCTGCAGGCCCAGCCCTAGAGGGGTGACCCCTCCAACGTCTGACCCTGGCCAGGCCTCTCAGAGGAACGGAGGAGGGGTCCCCCAACCCAGGCCCCGCTGTGCCTTCCTAAAGCGCCCCCCCAGCCCTCCATCAGAGCACAGGGGAGACACCTGATAAGACACAGGGGCGCCCTGCTCTGTCCCCGTGTGGATTCGACTTGTGCCGGCGGGTCTGGCAGAGAGGCGGGCTTTTGGGGGGTCTCACCTTCCAAGTTCATGGCGGCCAACCTTTCTACCAATATGTGGGACAGGAAGCTCTCCATCCCGTAGAAGAAAAAGCCTCCGCAGCTGCCCAGCAGCTGCTCCCACTCGGCCTGGCTGCCAAGGGAAGGAGAGAGACCCGGGGTGGATGCCTGCTGGAGCCGCGGGCCAAGGGCGCGATCCGGAGCGGACTGTTCCCGCGTTCCGCTCCACACCCTGCCCCCGGGGCGGTTACTCTGAAAAGCTGCATAGGGTCTTCCATCCGGCCAAGGAGCCCAGGTCCCTGCCCCAGATGGCCCCGCCCCTCCTGGGCCCCGCCCCGACAGAGCCCCTCCCCTCCATCGCGCCCCGCCCTCTGGGGGCCCCGCTCCCTCCGCGAGGCCCCGCCTGGAGGGGCCAGGTCCTTGTGCAGGGGCGCACACACGGCGGGGGCCCAGGTCCGCATCCAGGATCTGGGGATCTAGGCGCCTCCGTGCACCAGAGGGAAGGGTCTGACAGGACAGAAGTGGGGGTCAGGGCAGGAGGGAACCTCGGCGGGACGGGGAGGGGGGAAGGGGCCGCATGCGGAGCACCCCTCGGGCTGGCGCACCGCAGCCACCGCAGGACGGCGTCCCAGGAACCCAGATGCCAACCTGGGAAACTGCTTCTTCCCCAGATGCCCCGCCCATCTCGCAGTGAACGTGTCTCGGAATCTTTCCAAAATTTCCCGGGTCACGGAGACAGGAGTCAGCATTTCTGCGGCCAGAATCGGATGGTGAGAAAACTTAGGAGCACCGCGCGCGTAGGCACGGGCGGTCCCGGTGCCCTTGGCGGCCCTTGGCGGCCCTTGGCGGCCCTTGGCGTGGCAGGGCGGCCTGGGCCTTGGGCCCTCACAGACGGGGGCCCCGGGGGAGTGGAAATCTTAGTACTCCTTCCCTCCTTTGTGGAGAGATGAAAACACCAGCTCAGCAAAAGAGGAGCTGAGGAATCCTGTCCCGCAGCCGCAGCCGCAGGCCCGGAGTGGGGCACAGCGTCGCCTCGGGCCCAGGTCACACAGCGGTCGCCCTGACTGGCTGCAGACGGTGAGGGCGGGGTCTGGAGCACACCGGGGTCCCCCTCCCGCCCACCTTCAGTGTAGCAGGAGGTGACGGAGGGCCGGGTGGCAGCAGAGGCCGAGGCACCCGGTCCACTATGCTCTGAGTGCTGTGGGCGGTGTATGGCTTGTGCGTGGGCGGGAGGGCTCACCTGGGCCTCGGGCCTCCTCGTAGGGGTCCACAACGACTGGGCCTTGGTTAAGGAGAAACAGGACCACACGCTCGCTGTCTGGGGCAGAAGCAGCAGCAAAGGATACATCTGAAGTTGTCCGCGTCGACCGCGATGCAGTGTGGCGGGGTGATCCGGGACACGACGCGCTGCAAAGACAGGCAGGGGCCCTTGGGGATGCGTCCTGGGGGCACGGCCGGACCTCGGGCCCCGCCCGGCTCTCCGCCTCAGCGGGGCCTCGACCACCTACCTTTGCTCCCTTCTTTGCTATGCCTCTCTTTCTGTGATCTTTACCTCTGCTCTCCTTTTTCACATTGCCTTCTGTTGAGACAATAACAAGAAGTGGTGATGTCCTGGAACCAGACAGGGGCCGTGGTACACGGCGTTCGAATGCTTTAAATGCCACTGAATTGTTCACTTGAAAATGGTTAATTTTATATTACGTGAATCTCACCTCAATGAAAAAAACAAGAAGTGGTGTGAACAGTTGATTTCCATTTTTGTAAAGTTGAAATGGCAGTAATCTCTCAAAGGTAAAGGCTCACAGGGTTGGGAAAGGCCCGGGCCAGGAGACCTCAAGAAAGGAACGGCCGCCAGAGGTTCCCGGGCCCACGCGGCTGTCCAATCACACACCACGCTGGGCACCTACCGGTGCCCCTGCTGAGCTGGGCCAGTCGCAGACAGCTGGGCCCTGCTGGCCGCTCTCCCTCTTGCCGGAGGGTTTACACCTGCCCCCGCTGCGCTCCCGTTCTGGTGAAGGTAACCGAAAATAATGCCAGTTTCCTTCATTCCCGTCCGGCCGCCTCAGAGATGTAAGCGCTGATGTGGGCCTCTCTGCCGTGTCCCAGCCTTACGGGGGCACCGCTGGGAAGCAGCTTGCCCTAGATTTGGACGGCTTTCTCCACCAGGATGAGAAGAACTCCTGGTTTGCTAAGAATTTCTATTACGGATGCATGCTTTTTTTTTTTTTTTTTTTGCGGTGCGCGGGCCTCCCACTGCTGCGGCCTCTCTCGTTGCAGAGCACAGGCTCCGGACGCGCAGGCTCAGCGGCCATGGCTCACGGGCCCAGCCGCTCCGTGGCATGTGGGATCTTTCCGGACCGGGGCACGAACCCGTATCCCCTGCATCGGCAGGCGGACTCTCAACCACTGCGCCACCAGGGAAGACCCGAATGCATGCATTTTATCAAATGCTTTTTTTCCTGCATCATCTTGGATGTTTATAAGTTCAATTTCCCTTTAATCTGTTCTTCTGTGATACCTGTAAGTTTTTAAGGTCAGACTGGGTGATGAAATGTTACATGTTTCTTTCTTTCTTTGCTACTCTTGAGAAGTTTGGGTGTCAGGGTCTGGACTGGCCAGCAGAAGGATGGCTTTTTTTTCTTCTACTTGGGGAGACATGTATAGACTGACATGAACGGTTTCTTGAAATTTTGGTAGAATTCAACAGAAAAATGGTAAAAGCAATATTTTTTGTGGGGAAATGTAAATGTATCGATCGTCCTTTCTTCGCTATGAGGCCGCTGGGTTTTCTTTCCGAGTCTCCAAGTATTTTTGAATATATTGTCAAAAAGTTGTTCCTAATATTCTCTTAAATCTCTGATGTGCTTTAGAGTTGGTGTCTCTTGTATTTCTCATATTGTTTATTTGTGCCTTGTCTGTTTATTTCTGGATCATTCTCACCCAAATGTGTCTATTTTATGAGGTTATTTTTTCCCAAATAACTAATTTTTGTCTTTGCTTCCTATTTTGTTTTGGGGTCTGTTCATGATCCTTTAAGCATTTAAAGCTAAAGGATCCTTCTAGATTCTGCTGTGGTAACATCCAGCCAGTCTTTGGCATTTCTATCATTGCTTCTTCTGAGTCCCGTGAGTTTTTAGAAGTCAGTGTTTTAAAATTTCCAGATGTATGGGAATTTTAAAAACCCGTCTTTTGGGCATTGGTTTCTAACCTAATCACATGTGGCCTCAGCCAGTTTCTGTGATTGTTTCACGTGCACCTGAAAAGAACGTGAGTCTCTAATTTTTAGACACAGGGCCCACGTGTCCATTAAGCCAAGTCTGTTAAGTGTGTTGCCCCAATTCTCTCTGTTTGCGCTCTTTCTGCTTGTCTGACCTTTCAGTCGTGGAGGCGTGCGGGAATCTCCCATCGCGGGAGTGGCCACCAGCCTCGCCCCCGGTGCTTGTTACTTGCTGCTTCCCGTATCGAGGCTCTTTGATCCTCCCACGAACTTCACCGCTATCACTGTGTGATGACCCTGCCCTACGGACGCCCGCGGCTGTAAAGTCGGCTCCGGCCGACAGTGCGATGGAGGCCCTTTTGGGGGCGTGCCCGCCCGGCGCCTCTTTCCACTCTTCTGCTTTCTGGCTTTTGTGCCTCCTTTCTGTTCAGGAGAGTCTCACGTGGCCGGCATCCTATCTACGCGCTCTTGTTGACTGTGTCTTTAGTCGGTAGGTGTGGTGCACTCACTTGTTCAGTTCCTGATCTAATGGATGGGCCACAGCACCTTTTTGCCCGTGGGTTCTCCGTCCTCCCTACTCCGTGTGTGCGTCTCCACCACTGGCTCTTTGTAACTCGACTGAGGGGTTGGTTCACTTGTTTTTCTTATTCATTTTCCCTCTTTATTGGTTTGCAATTTATACACCAGTTATGCTCTTTCGTGATTATCCTTAAAGGTTTGCCGTGAATATTTAACACTCAAAGGGCATTCCTCCAGCCTGAAGGGTTCAAGGCTCTGAGAACACTTCACTCTGGGACCTGCAGAATCCTTTTTATCCCCACTCCGTAATGCATTGAAAAGACTTCACTCACATTTATGCAGTATTTTTGTTACTTTATGGTGAGAGTTTGTATTAGGGTCTAGTTGCTGCTGTAACAAATTACCACGAATGTTGGGGCTTAAAACAACACCAATTTATTACCTTACAGTTCTGGAGGCAGGAGTTGAAAGGGGTCCCACTGGATTAAAATCCAGGTGTGAGGGAGGCTGTTTCCCTTGGGAGGCTCCAGAGGAGAATCGGCTCCCTTGCCTTTTCCAGCCTCCAGAGGCGCCACGAGCCCCTTCCGCTACCTCCGCACCCTCCTGCCTCCCTCTTTTCAGGACCCTGGTGATGACACTGGGCCACCTAGACAATCAGGACAGTCTCCCCATCTCAGGACCCTTCACTGAATCACATCTGCAAAGGCCCTTTTGTCACATCAGGGCACCTCCTCTTGGGCCCGGGGTCAGGGCGTGGGCGCCTTTAGGGCCGCTATTCTGCTAACCCCACCAGGGGGTGGTCTGCTCTTCCAGACAATGCTGACGGCCGCAGAGCGGTGGGGACAGGAAGGCCCTTTCAGTAAATGCGGCACGCACAGCGGGGGACTCACGTGGGAAACAGAGACCTGCCCCTTATCTCACACTGTGTGCAAAACCGATTTCGGATGGAAGGTACGTAAAGACGTGAAGGACAAAAAGAGAGACACATTTAGAAGACATCATAGAACCTTCATGATCTTCAGGTAAGAAAATATTCTTTATAAAAAGACCCCAAAAGCACCAGCTGTTAAGAGAAGATGGATTCATTGGAGTATATTCAAATATTTTGTTCACCAAGAGGTACCACGTAAAGGAGTGAAAAGACCAGCTGCAGACTGGGAGGACATCTGTAGTTCATAAAATGATCAGAAAATTTATACAAACCTAAAGAACAAAAGGCAGATAACCCAAGAGAAAAACTGGCCAAAGACTAGAACGGATTTTCACAAGTGAGGACATCAAACGGCCGATAAAATGTGGAAGGGCTGGGCTCGCCAGCAGCAGGGGCTGCAGATCGGCGGGGCTTGAGCCCGAGGCCCCACCCGCAGCTCCTGGTGAGCCCAGCACCGTGGCCTCTTGGGGGTGCAAGACCTGTTCTCTCTCCCATCCGTTGTATCTGGCCCATTAGCGTCCTTTTATTTACTCTGATTTCCTTAAAGAAGCATGTTTGGGACCTTGCGTTTCCATTCCCAAAGGTGATCTTTACCTTTTAACTGGGATGTTTTGACCTTGTACGGAGACTGTGATTACTGATGTGGTTGGGTGGAAACACACCATCTTGCTGTTTGTTTTCTATTTGTCCTGTCTCTTCTTTGTTCCATGTCCCTTCTTTTTTCTGCCTTTTTCTGATTAATCATATTTTTTTTATGATTCCATTTCGACTTCCTTGTTGTGTACTAGCCGTACCTCTTTGTTTCTGTTTTCAGTGGCTGTGCTGGTCCAGTACCCCGAGCCTCCATTCTCCACCCCCCACCAGCCTTTGCTGTCCAACAAGTTACATTTATATAATGCTGTAGAACCCCATGAAACGTTGCTATTATTTTTCACTCCAAGCTGTCAAAATCTTTTTTTTTAATTAATTAATTTATTTTTGGCTGTGTTGGGTCTTCATTTCTGTGCGAGGGCTTTCTCCAGTTGCGGCGAGCGGGGGCCACTCTTCATCGCGGTGCGCGGGCCTCTCACTGTCGTGGCCTCTCGTTGTGGAGCACAGGCTCCAGACGCACAGGCTCAGTAGTTGTGGCTCACGGACCCCGTTGCTCCACAGCATGTGGGATCCTCCCAGACCAGGGCTCGAACCCGTGTCCCCTGATCAGCAGGCGGACTCTCAACCACTGCGCCACCAGGGAAGCCCCTGTCAAAATCTTTTAAAGAGATTTTAAATTAAGAAAAAAGCTTTAAATATGGACCCGCCTAATCCCAGCTTCTGGTGTTTATTTCTCTGTGCGGATGCAGGTTCCCATCCTTTTTTCTCCTGCCTGGAGGACGCTCTGCAGCATTTCTTGTGGGGTAGGCAGGCCTGCTGGGGAAGAATTCCTTCAGCTCACCTATTTCTGAAAAAGTATTTCACCATTGTTTTTGAGAGTTATTTTCAAAAATATCTGCATTGACAGATATTTTCTTTAATAATTTAAAGACGTTCTTCACTGCTTGCATTGTTTCAGCCGAGAAGTCTGCTAACTCTCTTGTATTTGTTTCTGGATATATAATGTGTCTTTTTTCTTTGGCTGCTTGTAAAATACTCTGTCACTGGTTTTAATCACCCTGACTACAATGGTCCCTGGTATGGTTTTATTTCTTGTTTGGGATTCATTGAACTTCTTGGGTCTGCAGGATTACAGTTTTCTTCAAAATTGGGAAACATTGGCCATTATTAACTCAAATGTTCCCCCTGCAAAGACTCCAGTTACAGGCAGGTTCAGCCACTTCACTTTGTCTAACAGCTCACTGGTGTTCTGTTTCTGTTTTTGTTTTTTTTCAGTTTTTTCCTACTGACATTTCTTCAGCCTCACTAGTTTCTTCTCCTGTCGTGTCAAGTTGCATTAATGCTGCCCAGGGCATGTCCCTCCTCAGCAGAAGTTCAGTTCTGGTCCGTTTTACATCTTCCGTGTCTTTGCTTACCACCTCCTGGAACACGTGGATTATAGTTACAGGAACTGTCACCTGTGTCACCTCTGGGTCTGCTTTCGATTGGCTTTTCTCTTAACCACGGGTCTTTGCATGCCAGGTGGTTTTTGATTGGACGTCAAACATTTTGAATTTTTCCTTGTTGGGTCCTGGATTTTTAAAAAACTCTATCCATCTTGAGCTTTATTTCGAGATGCATTTAAGTTACCTGGAAATAGTTTCATCCCTTGAGGCCTGTTTTTAAGTTCTGTTGGTGGGACTAAAGCCAGTCTCCCTAGTGCAGACAGGCAATGCCCTCTGGTTCCTGTACCTGATAGCTGTGAATTATAAGATGTTCCATTCTGGCTGTAGTCTCCACACACGCTTGCACTGACCAGCTCTCAGCAGAAGACTGATGGGGACCCTCTGCAGGTCTCTACTCCCAGGACCGACTTGGGTGCCCAGTCCCTCGTCTCCTCACCTCGGGGAGACTGCCAGGCTCTGCCTGGTCCCCCCCGCCCCCGCCACCATGTGCTACAGCCTGTAGACTCTCTCCAGGCAGAAAGCTGGGGCTTACCTGCTTGTTTCTCTCTCTTGGGGATTGCTGTCCCCCACTGCCTGTTCTCCAATATCTGAAAACCGCTGTTTCATATATTTTTCAAATTATTTATTTATTTTTTGATGTGGACCATTTTTAAAGTATTTATTGAATTTGTTACAATTCAATATTAGCTCCCCGACCAGGGATCGAACCTGCACTCCCTGCATTGGAAGGTGCAGCCTTAACCACTGGACCGCCAAGGAAGTCCCTGTGTCATGTATTTTTGTCTGAGTTTTTGTTGTTCCAGCTGGAAGGGCAAATTTGGTCCCTGTCACCTCATCTTGGATGAAAACAAAAGTCCAATCGATCTACTTTTAATGTAATTTGATACTTATCATAGCGCAACATACATGCAGAAAACAGCACCAGTGTACATCCTGGAGAATTGTCACACCCCAGGCACATCCATGTCACAGAACATGCATGCCTGAGTCCCCAGCCACCCCCAGGCCAAGCCAGGTCCCCCTTGTCCTCTCCCTCATTGCCTCTCATCATCTGATTGATGATTAACTGTGTAGTTGGTTGGTTACCACCAGCCCCTCCTTTGAAACAGAAGTATGTGAGGCAAAAGCAAAGTTAACGTCCCTGTTCAGGGCACGTTCGGCACCTAACAGAGCACCGGCACACAGTAGATGTTCTCTGGATGAACCAGGGCCTCGAGAAGTATGGTAACATCTGGTAACTATTTTTTGACAAGAGTTACATTCTCTTATCGTGAAAGTCACTTAAATATTTGCATTTTAAAGTCAAGTATCAGTGTAGCTCTTACCTGTCTCCTTTCTATACAGGCGGTTCCACAGCATCTGGAGAGAAAACTCTCGTGACACGGAGGAGACCATCTCTTCATCGAACACAGAGAGACCTTCTAACGGCAGCTCCAGAAGGTGCCTGTCGGCGATCAGGATGACGTTGTCTGCGACCTCGGGCTGCACTGTGGGCGGGAACGCCAGCGGCTACCAAGGCAGCGGCAGACACCTGAGGGCCAAGCTCTGCCCCTCGCCACTGAGGCCGTCTGGCCGCTGCACAGCCCCCGCCCGGCGGGAGACGCGGAAAGGAGTCTGAGCCGGGCACAGCTCGCAGGCACTCCAGCGCCGTCTTGCGGGTACACGCTGGCTTTGACAGTGCGGCCGGGTCACAGCCAGGACCTGGACAGAGCCCAGGCCATGGGGACGTCGAGTCCCCTGAGGTTCTGAGGGCCACCCAGGCTCCGCGGCCTCACCAGGGAGCCCCTTCAAGGGACGAACATCTGCACGAACCCCCCTCCCCAAGGGCTGTCCAGGCAGGGGCCACGGCCTCTGGGGACAGCTCCGTTCGAGGAAGGGTAGTGGCGCTCCCGTGACACCATGGCTTCTCCAGCCGTCGGGAAACCGGTGCAAAGGCTGAGGCCACCAGACATGCCAATGGAATTGATGTGTTTGCAAAGTCAAGTTACTTAAAGTCCAGCAGGTTTTCATCTGGGAACGTTTAGGGCAGAAGCTCCGGTCACACAAGTGGTCACTGGGCTCCCAGCAGCTGTGCACACTCGGCGCGGCCTGGGACCTCGGGCACCGGGGTGGCTCAGCCACGGGGCAGGTGGCAGGGAGCAAAACAAGAGCATTTCATCTTCCACGTAGGAAAGCAGCAGACTGCTGACCCAGGAGACCCATCTGCCCTCCTGCCGTCTGACGTGCTCAGGAGGGTGACGGTGACGTCACCATGGTTTGTGCCCGGGCATCTGGCAGGGCAGGGGCATCTGCGGTCGCGTGGGCAGTGGCGGGGTGGCGCGAACCTTCCGGAAAAGCTGCCCCCGGTGGCCCCGCTGCAGCCACAGAGAGCGTGGCTCTGCCGGCCTGCATCCCACAGACGCGGACCTGGGGCCCCACTCACCCTGCGGCAGGGACTCTTCCCTCTCCTTGTCTTTGCCCTTGTATTTTCCCAAATCCGCAACAACTGTGGGAATCGGTGCTCTGAAAGGCAAAGGCAGAGATTCAGGTTTTAAAAACTCCATGAAAATCACTGAGAACAGGGACAGCATCTCCTCAGGCTGTTCCCACCAGGGCAGTGAGGGCCACAAGACTCTCCCGGCCTGCTGCTGGGGACCGGTCTCCTGAGATGGGGACAGGGACAACAGGCAGGATGTGAACACACAGGATTCAGGACGCTCTGACCTGCTGGCCAATCAGGGAAGTTCACCTGCCTGACCCCTCTACCTTCTCTCCCACCAAACACAGACCCAAGGGGCCAGGCACTTCACCGTGCCCTCCCCTCCTTCTCACACCCAGGCCAGCGGCTCAGAGGGTGGCAGGGGCCGGTACCGCGGGGACGCCCCCAGAAAAGGTTTCAAGCAGGGCCAGACTTCCTCCCGATGGCAGGTGGACAGAGCCCGGGCTTCTGTTCTCAAAGAGCCTGTGCACGTCTCCCGTTTAATCGAATGGTCCGATTCAGCGCAGAGAGAAGCCCACCAAGCCTACGGCGCTGTGGCCTCAGAGATGTTTCCACAAAGGAAACAGCTCTGACTTTCACATGCCCACAGCCAGTCGCTCAGCTGGCCCTGGGACTCAGGGAGTGCTTGCAGGCCGCACCCCCCAGCCTGCCCACCCCAGCCCTGGGTGTCCCTGTACCTGTGCACACCTGGGTGCACCTGTGGGGACAGAGAGACAACACGACCCTGCACCTCGAGGGCTCGGGCAATCCAGACGGCGCCTGCTCTCCGCACTCTCAGTCCCTGAGCTCCTCAGGAATCAGCCCTCGATGGGTACCTGGCTTCTGGGGGGCAGCTGAGCAGCGAGAACAGTGGCCTCAGATACTCCTCCATGGGCTTCACGACCTCCGCGAGCCTCTGCACAGCGTGTTCTTCCCCTCTCAGGGGCGCGCCCTCTGACTCCTTCTCGCCTCAAAGACAGCCGCAGTCAGAGGCGTCAAAGGGGAAGAGGGGCGAGACCCTGCAGGCGGCCCCCCAGGACAGGCCCAGCTCAGCAGCCAGCAGCCCCCCACGCCCGACTCCTCTGCCAGCATTACGGAGGCGTCTGCAACAGACTTGGCTCAAGGATTGGCCCCGTGCCTGGTCGGGGAGCCTGACCCGGGGTCCAGCAGCGCCTGGGGGGTGGTCCTCGCCCAGGCCTCCCCACCCTGCCCTGCGGGGTGGGAGCAGCCCTGACACCGGGCTCGGGGCCTCACCAAGCCTGGGCTCAGGGCCATGTCCTCACTGTGCGCCTCGGCCTGGGCGTGCTCCCGGAACTGCTGGGCACTGGCCAACAGGGAGGAGAAGGCGGCCGGGCTCACGGCCATCCGAGCCACCTTGCAGGAGCCTGCAGAGACAGACGCCGCCGCTGTCCCCACACGCGGCTTCGCAGAACACCCCCCGGGGCTGAGGGGACCGTGGGTGGGAACAGGTGCGCACGCTCGGCCTTGGTGCCGGTGGGCGCACCCTGCATGCACCCCGAGGGTGGTGCGCCGGCAGAACTCACCCCCGACCTGGAGCAGTTTGCCTTTGGCCGCAGGGATGAACTTGGGTTTCTCGTAGGCAGCACCGTAGAGATGGGTCCTGTTGGCAGGATGTAGGGTGGGGTCAAAGCCCAGCTCCGGGGGTCCCAGAGGAGCCCTGATGAGGCCGACTCTGTGCCACATACCACCTGCTGGGAACAGGAGCCTCCTCCCTGCGGTGCCCCAGCCAAGTCAGACACAGGGTTAAAACATGCCCCTGGGGGGTCTGTGTGCGGTGCTGCCAGAGGCTGGGACACCAGCTTCTCCCCAGACCAGTGGGTTCTGCGCCACTTGAGCAGTGAACTTCAGACCAGGGCCACGTGCTGGCGGGAGGTGGCACCGTGCCCTCTCCCCTCCCCAGGTCGTACGGGCCAGCCTGGTCATCGTGGCAGAGGGACGGTCGCCCCTCAGCTCCCCTCAGCGGGCAGCCCCCGCCGGCCTGTCTGTCCCTCGGCTTGGCAGCCCCGTGCTGTGTCCACAGGAACCTTAGCGGGCAGAAGCCTGGGTAGCAAGCCCGAGAACAGGAGAGAGAAGGCCTCACCTGTCCCGTGAGTGGTGCAGAAAGAGGATCCGAAAAGTGGGAGGGATTTCACTCAAGAAGTTAAAGTGCTGTTCGGTGACCCAGAGATTCTGCCAAGCCTGCGGGGGGCAGTCAGGAGTCAGCGCCGGGCGGCGGCTGCGGGGCCGGGCGCCGCCACAAGGGGGCAGCAGACGCACGCGGACTTCACCGCTGCCCCGGACACTGGCTCCGCCGGTACCGCCAGAGCCCGACCCGCCGCCGCACACCCGCAAAGGCACCGAGCCCAAAGGCGCACGGAAAAGCCCCGGCACGTCCTGCAGCACAGCCGCCGCCCTCTCCCCTCCCCGCGGTCCCGGCGCCCCCCGCGCAGACACCGGCAGGGCACGCGCAGGACCCGCGCTCCCGGCCCGCAGGCCGCGGGGTGCGGGGGCGGCCGGCGGTTCAGCCTGCCCGGGCCCGGGTCCCGCTTCTCTGCGGGGAAGGGTCCGCAGCGGGGACCACACAGCACCCCGCGGGCCGCCTCCCCAAAGAGCAGCGGTTGCTCAGAAGCCCATTCCCCACTTTCGGATGAAATGAGCTTCAGCTTTGCCCAAGCCGGCCAGCGTCGGCACTCGAGCCCTCGGAGGTGCGGAGGGGCTTCTGGGACGCTTGCCCCGGCGGCGAGCGGACACACGGAAGCCGTGGAAACGGCGCTCGGGAGGCTGCGGGCTGCTCACAGGGGCCACGGCCTCGCTCCGGGGGAGGCGCCGGCAGGCTTCCACAGCTCGGCGGCCCGCTGTGCGAGGCCCGGGGCCCCTCCGCGCTGGCGCACGTGGCGGCTGACCCTGCTGCCCTTTGCTGCCTGCAGAGTGTCCCATCGGTGAGCGCACCACTTCTCATCCCTTCTGTGGACCCTGGGCACCTGGGTGGGCTCCCTTTTTGGGCCAGAAATGCTGCTGTGAGGTCTGTTCTTTGGGGGCCACCGGCCGCAGGGGAGTTGCTGGGGGACGTCGCTTCCAAAGGGGCCACCGGGCACCACCCCCGCCGGGGCCCCGCCTCCTCTCCTGCCCTTGGGGCTTTGCACCTGTTCCCCTTCAGCCCTTCTGGTGGAGGTCTAGCAGTACCTGAATGGGGTTTTAGTTTTTCCATCTTCCTGATGACCAGTGAACTTGCGCGTCATTTACAAAGTTTACTGGCCACTTGGGTATCTTTTGTGAAATTCCAGTCTTGTGACTGTTTTCTGTGGGACAGTCAGTCTTTCTCCTGCCGAGAGGGGACACCTCCTGTCTACACACAGGACACCAGCCCCTGGCCCCTCGCGTGTGTTGTATCTCCTCTGGGGCTTGCCTTTTGACTCCTGGGCTATGGTTTTGATGAACGCAAGTTCTTACTGTCAGTGCAGTACAACTGATCATTCCCCCTTTGATGGTTAGCACCTGTCTCCTGCGTAGTAAGTCTTCCCTACTCCGAAGGCATGAAGAGGTCCCCTTAAAGCTTCTTCTGAAAGCTCTGCTGTGTTACCTTCTCAGGTAGAGCTGCCCTTCGTGCAGGGCTGCACCATCCGCTCTTCTGCCCTAAGTGTCGCGCTTTTCATCTGTCAGGTGTGGGTGGTGGGTCTGTTTCTGGGCGTTTTCTTGTCCCGTCGGTCATTTTCTCCATTTGTGTGCCAATGCCACGCTGTCTTACCTTCTATAGTTTTTAATACGTCTTGGTATCTTGTATAGTAAGCTGGCATTTCCTTACAGACATCTTAGTATGGAGCCTTCCCCCACAAATTCAGCTGCCTCTGGGCTTACCTAGTTCTTCTTGAATTTTCCTTAGGAAGGTTTGCAGTTTTCAGGGTAGAAGTCATGTGTATCTTTTGTTAGATTTTCCATAGGTATTTGATTGTTTTTGATGTTACTGAAAACGGTATTATTCGGACATTGTCATTGCTTGTTTGTAACTGGCATGTAGAGATACAAGTCATGTTTACAGCCTTCAGCAGTGACCTGCCGAATCTGCATGTTAAATCTGTTATCGAGAGACTATGACTTTCAAGGCCCACAATCATGCTGGTTGTGAATAACGTTTTACTTCTTCCTTTTCAGCGCTTCTGCCCTTTATTCGTTTTTCGAGTCTAATTCTTCCATTGAATAGAAGCAGTGATAGCTTTCTTGTGTCATTCTGACTCAAGGAGAAAATTTTAGTATATAGTATGATGTGGGGGTTTTTTTGCGGTACGCGGGGCTCTCACTGTTGTGGCCTCTCTCGCCGCGGAGCACAGGCTCCGGACGCGCAGGCTCAGTAGTTGTGGCTCAGGGGCCCAGCCGCTCCGCGGCATGTGGGATCTTCCCGGACCGGGACACGAACCCGCGTCCCCTGCGTCGGCAGGCGGACTCTCAACCACTGCGCCACCAGGGAAGCCCTATAGTATGATGTTTGATATGGACTTTTAAAGACATTATCAAATTAAGAAAATTATCTTCTATCTTGAGTTTTTGAAATCACAGACTGGTGCTGAATTTTGACAAATGTTTTTTTTGCATCTATCAAGATGATCTTATGATTTTCTCCTTTTCCTTCTGTTAATACGGTGAATTATATTGAATGATTTAAAAGTATTAAACCACGTGGAACACAGCCATTTGATCCTCATGTATTATCCCTTTTATAGTCGCTGGATTTTACTTGCTAATACTTTGTGTCCACGTTGATGAGAGAGATTTCCCTTCCATGTAACGTCCTTGCTAGGTTTCTAGTATCGAGGCTCACTGGGCCTCTTTAAAGACAGTTAGGAAGTATTCCTTTTATTCCTATCCTCTGGAAGTGTTTTGAAGGATTACTTCTTCCTTCAATGTCTGGAAGAACTTATTGGCGAAGCCATTTGGGTCTGGGATTTTCTTTGTGGGAATGTTTTTAATAAAAGGTTCCATTTCTTGAAGTGATATTATTCAGATTTTCCATTCTGTCCGCTTTGGTAGGTAATATTTTTGGAGGAATTTGTCCATTTCATCCAAATTGTTAAATTTATTAGAGTAAGGTTATAAAAAGTAGTCTCTTATTAGCTTCTTGATGTCTGAAGAATCTCGTGATGTCTTTTTATTACCAATACCGAAATTTTTGTTTTCTTTCTCTTTTTTCTTTATCGGGTCTTTCTAAGTGTTTATCAATTTTATTAGTCTTCTCTTTGGAACCAACACTTGTCATGACAGATTTCCTCTGCCGTAAGTGTGTTTCAATTTCGTGGCTTCTGCTGTTCTCGTTCTTATTTGTTTTCCATTTTTCTTAGGTGTTTTTACTCTAGCTTCTTGAAATCACAGCTTAAATCACTGTTTTTAAGACTCTCTTTTGTATTCGAGGTATTTTCCCTCCACGCCCTGTTCTAGACGAGTCCCCTAAGTTTTGATATACAGTATTTTTATTCTCTAAGTCAACTGAAAATATTTTCTAAATTCCATCGTGAGTTCCTCTTTGACAAACTGATGATGACGGACATGGTTAATTTCACGGCAGTTGTGTGTTTTACAGGTACCTCTTAGTTACTGATTTCTGTATTAACTTCCTTGTGGTTAGAAAACAAACGGAATGACTTCAGTGCTTTGGAACTTGTTGAGCCTCTCGTGGCCCAGGGCTGGTCACGCTGGTGCAGCATTCCAGGCCAGGTCTGTCCAGACCTCCGGCACTCACAGACGCCCCACACGCTTCTGCAGGCCACTGCCTCTTCATCTGCTCATCGTGCCAGCGGCCAAGAGGGCGGCCGCAGCCTCCCCGCAGAGCCGGGGGTCTGTCTGCGGCTGCTCTGTCTCTGGCAGTTCTCTTTTGCGCCTTTGAAGCTGCATCACTGGTGCTCACGGGTTCAGGACGGTGGTCCGCGCTGCCTGGCTCCTGGGCCGTTTCCCTCCAGTAGGGCATCTTAGCAGAACGCTCACTGCTTCTCACCTGGTAGTGTTTTCACGGTTCATGTACTGCTTCTCACCTCCTCCAGGCTGGCCTGGCCCAGAGCAGCCTGCACCCCGTCTTGCCTCCGCCCCGCAGGAGGGAGGATTCCCGTCCCTGGGTCACGGCACTGGCTCTCGGCCTGGTGACTTTTTTGGTTGTCACACCTGGGGAGGTGCTGGAGGCCAGGCTGCTGCTAAACACCCACGGCGCACAGGACGGCCCCACCACAGAGGGTCATCCTGTCCTCAGAGGTCAAAAGGAGGAAAGCAGCCTGGGTCAAGGGATATGAGGTCGGCCCATGCAAGTAACCGTGGAAGCCCCGTGAAGGAGGAGGGCATCCGGGCCTGTTTTCTTTGTTGAGTTGCATCAAGTTTAATTTCTTTAAATCTCCAATTCATATTTGCTAGCCCAAATAAAAGCAGAGGTGCTATTAGCTACCATGCTCTGCAAATTTCCTTCAAAATTAAACTCTAAGACTCGACTGAGTATAAAACTTTCCTTCAAACACAGTGAGGGCTGAAAGCAGAGCCCCGGGGTGCTGTCCCATCGCGGCCTGCTGCAGCCCCTGGGCATTTGTACTTGCGAGCTCGCTGACTCTCGCCGTCACCGAGGAGGTGGGCTACTATCCCCCCACCGGGCCCACGAGGAAGCTGCAGCTCAGAGAAGTTGAGTGACCCTCCCAGAACCACACAGCAAGCCAGGATTTGGACTTGGTCCGAGTGTGTCTGCAGAGCCGCGGGGCCAGGGGCAGGGGCAGGGGCGTCCCTAGCTCGGTCACCTTGGATATGGCGGCCAGTCTCTGCTCCACGCTGGCAAACAGGTTGGTGGACGTCCTCTCCTGGCGCCTCAGCCTGTGCCGCAGCTGCAGCAGCGCCGCCAGCTGGGAGCTGCTGGTGTCGGCCGTGGCCGTGAGCAGGACGTCTCGCATGCCCTCCGAGGCTGAGCAGCTCTGAAACAGACCGCGGAGGCTGCCGAGGGGCCCGGGCGCCGTCCAGCGCGGGTGGGCGCTCAGGTGCTCCTCCTGGCGGCCGGCACAGCCGCGGGGCGAGGCCAGGCCGGACCTTCACCGCTGTGCCCGCAGGCCTGCAGCTCAGGACACGGGGAGGAGGGCTCGACGCTCTTGCCCTACGTCGCAGGAACACGAGCTTGGAGGGCTTCCACTGCTCGTGCACCCGTGAGCCTCCGGGCAACCTCGGGGGGCCGGCCCCCTTCTCCTGGTGCCCACGGTGCTTCCTCCAATGAGCGCCACCCTTGAGGCAGAGCCCAATTGCAGCCTGGCTGGCAGGGCCACCAATGGAGGGAGCACCGGGGTCTCAGGGACCCTCCTTCTCCCCGGTGGCTAAGAGGGACCTTGTGGAAGGCGCCCAGAGCAGAGCGCACCTGAGACAGCGCCAGGAACTGGCAGGTGGCCGCGGGGTCCAGGGTGCCGACACACTCCACCATCTCCAGGCTGGCGGCTGCGGCGATGTCCAGGAGGTTGCTGCCCAGGGCTACCTGCAGGCACTGCAGCAGCACCTCGGACGCCTGGGCCAGGTACCGCTGGGCCAGCGCCATCCTCCTCTGCGGGGAGAGGCTCAGGCTCAGGCCAGCTCCGCGGGCAGGGCGCGCCCGGGGCGGGGCTGGGGGCTGGGGCAGGGGTACCTTCAGATCCCAGCCTTTCCTGCTGTGCCCCTCGGGGGTGGCCCTGAGGGCCAACAGGCCGCCGTAGGACCCCTTGCGGTCCTCGTCCTCCTGGATGCTCTCCAGACATTCGCGGCTGCTCAGCTCAGCGCCCCCCTACAGAACACACACCTCCAGTCGGCCCGCACGTCAGCACGGACGCAGTGCCTGCCGTGGCCAGGCGTCTCTGTAGGACCCCTGGGTGAGGGCGCTGTGGGCGCTGGGCCGGCATCTTGCTGATTTAGGTGACCAGCAGGACCCTGGCCCAAGAGCCTGGCGTTTGGCACGTGAAGCCAGGGTGGGGCCTCGGCGTGCTCAGGTCAATGGCCTTCTGTGCTCACTCCCCTTCAGTCCTTCAGAATCACCTCCCCCGGAATCGGGCCGGCCAGGACCCGGGGAGCCAGCTGCCAGTCTGCCCCAGGGGCCCGGGGGGCAAAGGCACAAACAAGGCCCTCCTGTCTGCAAGACAAGCCCCCCTGACGGGGTCCTCAGGGTGCCAAGGGAAACTGCCTAGGGGGCAGCAGGCCCAGGAGGACTCGGGTTGAAGGGGAGCCCTGGGTTTGAGGGGACATGACACGAAGTGAGGCCTGGGGGGCACGTTTCCCCAGCGGCCCCTGCGAGTTGGGGTGTGGTGAGGGCCGCTTCATAGACGGGACGCCCGCTCAGAAAGGAGCTGTGTATCTGGTCCACGTCTGCCTGACTCAGAGCCTCCTGCTCTGGTGCTCAGTAAATACTGGTTGGACAAGGGGCCAAACGCCATCAATTCACTCAAATGTGAGTCACGTCCTGCGGCCTGGAGACCCAGGACAGACAGTCACGGGCTGACCCCGGGGCCTGCACACCCAGCTGGGTCAGGGAAGTGGAGGCACCAGCCCCAAATCACACAGGGGTGCGGCGCCTGGCTGCTCGGGGCTGGGGGGTCTCCTAAAAGAGCAGGGTCTACGGGGATGAGCCTGGCTGCACCGCCAAGCAGGTGCCTTCCAGTTGGAGGAGGTGGCATCTGCAGAGGTGGTTAGGACGGTGACCTGGAGCTTCCACGGCCAGCGGTGGCAGTGGCTGTCACCAGAGCTCCTTCCGGAGGGGTGCCAGGCCTGCTGGGGGTGGGGAGTGCTGGAGAGAAGGGTGTGGGCTTCTGTGCACTGATGCAGCTGCTGGGGTCAGGGCTTCACCTGACTGTATGGGTGGGGGAGGGGAATGAGGGGGCGGGGCTGGAGGGGAGGGAGGGGGTGGGGGAGGGGAGGGAGGGGGGAGGGGGAGGGGGAGGGAGGGAGGTGGGCGGGGCCCCCCACTGTGCTATAGGATGCAGGCCCAGTGCTCAGGTGCAGGCCAGACGCCCAGGTGCAGAGCTGCCAGGGTGAGGGAGACACCAGGGACACCCACATTTGGGGTGGGGTGGGATGCCCCACTTAGGATGGGTCCGTCCTGCCCTCTGACCAGGACCAGCCGTGTGCCTGCCCTTCCTCTCCCACCTGTTCTTTGCAAAGGGCGGCCGCCCCTCCTCGGGCCTGTCCCCAAAGTCCCTGTCTCCGTCCTTCCCTGCGGGCCCCGGGCAGGGCTGCTGCCGCCCTTTCCTTCCTTCCATAGCCCACATCGCCCTTCTTGACGGGGATGATTTGAGACCTGTTTGCTACCTCAGTTCTTACTGAGGTCAGGTGAGCTCTAAATATCTTGTTTCTGTTTTTTAAGCACAGGTGGTAGGTTTGTGAACCAGCCAGAAGCAGAAGCACGTACCAAGAGGCTCTCCTCCCAGTAGAAGGCGGGGCGCAGGGGGTCTGCGTGCACGGCCAACAGGTGCAGGGCCTTCCCGGCCAGGCCCAGGAGCTGGGCGCGGAGCTCCACGCAGCCGGTGCACAGTGGCTGCAGGCTCCCCAGCTGGGCCAGCACAGTGTGCGCCAGGGTCCGCTTCAGGGTGAACCACTTCTTCAGGGACACAGACCGCCTCAGTTACTCCGCCTCCGCCCCGGAAACGCAATAGGCCCACCGCTGCTGCCGCTCCCCAGCGGGACCCACCCTCTAACACCCCATGCGTTGTGGCGAGGGTCTCCAAGGCTCAGGTGTTGGGAGGGTCTGAAGTCTGCTGATGGAACCTTAATTTGGGGCTGACTGACAAGGACATGAGTTTGTATGCAGCTCCATTTCAGGACGAATTTGATCCGTTTAGAGTTACATCAAATTAACTTGATTCATACTTCATGAAATCTAAGACAACGTCTAAAATGCCAGGACATGTTTCCCTAAAACAAATATTTTGCAAATGTAACTTATTTTCTTAACAGACTGCAGCTGACCTTTATGGACTCCTTACTGTGACGACATGACCGTCAGAGCAAACTCGCGCCTTGGGAAGGGAAGCCGTCTGTGCACAGGGGGTCTCCCCCTAAGTACGACCCTGCTTTCATTAGCCAGTTAGACGGGACTGCTGGGACCTGCCGGGAGCTGTGGGGGCAGGGAACCCACTCTGAGGGTTCAGAGACCTCAGGGGGAGGCCTGTGAAACCTGGCCTCCTGGACTCCCACTGGCTGGTCTGCACTTCAGGCACACGGAGGTGGAGGCCCCACTGCAGCATGACAGCCCCCGTGGGTGGGGGCCCCGTGGGACCGGTGAGCGTCTGTTGACGGTTACCAGGCTGACAGAAGTGTAGTCACTGGGGCTCTGCAGGTAGTCGGCCAGCAGCTTGTCCACGGAGCGCTGCTCCAGCTGCCGCTCCAGGGTCTCCTCCCACATGAGCTGGAGCATGTCCAGACACACCTCCACGAGGCTGAGCTTGAGGTGCGCCAGCCTCCTCACCAGAGGGGTGCTGACGTGCTGCAACTGAGACGCGCGCGCGGGCAGTCACGGCACGGGCGCTCCCACCAAGGCTCAGCCTCCACCCAGTCAGCCCCGACGGGCGCGCGCGTTCTGACGTACTGATACCCACGAAGATGATGGCTGCACCCTCGCCCCCAACCCCCCTGCCCCCCCCCAACCTCCTCCTTCTTAGGCAAACATGTGGCTACTTTCTGAGTCTACAAGTTAGCTTGCACTTTCTCGGATTTTACATGAATGGAATCGTATAGCATGTACTCTGCCTGGCGTGCTTCACTCAGCGTGGTTACGTTAGGGTCCATCCACGTTGTTGCCTGTATGTTAATCCCTTCGTACAGCCGAGCAGTGTTCTGTCGTGTCGATGCGCCAGTGTGTTCACCCACTCGCAGTCTGGGGCTGTTACAGATACCACTGCTGTGAGCATTCATGCACACGTGTGTGTGAACACGTGCTTTCACGTCTCTTGCGTAAACAGCTAGGAGCGGGATGGCTGGGGCATACGGCGGGCCTGTGCTTAACTCTTCAGGAAGCTGCCAAACCACCTCCCAAGGTGGCTGCACACGTTGTGTCCCCACGGGCAGCGCAGGAGAGTCCCAGTTCCTCAGGTTGTTCAAATATTCAGTGCGGTCGGTCCTTCAAGTTGTAACCATGTTAACAGGTGTGCAGCGGTTTTTCACTGTGGTTATAATCGGCGTTTCCCTGACTCACTAATATCATTGGCCATCTTTTCAACCTGATTATCTACCATCCACGTATTTTCTTTGGAGAAATGTCTGTTCAAATGTTTGGTCTGTTTTTATTGGGTTGTTTATGTCTTACTAAGTTTTGAAAGTCCTTTGTATACTCTGGAGACAAGACATTTGTCAGATAAATGATTTGCAAACATTTTCTCCCAGTCATTGACTTGTCTATTCATTCTCTTAATAGTGTCTTTTGAAGAGCAGAGTCCAATTTATAAATTTATTGTTTGATGGATCATGCTTTTGATGTCACACATAAGAAATCTTTGCTAAACCTAAGGCTGCAAAGGTATTTTCCTGTTTTCTTCTAGAAGTTTGATAGTTTTAGCTCTTACATTTAGGCCTGTGATCCATTTTTGAGTTAATTTTTACATATGGTGTGAGGTAAGAATTGAAGTTTATTTTTTGGATGCGGATGTCCTGTTACTCCAGCACCACTGTTCTAAAGATGGACTTTGTTCACTGAACTCTCTGCACCTTTGCTGAAAGTCAGTTTTCTGTCTCTGTGCGTGTATCTTACGTTCCACTGATGTCTGTGTATTTTTAACCCTAAAACCACACTGTCTCAGTTCCTGTAGCTTTTATAGTGAGTCAAAATCAGGTGGTGTCAGTCTCCGACTTTGTTCTTCTTTTTGGAAGTTGTGTTGGCTATGTTAGGTCTTTTGAAATTCCATATAAATTTAAAAATCACTTTGTCAATTTCTAAAAAACAAACAAACCCTGCAGTATCCTGATCAGGATTGCAGATAATTTAGGGGGGAACTGACATCTTAATAACTCCAAGTTTTCTGCCATGCACTTGATATATCTTTTCATTTATCTAGGTATTGTTTAATTTTTCTCAGCAATGTTTTGTAGTTCTTGGGGTACGAGTTTTCACTTTTTTGTCAAATTTCATATTTATGCTGTCATAAATGGTGTTGTTTTAAAATTTTTAATATCCAACTGATCATTCCTAGTATATGGAAATATACAATTAATATTTGTATATTGTGCTTGTATCCTGCAACCTTACTAAGCTCATTCCTTAGTACTAACAGCTTTCTTATTTTGTAGATTACACAGGATTTTCTATACAGACGGCCATGTTAGCTGTGAACAAAGACAGTTTTACTTCTTCCTTTCCAGTCTGGACGCCTTTAATTTCTTTTTCTTGCTTTGTTGAATTGGCTAGAACTCTAATAAAATTCTGCATCAAAGTGGTGCAGGACGCATTGCTGTCTTATTCCTCACCTAAGGGGAAAGCATTCAATCTTTCAACATGTGAGCTCTAGTTCTTTTCATAGATGCCCTTTATCAGATTGAGGAAGATCCCTTCTATTAATAGTTTGCTAAGAGTTTTTTTTTTTTAATCAGAAATGGATGTTGGATCTTGCCAAATGCTTTTCCTGCATCTATTAAGATGATCATTTATTTTTAATTTTTAAAAATATATGGTGAGGGCTTCCCTAGTGGCGCAGTGGTTGACAGTCTGCCTGCCAACACAGGGGACATGGGTTCGGGCCCCGGTCTGGGAAGATCCCACATGCCGTGGAGC
The DNA here is from genome assembly GCF_963924675.1 of Phocoena phocoena. Lineage (NCBI taxonomy): Eukaryota > Metazoa > Chordata > Mammalia > Artiodactyla > Phocoenidae > Phocoena > Phocoena phocoena. Next base: position 584,166 of record NC_089234.1, on the reverse strand, counting down.
AACTAGGCCCATGCACCACAACTACTGAGCCCGTGAGCCACAACTACTGAGCTTGCACGTCTGGAGCTTGTGCTCTGCAACAAGAGAGGCCGCAACAGTGAGAGGCCTGCACACCACGATGCAGAGTGGCCCCCACTCGCTGCAACTAGAGAAAGCCCTCGCACAGAAACAAAGATCCAACGCAGCAAAAATAAATTAATTAAAAAAAAAAAAGAAAATTCTAAAAAAATATATGGTGAACCAAACTGATTGATTTTTGAATGTTAAACAAGTCCTGGGATAACCTCAACTTGGAATATAATCCTTTTTATACGTTGTTGGACTTAATTTTCTAAATTCTGTTTAAAATTTTTCCATCTATATTCATGAAAATAATGGCCTGTAGGTTGTTTTTTTTTTTTTTTTTTAATATCTTTACCTTGTTTTGGTATCATCCTCATAGAAGAGTTGGGATGTATTCCCTCCTTTTCAATTTTCTCAAAGAGTTTGTGCAGAATTGGTATTAATTTTCCTTAAATGTTTGGTGGGATTCACCAGTAAAGCCATATGAGTCTGACATTTTCTTTGTGGAAAATCTTTGAACTACAAATTCAGTTTATTTAGTAGACAGAGGGCTATTCAGTTTCTGTTTCTTTTTGAGTGAGGGTTGGTAGCCTGTGTCTTCCAAGCCATTTTCCATCCATTTCATCTAACTGTCAAATATTTGGGCTAGAGTTGCTCCTGATATGCCCTTATTATCTTTTTCATGTGTGTAGAGTCTGTGGTGATGTCACAGCTCTTATTTCTGGTATTGCTTATTTACGTCCTCTCTCTCTCTCTCTCTTTCTCTCTCTCTCTTTTTTTTGATCAGTCTGGCTACAAGTTTATCACTTTACAGATCTTCTTAAAGAGACAGCTTTTGGCTTTATTGATTTTCTTTTTAATTTTTGTGTTTTCTATTTCATTGATTTGTACTGTGATCTTCAATTTCCTTTCTTCTACTTATTTTGAGTTTGATTTGCTCTTTTTCTCCTTTCACATTGCAGAGGGTGGTGAGATCATTGATTTGGGATCTTTTTCTCTTCTCATACAGGTGTTTAGTGCCACAAAGTTTCCCCTAAGTATTGCATTAGAGATATCTTAAACATTTTGATATGCGCCCCCTGCAGCATTACAGTTCCAAATAATTTCCCTTTTGATTTCTTCTCTGGCCCATAGCTATTTTGATGTATGCTACTTACTTTCCAAACATTTGGGCATTTCCTCCATAGCATTCTAGGTTTTTAAAAATTGAGGTAAAAATCACATAACACACTTACACCCTGAAGGGACAGTAAGCCCTGAATACGGTGAAATAGCTCTTCCTCTTCAGCAGCAGCTCTCTGGACCAGGTCGTATGCCTCCAAGTAACATGCAGTTTTCTGTTCTGCATCTTTCTCATTTTGGGCAGATAACCTTTATTGGACGGAAGAGTGGAATTTAGAACAAAAATGTCAAAGCATTACGTCGTCAGTACTAACAAAATGTGTAGCGTGTAATTTTCTTGTAATTATGATGTATATTTTATTAGTACTTTAAATTTTATAAGTAGATGTTTCACCTGGAAAGATATTCTCAATATATCTCAGAGGAAAAAAAAAAAAAAGGAGCGATCTGGAGCGATGCAGTCAGCACAGTGTGACACTATGTTCATAACTAAGCTGTGCTGATACATCAGGTGAAGCAATGCCACAATATTAGCTGTGCTGGTTTAAACACCTAATTTTCCTGTCTGTGTTTTTTTGCATTTTTTAAAGTTCTACATATACTGCTTCTATGATAATACTGTGTTAGGTTGGGTTTCACAGGTGTCAGGTTTCTTTTCCCGCATAAAGGCTGTTTGTAATACCCTGCCCTTGGTTTGCTTGTTGTGTCTTGGACGCTTGCGTGGCCCTGACCGTGGGGGGGCCTTGGGCGGGGTGCGGGGACAGGGGAGGGTCACGTGGAAGGGTTGCCGGCCCGCTGGAGTGGGGGCAGCGCCCGGGCCTCCCGAGGTGACGTGCGTGTGGCCGCGTGTGCACACGCGTGTCCGCACCCGTATGGTCGTGGGAAGACGCACACGCCTGGGGCCAGGGCTGGGCCGGGATGACGTGGGTGGACGCCCCCCAGAGGCTGCGGACCCCAGTACGTGTCTCTGGGGGAGGGTCGTGGAACCCCACGGCCAAGCCAAGCCAAGCCGTGGGGAGGCCCTGCTGGCAGCTGGGCAGGGGTGGCCCGGGAGGAAAGCTGGGCGCGTGGGGGAAGCAGGGAAGCGCAGCGGAAGGCCGGGAGGGGGGCGTGGGCCCACCCACCTCTTCATCTTGGCGCGCTCCAGCTTGATGTCCACACACTTCTCATTGTGGCCAATGTTGGTAAACTTCTCCTCAATTTCCAGCAAGCGATCATCCATTTCCATCAGCAGAAGCGAGTTCTGGAAGGGCTCAGAGTCCTCCGGCTCCTGGGCGGCTTTGATCTGGAGGCTCACACACCTGGGGGGGGGGCGGGGCGGGGAGGCGCTTCCCTGAGACTCGTGGTCAAGGCCACCGCCCACCTCTAGCTTCCATCTGGGCACAGGGAGAAACACTTTCCCCAGCGTTTCTTGACACCAGAAATCCTACAAGACACGCACGTTCTTTGGTCACAATGCCATAAAATTAGAAAGTAACAACTCCCCACCCCGCCCCTCTCTTAAAACACTCAGGGGCAGAAAAGAAAACCCACTGGAAATGGAATCCGTTCATAGGTCACACCTGCAGGCTGCTGCAGGGGGCGTCAGAGGTGCCTCTGCTAGGGGGAGAGACAGAGCACAGGGGCCAAGGAACCCATCCCAGAGGGGGAGACAGAACAGCCATGACAGAACAAGCCCTCTCCCAGCACAGGAAGAACTCAGCAAAGACCAAGAGAGAATACAGAAAACCAAAATCAGGCAAAATCCACAATTCTTTGGTCAGTAAAGCAGAAGCTGCTCTGAGAAGGTGGATTCAGTTGGAATCTGCAAATCCAACTTAGGAGACAGACCTCGAGGCTTTGCACAGTTACGAGAAAGGCACCCATGAACGTCCGTGCTGAAACCGCGAGGAAACCACTTTCTGCGAGAAGATAAACGACCAGGAGGATGGCTCGAAGATAAGCTGCTGATCTGAAAGCTAGCGATCCTACTTGGGGTCTCTCTCCTGCGGCCTCCCGCCTCCCAGGCAGCTGCAGAGACCCTGGTGCTGTCTCTGTGGACCTGACACGCGGCCCAGAAAACTGGCGAGCAGAGGAGCAGACAGACCAACAGACCCCAGGAGGACGTCTGACCACCTGGCAACGTGGGGAGAGGAGAGGCCGGGCCTGCCCCAGCCTTAGAGGCTGCCCAGAGATGGAGCCACTTCCGGGGGAGCTGAGAATCCACGGGACAAACAAGGCCACTCGCCCCATCCTGAGAGAAATGCTTGCTGCCAGGAAGGGATGCGGGCGGAGGCTGTGGGCACAGGGCCCTGTCCTGTGAGCCTCTGAACTTCGTAGGCTTAAAAATTAATAGATGGAAAAAAGTAAACCACTATTTTCATGTTGATTAACATTTTTTCTTACAAAAAATTACCTGGCTTCTAGGTCTGTGGTCATGAATTCCAGTATGGGCATTCGGTTCGGTCTCTCCTTCTTAAGAACGTTGAAGGTATCTATGAGCTCCTGGAACAGCTGGCAGACCTGAGGCAGGCCCAGCAGGGTCACGGCGGCCCCCGCTGTCCCGCCCCCTCCCCCCCCACCCCCCGCAGGCTGCACCGCTGGGTGGGCACGTGGCCGGCCCCTCACCACTGCCTCTCTCCTCTCGTTCTCGGTGGACAGGAGTGTGTCCGCCAGGGTCAGGGTGGAATCGTACCAGAACTGCTCACTGCCCCCCAGGTGCTGGGCCCTCTCGGCCATCTTCCTAGCTTGCCCGTACTTCTTTTCCTTGTTTGCCAACCGTGCCAACAGGTGCAGGCATTTCGATTCTGCACAAGGATCGTCGAGCTCCTAAAAAAGAGGTGCGTGTTGAGACAGGACGGGGAGTGGCGGGGGGAGAGTGAGCGAGAGAGAGACAGAGATAAAGAGATAGAGAGACAGAGAGGCAGAGAGACAGAGAAACTGAGACAGAGAGAGACAGAGACTGAGAGACGGCAGCCGTGGCACCAGGCCTCTGCACACACCGTCTGAGCTCTTGTCTGGCGACATGCCTGCAGTGTGAGGGCGCAGGGGCTGGGCTTGATGCCTGTGTATGTGTTAAAACCTATTCCCCTGACTCTGGAAAGCACTGACAGCCCTGGAAAGCCCGCTCCTGGCAGCAGGAGGGTCAGGTGGCGGCCAGGTGGAGGTGAGGGCAGCGTGTGGATGACTCTTTCGTGGGTCTGGGGGAGGCTGACAGGGAGGGTCACGGATGCACGGCCACAGGCCAGGAGACGGGACTGCGGCGCCTGTGGCATGTGGGTGTTGGCTCACAGCCCCCCACCTCCTTCAGCCACCTGTCCACCCTCTGGTCCAGATCCCTGGCCCCTGGGAGCCCCTCCGTGCCTGTGCTCCTCTGCATCCCCCCAGGGCCCACCCTGGCCGCTTCCCTTGAGCAGCCGCACGGCCTCCTCTGTCCCTTCCCAGGCCACGCTCCCTCTGGAGTCTAGTCTGCGCACACCTGTCCCCCTGCCGAAGACAGAGAGCTGAACCTCCCAAGGCTGTGAAGTTTTTGTACCTTTATTAGGGATGCTTCTCTTTCTGGAGTTCTTCTACAAAGGAAGTGCCAGCCTGTCTGGTTCTGTAGCTTTGCCCCACCCTCCCAGGGAACAATTCTGAACCCACCTGGAGACAGAAGCACCCGTCTGAGGCCCTGGGAGCCGCTGACGCTGCACCCGAGCTACTACCTCTGGGGAGGGAGGGACGCACACACGGGTGGCTCCGCTCTGTCCTGGGTTTTTCCCGAGGGCGTCCGTCCTCACGGGGGACAGAGCCCAGGAAGAAAGCCACAGCTGAGCTGGGGGAGGAGGCAGGAGCCTGGGGCTTCCAGAAGTTGGCACTGGAGGGGGCGGGGCCTGGGGGAGGGTCCAAAGACCTGTGCTCAGGGGCAGAGCAGGCTCAAGAAACCCAGCAGACAGTAGCGGGGTCCTGAGGGGCTGAGCTGAGATCTGAGCATCCAGGCTGGAGTCAAGCCTTTCTGAGGGGGCCGGTGAACCCCAGGCTTCCAGTGAGACCCCGGAGATGCCACAGACACCTGCAGGGCCCACACCGAGGAGCAGCAACAAAACAGCCAAATGGGTTGGGGCCCTGGGGCCCCATCTATCTGCCTCTTACAACAAAACCGAAGCCCTCGGCCTCGCCAGGGGCGCCTGTCCACACGCACATCGAGAGGCCGGCTCAGAAACAGAAGGGGCCCCCCAGCCCAGGAGGAGAAAGAGGCTCTAACACACTCTGATGAAGGAGCTTGAGAAACCAGAGGAGCCGACAGACAAAGGACGTGAAGGACAGATCTCGGCAGAGCTGGATCTGCACATGGGAGTTGGACGGGTGCTCTAGAACAGGCTTCAGCACAGACAGTTCCCTGCCTCCCAGAGAGAAGGGTCTCAGCGGGGACACGGAGTTGGGGGGCTGCTTCTCGGGGGAAGAGGCCCCACAGGTGCAGTGGGCTGGGTAGGTGTGGCCTCACCTGGAAGGCCAGGTACGCCTCTGACAGGAGCAGCCGGGCAGGCTGGTACAGGTCCATCTCCAGCAGGACTTCAGCCTTGAGGGTCCACAACTGCGGGAAGGACATTCCATCCAGGCCCCTGCCGGTCTCTCCGTTTATCTTCAAAGTCTGTAAGACATGCAGGCCCGCCGGTGCTGCGTGGGTGCAGGGCCCGTGCTGTCGAGCGAGGTTCCCCACCGGCCCCGCACCCGCCAAGCCCAGCCCCCACTCCGGTGCCCGTGGCCGGGCTGTCCCCCGGGAAGTCTGTCTCTCCTCATCCACCAGGCCCACCAAGCAGCCCCAGGTGCAGGTGGCTCGCCTGGCCTGTCCTGCAGGAGGGCTCTGCGCACTCCGGGCCCCGGCCATCCCCCACCAAGAAGGGAGTCCCAGGTGTGGCACTCCCATGGTAACAAGTGCTCGTGACCTCGGAGCATGGTGGTGGGGATGGTTATTTCCTTTACGCGCAAGCCCATACGAGGCGAGCCCACCACCGGACGGGGTCGGGGGCAGGCCGGTGGGCGCTCAGACCTCCTGGCCGCTCTGGCTGCGAGGGCCTCACCCTTTCCCCCTTCTGGTTGGCACGGTAGCTCTCCCGGGGGGGCACCCGCTACTCCCAGCCCGGCCTCTCTGAACTGCAGCTCAGGCCCTGCAGTCCCGTCTTCCCTGGGGACTTCCAGGGCCTGTAGGGAGGGGACACATCCCATCAGTCCCTGGATTTCCCAGGAAACCCCGCACCAGGATTTGGAGGCAGCAGGCAGTTAAGACAAGTCCGAGCTTACTGGCTGGAGCGGGGGCCTGTCACTGCCCCCGCTGGGCTAGGAACCAAGGTGCTTCTGCAGAGAGAGGCTACCTTATCCTTTGCTACGAGGGGCTTCATCTCTGCTTGCTGGACTGGAGTGAGGGGCTCCCTCAGTGTTGGCAGACTTTCTTCTAATAGAGGTTCCTTATTTTTCTCCTTTTTCAAGGCAATTTCTTTTCTGCAGCTAATATAAGTAAAGCGGGCATTATGCCAAAGAAGAAATACAATGGCCAGAGACACCTGAAAATGTTTAGTTTCAGTAGGAATCAAAGAAATGCAAATGAAAATAGCTACAAGAAGCCGCTATCCACTCACGTGTTTACAAAGATTTCTTAAATCCCTATGGTTTAGCAGCATATATGACTCCCAAATTTCCACTCCCAGCCCATTCTCTCTTCCAGACTCCAGGCTCATGCATCCAGCTACTTGTCTGACAGCCCGACCTGGATGTTTAACATGCATCTCAAACTTGCATCCAGGCCAGAACTCCACCCCATCTGGAAAGGCAGCCCGCAGAGGCCCCTCCAGCCCCTGCTTCTTGTGGGACCCTCCTTCCCCGTGTGCCCTCAGGACGCCGCCTCCTTCACCCGTCCCGCTCCCCCGGCCCCCTGCACACGCCTGGTGCTGTGTCCCTCCGCCACGCGGCCCCAGCCCGGGAGACGCCCACACACGGGAGGGCAAGTGAGGAATGAACTGCCCCTGCTGCCCAGCCGTGGTGGGAGACGGGGCCTGGGGCCCGAGGAGACGCGGCCGAGAGCAGGGCCGGTGCCTGAGCGGCACGGCAGCAGGCGGAGCTCCGCAGCTCGGCTGACTTACCTCACCTGCTCCACGTCGCAGATGTAGGCGTGCCCGACAACCTCCTCGTGGAAAGTGGCTGCTTCCCTCAACTTCAAATCAGAACAAACTAGGGCAAGTCTGGGGGGGCGAGAGGAGCATCAGCCCTGAGTCGGGCTGCCCTGGGCTCAGCCAACTTGATATAAGTTGGTAAATGGGTAAAGGAATGGATAATCTGAGGCTATTTTCTATAATTTGTAAAGCTAAGCCAGATTACTAGGGAAAAATAACAGATGGCTCCATCAAATTTCAGGTAGAGCACATTTCTACACTCATTCATGAATTTTACTCCATACGCATTTATAGTCTCAGGGTCAGCTTTCGAGGTCAAGACAAGGTGCAGTGGGTGGGGCTCTGACCCGTTACAACTTTAAGCAAACAAGCTCTGCTTTGATTCTTGTGTAAAACAGTTGTATTGTGAAATGATTTCAAGTTTCCAGAAAAGTTACACAAACAATACAAAGAATTACTACATCCTTCACCACCCAGGTTCTCTCTCTCTCTCTCAATTTTATATATGTAAAGATCTATTAAAATTTTATATAAAACTTTATAAAAATATAAAAATTGTATATATAAAAATTATTTCCTGAACTATATATAAACTTTCATATATAGTTCAGGAAATAATTAAAACTTATTTACACATAAATTTTATATAAAATTTATATATATCAAATGTTTTCCTGAACTATCTGAGAGTAAGCTGGAGACACAAAAATGCTCCTTTTTTCTACTTATTCTACTTCAGTGTGTATTTCCCTGGAATAATCATATTCTCTTAAGAACCAGGCAGAAATTTTAAAACTAAAAATACTATTTTTATGTTTAAGTATTCTGATTTATTTGGCTTGACAAATCTTAGGGACTTTATTATTTATATAAATCGTCAACTACAGAATTAATATTTTAAAATCTTATTTGGTTTTATATTGCTTTGGGAAATATTCACCTTAGCCACTTAAATGTCTCCCAGCTCCCCAAAAATAAAGCAGGTGGTACCAACCGGAGGTGGTAGAGGTCCTTGAGGCTCTTGCTGTCGACCACGGAGGCTGCAATGAGCACCTCCAACTGCAGGACCGGGATGGTGAGCTCATGAAGGAACACCTTCTGCAGGGCCTCGACCAAGTGGTCCAGATAATATAAACTGTACGTCTACATCAATACACAGCAAACATGTAAGGTCAAAGACAGGGGAAGGGTGGGCCCCCAGCTCACAGGGTCTTCCCTCCAGAAACTCTGTCCACAGTGCCACGCGCACAGGGGTGCTGAACTAGTGTCTGTTGAGGGAAGGAGTGATGTGCTCTCTGCCTCCTGTCCTTCAGTTAATGGCTTTCAGCTTGTCGTGTGCAATTTCCTGGAATCTTCAGCACCCAAGTATAAAGATGCTCACAAGAAAAATCTATCTGCTTTCATTCAAACTAATGTCCTTGTTTCATTTCTTTATACACACGTACAATTGCTTTCAAATTCAGTATAGACAGAGACGAACTAATACTTCTTATAATGTCACACTAGGTTTGATATTCTCAGTAGAAAATTAGAGAAGTTGGATGAGCTATTTTAAAAATCTGCTTAAAAGCACTGAAAAGTGAACAATGCAGGCAAAAATGACTGGGCCGAGACACGGAAGATGTGAATCGAGAGATGTGAACCTGGCACCTTGGGATACACGTGTCCTGGGATGTCTGCTGACAGAAGAGGCAGCTGAGAGCCTGAACAGCACCTGTGATTCTTCCTTTGCAGGTGGAGTAGAGGGCCCACTGAAGGCTAGTGCCAGACTGGGTCCCCAAAGCCCGCACCTGAGGCTCAAGGGCAATGAAATAAAACAGCCCTGTCAGGGGTTACATCCCAGCCCAGTGGCATTTGGGTGGCCTGGAAAGGGTGTGTTATTTTGAGCAACTAATAATTGATCATTCCTGGTGAGGCCGACACTAAAAGATGATAACAGGATATTAAGGGGCTTCCCTGGTGGCACAGTGGTTGAGAGTCCGCCTGCCGATGCAAGGGACACGGGTTCGTGCCCCAGTCCGGGGGGATCCCACATGCCACGGAGCGGCTGCGCCCGTGAGCCATGGCCGTCCGTTGAGCCTGTGCGTCCGGAGCCTGTGCTCCGCGGCGGGAGAGGCCACAGCAGTGAGAGAACCGCATACCGCAAAAAAAAAAAAAAAGGATAGTAAGAACCACATTATGCCAATAAATTTAAATTTTTATATTAACTGGAAACATCCTAGAAAAACACAACCCACCAACATTACAAAAAATTTATAAAATCTGAAGCGTTCTGTAACTATTTAGTAAATTGGATCCATATTTTAAAATCTTCTCAAATAGATCTAGGCCCAGAAGTCTTCACCAGGGAATTCTTCCAAACATTTAAGGAAGAAATAACAGTTAATCTTATACAAATTATTCCCAAGAAGAGTTAAAAAAGGGAACACTCTCTAACTGACTAAAAGGTCAGTGTGATGTTGTGATAGAATAAGACACACACCTCTGGTCTTTGTTCTTGGTTCCTGGCACTGAGCTCCTACAACCCTTCGGATTTTGTGGTTCACAAGCCCCTTTCACCCACACCTGAGTTTACACTCGCAGGGTGACTCCTGGCCATCCCTACAGAGCTTCAGGATGGGGGCTGGCGGCCGGAGGAACCAACCACGTGATGGGAGAGTGAAACCCTCAGCCCCGTCCCGACATCTGGGCGGGGGGGCGGGGGCTGGAGGCTGAGTTAATTCCCAACGGCCCGAGAGCCGATCAGCCGTGCCCTGTTCCGGAACCTGCAGGGAAACCCTGCGGGAAGGGGTTTGGAGAGCTTCTGGGCTGGTGAACATGTCCACCTGCCAGGAGGGTGGTGCCCGGCACAACCCAGCTCCACGGGGACAGACTCCCCCGTGTTCGGGACCCTTCCACACCTGCCCCATGGACCCCCTCATCGGGCTGCTCATCTGCATCCTTTACAACATCCTCTGTAACAGACCAGCGATCTAGCTAAGTCAAGCGTTTTCCTGAGTCTGGGAGCTGTCATGGCAAACATCGAACCTGAGGAGGGGGTCGTGGGAACCCGATTCATGGCCACACTGCATGGAGTGCAGTGGCCTGGGGACCCGACACTTGTGACCGGCGTCTGGTGGGGGCGGCCTCGAGGGACGGAGCCCTGACCCTGTGGGGCCTGCACTGACCCTGGCACGTAGTGCCAGAACTGAGTTAAATGGGGGGGTCACCCAGCTGGTGTCCAAGGAGAGCAGAGAACTGGCTGTTGTGCGGAAACCCACACACCTGCGGTCAGGAGCGCTGGGAGCAGAAAACAGTTCAGAGTCAGTGCAGCTTCTTACCACTTCCTGACAAGCGTGTAGTATGAAAGGAAAATTAAACACCAATTTCCTCATGAACATAGAGGCAAACACCCCGAACAAAATACTAGCCAGTTGCATCTGATGATAAATGAAACGAATAATATGTCTCAACCAAGTTGACAATATTCTGATAAGCATCAGGGAATAAAATAAGGAAAGAGAAGAAAGCCATTATGTGATAGATGGAGAAAAATACTTGATAAACATCTGTAGCCATTTGTGATTAAAACTCTCAGCAAATAGAAACAAAGGAACTTCCTTAATCAATAAAGAATACCCGTAAGCACCTACAGCAAACATCGACGACACTGAGTGAGATGCTGAAGCCCCCTTGCTCAGCCGGGGAGCAGGACAAGGAGGTGTCACCATCTCTGTTCAGCGCTGTGCTGGTGGCAGCCAGTGGAATAAGGAGATAAAAAGTGTAATGATCGGAAATGAGGAAAAACATTTGCGGACGAAATGCAGACTCTGTGCATACACATAAGATCCAAAGAATCTACAGATCGATTACCAAACTTACCTAGAAGTTAACTAAACTGATGGCTGCAGGGTCAAGATGAAAACAATTATATTTCTAGATTTCGTCTGGAGTTTAAAAAAATGAAACAAAAGAGGTATATTTATAACAGCAACACAAACATCAAATACATAGAAATAAATCTAATGTGTGTAACCTCCACGCATAAAACTCAAATCCATTATCAAGAGAAGTTACAGAAGACCTACGTCAACAGAGAACTAGAACATGCTCATCGATTGGAATATTCAATGTGGCAAAGACGTCAGTTCTCCCCCAAACCAAAAACTGATCTCGAGATTCAATGCAAGCACAGCCAAAACTCCACCAGGGTTTCCAATGGAAGCCAACAAGCTGACTCTAAAAGACACATGGAAACACATGGACGATGGAAAGGACATCCAAGACCTTCCTGAATAACAAGGTCAGGAAATGTTCTCTCCCAAGCAGTCAAGGTGACAAACCTCAGTAGCTCAGACAGTGAGGTGTTGGTGCAGGTGTGGACGCCTGATTCATGACAAGCGTGGCAAAGAAGCCAGGCCAGCGATTTTTCAATAAGTGTTAGAACATTCAGATTATCCAGATCGGAGAGCTCAGAACCGGATCCTTCACCTCACAGCACACACATGAACCAACTTCAAGTGGACCTAAATCTGACATGTAGAAGTATAAAGCTTTTGGGAAAATATCATAAGAGGACATTTTCATGACCTTTGGGAAGGAAAACATTTTTTTAAACAGGACACAACAAGGCACTAGTCATAAAGGGAAAGATTAATACTTTTTCGTACACTAAAAGTTGGAATCCGTATTCACAAGAAGACCTCAAGACAGTCAAGGCCCAGAGTGGAGGGTGACCTGCTGTCATAAACTGTCAAAGTGTTTTCTCCAAGACAGATAAGGAACTCCTTCAATTCAACAAGGTAAAAACAGAGGCTTAATAAAATATGGGCGACCGATTGCACACGCAGGCCACGAAAGAGGACATTCAAGTGGCCAAAAGGCGCTGAGAGGCGTCCGGCCTCACCGTAGTCAGGGAGTGTCCGGCTGAGCCCAGTGAGAGGCCCACGCCCCCCAGACGGCCAGGTGAGAAGGCGGGCCTCACGGCACGACCACTGCGGAAGGCAGTTTGTCAACATGCTGTAGTTGGAGATACACGTGCTCCGTGACCCAGAAACGCCGCTGCTGGGTGTGCCCTCCAGGCACGTGGGCACGTGGGCCCTGAGACATCTGTAACAGGCACGCTGGAGACAGCCCCGTGCCTTCCGTGGCTGAAGGACAGACAGGCCGTGGTCGAGTCACCAGACGGAATACTCGTCACCGACGATGTGAACACGACCAGACACACGAAGCAGCGCGGAGGATTCCCGCGGACGCCACGCTCCAGAGAGAAGCCAGCCATGGGCGGTTAGAGGCCGAGAGTCTCTATTTCCACAAGCACAGCAACCAGGCAGGTGCGGGGCTGAAAAACAGCCCCCGAAGTAGCCCGGCGCTACCCCTGGAACCTGCGCGCAGGTGTGATCAAGGTAAGGATGCTGAGCTGGGGAGGTTGCCCTGGATGATACAGGCGGGCTCCACGTGTCATCGTATGGGCCCCTGTACGTGGGAGATGAGACACAGACACAGCGGAGAAGCCACGTGACGACGGAGGCGGGGGGTGGGGGAGGTGACGCGGCCACAAGCCCAGGAGCCCCCAGGAGCTGGAAGAGGCAGGAAGGACCCTCCCCTAGGGCCTCCAGAGGGAATGTGGCCCCGCCGACATCTTGACTTCGGCCCAGTGATACTGACTTTGAACCTGTGGCCTCCAGAACTGTGAGGAAAAACCTTTGTGCTGCTTTAAGCACCCGGTTTGCGGTGGCCTGTCGCAGCAGCCGGGGGGCACTCCCAGGCACGGCTGAATTTCACCTTCAGGAGTGTGACCTGTGCAGGGAATGCGTGAGGAAAAGTCCCCCGGGTGCTCGGGGAGGGGGAGGTGGCCGGGGACGAGCCTGTGGGGGGGTCTGGGGGCTTATGCCCAGGAGCCCCTTCTTCACAATTCCCTGAGCTGGAGGGGGAGGCGGCCGGGGACGAGCCTGTGGGGGGGTCTGGGGGCTTATGCCCAGGAGCCCCTTCTTCACAATTCCCTGAGCTGGAGGGGGAGGCGGCCGGGGACGAGCCTGTGGGGGGGTCTGGGGGCTTATGCCCAGGAGCCCCTTCTTCACAATTCCCTGAGCTGGAGGGGGAGGCGGCCGGGGACGAGCCTGTGGGGGGGTCTGGGGGCTTATGCCCAGGAGCCCCTTCTTCACAATTCCCTGAGCTGGAGGGGGAGGCGGCCGGGGACGAGCCTGTGGGGGGGTCTGGGGGCTTATGCCCAGGAGCCCCTTCTTCACAATTCCCTGAGCTGGAGGGGGAGGCGGCCGGGGACGAGCCTGTGGGGGGGTCTGGGGGCTTATGCCCAGGAGCCCCTTCTTCACAATTCCCTGAGCTGGAGGGGGAGGCGGCCGGGGACGAGCCTGTGGGGGGGTCTGGGGGCTTATGCCCAGGAGCCCCTTCTTCACAATTCCCTGAGCTGGAGGGGGAGGCGGCCGGGGACGAGCCTGTGGGGGGGTCTGGGGGCTTATGCCCAGGAGCCCCTTCTTCACAATTCCCTGAGCTGGAGGGGGAGGTGGCCGGGGACGAGCCTGTGGGGGGGTCTGGGGGCTTATGCCCAGGAGCCCCTTCTTCACAATTCCCTGAGCTGGAGGGGGAGGCGGCCGGGGACGAGCCTGTGGGGGGGTCTGGGGGCTTATGCCCAGGAGCCCCTTCTTCACAATTCCCTGAGCTGGAGGGGGAGGCGGCCGGGGACGAGTCTGTGGGGGGGTCTGGGGGCTTATGCCCAGGAGCCCCTTCTTCACAATTCCCTGAGCTGGAGGGGGAGGCGGCCGGGGACGAGCCTGTGGGGGGGTCTGGGGGCTTATGCCCAGGAGCCCCTTCTTCACAATTCCCTGAGCTGGAGGGGGAGGCGGCCGGGGACGAGCCTGTGGGGGGGTCTGGGGGCTTATGCCCAGGAGCCCCTTCTTCACAATTCCCTGAGCTGGAGGGGGAGGCGGCCGGGGACGAGCCTGTGGGGGGGTCTGGGGGCTTATGCCCAGGAGCCCCTTCTTCACAATTCCCTGAGCTGGAGGGGGAGGCGGCCGGGGACGAGCCTGTGGGGGGGTCTGGGGGCTTATGCCCAGGAGCCCCTTCTTCACAATTCCCTGAGCTGGAGGGGGAGGCGGCCGGGGACGAGCCTGTGGGGGGGTCTGGGGGCTTATGCCCAGGAGCCCCTTCTTCACAATTCCCTGAGCTGGAGGGGGAGGCGGCCGGGGACGAGCCTGTGGGGGGGTCTGGGGGCTTATGCCCAGGAGCCCCTTCTTCACAATTCCCTGAGCTGGAGGGGGAGGTGGCCGGGGACGAGCCTGTGGGGGGGTCTGGGGGCTTATGCCCAGGAGCCCCTTCTTCACAATTCCCTGAGCTGGAGGGGGAGGTGGCCGGGGACGAGCCTGTGGGGGGGTCTGGGGGCTTATGCCCTGGAGGGGGAGGCGGCCGGGGACGAGCCTGTGGGGGGGTCTGGGGGCTTATGCCCTGGAGGGGGAGGTGGCCGGGGACGAGCCTGTGGGGGGGTCTGGGGGCTTATGCCCTGGAGGGGGAGGCGGCCGGGGACGAGCCTGTGGGGGGTCTGGGGGCTTATGCCCAGGAGCCCCTTCTTCACAATTCCCTGAGCTGGAGGGGGAGGCGGCCGGGGACGAGCCTGTGGGGGGGTCTGGGGGCTTATGCCCAGGAGCCCCTTCTTCACAATTCCCTGAGCTGGAGGGGGAGGTGGCCGGGGACGAGCCTGTGGGGGGGTCTGGGGGCTTATGCCCAGGAGCCCCTTCTTCACAATTCCCTGAGCTGGAGGGGGAGGCGGCCGGGGACGAGCCTGTGGGGGGGTCTGGGGGCTTATGCCCAGGAGCCCCTTCTTCACAATTCCCTGAGCTGGAGGGGGAGGCGGCCGGGGACGAGCCTGTGGGGGGGTCTGGGGGCTTATGCCCAGGAGCCCCTTCTTCACAATTCCCTGAGCTGGAGGGGGAGGCGGCCGGGGACGAGCCTGTGGGGGGGTCTGGGGGCTTATGCCCAGGAGCCCCTTCTTCACAATTCCCTGAGCTGGAGGGGGAGGCGGCCGGGGACGAGCCTGTGGGGGGGTCTGGGGGCTTATGCCCAGGAGCCCCTTCTTCACAATTCCCTGAGCTGGAGGGGGAGGCGGCCGGGGACGAGCCTGTGGGGGGGTCTGGGGGCTTATGCCCAGGAGCCCCTTCTTCACAATTCCCTGAGCTGGAGGGGGAGGCGGCCGGGGACGAGCCTGTGGGGGGGTCTGGGGGCTTATGCCCAGGAGCCCCTTCTTCACAATTCCCTGAGCTGGAGGGGGAGGCGGCCGGGGACGAGCCTGTGGGGGGGTCTGGGGGCTTATGCCCAGGAGCCCCTTCTTCACAATTCCCTGAGCTGGAGGGGGAGGTGGCCGGGGACGAGCCTGTGGGGGGGTCTGGGGGCTTATGCCCAGGAGCCCCTTCTTCACAATTCCCTGAGCTGGAGGGGGAGGCGGCCGGGGACGAGCCTGTGGGGGGGTCTGGGGGCTTATGCCCAGGAGCCCCTTCTTCACAATTCCCTGAGCTGGAGGGGGAGGCGGCCGGGGACGAGCCTGTGGGGGGGTCTGGGGGCTTATGCCCAGGAGCCCCTTCTTCACAATTCCCTGAGCTGGAGGGGGAGGCGGCCGGGGACGAGCCTGTGGGGGGGGTCTGGGGGCTTATGCCCAGGAGCCCCTTCTTCACAATTCCCTGAGCTGGAGGGGGAGGCGGCCGGGGACGAGCCTGTGGGGGGGTCTGGGGGCTTATGCCCAGGAGCCCCTTATTCACAATTCCCTGAGCTGGAGGGGGAGGCGGCCGGGGACGAGCCTGTGGGGGGGTCTGGGGGCTTATGCCCAGGAGCCCCTTCTTCACAATTCCCTGAGCTGGAGGGGGAGGCGGCCGGGGACGAGCCTGTGGGGGGGTCTGGGGGCTTATGCCCAGGAGCCCCTTCTTCACAATTCCCTGAGCTGGAGGGGGAGGCGGCCGGGGACGAGCCTGTGGGGGGGTCTGGGGGCTTATGCCCAGGAGCCCCTTCTTCACAATTCCCTGAGCTGGAGGGGGAGGCGGCCGGGGACGAGCCTGTGGGGGGGTCTGGGGGCTTATGCCCAGGAGCCCCTTCTTCACAATTCCCTGAGCTGGAGGGGGAGGCGGCCGGGGACGAGCCTGTGGGGGGGTCTGGGGGCTTATGCCCAGGAGCCCCTTCTTCACAATTCCCTGAGCTGGAGGGGGAGGCGGCCGGGGACGAGCCTGTGGGGGGGGTCTGGGGGCTTATGCCCAGGAGCCCCTTCTTCACAATTCCCTGAGCTGGAGGGGGAGGCGGCCGGGGACGAGCCTGTGGGGGGGTCTGGGGGCTTATGCCCAGGAGCCCCTTCTTCACAATTCCCTGAGCTGGAGGGGGAGGCGGCCGGGGACGAGCCTGTGGGGGGGTCTGGGGGCTTATGCCCAGGAGCCCCTTCTTCACAATTCCCTGAGCTGGAGGGGGAGGTGGCCGGGGACGAGCCTGTGGGGGGTCTGGGGGCTTATGCCCAGGAGCCCCTTCTTCACAATTCCCTGAGCTGAGCCCCGTTTCTGTGCATCCCTCTCTGGTCCCACTTCACACCAGAAAGCGTCAGCTGTGACAACAAGCCAGGAGGCAGGACACGGACACAGGCCTGGGACGGCATCTTCAGGTCCACTCACCGGCTTCTGGAGAGTTGACCGGTTGACGGCAAAGTTGCTCTGATCCTGTTTAAATACTGATATAGCTTCTTCGGGGCAAGCGTAGGAAGCCCACTCTTCTATGCTTGCTGGTACGTCTTCAAGGCGTTTGCCGGGAGTGGGGCTTTGAAACTGCAAAGCAGGAAGCCAGGCTCTGCTTTAGGAGGTGGAGCTCGAAGCAGACACCCAGGTGGCCCTGCGGGAAAGGATGGGTCGGCAGCGCCTCTGGGGACGTGCGTGGCGCCCTCCCTGGGCTGCCAGCCCGACGGCAAGCCACACCGGACCCACACGTGTCTCCACTTCCTGGAGAGCAGTGATGGGGGAGGGAGGCAGGGGCGTCCCCAGTGGGGACAGTGAGGCGGGACGGCCGGGAGGGGCGCTGCCGCGAGCGCAGCCCCAGAGACGGGCAATTCCTCCGGTGACAAGGTGACGTGCAGCACGGGCCCCCAGTGGATGGAGACAAGGTGCTGTCCCGCCCCGCATGGCCAGGGCCCAGATGCACCTGGGCAGAGGGAGGGAGCCGCTCTGGGAGCGCAGAGGACAAACCACAGGGGAGAAGCCAGACCCTCCCCGTGTCACCTCCTAACACCCGGGGCAGGGGGACCAGAACCACTGGCTCCACTTCCCAGGGGGGGAAACCGGACAGAGCAGCCGGGACAGCTCTGCCCTCTGCGGCCCAGCCTCTGGGACGAGGAGCCTCAAGGGCGGCTGGGGCAGAGCCTGGCTGCCGGGAGGGCACGGTCACCTGCTTCGAGGCCCTGCCCTTGTCCTTGTCTCTGTCCTTGTCTTTTTCTCTGTCTTTGCTTTTCTTCTCCTTTTGAAGCAACAATGAATGTGAACTTGCTGCTGCTGGAATTCTACTTTCTGAAATTGATTTTCCTGCTGTTAATAAAGAAACCTGGCAAAAGAAAATCCGAATTTGCAACACTGATAACAGAAGCGGGTTCCCCTCCTCCCATGCACTCAGGTATGAGGGCAGGTTGGGAGGGAGTGGCCAGCCCATGAGCCGCCCAGCGCAGAGGTGGCAGCAGTGCCCCTCGGTGGGTGGACACATGGCCGCCCTCCTCTGCCCTCGGGGGGCTTCCTCCAGGACTCTGGGCCTGCGGGGACGCACAGCTGACCCTTAAGAAGAGCTTGTCAGCCCCATAAAATGAATTAACGTCTCTAATGAAGAACACACTCAAGTGACTTTTAGCGGTTCTCAAAGAATCGCAGAGTCGCTGCGTGGTGGGTGGTGGGTGGTGGGTGGTAGTGGCCTGGGGCACCTTTAAGACCCAGGACGGCCTTCCCAGTCCTTCCTGCTGCCAAAGGGCGATGGCCCTGTTGTCCCCAGCACATGGCCGAGGGCAGGGTGCAAACGTGCCCCCAGAAGAAAGGCCTGTCCTGCCAACACTGTCCCACTGGGCGGTCACCGACGGCGGGAGGTCCTTGAGAACAAGAGTCGACCAGGAGCTGCCCCGGGGGCCCCGTAAAGAGGTGGTGGGAAGGAGGGCAGCTCGGAGGCCGTGCAGAGGGGGCATAGAGAAGGTTCTGGAAGCCCAGTGGCAGCGCGGTGGAAAGACAGGGTTCTGCGGGTGGTTGGGCAAAGGCGCTGGGGTGAGTCTTGGGGAGGAGGGGCCACTTCGTAGGGAGCAGCGAGGCCCTCCCTCCTCCCCTGAGTCCCCAAAGCAGGGAGGGTGCTGCTGGGAAGGAGGGGAGAGGGACGCTGTCCCGGGAGAGACATAGGACCTGTGCAAGTGCAGGTTCCCGGGGCCTCACCTGCCAGATGCGGCAGAGAAAGGTGTAGGCCATGAGGCAGTAGTCCTGGTGGCTGGCGGCGCTCGGGGTCACCACCAGGGCCAGCAGCGTGTAGGCGCGGGCCAGCGTCTCAAGCTGCCGTACATTCCGAAGCTTCTCCAGGGAGGGGGGCCCCGAGCCCTCAGCCCCTGGGCCCTCCGGGGCCGCCGGAGTGGACACCTGCTCTTCTGGAAGACAGGGGCCGCTGGGTGTCCTCCCTGCCCGCCCCCTGTGCCCGCCTGGTCCCCAGGGGCCCCTGCCACCCGGCCTGGGGTTGAGACTCTTCCAGAGGGGCGTGCCACCTTCACAGGGGCCACCCTCAGGGACGGGCCTCCCAGGGCTCCCCCAGTGGAGACAACAGGCCCACCTGCAGGGACGCTGCAGCCACCGTCGGGGCAGTGAGGGGATGCCGCCCCTCCCTCCGTCCATCTGGCTGGGCTCCCACCACCTCCCTAAGGCCTGGGCTGGGCCTTCCTGGTGGATGAGCTCTGCTGGAGCGGGAGGGACCAGCAGCCGGGGAGGCAGGGCCCTGACCTCGCCAAGCCCACAGGGCACTGGCCTGCGGGGGCGTCTCAGGGACAGCGGAGCCCAGGAGCCCCTCACGGCGGGCGGCCCCTCCCCCCGCCACCGCGCCGCTCACCTGCGGCCCCCGCGCCTGCGGCCCCCGCGGCTGCCGGCTCCGGGGAGCCCCTGTCGGGCCGCATCCTCAGCAGGATGTCGATCGCCCACTCCAGGTGGAAGACGACGTCTTCAAGAGGAAACTGGTTGTGGTACAGCCACTCGCTGAATTCCATGATGTAGTCGACCTTCTGCCACTCACTCTCTGGCTTCTTTGGGATTAAACAGAAAAGGATGGTAAAGACACACACCTGCCACTCAGCAGCCCGAGGACCGCACGGCAGGTGTTGTGTTCCCCCACCTCCTAGAAACAGAGGGGCTGCTTCTCACCCGTCTCTACCGTCACGAGACCACCAGGCTCGGTAAGACCTCCCACGTGCAGCAGGCAGCAAGACCAGAGCCAGGCGAGTGACCCCGGCCTCTGCTCCCTGCGGACGCCCCGCCGCCTGCCCGCCGGACCCCTCGCGGGCCCCGCGTGTCCCTCCCGCCTCCGGAGCAACGCCAGCCTGAGGGGCTCTCTGCGGGCGCTGCGCCACCAGCCCCGGGTCTCCTCTGGCGCTTGGAGGTATGGACGCTTCTGTGGCTCACGGGGCTCGGAGGGCACTGAAGATGCCTCACCGTGCAGTGTGCAGCCCGAGTCAGACCCAGTGTCGCTCATCAATCATCACTGCACGAAGGGAGGAAGCTGCCCCCCCGCCCCCCCCGAGAGCGGGAGCCAGCCTGCCTTCCGCTTGCCGGGCCCCAGGCCCCACACCCCACACCTCACATGCCAGGAGGATGCGCGGCCGGAGGTGAGGGAAGGGGCCGGTCGGTGGGACATGCGAGGTCAGAGTGGACTCTTCCCAGGACACTGCCTGACGTCACCAGGGAGCGGGGGCATCCCAGCCCTGAGTGGGGTCCTCCCCCCTCATTAGCAGGTGGGCAGAAGGGAAGGAGGAGTGGCCCTGAGCGGCAGGGCCTGGAAGCCAGGTGACAGATGACCACGAGTGCCGAGGAGGGGTCAGATGGGGCCTCAGAATGACCGTGACCATGTGGTCACGGGTGGCTTTGACAAGAGCTGTGCGAGAGAGACGACGGGGACAAGGGCAGTGGAAGAGGGAATGGTCATCGTTTCAACAACGGTGCTGGGAAAGCAGGCAGCCACACACTGAGGAAAGGAGCAGGACCCCTAACTCGCACCAAACACACGGCTGAGCTCAAGACGGATCAAAGACTCAAATGTGAGAGCTGAAACTATGAAACCCTTGGAAGGAAATGTAGAAATCTTCATGACCTTGGATTACACGCTGGTTTCTCAGCTACGATGCCATACGCGTAAGCAGCAGAAGAAATAGATAAGTTGGACTTCATCAAGATTATAAACTTTGTGTTACAAATGACATCATCAAGAATACGAGAAAGCGATTGAAAAGACAAGCCACAGAATGAGAGAAAATATGTACAAATCTTATATCCGATGAGGGACTTGTAACCAAAACACATAATGAATTCCTACAGCACAGCAATAAACAGACAAGAAACCAAATTTTTTTTAAAAGGGCAAAGGATTTGAACAGACATTTCTCCAGAGAAGATGTCTGCACAAACGGCCGATTAGCACAGGACAAACATGCCGCCAGTTACTACGTTAGTTACTAGGGAAACGCAAGTCAAACCACGACTCAGGTAGTTAAAGACAGTCATCAGGTGACCTGGGAGTTCACTCCCAGCTATGTGCCCAAGAGAACAGCTGTAACGTGTCCGTGCAAACACTCGCACACGGATGTCTACAGCAGCCCAGTCACAAGAGCTCATAACTGGAAGCAACACCGAGGCCCATCGGCACAACATCCATCCACACGATGGAGGATTATTCAGCCACCAGCAGTGAAGCCCGGACATGCGCTTCAACAGATGGAGCTTGGACGAGACGTCCAGGGAGGGCAGCCGGACACAGAGAACCCACCTCGTCTGGTTCCATCCGTGTAACGCTGGCTCACTGGGGCCGGCGGGGGTGGGGGGAGGGACACAGTGCCCACGGACCTGGGTTTTGGGGGGCTGGTGAAATGTTCTAAAATTGATTGTGATGATGGCTGCATAACCCCGTGAATTTACTATAAAGCACCTTGTACCCCTAAGAAAAAGGAAGCGAAGGAAGGAAGGGGCAGAGAGCCTTTCCACGGAGTCTGTGCAGAGGGTTCCGGCAGCTCGGCTCGGCCAGCAGCCGCCCCGTCCATAGCACCGCCTGCTCCCCCGGCACAGCTGCCTGGCCCCAGGAACCTTGCTTGGCCTGGGCTCCAGGCGCGAGACGCAGGGGCACCCACGGCCGCTTGTAGTGGGCCCAGGCCTCTGCTTGACCAACGGGTCATGACCGCACGGCCATCGATGGAGCCTGTGTTCGGACCCCTTCCCGGGGACACCCCGATCCTGGAGCGCTCTGAAAACCTTGGTGGGATCTGCTCCGTGAAGGAGAAACATTCTGCTCAACGGAAAAGCCTGTCAGGCGCCTGCCACAGGGCACGTCTTTGGGGCGGCTTCAGTCCCACCACCAAGGGGCCGTCTTTGTCCCGAGGCAAGTCCCACAAGCTCTGCATCAAATCAAGGTGCCCGCCCTCTCCCAAATCTCCAAGCGCGTCGAGAGGAACACGTGTCTTGGCTTCTCGGGGGCGGGGGCCATCCCCAAGACCCCGAAACCCCAGAGGCTGCAGAGCCCCGCGGCCCACCCCCTGCCCTCCCCACACGGCCTCACAAGGACTGCATCCCTCACGTGGGAGGACAGGCTCCGTCTGCTGCCCCAGCTCGTGTCCCGCTGCCCCCCTCTTCCTGCCGGGCCTCGCGAGGGGCTAGGCTTCGCTCCGCACCGCCCCCCCCCGCCCCCCACCGCGCCTTCCCGCCCCCGGGGGCTTCATCCGCAGACACACAGTGAGTCAGAGCCAGACCTGCAGGGCCTGGATGGCGTGGAGGTAGCAGGTCAGCTCCCCGGGGACACTCGTGGAGTTGAGGGCCAGGCGCCGCCACATGTGCGCCAGATACTCCTCACTCTGGTCTTTGAATCTCTGAATTTCCATCACGAAGTTCTGGCCGAGTCTAGCCTTCACCATGACCATATGTTTGAAAATCAAGCTGAAGAAAAGTAAAAGAGAGAAATTAGCGCTTGAATGGTAAAAGTCGTCACTATATAGAAGGCACACAAACTGGAGTATCTGTGCACGTTCCTACTTACAGAGAGAAACCAAAGGAAACCTGAGTGCCTTGGGGGTCTTGTGTCGTGCTGTGTTTTGCTTTTTCTTTATCATTTGAGTGTGTTGGGCTTAAATCCCCTCCCTTCGTGTGTTGTCTTCTTGGTAGGAAAATAAAGCCACCAGGGGAAAGAGGAGAGTCGGGGGCTGAGGAGGGAGCCACCCTGTTGGGGGGCTGCAGGGGAAGGCACCCCGGGGGGGCGGCACGGGGAGGGGAGGCGCCCTGGGGGGCCTCAGGGACTCACAGGCGGTGCGCCGTCCGCGGCAGCACCTGCAGGGCCTCATCCAGCACCTTGAGGCAGCCCTCCCAGTCATGCTGGTCTGCGTGGCTGTGGAACAGCAGGCCATAGAGCGCGGCCCTCAGCGTCAGGTCATCCTCGGCCCCTGCGGTGGGAGAGGGGGCTCAGGAGGGGCGCCGGTCAGGGGGTCTGGGGATGGGGGTGCTAGCAGCTGGGGGTCCACAGGACCGGGAGGCCCCCAGGGAGCACTCGGGACACAGCCGCCTCTCTGGGACACCCCGGGCCTCATGCCGCAGAGCCGGACAGCAGGTGGGACCGCGTGGAGATCCAGCCACAGGACCTCGTCATCTGCGTCCCTTAGACACACACAGAGCTGCCCTTCCAGGGCTGGGCCTCGAGCAGCGGGAGTGACCCCTGATCGTGGGAAACACATCAGTCCTTTTGGGACTGAAGGCTCAGGGGCTCCTCCCGGGCGACATCTGCGCTGCTGTCCTCCCTCCCCCGCCTGCCTCACCTGCACCAGGTGCCCCCGGCTGCCCCTCACCCCCACCCCGCCAGGCTTTCTTGGGCCCCGCAGTCCTCCAAGCCCTTTCCCTTTTGGAAACTCCCGTTACTCTTCCGTAATTTTAAAAATAAACAATGGGAGCGTCAGGAAAGAAGAAGCCTCTCCCCACCAGCCTCGCCCAGGCCGCTCGAGGGGCCGCCTCAGCCCCGCCGTCCAGCAAAGCAGAGCCCCTGCCCCTGGTGCCAGACACTCAGGTTGTCCTCTTTTATCTCGTTGGCTGTGTAGCTCTCTTTCCCGTTTTTGAATCGTTATAGCAAAGGGGTGAACACGCCCATGGATCCTGCCGGCATGTTGTCCGGCTGCTGGCTAAAAGGACAGCACCAACTCACACCACTCTGGGCCTGAGGGCTCACCGTGGCCCCCCACTGCCAGCGCTGGGACGGAATACAGGTGCCCAGGAGCAGGGGGATTGAGGCACGTGACCAGATAAACTGGTCAACGTCTTGACACTTGGGAACGTGGATTCCATAGCGTGCTTTCCTCCTCGCATCTCGGCCGGGCCAACTCGGAACCACACGCCGCGGTGGTGAGGGCTCTTACAGTCAGGGCTCTGCACCCCCTGGTTGGCAGCAGGGCCACATGCCCCTGGACGTGGCCACCCCGCTTGCCAGAAATTCCAGACGGTGCCTCGGACGAGCAGGGAGAGACTGCCCGTGCGAGTTCACCTGCTGAGCCGTCGGGGCCATTTGTTACTCGGTGCAGCATCTCGGAGCCTGACTGATGCAACTGCTCGTGCATTACAGAAGTGGAGCATTTAGCTGCTGAACTTGGTGCCAGTGCTTTTCCAGTGTTTAGTTTTTAATTTTCTCGTTTCTCATTATTTAAATTTTCACGTATTTTGAAAGTGTGCCTCTTTGATCACTCTAAACTTTAGGCAGTAATCTTTCCTCAAAACATTGCTTTGCTCAATTCTACTTTCTCATTTTTTCCTATGGTTTGAATTGTTAAAGCTGCTAGCCCATTTAGCTATCTGAGTATGTTTCAGCACGTGGAGTAAAGCGTACACGGGCTCCACGTGCTCCGGGCGGTGCCGGGACCCCAAGCAGCCGGCTCCTCACTGGGCCTTGCAGTCCTGCGGGTCTGGGCTGCTGTCTGCATCTCCCTCTGCGGCACCAGCAAACAATCTTACCTGCGGGGGTCTAGAGTTCAACTCAGTATTTAATTACACACGGTCACATCTTTGTTCACTATTTTAAATCGAGTTTCTCTCTCTCATAGACTCTGAGGCACCTGATGGAGGGGCCACGGCTCTAATCCACACATTCACGCTTTGCAGTACACACCGTGGCCCTTACGCTAACAGGGATGATTATTTTTTAGCAGATAATCATTTTTTATTTTAGAAATAAATTATACAATATGTTTTATTTTATTAAGGTCACTACTTTTTTTCGCAGAAGTATGTCTCCACATTTTTATGGAAATGGAAAAGTGTGATTTACCTGTCAGAAAAACCCAGAGGCTAGATTTCAAGGCTGCCTGGGAGGGCGCAGGGTGGCCCTGAACTGGGGGGCCACCTAGGCTTGGGGGGTTCCTCATGCTTACAGGGGGTCCCCGATTGCTCGCGAGGAGCCCTCACCCTCACCAGGCCTGCCCGAGTTCAGTGCTGAGCAGGCATTTCCCGTGGTCACTGCCACGACTTCACCTGTTCTACACGAGGCTCGGGATCTAACAACACCAGGCCCTGCCCGGCCTCATGTCTGCGGCTCCGTCTGTCCTGCATCTACAAACCTGAGAGAAAACACCCTTCCGTCGTCCCTCCACTTTGGAAGTCGGCTGTGGGCCACTGGTGCAGAAGCAGCGTCTTCCCTTTTTCCTAAAGCAAAAACAAATCAACAATACAGACGTTGGAAAGTTGCAGTTTCTTCTTTCACCAGTTTGTTTTTCATTTGGTTCAGCATCGGATTACGGAAACTGCGGCTAAATTTCTGAAACACTAAGTCACAAAAAGTGGGATCGCATTTCCCCTGTAAGAGAAGGCACTCCAGTTCAAGGTTTACTACCTTAAAACACATACACACACGCACAGACTAGCCCTGCAGCACAGTCTACGGCTTATAATGACACGAAGCAGACAAGTCAGTTGTATAGCTTTGAGTCAATAGGATCAAAAGCACATTAGGAAAACTTATGGGACATGAAAAAGCAGGGCTCAGGGGGCAGTTGACAGCTGCAAATGCCGACATCGAAGAAAAAAGATCTCAAACCAACAACCTAAGTTTACACCTTAAGGAACCTGAAAAAGAACAAACTAAATCCAAAGTTAGCAGAAGGAAGGGAATGTTAAGGATTAGAGCATAGAAAATAACAGGAAAAAAATCAATGAAACCAAAAGTCCACTCCTTGCAAAGATCAACGAAATAGACAAACCTTTAGCTAGACTGGCAAAGAAAAGATGAAAGAAGCCCAAATAACTAAACTCAGAAATGAAAGTGGAAACAGTACTATCAACCCTACAATGATAACAAGGACTACAATAGAATCCTACCAGCAACTGTCTCCCAACAAATTAGATAACCTACAGGAACGGAAAAATCCCTTGAAACACTCAAATTGCCTAAGCTGACTCAAGAAGAAATAAAAAACGTCAACAAACTTCTAACAGTAAAGACTGAATCAGTAATCAGAAACCTTCCAGTTAAGAAAATTCCTGGACCAGCTGGCTTCCCAGGTGAATTCTACCAAACATTAACAAAAAGAATAACACTTATCCTTCTCAACTCTTCAAAAAATTGAAGAGGAAGGAACATTTCCTAACTCATTCTATGAGACTAGCGTTACTTTGATGGGGGTCCAGGTAAAGACATCACAAGGAAAGACAGTTATAGATGAGCACCCTCTATGAACATAGACGCAAAAATTCTCGACACAGTAAGCTGCTCAACTGCGGATTAAATCCAACAACACAGTGAGATGCTGTTCACGCGACCAAGGGAGATTTGTCCCAGGAACACAAGGGTGGTCCAACCTACGGAGCGTAGCCCATCACCTTAACAGGACAGAGGAGAAAACCGCACGATCAGCTCAATTGATGGAGGAAAGGCATGTGACAAAATCCAAAACCGTCTCATCACAAAATCCCTCAGAAAACTAGGAGCGGTGGGAAAATTCCTCAGCACAGTAAAGTTATGAAAAACTCACAGCTAGCGTGATACTCAAAGGTGACAGACTGACGCTTTCTCTCTCAGATCAAGGGAGGTCCCCGGGCCGCGACCTACCGCACTCCTGGGCGACGGCGGAGGGGGCAGGAGGCCTCACTCCCTGAGGCCCACCAGATGCCTGTCCACTGTCAGGCGAAACCTCCCTGGGCCCTGAGTGGGTCTGCGCCCCCACCCTCCCTCCTCTCCCCTTTCCTACTGGCGCTTTCTAGGTCTGAGTTAGGGTTCCCTCGGGGATGGGGGAGGACAGAGCTGAGCCCTGAGCGCAGCCAGGAGCCGCCCCGCCTGCCCCGCTGGGATCTCACGGGTGTCCGCGTCCCCTGTCCCCCATGCAGCCGTCGTGTTCATTGCCTGAGTGCTTCCACGGGGCCCATCTTTCCTCGGAAGCCTCGCCCACCGTGCTGGAGGAAGGACGCGAGAGGCGGCCCAGGGCGCACCTGCTTTCTGGCCTCCGTCTTGTTGATGACGCTGATGACCTCCTGAGTGGCGCTCTTGCACTTCTTCCTGTTGACCGCAGAGGACAGCAGCGGCAGCCAGGTGTTCCAGAAGTGTCGGGCGGCCTGCATCACCAGGGCGCTGCTCCCCGCGATGCCCCCAAACCTGGAAGGGAAGGTCTGACCTGGACAGGTGTAGGCGCCGAGGGGAGGGGTGGGGCCCCAAGACGTCTCTGCAGGACCAGGACGGGCTCCGCTCAGGGCAGCCCCGCTGTGACCCGCTCACGAGCCCCGGCTCCCCGTTCCTCGGGCCCGTCCTGGCTCAGACGCTCAGGGCTGCCGGGAACCCCCGGGGGTGAGGTGGGTGTCACCGCACGGGGCAGGCGATGACCCTGGTCACAGGGCCACTGGGGGAGGGGCCGGCCTCGGGGACAGTCCCCAGCGAGCACCACGCACCGCAGTCACCATCGTCCCCACCCAAAACACGCACCCCAGACGCGCCACGCGCACGACGACCTGGCCACCGGGGGCCGCAGCCCACCTCGCACTCTCTACGAAGGCCTTGGCGGCCGTCAGGCGCAGCTGCTTCCGGCCCTTGAGGTTATCCATGATGCTCCTGCCCTGGATGCAGGCTGCAGTGCTCAGCATCTCCGCCACCAACTCAGCCTCCACCCTGCAGACAGACAAGCGCCACAGCTCCCAGGAGGCTCCTAGGGGAGGGAGGTGCCGCCGAGAGGGGAGAGCCCTGGGGACACCCCACCCCGGCCCCTGGAGAGAGCCCTGGGGAGTCCAGAGTAACGTCATGAAGGTCCCCAAGCCAGAACTAACTGGCTGAGTCCAGTCAACCCGCAGAACCACGGGACAGAACCATAAGCTGATGTTTGAATGACTAATACGTAGGGTGTCTTGTGTGGCAGCAGCAGCAGAACAAGGCGCCCACCCCAAGCGAGGCCGGGCCCTGCTGGAGCGACCAGGCCCCGTGCCCCGTGCCCCAGAGCACGTCTTGTTCAGGGCGCCTAGGCTCTGCGCTGAGAGCTCAGAACGTACAGTTTAGACTCAGCAGCGTCAAGGGTGCCGTGAGCTCTCTTCTCCCAGCCAAGCCGTGGCTTGTGCTCGTGACAACCACACGCACGTCCCTGCAGCTCGGCTCAGGGGGCACCAGGCTTACTCTAAGAGAAAAGCACTGGTTTCTGGGTAGACCTCCCCGCCACGGCCTGGGAGGCCCACCCGCCTGCAGGAGCCAGCTGCTCCGCCACCCTGCCCGTCAGGAGTCTAGGGGAGAAAGAGGCTGTCCCTCCGCCTGCAAGGATCTGCAGGGCACGGCCAAGCTCATGCTCTGGGGGTGAATCGGAGGCTGGCCCCGTCCCCCAGGATGGGCGTGCCAATCCAGCAGGAGGTGGAGGAGAGCCTGGCCCCGCTGGGCCCTGGCGTTGCTGTCCTGGAGACCTGGATCTTTAGGACGTGGTCCTTGGGGAGAGTCTGACAGTGACAACTGGGTGATCTGCTGGTGGTGACCATCTATATGCTTACGGCTTACTCTGTTCTATCAGCCACTGAGAGAGGAACGTCGAGATCCACAGCTGTAATTGTGGCTGTATCTAACATTTTGCTTCTTGAATTTTGAAGCTCTGCTGTTAAGTGTATACACGTTTAAGATTTTTATGTGTTCTTGCTGATTGAACCCTTTTATCTTTGTGAAATGCCTCTCTACCTCTGATCCCACATCCTGGGAGCTTTACTCCAGCCCCACGGCGTTCTTGCAGCTGGTGCCGCAGAGGCCATCTGTCCCCCTCCTTTTACTTTTCACCTGTGTCTTTGTATTTGAAGAGTGTCTCTTGAAAATGGCTTCGAGTTGGGTCTTGCTTTTTGGGTCCAGTGGGATAAACTCTTCACTTTAACTGGAGTGTTGGTCCATTTACATTTAATGGATCTGTTGGTGTGGTTTTGGGTTAAACCTTCGATTTTGCTATTTGCTTTCCTTCTGTCCCATACGTTCGTCCTTTCTTTCCTCCCCTCTTTTGGATTAATTGAATATTTTTAGTGTTCAATTTTATCTTCTCCATTGGATGTCTAGGTATTATTCTTTTATTGTTTCTGTAGTACTTGCTCTAGAGACTGCAACATACATTCCTAACTAATCACAGTCTCTGGTGAATTAATATTATACCACTTCACAGACGGTGTCAGAACTCTCGACATACCCCTATCTCTCCCATTCCCATCCTTTGTGTTACCACTGTCATACATTTTACTTCCACATTTGTTAATAATCCCACAATGCAACGTATTTTTGTTTGAAACAGGCGTGTGTCTTTTAAAGGATTCAAGAACCGAAGGGGGGGAAACGTTTTATGTTCAGCCACACAGTCACCACCTGGGGCGTTCTTCACTACTTCCTGAACTGAGTTTCCATCTGGTACCATCTTCCTTCAGGCTGAAGAACTTCCTTTAGCATTTCTTGTTCTGTGGGTCTTCTGGGAATGGATTCTCTTAGTTTTAATTAATCTAAAAAGGCTTGATTTTGCCTTCATTTTTCAAAGGCTATTTTTGGTGTATACAGAATTCTAGATCGACAGGGTTTTTTCTTTTTTACCACTTAAGATGGTTTACATTGTTCCTGTTGAGAACTCACCTCTCATTCCTGTTTCCCTGTGTGCAATGCATCCTTTTCCCCTTCCACCTTCCTTCCAGGGTTTTCTTGTCACCTTGGTCTCCAGCGATTTGCCTACAATAAAAATAGGTGTGGCTTCCCTCGTGTATATCCTGCTTGGAGTTCATTGAAAATCCTGGATCTCTGGGTTGATACTGTTAATTCAGTTTGAAACAATTTCAGCTATTACATCTTCAAATATACATATTCCCACCTCGCCCTCTGGCCTCTGTCCTTCTGAGACCACACCTGCACTTGTGCTGGCCCATGGGCACTAGCCCACTGGTCCCCAAGGCACTGCTCCTCTGTTTTTCAGGCCTTTCTCCCTGTGCTTCAGTTTCCATAGTGTGCTGACCTGCGTTCAGAGTTACTGATCACTTCTCCAGTGTTCAAATGTCAAGCTCTCCCAGTGATATTTCCATGTCAGAGATTGTACTTGTCATTTCTAGAATTTCCACTTAGTTCTTTAATTAGAGTTTCCATTTCTTTGTTGGAATTCACCACCTGCAATTTGCCCATTAAAATCCTTTCTTTCCTTTCTTGTATTTACAATAACTGTTTCAAATCCATCGTCTGCTAATTCCAACATCTGTGTCATGTCTGAGTCGGCTGACTGCTTCTTCTCCTGCGATGGGCCACAGTTTCTTGTTTCTCCACATGCCTGGTGACGTCTGCTGTTGTGCTGGGCGGGGGGCGGGGGGCAGGATGGAGGGCTGTCTTGCTGAGAGCGTGGATTATGTTGCCTTCCTTTAAAGGAAGGTGGGGTTTCATTCTGGCAGGCAGCGAATTCACCTGTGGCTCACCCTTATCCTACTGAGATCTGGACTAGGCGTCTTAGGGCAAGTCTCGCGTGGCCCTTAGAGCCCAGCCCCTAAGGCGTGGTCTTCCTGAATGCCCTGGCGGTTCAGCGAGGGCTCCCTGACTCTCCTGGGTCAGCATGGGGCCTCCGGCATCTCTGTCGCCTGCTTCCTGCCAGGCCTGCGGGATCTGGCCTTCTCTGTCCAGGAACATCCTCGCTCGTCTTGCATCCTGTGGAGTCCCGAGGCCCCAGCAGCCCCAGGGTTTGGTCTCTGTCTCCCGCGAGCATTTCTTCTGTCTGGGCTCCAGCTCCCGGAGCTGCAGTTTGGGCAGCGCCCTGCGCCCCCAGGCAGAGCGCGAGGGTGCACGTGGGGCTCACTTCTGATGGCCTCTTGCAGGAAGCGCGGCCTTGGGCCATCTGTTGGCCAATGTCTGGAAGCAGTTGTTTCATGTATTTTGTCAAGTTTTACAGTTTTTTAAATAGCACAAGAGTATGAGATCCACTGTGTGTCATGGCCAGAACCGGTAGAAAAAGTGACTTTTAAGTTCACATAAAAACCCAACAGTGATGATGATTATGTCAAATAAAAGTTCTAAACAAAGTAGAAAGGTAATCTCTGTTGGTCTGTTTTAGAGATCTACATCAAATTCCTTATTAATATATATTCCTTTACATTAATAGTATAAATATGAACCTGATTCTGGTAATTACACACTCAGAGGTGAGAATACTAATTGATTAGTAACTGCACTATTTTTCACCAAGATCTGAAAACTATTTTCACTATTACTGTGAAATGCCATCATAAAAATTACTCTGTGACCAATTCCACACTGAGTTTCTTTACATAACTTGCAAAATAGAAAAAATGAGCATAAAAATTTGAAATACGTATAATTGTTTTGAAAACAGGTGAATCACCTGCGGTACATGCCACGTGCTGAAGTTGACCGCGGGTCCTGCTGACTGGGGACCGGGTCCAGGGCTCTGAGGGGCCAGCAAGACCATCGTGCAGTCGGCATCCCCTAGAGAGCCAAGGGCCGCCTACCTCTGCCTGTCCAGCCTTCCAGCGCCCAGCTCCAGGCCTAGACACAGCTGGCCCTCAGTGTGGTGAAAAACGGGTCAGGTCCACAGCCAAGCCCGGGTAGGGGTGACCCCACTGAGAGTAGTAACACCGACCACCACTAGAGGGCAGCAACAGTCTAAAAATGAGTTCTCCAAGGTCTTGAGGTGAAAACCAAACTTTTACATAGTCTTGTACGACCTCCCCTTTCCCTATTACCATATGTAAACATTTATGTTTTTAGCCTATTTTATCATAAGAATTGCTGTTTTAAAATAAAAGTTAATTTAAAGATCACTGAGGAAAGAATGCCGAAGCTGGGGCACACACCCGTCACCGCAGCAGGCACCCTGCCACCCAGTCCCCTGACAAGCTCTGCAGTGCCCGCAACGAGTAGTGAAATCAGCCTTAACGCCGTTATAGGAAGACGAGGCAGCAGCCCTCAAACACCGACTCTTTCTTTATGAATGTAGTCTTTTTCTTTCTTTTAGAATTAACCTTCTAATTTTTATCAAAGTGGTACCTACCACATGGTTGAGAACTACTCCCCTACCCAGCCCCCAGTCCTATTCGCAAGAGGGAATGACTCCTAGGTCTTCAGCTCTATCTTCTAGCAGGTATACGCTTTCCTCCAAAAAACTGGCTTCTATCTTGATTTCCCAATTTATGAATTTTAAACATTACCTACAGAAGTCCCTTTTCCCAACTTATGAATATAGCTGGTCCCAGCATTACTTTTAATTCCCTTATTTATTATCTTTGTACCTCAGAATATCTTGTGGACCCTCAACAAGTGACACCTGGCTATTCAGCTTCTCAGATGAGGGTCTCACACCACCTGTCCTCTTCCCCCTTCCCACTGCTAAAGTATGTTATCTGTGCTTTTACTTTA
Source organism: Phocoena phocoena (assembly GCF_963924675.1). Taxonomy (NCBI): domain Eukaryota; kingdom Metazoa; phylum Chordata; class Mammalia; order Artiodactyla; family Phocoenidae; genus Phocoena; species Phocoena phocoena. The sequence goes on along the minus strand of NC_089234.1, from coordinate 551,791 downwards.
CTTTCGTACTGTCAAAATTGGTAACATTGATATTTTATTGGGTAACCACAAATAAGTCTTCCTTGTCAAAATGCTAATCCTAACACTGGAATATCAATAAACATCAAGATAATGTCTGTGTTTTTCACTGAAGAGGCAAGCTATTACCTTTGTTATCTCCTGGCATTTCCAACTGGCTTTTCTCCCTCCCTCCTTTACCACAATACCTGTAAACTCTCCACAACACTGGGTCCTCCTTTGGCCCTGCCCGCACCCCCAGGGCCCTCCCCTACAGCCTTGCCGAGGAGGCTCTCTCAGCAAGCAGCGCAGCTGGGCACCTTTTCTGGATTGCATCTCCATTTCCAGCATCCAACATCTTTCTCTTTTCTGGGTTACTCCCTTGTTTTTCTGGAGTGTATCCTCAATTAACTTTCTAAAAACAGGTGTGTGACAAATACATTTTCTAGGTCCTCATCTGTTTAAAAGTAGCTTTCTTTACCGGGATACTTGAAAGTTTGGGTGAGTTAGAATTACATGTTGAAAACTACTTCCACTTAGAACGTTCCACTTTCTTCTAGCTGCTAGTGATGGTTTCTGAGAAGACTGATGCGTTTCTATTTCCTTCTTTTTCTTTTCTTCTAAACACTGTAGGATAGTCTCCGTATCTGCCATGACCTGATGACCCCATGACGTATCTGGATGTGAGTATCTCTTCATTCTTCTCGCCGGTCATTTAGTGGGAGGGTCAGTCATGAGACGGTGTCCTCTGCTCAGGGAAGCTCCTGCTTTTCACCCCTTTCTTAAGAACGCTGTCTCCCCTCTTTCTGGAATTCCAATAGCTGGGTTTAGGACCTCCTATTGTTTCTTCTGGCTTTTCTGTCACATTTCCTGTCTGTCCTTCTTCATATATTTCCTGCACGATTTCCTCACACTTTATCTTCTAGCCCTTCACTGACTTTATTTTCAACTTCAGAAATTACCTTTTTAATTTTGAAGAGATATTTAGTCCTTTTCCTTTTATTCCTCATTCCTTTTCCATAACACATTTTAACTTCTAAATGCTGCATCTTCTCAAATACCTTGGACGTTATTATTATTTTTTTTTTAATACTTCTTCTGATCATCATGTAATCTGTTCTGTGGAATGAATTACAGAAACCTCAGCTACAGCTAGAGTCAGGCCAGGCCTGTCAGGGAGGTCCCACGTCCGCCACACATCGCAATTACCCCAAACAGGAAGGGGCCTCGCCTACATCTCAGACAAGAAGGGGCCTCTACTCACTGTGCAGCAGGAGGAAGGAACCATCCCTCCACCCCCGACAGCCCAGCCGATCAGAGTCCGGCACAGACAGCCAACAGGAAGCCTCCGTACTTTGGACCCCCAACTCCCCCAGTGGACTCTGGCTATCACAGCCCCCCCTGACTCCCTCTTTTTCCTAGCAAAGCAAGATCCCCCTCCTTGTTTTCCACGTTTCCTGTGGTCCACCGAAGTTTGCATTTCCCTAATTGCAATTCCTCCGCTATTCCTGAATGAAGCCGCCTCCCCTGGTGAGGTAACTGGACATATTACATTATAAAGGCTGACAGTTTCTTCCGGAGTAATTCTCCCTATTTCTTCCCGTTGGTCTTCTCTTCAGAGCTGAGGGCCTCTCAAAAGTCTGAGGAACCTCGGTTCACACTGGAGAGTGTGTATAAGATGCTGTGGGGAACTCGGAATGGCTCGTCTGCTGACGGGCACAGCTTTGCAGTTGTTGGTGGAGACCAGTGTCTGGTGGGGACCCCTGTGCTAAGGACCAGAGGCTTCCGGGAAGAACCCCGAGTCCCTGGCTGCTATCAGATGTCCTGCCGGGGGGCCGGGTGTTCCGTGCGCTACCGCTGCGCCTTCTCCATCTCCGTAGGCTGGGCACCTGAGCCAGCGGCCCCCTGGCCGTCACGGAGCCCTCGGCCTCCACCTGCTGCACGGTGAAGCCAGGGCAGGACGTTCGAAAGCCTTTCAGAAGCCAAGTCCTTCTCAGGATGGATTGTTGAGCAAAAGCCACCTCTGTTTTGGAGGAAAGGCAGTCACGAGGGAAAGCCTCTTGCGGGGGTGGGCGCAGTGAGACATGCTGGGCTGGCCTGGGGGCTCCATCCAGCCTCTGCTTCAGCTGCCTTGGTTTTCATGCAAGCAGCTGCCTGGGCTCCGGTCCCCGCTCCGCCTCCACCTGCTGGGTGGCCTCGGCGAGGGCCTCAGCCTCTGCCTGCCTTGGTTTACTTGCTCCCAGTACAGGCACGGCAGCCCCTGCCCAGGAGCCGCTGCAGGTACAGATGAGGTGTGGGTGGGGCCTCCACGGGAGCTCTGAGCAGCCTGTGGCCTTGGCTGCATGCGAGGCGGGTGACCACAGCTCGGGTCATGGTCACTTGTCAGCCCCCAAAAACCCACAGGGGTGTCCCACGCAGGCCCCAGAGCAGCTGCTGGGACGTGGCGGCCGTGCTCCCGCACCTGGCCCCGGGATCCTGACCGAGAGAGGCTCAGGCCTCCACTCCCATCACCCAGAGGCAGGAGGCCAGGCCTCCTTGGATCTGGCCTCGAGCGGTCAGCTTGGCTGTGCAGCCACGATGGGTATCTTCCTGGCCTGGGGGCCAGGATCCCGTCTTTCAGGAAATAGACCCAGAAGTAAGGCAAAGAGAAGAGCCTCAAGGGAAACAGTCTTTACAGCAGAAATACAACAGAAACAACGTTAAAACAGCCTCCTGTTCAGGAAGACGGAAGGATCAGGAGCCCTGATTACCGACGAGCTGAACGGGGCCCGGGGCACAGGAGCAAGCGGCCTGGAGCGCCTGCGGCCATCCCGGGGGCCCTGGAGAGCCCGCCGCCAGCAGAGCTTGGGCGGAGAGGAGCCAGTGGCAGGGGGGCTATTTTCATTTCACTGAAATCACCCTTCAGTTACTTCCGAATTTACGTGGCCTCCTAAGTCGCCTGCTCAAAACTAACTCTCAACAAAGCTGCCTGCCTGTGGGAGCGGCCGCCGGTCGAGCCTTGCGGCCCTTTTGGCCTCTGAGCCCCCGTCATGCCCGCAGCTGGCGGGGCTCGTGGGGCCTCGGGATCCTGCTGAACACGGCTCTCCAGGGGCCGCAGCTGAGGCGTTGCCCCGGCCGACGCGGGGCTGGCGGGGCGGCTCCAGGGCCGAGCGGGTGAGGCTGCGGGCCCCACCTGGCAGGCTCGGAGGAGGCACCGCGCCCCAGGGACACAGGTCGGGCGCTGGGGCGACTCACGGACTGAAGGCCTGCAGGTGCTCGATGCCCGTCTGGATGGCCTTCTGCGAGCAGGCCATGGTGGCCTCGTGGTCCCGGGCCACGTAGGTGAAGTGGGCCAGCCGCGTCAGGGTCTGCAGCTCCACGAGGGGGTCCGACCAGCTGCACTCCAAGGCCATCTTCACCAGCTGCCGGTGGTGGGGAGAGGGGCATCTGTGAGTAGGCGGGGGGCGTCTCTGCTGCCAGCTCACGGCTGACGTCACACGGATGGGTCCAGGGGTCACCCGGCCTAGGCTGAATCACCTGCAAGGCCGAGGCTCCAGCTGCCTCAACCAACTGCGGCCAAGCCTGGGTGGGGCTGGCGGGCTGGGGACAAATGTCCCAGTGTCCACACTGCGTTCCTGCCACATGGGCAGCCCTGCCCTCTGACGAGCCAGGAGACCAGACTCAGGGGCCCTGAGGGGACTGCTCGGCTCTGTTGGGAGCGCTGTGCAGAGAACACGGCAGGGCCGCTGGCCACCTGGGGCTCCTTGTCTAGACAGCGCAATTCGAATAAGCACTTCGAGTTGGGGAGCCTTGTCGGGGCACAGCCCCTGGAATGCCTACCAGGCGCCTAGTGACACCTGCGTGGGCCAAGGGGGAGGAAGGTGACTTCTGGAGGGAGGTGACACCTGTGGGGTGAGGGAGCGACAGCTACCTGAGCCAACGGGGGCACCGTGAAGTCCATGAGGCCCAGCCCGTTGCAGGAGTGCATCTCCAGAGCAACGAGGACTCCGGTCACCGAGTCGATGCTCTCGTTGGCGCTCTGGTGGGAAGAAAGTGCAGAGGGCCCGTCAGCCCTGGGGCTGGAGAATCTGGACTACTCGGGAAGTGACCCTGTGAAACATCAGCTCTGCGGCAATGATCGGAGCTGTTTGTGTAAGCGTTTGTCTCCGAGCTACCTCTTCACGTAATAAAGAGGAGTAGGCGCTGCAGCCCCCAAGGTGGCCCGGCGGCTGGCTGAGCCGGCCAGAGGTGGAGGGCAGGTGGCCAGGCACAGCGGTGGCCTTCTGTCTGGAGGCCCCTCCCTTGGTCCTGCTCCAACCCGGTGCTCACTCCTGGCAGGCTCAGATGCCCCTCCCTGATGGTCCCCGCCTTGCCAGCCTCACTTCCCACCTGAGCCACGTGTCCTGGCTCCAGCTGGCGCCCCAGGGAACCTCCCACTGGTCTCCATCCACGGCCCACGTCTGCAGGAGGAGAAGCCGTGGGGCTGGCCCTGCCCCCTCCCCTCTGGGTCCCTGGTGGCTCCCCTGCATCCCCACCCCGACGGCCTTGCGTTCACAGCTCAGGTGGCCCGTGGGACCCTGCCAGGGAGGTGTCCCCCTGTGACCTAGACGCACCTCCAGATAAAGCCACAGCGAGGTGTCACCGAGGGTGCACAGCGCCCCCAGAGACCCAGCGGCTCTTGGTGGACAGTTAGAACCGTGGCCAGTCGGCTGGAGGAACGAGGGGATGTTCCAGCGGCCAGACAGGCAGAGGAGGCCTCACGCCCCATCTCTCGGGGGTCGGCCTGGGCAAGGACGGACCCTCCTGAAGGGAAGCACCCCTTCCGCAGCCCCGCCGCCCCGTCCCCCAGGCTGCTCGCCCTCGGGTGGGGAGGACTTCAGCGGGGGCGCCCCCCGGCCGGCACCTGCTCGTCCGTGCCCAGGCGCGGCCCGACCTGCTGCCGCAGAAGCTGCTTGGCCTTCGCCCACGTGGCGATGAGCTGCTGCAGGGTGCTGACGGGCACCGTCCCGTCGGTCAGGTTCAGGGCGAACTCGCAGACCTGAAACAGAGGTGTCCTTGCTCATGACACCTGAATCCAAACAGGGAACCCGAGCCAAGACCCAAAGCTGCAAAAACAAGCAGACCCGGCTCTGGGTCCAGAAGGGATGGTGGCCCAAACACTCACTAGTCCTGGGGCTGAGGCACAGCCTCAGGAGGAAGGAGGCACCGCTCCCGGCCACACCTGGGGCAGCCGCAGGCTCTGCACATCCCTCAAACTCACTACGGAACTCACTTTCTCTCACGTTTACTAGGAATGGGTGAGGGGTCATCCGATGCTTGTCAACACCCATCAACATCCCTCCTCCTTGACTGGGAAGACCGCCACACAGTCCACGTCACCAGGAGACGCAATCAGGGGACAAACAACCCCACTCGGTCACCGTGGAACCGTCCGTATCCCTGGCCTGTGCATCTTTCATTTGGTGTTGCGGCTTTCCTGTTCTGAACTGGCACTGGTCCTATTTTTCTGGCCTTATGTCCACATTTTTCTGAGCTCTGGGACTTGCAGGGACGTCCCCACCACTGACACCCAGGTGTCCTCGTCTTGTTTCCTCGCTCTTAGGGAAAGGGTGCCCCCCACCCCACGCCCCATTTCTGGGCACCTGAGAATGCCTGCAGCTTCCTTCTTCAACTGCTCTCCCACTGACGCCTGCACTGACCGGGGTGTGCCACCCCCCAGCTCCGATCCCACCCTCGGGCGCGGCACCTCCACTGCGGTCCTGACTTCAGAGGCGGCCTCAGGGTCTAGCGGTGTATGAAGTGGGTTTGAGCGTGTGTGTCTTCTAGACTTCTCTGGCGTCAGGGCTGGGATCCAGGTGGTGATCAGGCCTCGTGCCAGGGTGCTGCAGAGCGTCGCCAGCAGCGCCAGGTCTCTGGAAGAGAAGCATGTCCGGGCCAGGCCATCCCAGGGAGGAAGCCGTGGGGACAGGACTGCCTGCGGTGGAGGCTCGTCCTCCACCAGGCGGCCTTCACGCCTGGGAGACACCTGTGCCGCGTGGGCTGGACTCCTCAGGGAGTCCTGCGGGGCCTGGACACAAAGGCCCACCTGGCCACCGTGCCCACTGCCGGGCCGTCCAGCAGGCCCTCCACTGGGCGACGGATGGAGTGGGCTTGGACCAGAACCTCCCTGCTTCTTCCTGAAACGTCTCAGCACCAAAACATTTAAAACCATCAAACGCGGTCTGACCTGTGTCTACGACAGAGACACGGACACCCGCCTAGAAAGAGAGGTGCTCCCGCAACCCCTACGGTCCTGGGGACCCTGCCAGGGCCTCGCGCCCACAGGAGAGGTGAGGGCACTGGCAGGCCCGTCCTCCATGGCTGCTCCGTCCTGTTCGCAGTGTAAAAATCCCCATGTGCACATGTAGCTGCGTCCTGACTCACTCAAGCCTTTCTGCTTTGGGATCTGGCGAAAAATTTTTAAGTTGAGTGTTTAGACTAAATGCCCAAGCAGCAGAAAACACAAAGAGGGCTTCACACAGTCACCCTCATTAGGTAAAGGTCTGGCCTGACTTGACGCTTTCACACTTCTAGCTTCAGGTAGTGAAAACATCGGTCTCTCATGAGTTCACACCACCTGGATATGAAAACTCCCGGACACTGATTTCCAACCCGCCCCAAATCAGACCAAGGTCGGTTTCCACCCCTGTTCCTACAAGGCGTGGGCCTCGCCAGCCTCCCTCAGAATCGCGCTGTTTGCAACAAGAGTGTGACAGGCTGGGAAGCTGTGTGGCAGTGGAGCTGCTGGGAATCCGTGTACGGGCCCGAGGGCGCCTGAGCACCTCATCGATCCCCACACGTTGCCCTGCGGCTTAGAGAGGGTGAGTATCTTGCTCGGGGTGCACGGCCAGTACACAGAGGCCCTGTCACTGCTAGGCACCAGGTGAGGGTGGCCCCACACGTCCCACCCCACAGCTCCCGGCCCGATCCCAGGGTCTCTGGCAGGGGCAGGATGGGGCCCTCCTGGGAAGCCAGGATGCACACAGTGACCGCCAGCCTCACCCACCCGCTGTGGCCCATGGCCTTGATGATGCCCAGGAGGTGGTACAAGGCGTCCACGAGCTCCCTCTGGCGCCCGGCCGTGATGAGGTGCTGGTTGTGATTCAGGACGTAGACCACGGCGTTCTGCACGATCCACGCCTCCTGTATCGTCTGCCCAATGTCGGCCGAGCGCAGCCAGCTGTTCATGGTGTACTGCGACAGGCCCTCTATCCAGGTCCTACAGAAGGCATGCGTCAGGCTCTCCCCGGGATTAAGACCCTTCCCAAAGCGGCAGGAAGACACCAGTGTGAAGCCATCCCTAGAGCCCAGGGGTCAGAAAGTTGCCCTGCTGGGGGCTGTCCGCCACTCCCGCTGAAGGACCCGGCCTGCCCATCTCCTCCCACCTCCACCCCATCTGCCTGGCTCTCCCATCTCCCTGCTGGATGCCCCTCGCCCTGCCCCTCCCTAGCCGAGGACGGACCCCTGGCCGAGGCTTGCAGGCCGCCAGTCCAGCTCTGCACCTGCCTGTGCCCAGTCTCCCCGGCCCATCACACGCAGGCTGCCCTCCTCCGTCCACATGGGCGCGTGGGACCTGCTGGCCTCAGACCAGCGCCTGGCAAGCCCTTTCTCTAAAGGGCCAGACAGTACCCTGGGCTTCGACAGCTGCATGGAGTCTCTGTTGTGTGTTTCTCGCTATTTAATTTCACAAACTTAAAAGCCATCAAAACCACCGTTAGCTCGTGGGGTGTACAAAAGCGGTGGTCAGGTGTGGCCTGGGCCCTCCCCCAGGTGTGGGGAGCCCGGCGCCAGACAGGAGTGGCAGCGGCCCCTGGGGAAGGCCGCAGGCTGCGCTCTCACAGGCGACTTAAAACACCAAGACAAACCCCATCTGCACAAAATCAGGGCCCTCCTCCCTGTGCCTCTCGTGGGCAGAGGGAGTCCGGCGGCATCCCCAACTCCCTCCACAGCAGGCGGGTGTGAGGGCCCGTCCACTGGGTGCAACAAACAGGAAAGTGGCCCCTGTCCGCATTCAGCGGGAAGCAGCCAACAGCCTCGGCTCCTGCGACACCGCAACGCGGACACTCACTCACCACCGCGTTCACCTCTCAAATATTTAATTTTAGATGAAACAACGGCTAAAAACTGTGGTTGTTTCCACAGCACCTTGATTTCATGATTGAACCGCACTTGGCATCTCACGTGGGCAAGTCTCTGTGGGTTCCCTGTGGACCCTCTTTCCGTTCACATACTTCCCGGGACAGTTTCCCATGGCCAGCCCCGACTACCGCTTCCCTCCGCAGACACCAACTCCCTGACATCTCGTTTCCACCAATAACGAGGAAGACTAACCACAGCGAACAACGACGTGAACTAGTGAGCCGCGCCGGACAGCCGGCCACTTCCCTCGCATGTCTGGGCGTGGCTCCCGTCCCAGCCTGTGCCCCCGGGCCACACATGAGCCGTGCCAGGTGCATAGGACGCGCACCCCGCGGCTCCCCTACCGGTACGTAATCCACTCGGCGTTGTCCTCTGGGGACTCGGGTATGTAGCCCACCGGGTGCTGACTCAGGTCCTCGGGGGGCATCGGACAGTCATTTAGCTGCATGCCCTCTGATCGCAGCAGGTGGACGGTGGCCTGCAGAGGAAGTGAGTGGAGTGGAGGAGAGGTCCTGGGAGCACAGACCCAGTGCGATGCCCCCAGGGCCTTCCCGGCCCCTGGGTCCTCCCTGCCTGCAGCGACACTTCCCCCACCCCACGCCGTTGCTTCACCCATACACACTGCATCTCAGAGAGAGACCGGCTCCTTTCGAGAGCACAGCCTGAGCCCCCAGGGACACAAACATCCCCTTGTCACACCACAGGCGCCCACGGCAACCCAGTCCCCGTCCCTCCACGGCTGTGCACGGAAGCCCTGCAGGCTGACAGGACCAAGGACGGGGGGCAGGTGGCCTTGCCTGCCTCCCGGGGGTGATGCCGGCTCCATCCCTAGCTCCGTGGTCACCTGCCCCCAGCTCTCGGCATGGCCTGGCCCTCAGGAGGCGCTCAGCAAACCCTCACCGAATGAGCCGGGGAGTTCTGGCCAGGTTACCCCATCGACCCCCAAAATAAACAACCTCGAATGGCCCCAACAATCCCGAAGTTACAAAGTATCACCAAAATCACCACCACGTGCAGGTGCAGGGATGCCAGTGCCAGCTTAGACCCAGCTCAGCCACCTGGCTGACGCTGGGGTCTCTGCATGCTCACTGCAGGGGGCGGGAGCGACCCCAGGTCAGGGCTGAGGGGGATGGTCGCCAGCAGCCTTCAGCGGCCTCTGAGGGGCTGAGATGAGAACACACGCTCCTCCCTTACAATGGGTTCAAAGTGCTTTTGAAGCTATCCTCATGCAGAGTGCACTCCCAAATCCAGTAACCATCAGCCTGCAGTACCTATGTCACCGTGGATTCACAGTTCAAACATTACTTCTAAGGAAAATGAACATCTACACCCCTCACAATACATTCTGATTTATATCCTTCTCCCAGAAAATCTTCCAAGAACCCAGGAAAACTTCCCTAAAGGACAGGCTCCTTCGGGAGCAGGGCTGGGGTATAGGGCCACGTCCGTGCAGACGCAGGTGACACAGGGGCCGAGGGGCCGTGGGCAGGGACGCACCTCAGCATTGATGAACCCCACCTCCGCGAACTCGCGCAGCAGGCTGGGGGACGCCGGCCTCTGCAGGGTGGCATCTGACTGGCTCGAGGAGTCCTGCTCCGCGCCGTCCCCGCCCTTCTTCTTCTTCCCTGGAAACAGCAGAGCGGCAGGGTGCTCAGGGCCCGAACAGCCTTTCAGGGAACGCGGCGCAGCCCCGGGTGCGGTGGCGGGGTCTCTGCGAGGTGGCACTGTGCCCAGGAGGGGCTGGCAGAAACCTCCCAAGCGCAGGGGCCCCACGGGGTGGCGAGGTGTCCCCAGAGCCAGCTTGGCCATGGCCAGTCTCCCGCCGATTCCCTGACAGCTGGGCTCTTGGTTCTGTTTGCGCTGTTCTGCCTCTCGAGAGGCCCCAGCCCCGCCCCCAACACCCAGGCCCCGGGCCTCCTGGGACTGCCTGCAGGTCCCCGGATCCTCACCGTCCGCAAGACCAACCTCTTCCAGAGACCTGCAGGCCGGACTTGTGCGGACCCTGCGCTGACGGGGGGAGCCGGCCCAGGCCCATGCTCTGCCCACAGGCCCCCCGCCTGCAGCCCTGGGTCCCCTCGCTGAGCCCCGCGGGCCCCGCAGCAACCCCAGGTTGCCTAGGGAGATCCCGCCAGTGTGGGCGCCCAGGCGTGGCCCCGGGGCCTACCTCGCTTGAGCCTCGCCTGCCGCTCCACCTTGCTGACGTCATACGCGAGGCAGAAACGGCTGGCCGTCCGGCACACATCCCACACGCCCTGCTTCCGGGCCACCTTGGCCAGCTCGGCCCAGATCTGTACCCTGCACAGGTGCGCGATGAGCTCTCTGCTCGGGAGAACCAGCGCAGGGCTCCTGCCACGAGCCCAGTGGACGCCCCAGCCTAGACGCGAGGCGACGGGCAAACCCGCGGGGGTGCTGCCCAGGGCCAGGCGAGGGGGCGGGCAGCGGTCCGGTGCCCCCGCCGCGACAACCCAGGAGACCCCCCATGCCCCCTGGCCACCGCCCGCTCACCTCTCCTTGGCGTTCCGGCCCCGCAGGCACCGCACGTGCCCCGCGGCCTTGTCCACGCTGAGGGAGTGGTGCTGCGCCTTTGCGTACAGGTAGGTGAAGCGGCCCTGCTTTTTCCCGGTGGAAACTGAGGGTGGACAGTGGGACGGGGCAGTGACGGGGTGGGTCTCGGGTCAGGGCACGTTCCCGCAACCCCAGCGCGCAGGACTCTGGACGGGTGTGGTGGCGCCTCCCGGGCGTCTTTTGACCTTTTCATGAAGATTAAGTCCCACTAGCTGTGCCTTTGTCGGCGAGGGGCGCCGGGCACCAGGGGCAGCTGGTGTGCAGAACGACCCCCTCTGCACCCGCTGGGCCGGCCCCAACAGCCTCCACCCGCGCCCAGCACAGTGGTGGCCTCCGTCCCCACGGCCCCCCACCTTCAGGAGCCGACTGGCGGGGACCCCGCATAAGGCCCCCGTCTGGCCAGGTACTCCTGCCCGGCCCCTCGCCGAGTGAAACGCACCAAGAGAGCCCGAGCGCGTCCGGGGCGGCTGCCCACTGGGCCCGTGCCCCTCACACCCAGCAGGACAAGAAGGAAGCACAGGTTGGCACTGCCACGCCCCGGACGGGGTGACAACAGGACCTGGTGACATGAAGCGGCCACGGAGACAGCACAAGGTCCGTGGCCCACCGAGGCCAAGGGTCACATCCTAGAGCCATCCCCCAGTCCACATCCCAGATCCACCACACTGGCCACCGCGGGCTCCCTCCACAGCTCCTGTCTGCGGACGGCGGGGGCTGCCCGGCTGAAGGCTGCCAGGGGTGCCAACATTAAGGGAGCCCTGGGCGACCTCAGGTGGGACTCCGAGAGGAAGGGCGCCGGCGTGCTCCAGAGCCGGGCGCTAATCTGCCATCTGCAAGGGTTCGATATACTTGGGGGTAATGCAGAGAAGCCCAGGACCCCCATCCTCGGGGGGGGACGGTGGTATGGGGGCAGTGCCCCCTAAAGTATATGAGGAAGCCTTGACCCCCAGAACTCCAGAATGTGGCCTTGTTTGGAGATGGCTCTTACCAGGAAAAATTAAGTTAAAGTGAGGTCATTAGGGTGGGCCCTAATCCATTATGACGGGTGTCCTTAAAAGGGGAAATTGGACACAGAGAGAAACAGGTGCAGAGGCAAGCCAGCCATGTGGGCCCCGGAGACAGGCCCAGGCGGCCCCTTCCTTCAGCCCCTCGGTCTCAGGCTTCGGGCCTCCAGGCTGTGTGAGCCTCCCCCGCGCCACGGGAGGTGCTTTGTCGCACAGAGTGGGGACAGGAGGCTGCACACCAGCACCTGAGGCCCGTGTGGGCGGAGGTCGAGGGCGGGTGGGTTCAGGCGTGTGTGTGCTGCTGAGAGAGCCTGCACACCTTTGGCCTCGTTCTCACTGTCGAGCACGATCTGGAAGGTGTCAGGGGCCAGGGCCAGGCCCGCGGTCACCAGCAGCGCCCGCTTCTTGCGCACACTGTCCTCGGGCATCGTTTTCTTTGCCTGCGAAGGGTAGACGGTGTGATGAGTGCCCGCGTCGTCCAGAGCAGCACCGCTGCCCGTCTCTGCTGAGCGCTCCTGGCCTGACGGGGCCCCGCCCAGGACGCCTGCCCTCCCCAGGCGCAGAGGCCCCAGGGCCCAGGTCCGGGGGGGCGGGGCACACCTGCTCAATGGCCAAGGTGGCCTTGTCTTCGGTGCGCTCGGGGACCTGGCACGGCGTGGCGCAGAGGTGCAGGCGGTTGAGGGCCATCCTGAGCGTGTCCTGGTAGAGGCCCAGGGTGTCCAGGAGCACAGCCTTCCTCAGGTGCTCCATGGCAGGCTCCAGCCGGTCCGCACCCTCCTCGATGTACGCCATCTCCATGTGCACTTGGCAACGGAACAGGACCATGAGGCTGGGGGGACAGACAGCATTGCAAGAGCCCGGTGGGGCTGTCGCGGGATCCCCCTGGTGCCCGGTTTTCCAGCCCCGCCTTCCACCCTTCGTTATTCCAAGGACCCACGGAGGACCAAGAGGCGGTCCCTGCAGACCACAGGAGACCTCAGAGCCCACTGGCGCACCAGGGCCGAGGAGTGGTAGCTGGGCCCAGCCGGGCTCCACGCTACAGAGAACGGCTGCGGCACGAAAGCCAGGTGGCGGGCTCAGCAAACATGGGGTGCCCGACGCTGCATCTTGTCCAGCACCCCGGGAGGCTCTTGGCGTGGCCAAGCAGGTGAATTTAGTACAACCGAAGCCCAGGCTTTGCCTCAGTGGATGGGCCCTCTCGGCTCTGCTCTGAGCTCTCTCCGTCTCATTGGCCGAAGCACACACACCCCTGCTCAGAACGCCTCCCGTGGACCCGTGGCCCTGCCTGGCGTTTGCTCCTGCTGCTGCCTCTGCTGGAGCCTCCTGGGCTGGGCGGGGCTGGAGACGGCCGTGTCTAAGATGGTAACACAGTCTCCTCAAAGCCTTTCGTCCACAGCATGCAGAGCCCCATGCCACAGCCTCCACCCTGGACGCGAGCATCAGAAAAGCCAACAAATTTGGTCGAATTAAAGTTCTAGAAGACCCATGAGCTGACCCTCAGCCACGGCAAGGCATAAGCGTCACACGCTAGGCCTGTGACCTCAGGGAAGAGGACGCAGTGCCCAAGGCGCCTGGAGGCTGGCGCTCCGCTGCTCGGGGGCCGGGAGTGGCGGGCAGGAGAGGGCACCTGGTTGATGCCAGGGGTGAGGTCTGCGCTCCCATCAGGGAAGCAGGTTCCACAGGCTCTGCCTGGAAGCCTGGACAGCAGCCAGTAATGGGCCACTTTCTTCTATCTTGAGGCAGGGGAAGAGGAGGCCCACAAAATGGGAGCTGGACCAGCACCGAACTGTGCTCTGGGCAGCCTGACCCTGAATCCATAATGCGAGACTCATCCAGGGCTGGACCATGCGAGGAGCCATCTGAGGCAAGCTGACACCACAGAGAGAGGTCTACACAGCGGAACAGCCCTGGTCAGGAACAACCTGGCAGGCGGAGAGGTCTACACAGCGGAACAGCCAGCATCAGAAACAACCTGCCAAGCGGAGAGGTCTACACAGAGGAACAGCCCTGGTCAGGAACAACCTGCCAAGCAGAGAGGTCTACACAGAGGAACAGCCAGCATCAAGAACAACCTGGTAAACCATTGGCTCAAGGAAGCCACAGAGATGATGGTGAGTAAGCACAGCAGATTCGAATGAGAGACTCCGTCCCTGCCAAAACAGGATGAATGGGACCAGATGAAAAGGACTTAGAAATGAGTAATTTTCAGAGTTCCTTCTGCTTCCAACTGTGATCAAGTCTCTGCCACGAGTAGCCACTGTGAAGCTGGACCAAACACAGCACTGGGTCTGGGCAGCACAAGCCTGGGGTCCCTGGAGGCGGGAACTCAGGAAGGAGCCCGTGCCCTGCCTGGAGACAGTGTCCCGTGGCATCGCGGGCAGAGCACTGGGCCCGGAACCAGGGCACCTGCCGTCCACAGAGAGGGTCTCTGCTCTGGGCTGGGAAGGCTGCTCCAGGCTGGAGAAGAGGAGCCGGGTACCAGAGCAGCTGTTGCAGGCCTGCCCACCAGAGAGGAGAGAGCTGGGTATCCCTCACTCACACCCCGGACGTCAGCCGAGCCCACGGAGATCGCGGGTGCAACCGGGCTAGAGGTTGAGCCCCACTGAGACAGGCTGGAAGACACTGTAACCTTCCAGAGATATGGCCAACAAAACAAGAAGCCAGCTCTCAACCAGTAACTGAAGTACCCAAGAGAACAAAAAGCAACACTCTCTTAAAAAAGATCACAGAATCCACAGACTCCACAGTGCACCAACCACAATATTCGGTACACGATAAAAAACTACTGGACACGCAAGGAAACAGGAAAAGGTAACCCACAGTCAGAACGTAAGAAGGGCCAGATGCTGGGTTTTTATCAGAAACTACGAAGGCCAGAAGAAAATAAAACAACCTCTTCAAAGGGTTTAAAGAAGAAAAAATCTGTAAACCCAGAATCCAGCAACTGGTGAAAATAATCTTCAAAGATGAAGGTGAGGTGAAGTCATTTTCAGATCAACAAAAGCCAAAAGAATTCGTCACCAGCAGTCATGCATTACAAGAAAAAAATAAAGGAAGTTCCTCAGGTTGAAATAACAGCAGAAAGAAACTTGGATCTGAGGGTAAGAAAGAAGAGCGAGCCTGTGGGATTGACAAAGAAGTGGGCAAATATAAGAGCCTATTGATTTTCTCTGTAATTTTCTTTAAAAAACCACTGGCTGCTAAAAGCAAAACAATGACACTGTAAGATGAGGCTCATAACACATTGAGAAGTAAAAGACATGCCAACAACCACACAAAGTGGGGTAGATGAAGGGTAATGCATGAGGTTTTCCCTTTGCCAGGTGGGAAGCACCACCTCACACAGACTTGGCTAAGGAGGATGTGCACTGTTAGCCCTACAGCAATCCCCCCCACCCCAAGGGTACAGTGGACAAAAAAGCTGATAGAGGAAGCAGATGCAATGGTAAAAAATTCAATTAACCTAAAAGGCGGGGAAAGAGCAGCAGCAGAACAGAAGGGACAAATGGAAACAAATGATGAGATTGTAGACAAGTTCAAAGCTACACTAAATGCAAAGAGACTAAACACACCAGTTAAAAGGCAGAGATTATCATACTAGACAGAAAGAAGTCAGACCAAACTACATGCTATTAAAAGCTGTGTTCTACACTTTAAGTTGAAAGATCCACAGAGGATGAGAATTGAAAGGATGGAAAAAGAAATGCTTCAGACGGGCCCAGATGGTTTCACTGGATTCTATCAAACATTTAAGGAAGAAAACACCAATATTGCACAAACTCCTTCAGACAGCAGAGGAGGAAGAATCCTTCCCACCTTCCCAATTCATTTAATAAATTCAGCATGACCTTGATGTCAAAACCTGACAAAGACATTACAAAAGAAGAAAATCACAGGCCAACGTCCTCATGCACCTACACGTAAAAATCCTTAACAACACGCTGACATATGTCAGGACCATGCAGAGAATGCAAGGTTGGTTCACCACTCAAAATTCAATCAGCATAATTCACCACATTAAAGAACAAAAGATGCAGAAGAAACATTCGACAGCACTCAACACCCACCCATGATTAAAAAACAACACAAGGAAGGGACAATAACAATGTTTGTATTCTATTGTGTGCAATTATATCTCAATAAAGTTAATCAGAAAAAGAACTGTCAGAGAAAAAGAGAACAACTAGAAGACATTATTTTTAAAAATCAGGCAAATATGAAAATAAACTAAAATGATATTTTGGAAGAAATAGTCATTAAAATTTAAAAACATAGGCTAAAGAAAGGAAGGAAAATTAGAGAATTTGTAAAATAAAAGAGTACTAATGGCCTGGAGGAAATCTGTCAGAATTCAGCGTGTCACACATGGGGGGTGGGGCCATGAGTGTGGAAGGTTCTCTGGGGGCGGGGGGAGGGGGGGTAGGGTCGGTAGCTGGGCTAGGAGCCTGTCATACATCCCCATGGGATTCCAGAAGGAGAAACTCTTTTTAAAATGGGTAAAAATCCCAGATTTGAAGAGAGATGCAGCTCTTCACAGCCAAGACCCCCAGGTGCTGGCAGGAAGTGAACCGTGCCGGAGACCCTGGGGACCCCCCTTGCCCACCCTCAGGCTGACAACCAGGCCCCTGGCTCCCCTGCTAAGACCCCTGCTCCAAGGGCTCAAGTAGGCGACGAAACCCAACCCTAATTAATCACAGGAGCAGACGGGGCAGGGCAGCTCTCCCCACCGCCCCTCCCTGCGGCTGCAGCCTCTCCTGGGTGACCCTCCACACCTCCTCTCTGCCCACACACCAAGTCCCCGTCTCCCAGACCCCTTGTCTGCCAGGGACCATCTGCAGCACCCCCATGGGCTGCGACCCCCAGCCGGGGGGCCTCACTGACTCACCGCCCACCCCACCTTCCCTCCTGCGCCTGTGCCCCCAGGCCCTGTGCCCTGCCGTCCCCCTGCCATGCAGCCCAGGACCCTCCTGACAAAGCCCTATCTCCTCGGCCCCTCTCGACCTCAGATGGGCGCCGCCCGGGTGCCCCCCAGCCTCCCCCCTGCAAGGCCCTGCCCCCTGCACTCCAGACACACCTCCCCCACAGCCTGCCGGCCTCTCAAGCTGGCCCTTCTGCGGGGAGCCGTGGAGTCCTGCTGCCCTTCCTGCCACTTTTTTGGGAAAATGAGTTGGACTTCGTCCTCACCCCAAGGGTCTCCCGCCCGCTTGTCTCCCCCCAGGGGATAGCCCAGGACCGCCACCTGTCCACCGTCTCCAGGGCCTCTGCGATGCTGGCCAGTGGCTTCCGCAGACGGTGCCGCAGGTCGTGCTGCAGCAGCGGGAGGCACGTGTTCCACTGCGTGGCGCACACCACGTGGATGACCCGCGGGTCGCCCAGGCGCACAGCTCGCTGGAGCACCGTGTCCAGTCTCTGTACTATATTCAGCTGGGTCTGCACAAAGGACAGTGGCCCACGTGTGAGGCTGGGGGCAAACGCGCATCACAGGGCGAGCCAGGGCAGCCCCGGCCGACCCTGAGCCCAGGAGGCTGCAGGTGGGGCCCGGGCCCACAGTCTGAGTCTGTCCGTGGAAATGGCCTGCGTGATTTTTTCTAGAAGGGCCTGGCTCGGTCGATACCCTGCCTTAGAACGGGCTCTGCGCCCTCTGGGTGCGTCTCTCCTCTGTGAGCCCATCTGAGCGAGGCTGCTGATCTCCTGGCCCTGTATATTTATGGGGCCCACGCCCAGTTACGTCCACTGCCCAGTGAACAGCTCCTCCAGTCCGTGCCCCACATGCCCTGCCCAGCAGACAGGCGCTGGCCGGCCTCAGCCTGTGCAAGGGGCCTCACCAGCTCCATGCCTCCCTCAGCGCCCACCAGGGCTGCCTGGGTGCCGAAGCTCAGCCATGTCCATGGGCCCTGGCTTCTGGCACCTGGGGGCCTCCCCTCATGCTGCTCCCAGGCCACAGGGACCAGCACAGGCTTGGGGTTCAGACCCTGTGACTCCTGCCTGCCAAGTTGTGTCCATCAAAGCCTCATTGAACAGGTGCCCCTGAAGGGCCCCTGGCCCGAGGTCCGAGGCCGACAAAGGCAGAGGGACACAGCGCTGCAGTCCCTGCGCCATCACCTGCCGGCAGCAGCACGTGGCCAACAGGTAGCCCACGACCTCCCTCGAGAAGATCAACGCCGGCAGGGGCAGCCGCCTGGGCAAGTCCAAAGGGAACACGCACATCCCCCAGGTGGCCCCAAACTCGCAGAGCCCCGGCCCAGCTGATCGTCCTCTGGCAGAGCTCACAGCGCCGACGCTGCCTCTCCTGCTCCAGAGGGGCAGCACAGCCCGGCTCCAGGGCTCCAGAGAGGGTCCCAGGAGCTGAGCCAGGGAGCGGACACCTGGGCCCCAAAGAAATGCCAGCCGCCATCACTCTGTTTCAGTGTATTTTGGTTCCCTTTTTTCAACTGCAGGATTCTTATTAAAGAACATAAACGACTGCTGGATTCCTTTTCGGGTGGTGGCTGCTGGACCAGCTCTAACTGCATTACATAGGACGCTGAGCTCACACGGTCTGTCACTTTGCCACCGTGTTCACCAGGCTGCCGTGCGCCAACTCCTCAGAGAGGCAGCTGCCTCCTCAGTAAATACCAGTGGAATATTCTAGACAAGTCAGGGGTTTCCAAAGGGGGCAGCGAGGGAGGAACGCTCGTGCGGGTCCTCTGGACCTGCCCTCCGGACCTGCCCTCCACCCTCCTCGAGGTCCCCCCTCCCCCATCCCGTGATGACCTCACCACTTCACTGGAGCCCCTCTGTTTCCCAAGCCCAGCGAGGCCGACAGCCCCGCACTAGAGCCGGGGCAACGTGTGCCTTCCTGGACCTGAGTCAGGATGGCAAAGTGCTCTCATGGGGACTCAGCATTCACCAATGGCAAGTGTTATCAGTGTGCTGGGGTGGGCCACTCCACACAGGCCGCAGGAGGGCTTGGCCAGAGGACGGTCCCACCCCAGCCCCTGGCCCAGAGAATGGGCTGCATGAACCCAGACGTCCGCCAGGCCAAGGTGGCCCTGGGAGCCGTGGGGGATCCAGCTCTGTGCCGCAGAGGAGGACGGCAGCCAGCCTCGGCAGCTGAGGGCCACCCAGGCCCCTGGAGCTCCTGCCAGAGAGGCCACAGTCACGGGTGGGAAACCAGGGCACAGGGGGCTGGCCCGTGCCTGTAAGGTTACCCCCCAGACCTGGCATCAGTCAAATCACAGGGTCCAGGGAACCTGCACAACAGTTCAGCATCTGCTGCGGCTCCCAGTCGAGGACTTACCTCCACAGCCTCTCGGGTGTAGATTTTAATTTTATCTGCAAGTCTTACAGCTTCCAATTCATACTCCAGGCATTCGATTTCAATTAGCTTCCCGGGATCCTGCGGGGCACAGGAGTTGCTGTGTAAGATGGAGAGTTTTAACGAAAGCGATCATGCACATTCATTAACTTCAAAGACCATTTAAAAATATAATTCATGTACTAGGTAGAAATTCAACAAATAAAAATTAGATGATACAAATATATATAAGAAAAACTTAAAATATTTCCAAAAGATGCAAAAATTTGAATGAGAAAGCTAGAAAAAAATTGTTTTTCACCTTTGATAGTTAATTTCACTGGACACAGAACTTTTAAATAACTATACCAACTTCAGACAAACGCTCTGTTATGAAACTTGGCCGATTTCTTTCATTGAATCCCTGCCGGGTTTGGACGGGGCGTCCTGCTGGAGGCGGCGGGGTGGCGGGGGCCTGGGATTTGCTGGGTGGGTGACTGACACACACTTTACTTTTACAAACTGCTCAACTGTTTTCCCAAGGGGTTGCCGTTTCCCATCCCACTCCTGGCCATCTGGGATGGTCAGTCTCCAGTTTAGCCGTCTACTAGGTGTGTGCTTGTGAGATAACAGCTCACAAAGTTTCCTCTTATTGTTTTCTCTTAACGTTTTCCCCAGAAGTTTTATCATTTTAACTCACATTTTGGCTTATGATGCATTTTGAGTTAATTTCTGTCCACGGTATGAAGTGCAGGCCGATGCTCGCTTTCTCGCATGTGGTTGTTTCCTTGTCCGGTACCATTTGTGGATGAGATGCTCTGTCACCCACCGGAAGCCTCTGCACCTCATGCAAGCTGGAGGCCCCGAGTTTGTGGGTCTCTTTCTGGACCCTGTCCCGTCCCTCAGTCTCTGTGAGTCTCCATGTCAAGGCCACCCTGTCTTAACCATGGTGCCTTTATATCAGGTCATGCTTGTCTTCTGGCATCGTTCTGCTTTTTCAAAGCTGCTTTTAGCTATTCTAGATCTTTTGCATTTCCACATAAATTTTATACTCAGTTTGTCAATTTTTGAAACACTCCTGCTGGGACTTTGATTGAATCGCATTGAACGTACAGTTCAATCTGGAGAAAACTGACATCTTAACAGTATTGAGTCTTTTGATCCATGTTATTATCGTCGCTTTAAACAGCCGATTATCTTTTCAAGAGATTTACATATTTTCCCGTCTCTGTGTGACTCGTGTGGCTCCCCTTGCTGGTCCTCTTCACTATTTGTGTGGATCCAGATTTCTGCCTGGCATCATTTCCCTTCTGCCTGAAAAAGTCCTTTAAAATTTCTTGTAGTGTAAGTCAGACTCTTTCAGATTTTGTATATTTTAATAAATACTTATTTTGCCTCTGATTTTCAAAGATATTTTCTCTGAGTGTAGATTTTTTAGGTTGATAGTTTTTTTGGTTTTTTTTTTTTTTTCTTTTTCGGTACGCGGGCCTCTCACTGTTGTGGCCTCTCCCATTGCGGAGCACAGGCTCCGGACGCGCAGGCTCAGCGGCCATGGCTCATGAGCCTAGCCACTCCGCGGCATGTGGGATCTTCCCGGACCGGGGCACGAACCCACGTCCCCTGCATCGGCAGGCGGACTCCCAACCACTGCGCCACCAGGGGAAGCTCTTCCAGACTCGCAGGCTCAGCGGCCATGGCTCACGGGCCCAGCCACTCTGTGGCATGTGGGATCTTCCCGGACCGGGGCATGAACCTGTGTCCCCTGCATCGGCAGGCGGACTCTCAACCACTGTGCCACCAGGGAAGCCCGGTTGATAGTTTTTTCAAATTTTATTTTAATATTTTAAGGATGTTGATCTTATGTCTTTTGGCTTGTATTATTTCCTACAAAAAGTCTGCTGTCATTCTTCTCTCTGTTCCTCAGTACATAATTTCCTGCTCTTTACAGACGATTAAATTTAGAATTTTGAGCCATCATTTCTTAAAATATTTTTTTTTCTGTCCCCTCCTTTCTCTGTTCTTCAGGGACTCTGATTACATATACATTAGAGTCTGCTTCAAGTCGTCCCAAGCTCACTGATGTTCCCTATATCCTCCTTAGTGTTTCTCCTTTCTGTTTCATTTTAGATAGTTTGCATTACTATACCTTCGAAAGTCCGCTAGTGTTTTTTTCTGAAATGTCTACTCTGCTTTATTTTTATGTAAAAATTTTAATTTAGGTATAATTGACAAATAAAATTGTATATATTTAAAGAGCAAATGTGTAAAGTGTAAAAGCATATACATTGTGGAATGATTCCCATAATCAAATGAATTAATACATCCATCACCTCACATTGCTATTGTTTTGTTTCCTTTTTGGTGAGAATGCTTAAGATCTTTCTTACCAAATTTCAAGTATACTCTACAAAATTCTGAACTATAGTCACCAAACTGTACATTAGATCCTCAAAATGTATTCATCTTAAAGCTAAAAGTTTGTCTCCTTTGATCAGCACCTCCCCACTTCCTGCACCCCCAGGCCCTGGCAACCACCAGGCTATTCTGTTTCTCTGTCTGGTTTCTTTCACTGAGCATAGTACTCTCCATATTAATCCACACTGTCACAAATGGCAGGATGTCCTTTCTCATCGCTGAACAACACTGCATTACACACACACACACACACACACACACACACACACACACACACAATTTTCTTCATCCATTCATCCATCAACAGACACCTAGGTTGTTTCCACATCTTGCTTTTGTGAATAATGCTGCAGTGAACATGGCGGTGTAGGTATCTCTTTGAGATCCTGATTTCATTTCCTTTGGACATACAAACAGAAGTGGGATTGCTAGATCATATAGTAGTTCTATTTTTAATTTTTTAAAAAACTTCCCTACTGTTTTCCATAATAGCTGTATCAGTTTACATTCCCAACAGCAGAACACAAGGGTTCCCTTTTCTCCACATCCTCACCAACACTTGTTATCTCATCTTTTTGATAATAGCCATTCAAACAGGTGTGGGGTGATACTCACTGAGGTTTTGATTTTATCTCCCTGATGATGTTGAGCACCTTTTCATGTACGATTTGAGTACCTTCTTTGGAAAAATGTCTATTCAGGCCCTTAGCCCATGTTTCCCAATGGATGATGATGATTTCCTACTGATGTATGAGTTCCCTATATATTTTAGATATTAAACCCTTATCAAATATTTTTCTCCTATACCATAGGTTGCCTTTCATTGTGTTGTTTCCTTTGCTGTGCAGACACTTTTTAGTTTGATGTAGTCCTACTTGTTTACTTTTGCTTTTGTTGTCATATTCAAAAAATCATTGCCCAGACCAATGTCAATAAGTTTTTGCCCTATGTATTCTATAGGAGTTTTACGATTTCAGGTCTTAAAGTCTGTAATCCATTTAATTTTTGTGAGTAGTGTAAGGTACGGGTCCAATTTCATTCATCTGCATGTGGCCATTCAGTTTTCCCAGCACCATTTAAGAGGCTGTCCTTTCCGCACAGCGTTTTCTTGTTGCCCTTGTCAAAGATTAGTTGACATTATGTGTGTGGCCTTATTTCTGGGCTCTCAGTTCTGTTCCATTGGTCTGTGTGTCTATTTTCGTACCAGTACCATATGTTTTGATTACTATAGCTTTGTGGTATAGTTGGAAATAAGGAAGTGTGATGCCTCCAGTTTTGTTCTTCTTTCTCAAGAGTGCTTTGGCTCTTCCGTGGTTCCATACAACTTTTTTTTCTTTCTTGAGAAATGCCATTGGAATTGCGATAAGGACTGCATTGAATCTGTAGGTGATTTTGGGTAGTATAGACATTTTAACAATTTTCGTCCTTGCAATCCAAGAACATGGGATATTTTTCCACTCTTTGTGTCTTCTTCAATTTCTTTCATCAATGTCTTCTAGTTTTCAGTGCACAAGTCTTTCAATTCTTTGGTTAAATGTATTCTTAAGTCTTTTACTGTTTTTGATGCTATTGTAAATGGAATTGTTTTCATAATTTCTCTGTCAGATAGTTCATTTTTAGTGAACAGAAACATAACCAATTTTTGGATGATGATTTTGAATCCTGCAACTTAACTGAATTTGCTCATTAGCTCTAATGGTTTTCAGTGGGGTCTTTAGAGTTTTCTCTGTATAAACAGGTTATGCCAAATGCAAACAGAGACACATTTACTTTTTCCTTTCTGATTTGGATGACTTTTATATCTTTCTCGTCTGACTGTTGTGGCTACAACTTCCAGTACTACGTTGCACAGAAGTGGCAAGAGTGGGCACCCTTGTTTTATTCTTGATATTAGAAGAAAAGCTTTTAGTCTTTCACCACTGAATATAATGTTAGCTGTGGGCTTGTCATATGTGGTCTTTGTTATGTGGAGGTACATTCCTTCTATACCTAATTTGTTGAGAGTTTTTATCATGACAGGATGTTGAATTTTGTCAAAGGCTTTTCCTGCATCTATTAAGATGATCGTATATTTACCCTTCATTCTGTTAATGTGATATATCACATTTATTGATTTGCCTACGTTAAACCATCCTTTCAACCTCAGGATAAATCTCACTGACCATGGTGTTTGATCTTTACAATGTTCTGCTGAATTCAGTTTGCTAGTATTTTGTTGAGGATTTTTACATCTGTGCTCATCTGGGATATTGGCCTGTAATATTCTTTTCTTATAGTGTCTTTGTCTGGTTTGGTATCAGGGTAATGCTCACCCTGTAAACTGAATTGGGGAGTGTTCCTTTCTCTTCAATTTTTTGGAAGAATTTTTGAAGGATTAGCATTAGTTCTTCTTCAAATGTTTGGTAGAATTCACCAGTGAAGTCATCTTGTCCTTGTTTGGAGATTTTTTTTTTTTTTTTTTTTTTTTTTTGCGATACACGGGCCTCTCACTGCTGTGGCCTCTCCCGTTGTGGAGCACAGGCTCCGGACGCGCAGGCTCAGCGGCCATGACTCACGGGCCCAGCCGCTGCCGCGGCATGTGGGATCTTCCCGGACCGGGACACGAACCCATGTCCCCTGCATCGGCAGGCGGACTCCCAACCACTGCGCCACCAGGGAAGCCCGTTTGGAGATTTTTTGATTACTGATACAATCTCCTTACTCACTGGTCTATTCAGATTTTCTACTTCTCCATGATTCAGTCTTGGTAGGTTGTATGCTTCTGGGAATTTATCCATTTCTTATAGGTTACTCATCTTCCTGGCATATAATTGTTCACAGTAGTCTCTATGACCCTTTGTATTTCTGTGTTATCAGTTGTAATGTCTCCTCTTTCATTTCTGATTCTTCTCTTTTTTTCCTAGTCTAGCTGTTTGTCAATTTTGTTTATTTTTTCAAAAAACCAGCTGTCAGTTTCAATGATCTTTTCTATTTGTTTTCTGGTCTCTATTTCATTTGTTTTTTGCTCTGATCTTTGTTATTTCCTTCCTTCTGCTAACTTTGGGCTTTGTTCTGTTTTTTTTGTTTTTAGTTCCTTGAGGTATAAATATAGGTCATTTATTTGAAATCTTTCTTTCTTCTTATTGTAGGTGTTTTTGGCTTCCCTCTTAGGACTGCTTTTGCTATATTCTATAAGCTTTGGTATGTTGTATTTCCATTGTCCTATGTTTCAAAATCTTTTTTTCCCTTTTGATTTTTTTCTTTGTTCAGGAGTATGTTGTTTAATTTCCATACTTTTGTGAATTTCTAGCTTTCCTCCTGTTGCTGATTTCTGGTTTCACACCACTGTGGTCAGAAAATCATCTTAAATTTGTTGAGACTTGTTTCATGATCTAACACAGGGGTCCCCAACCCTCGGTCCGTGGACCAGTACCAGTCCACAGCCTGTTAGGAACCAGGCCGCACAGCTGGAGGTGAGCGGCAGGCCGCTCCCCAGCACTCGCATTACCACCTGAACAACCCCCACCCACCATCCGTGGAAGAACTGTCTTCCTTGAAACTGGTCCCTGGTGCCCAAAAGGTTGGGTACCGCTGATCTAATGTATGATCTGTCCCGGAGAACGTTCCATGTGTGCTTGAGAAGAATGTGTATTTTCCTCCATTGAATGGAATGTTCTACGGATGTCTATTAGGCTCATTTTGTCTAAAGTGTAGTTCAAGCCCAATACATACTTATTGACCTTCTGTCTGGATGATCTATCCATGTTGAAAGTGGGGTATTAAAGATTCCTACTATTGTTGCATTGCTGTCTATTTCTGCTTTCAGATTTGTTAGTATTTGCTTAATATATTTAGGTGTTCCAATGTTGGATGCATATACATGTACAATTGTTATATTCTCTTGACAAATTGGTCCATTTATCATTAATGATACTATTGATGCAAAACTGCAAAAATCCCATCATCTCAACTGTATGAACTGCACTTAAAGAAGACTGCAAGGAAATTTACCAATACAACAATTTAGGCCCTCCTGGTGAGGGGATTTTGAATTCCTTTCCCGTTTTTTTTTTTTTTTTTTTTTTTTTGCCTTTCATGTCAAGATCACAGTGAGTAGGGGTGGTGCACCCAGTCCCTGACCACCTACTTTGCTGTCCATCTTCTTCAAGTCTGAGAGGCAGTCAGAGGTGATCTCCCCACATTTCAAGATCAGAGAAAGATGAGCTAATTCAAAAAGCAAAAGAATTCTGGAAACAGAAACAAAACAGCATTGGGTCAATAGGAGACAACAAGAAACACCCACCTGTGGGTAGAATAAGCCTTCAGCTGTCATTTAGGGGTGGCAGGAATAAAATGGAAGAGAAGAGAAATCCTATGGTGAGGGTCCCTAAGCCCGGCCCCCTCTGGCCCTGACACGGGATTTGGAGGGACTTCCACTGACTCAGGGCAGGTGCAGGTACAGCCTGATGAGGGGCTGTGAGCCCTGGGCATCACCATTTGAGCCCTTGGTGGGGGGCAGGGGTGACAAGAGACAGACACACATTTCCTTGGGGCCGGCTCTTCCTATCCTGTGACCAGAGCATTCACAGTCACCAAGTGCCAATCGTGGTCTTTGTGGGAATCAGCAGGTTGATGCTAAGATGTGCACGGAAACACAAAGGACCTAGGCTCTCCTAAGCAACTCCGAAAAAGAACAAAGTCAGAGGACTAAACTGCCTGATTTTAAGACTTAATATAAAACTGCAGGAATCAAGGCAACGGTTCTGGTGGGAGATGGGCCAGGCTTCTCGGCCCGACACCATCGCGTCTTGATGAGGCAGTTCTCTGCTGGGTGGGGACCCATCCTGCACACGGTGGAGTGTTTAGCAGCACCCCTGCTCACCAGCAACAGTGGCCACCAGCAGCGTCCCCAGACATGCCAGCCTCCCTTGGGGATAAGCCAACTCCTCCCTGCTCTTTCCGAGGCAGGCATCATAACCTGACTGTGGCTGGACCACACGGACTGCACTTGGGTCAGCTCCTCTCAGGCCCGCAGTCTCACCCCCGCCTCCTTCTAGTGACCGTGACCCAGCTTCCGCCCACTCACAAGGAATGCGTCCAAACCAGAGGAGCCCCGGCAATGCTAACCCTTGCCTTCACCTGATATGAAAACTGAAGAGTGCCCTGTGCTGACAGTGGTCATGGAACCCCCAGGGGAGGTAAACCCTCGGTCCCACTTGGTAGTCAGGTGCCATATTTAGCTCTGGCCCCTTTAAGTCCTCCTTTAAGTCCCCTGTGCCCCTTTTGGTGGCTCAGAGCACAGCTGCGGATGCCTCTGGATTGTCGTCCGCAGACCGGTCCTGCCTGTGTGTCAGTCCCCACAATGAACTTCCTAACTGCACTTTACAGAGCTGCCTGCTTTGTTTTTCAGTCTCAAAGATGCTTCTCAGCCAGGAGAATATTATCCAACATCTCCATCTCCCAACACCCACCCCGGAAGCAAGCAGCCTGTCCGCTGTAATAGGCACCCTCCCTTCTCCCTTCACTGGGGTGGGTGCGGGTCCCTGCCCTCGGCCCCGACCCGTGCAGCCCGGACCTCCAAGCACCCTGGTGGGGCCTCCAGACCCACAGCCCCTCTGACCTCCCCAAGCTCCGGCCACCTGGGCCTGTTGTGCAGGGAAGAAGGGAGAAGCCACAAAGGGAGCCATCACTGATTTTCAGTGCTTTTTTGGTCTTAACCTCACAGAACTCTTATTTCTACCCAGAATTCTAGATACAGGAGCCCTGGTGGGGAGGGGTCAGCGGGCCCCTCACAGATGGCTGGAACCTCGGGGCTGAGGGAGGACCTGACCCCACAGACAGCATCTCTAAGCGGCTGAACCTGTGACCCAGGCCAGCAGGGGCCACGCCCTTCCCAGGCCTGGGGAGCAGCTGGGCTGAGCACTCGGGAAGCCACATCACAAGCCACCACGCAGTAACCTGGCAACCGCGAAGCCACAGGCCCACAGGCGGGGTGGGGGAGGGGGGCGTGTGGCAGGTGTGGGGGGCCAGGAGCAGGGGCGCAGCTGGCTCCGTGCAGGCCACATGCCGGGGCTCCTGGGGGAGCCAGGTCAGCGCCCACCAACCGGGCTGCTGGGCCAGAAGCGTGGGGACTCCTTGATGGGTCTAAATGGAGCCTGGTCCAGGATGGTGGGGGATGAACGTCAGCTCAAATTATTCTTATCTTAAATAAAACACAGCTGGGGACTTGCCTGGTGGCGCAGTGGTTAGGAATCTGCCTGCCAATGCAGGGGACACGGGTTCGAGCCCTGGTACGGGAAGATCCCACATGCCGTGGAGCAACTAAGCCCGTGCACCACAGCTACTGAAGCCCGCACGCCTAGAGCCCAGGCTCCGCAACAAGAGGAGCCACCGCAATGAGAAGCCCATGCGCAGCAACGAAGACCCAATGCAGCCAAAAATAAATAAATAAATAAAATAAAAATAAAACACATCTGTACATCAAAAATTGTTTTAAAAGACCTAAAAAGCAAACATACTGACACAATTGATAATTATACTGGAATTGGAAGGCTCGAATTTTGAAACAGAAAAAGCTTTTGCAAGTCCTTAGTAAAATGATTTACAACCTACTTTTTAAAAACTGGGCAAAAGAAATCATTGGAAAATTAACGAGAGAAAAAAAATGTCCGTAAATATATGAAAAAAAGTTCCACTTCGCCAGCAGGGAGTGGACCTGCAGTGGAGTCAGTGCAGTCCTAGGAGGCGGGGCAGGTGTCCTGGTGTCATGTGGTCCCCTCTGGAACCTCCCAGGGCCCCTCAGGGAGGCCGTGCCCAGGCACGGGACGAGCAGGACCTGCTCTGAGTTAGAGCAACTCAGAGAACCTGATGAAAGAGCTGAACTGGGGGTACATTCCAGACCCTTCTTTCAGCCTCTGGCTCAACTACCAGTCCCCAGGAACCCGATCCAGGACTGAGCTCTGAGCTCCCAGGACTCAGGCAGCAGAGAGCTGACAGCTGAGCTGCTCAGGGAGAGGCACGCTCCCCTGCGGCTGAACTGTGAGGCGTCTATCCAGAAGGTGTAAGATGGTGTCATAACTTGAAAAGCACTTGTGATTAGAAGTCGAATTTGACTTTAAAAAAGTATGATGTGAAGTTTCATAACCCAAGTGCTGCCAAACAGTACACACCTCAGGACATAAAAAGACTAGACAGGGGCTTCCCTGGTGGCGCAGTGGTTTGGAGTCCGCCTCCCGATGCAGGGGACGCGGGTTCGTGCCCCGGTCCGAGAAGATCCCACATGCCGCGGAGCGTCTGGGCCCATGAGCCATGGCCGCTGAGCCTGCGCGTCCAGAGCCTGTGCTCCGCAACGGGAGAGGCCACAACAGTGAGAGGCCCGCGTACCGCAAAAAAAAAAAAAAAAAAAAAAAAAAAAGACTAGACAGAAATACACTAAAACCTCCACAATGCTTGATACTTGCTTGGGTAATGATGGTTATGTGTTGTTTTTTCCCCACATTTTCCTATAGCTATGAAATGCTGTACATAGATGTGAAACTGGAAAAACATAAACACTTACTTTTCCTCTCTGATTGAAGGAAAGTTCTGGTGATTGTAATAACTTAAACATTTATAGGTATCCTTCAGAATGTTGTTGGTATCTTCAGATAAATCATTTTTATCCAGTTTTCTAGAATATAGATTGATTTAATCAAATATTAAATAACCAAAAGATCCTGTCAGATTTCTTTAAATTCTCCTAAAAAAAATCTGAAGTCCATGAACTTGTGTCCTCACTGAACAGAAGGCCTAAGGTAACACCTTCTCCTTCTCCATTCTCCTGATGACCTCTCACGCCCTCCTCCCTCACTGCCAGCCCAGGCTCTATCTCCCTCCATCACTAAGGACGGATCCCGAGGACACCGTGCACAGGCCCTGTACCCAGAACGAGTCCCACACCAAGAGCCCACCGAAAGGGAGGCTTGGCCCTTCCCATCTGCCCAGATCCAACCCAGACCAGCACCTGCCTCCCTCTGGACAGCTGTCCTCCCCACTCACACCAGGATCTTCTCACTCACACGCTGGAATCTCCTCGCGCACCCACACCAGGATCTCCTCACACCCCGGGTTCTCTTCACTCACACACACCGGGATCTCCTCACCACACACACCAGGTTCTCTACCATCTATTTCCCTCTCGCCACAGCAGGTCTCTACCTGGGTATAATCTCCCCCATGCACTGTCACCCAGTCCCATGAGGGTCTCACCCACGACTATTCTCTTTTTGTTCAAGCTCATGGTCAGGTCTCAAGCTTCCTCTGGCAGGGCCAACTGAAGCATCTGACATGGCTCTGTCCCTCTCTTCTAAAACCACCCTCCTCACTGCTGACGAGCTGCACTCACTCTGGCATCCTCCCTGGAGTTTCTCAGTAAAGGGAGCCAAGGCCGAGCCCGCCATCCAGCCTCACCGTCCCTGCACGTGTGCCCCCCACCCCGGCACAGAGACTAGTCGGCGCCTATCCGCCTTCCCAAAGCACTTACGCTTTTAGCTCATTAATCTGGAAAGTGACAGACAGGCTAATAGAACTTCTCTTTTCTTCCTTTAACTGAAGCTCATCCATTAATTCATGTCGGACCTGTTATAAGATGAAAACAGAATATTAACAGAGGTTTAAGCAAATAATTAGGGAAAGACCAGATATTTTATTTAGCTATTATTTTACAAACATTCCTCCTTTAAAAGTAAAATTTCGTAATTAACAATTATTTTCTCATTTATTATGCTTTATGTTTAGTTTTTCTTATACAATTTGATTCCTATATATGAAATTAATAGGTGATGAATGCTCTTTACACACTGTTGCCGTAATTACTTAAATTACTAATTTTCTGCTAACTTTTTAAAAAATTCAGTGCTGTTAAAAAGGAAATATTCAGTCACAACGAAGGAAAAGATTTTGTTTTGTTCTGTTCGTGCTGGTACATATGTATGTATGTTTTTGTATCTCTCAGTGGATGGTCTTGTCTGTTTCTTATACATAGTTTCCTGAACAATGGCTTAAGAAAATGACTTCCTTCTACAGTTTGGAATATTCCAACTTTACCATAAGAGCAAATATTTGTCGATACTTCAGCGGCGCATTAGCCTTGATGAAGGGGGCTGCAGTGGCACAAAGCTTCGCGGCCTCCTCGTTTCTTCCAGCTTGTAGATAACACTCCAGAAGCTCCCTGGATAGTACAGAAATAGTCCATATTGAACCGGGATGAAGTCATTTCCTGCTGCAAACGCCTAATAACCCGGTTATTATATTTTCACGTTTTACAAATTTCAGAAAGATGCAGGGACTGGCCAGCTCCTTACCCCACGCCCAGTATGGGGCTCACTGAGCTGAGGCCGGGGCTGGAAAGCTCGGCCACTGCCTGCAAAGGGAAAGGGGACTGTTTGGCTGTGATTACCAAGGACTCAAACAACGGTGTTTTACAGAAAGAGCATAGTTTTACTTATTTTCGGTTAAAGCCTCCCCAAAGAGCTGTAAAGCAGGTGAGGAATGCCTGCACGCTCTGGATTCCAACTTCAGGGCCGACCCTCTGGGCCCCGCCAGTAGCATCCACAAAGTCACTGGCCGCAAACAATGCCACCCAAATACAGGAAAGTGTCATCGAGCGCCTTTCAGCGCGCCTGGGGACGACTTGCTGACATCCACGCAGGGCTGTCTGTCCCTGGGGTTATGCGCTCAGGGCAAGCTTCCCTAAGTGGGGCCACCCGGATGCGTGAGCACTCTGGCCAAGCTGTATGTTGCTAGAATGTCTACTAGATTCACAACTTATTTATTTTCAAAACCACGAGCCAGGACTATGACACAGGCTCCCACTTCCTGGGTTCTGAGTAGAAGCACGTGTCCTGTGGTAACACCTGTCTGATCAGGACACCGTGAGGCCATCTGCAGAGTTTAGAAACATGTGCAGACAAGACACACAAAACCTGATTCTAACTTCGGGCTAGAGAGCATTGCCAGGGCTGCGGTGTGAGATGTGGTCACAGGAGGGGGGAGGGGACGGCCAGCGTCTGCCGGGCGTCTGGGGACTCACAGCATCAGCTCGGCCCGCCAGCCTTTGTCATCCTCCTCAGTCTGATTCAACACGCTCACGATTTGGGAGAGGCTGGGGATCAGGCGGTGATGATACCCAGGCTTGAGAAATGGTCTCACCATTTGCCAGTAGAGGACCGATGCATTATACACCAGGAAGTAATACCTGGGGCACAAGAAGAGGGTGGGTGAGGCTCACCCAGAGCCAGTCCGTCCTGAGCCCCTTCCTGAGGGAACCCAGGGCCTCTGTCTCTGGCAGGTGCAACAGCCCTGCCCGAGCCGCCCTGGCCTGGCTGCCAGATACACGTCGGGTGGATGCAGCATCCTCCCAGAGGCAGCCACGTGCCCTGCTCAGCCGAGTAGGTGGCCCCAGTTCAGACCCCGCCACGGGCTCCTGGGTCCAGACCAGAGGTCGCATCACTCTTTTGGCCATTCTGAAAAGCGATCAGCTCCCCATAAAAGTACCCAATGAGGAAGGCCTCCTTCGGCTTTCAAGGGATAGACAAGAATGGGCAAGTGCAGGGGGCATCGAGGAAGGCTGCCTGGAGGAATCAGCCAGGAGAGCAGTACAGGGGAAGCGGCTTGGGTGGGGTCCCCGTGCGAGTGGATGAAGTGCACGGTGGGTGAGGAGGAATGCTGGGGCGGGAGCAGGGCGCCCCGAGAAGCTGGGCCTTTCCCTGAGGGCTGCAGGAGCCCCCAGGAGAACCCGAGTGAGGGAACCCAGGCGCCTCTCTGGAGGGGCCACCTCTGCCTTGCAGGACCCAGGTACCTGGCGGTGCTGGCTGTCTGATGGACGGTGCTGCCGATGACCACTGTGCCCCAGAGGAGGGCAGGCCAGGCCCAGCAGGAAGACAAGGCTGCCTGCTCCTTCGTGGGGTCTACTCAGACCCCTCATCCACCAGCCCCCGAGGCTCCTGGTCCCTCCCAGGCAGTCTGCACGTCCCCCCAAGACCCCTGCAGTGCAGCATTGACCAGACCCCTCCCCAAGGGTGCCCACAGCTTGGGCTCCAGGGCTCCAGGGCATGGTCCCCCTGAAATACCCACTGTCCTTAGAACCTCTGGCTCAAGGCCGGGCCTTGCCGTCCAGATGTCCCCGCTGAGGAAGGGTCTGCAGAGCTGGGCCCTGTATCCCCAGCACCTACGACAGGGGCTGGCCAGCGGAGGCCATCCACAGCGACACTGGGAGAAGGAATGAATGAACCTAGGGTTTATACTTAAATGTGCTTTAAACGTTGTGTCCTGTTTAAATAGGCTGTATCAATACCAGTTTGTATGCGAACTTAACAATTTCAATAATATTTAAGCAGTAATTAAGTAGAAAACTGTGTTGGAGTTTCAGGGGAATCACTCCTCCAGACACGAAGCCGTGGGCCAGGCAATCTGCCAGGGGGAGCACAGGCCGGTGGGGGCAGGGCAGGGAGGGAGCCCAGATGCCAACCCCCCAGAGAGGACAAGAAAGGGAGGTGCCTGGGGACTGGTCAAAGGCGAGTTCCCACAGAGAAAGCAGGCAAAAGGCATCTGCAGGTCATAGAGACCTTTGCACAGGGAAGAGGATGCAGCTAAAGGGTCCAGTGTGCACGCGGCCCAGCTCCAGCGCTAGAGACGTGAGCCCACAGCCATAGATGCAGTAAAACACGAACAAAACAAGACAAGAACCCCGGCGTCCAAACAGACAGAATCACCTGGTAAGTTCTGGTTCTAAGCCTTGTACACACTCAGTTAGAAACGGCCGTTCCGTTGTGCTCACCTCGGTTCTCCTTTTGCAAAGTTGATTGCCTTCATATACTGAGTCACGCAATTTTCAAATTCCTCCTAAACAACATAAAGAATGCACAATTAGATCAAATTTGCTACTAGAACATCAATCACTGTTCACCGTCACTCCCCTGAACATTAAGCCTCTCTGAAGACAGCCCGGCCCCCACGGTGTGAACAGGGGGAGTGGACGCCCACAGAAGCTCTCAGGAGCTCCGCCCCCTCCCTGGAAGCCTGCAAGTCCACCTCCCACCCCACCCTGCGCCCCACCTGCGCTGCAGGCATCACCAGGCACGGGGACACAAAGGGCAGAGGTCAAAAGGACACAAGCCAGACCCCTCAGGGAAAAGCACAGATGGGAAATGCGGCATCTCACTTCACTGAAGAAGAATCTGGTCACCCAACTCCCAACAAAGCCGTTTTAAGGTGAGTCTAGCCTGACGCCGTCTGGAGGTGGGGGAATTTTAACTGCGGCGGTACAAGCCGTGGAACTTTGAGGAGAATGAAAGCAACCTCTCAGGGGAAAAATACAGTAGGACAATTATATATTCATTTCAGGACGGCAAACTCGCTAAGGGTGCGCTTCACCTCGCCAAGACACTCAATGTTGTGCACACCAAGGCTCCATGACCCAAAGGACAATAAAGAAAATCCGGAGGAAGCAGCACGCAGGGCTGGCGGGGACGCTGGGACAGGGCCCGGAATCGCCTCTCACCATGTTTTCGGTGGACTTGGGCGCACACAGCTGGGCCCTGCACAGGTGCGCTCGGCCCAGAAACTGGGTGACCGGCCCCTTCACCTTGAAGTACATCCGGATGCAGTCCTCGCTCACCTCGGGCTGCCCCATCTGCGCAAGAACACAGACCCCCCCCCCCCAAGGAGGTTCGCAGAGGGGGCGGCCCAGTGGACCACCCACCAGGGGCTGCCGCTTCCCGATTCCAGTACAAACCAAGAAATCGGGGTCCCCTGAAGGCGCCTCCCTAGGACCCCTGGGATTAATCACCTTCAGGGCCTGTTCTGCACACAAAACAAACAGGTCGGGGCTGAAGCTTTCTGTGGGGTCAAACTCTGATTTCCCCAGGTTGGCGGACTTGATCAACTGATAAGCCCTCTTCAGGGACGCAGCATCTATCAGGACAGGAGTTGAGGCAGATTTGGTCATCACGCAGCCGTTGCACCACCAAGCAGCAGTGGGGACGGTCAGGAGGACCCGGGACAGGGCTGGGGTCGGGCAGGCAACCCCGTGCTGGCCCCCGCGCCGGCCCGGTCCTCTCCGGGGGAAGGAGCCCAGCAGCGAGATGCCCGGGCTCAGCCCTCCGGGCCCCGCAGCAGCTCTGCGGCTTCTGCTTCAGGAGCAGCGTGAGGTGAATAATCCTTGAGGAACGGTTAGGAAGGACGAAAGGCTTCCTTTTAAAAAGGCGCCTTAGTTTGCCCAAGTCAGACAAATCCTCGAAGTGCTGGCTTCAAGGGGTCACTGGATCAGGCAGGGCGGGGGTCAACAGGGTGGGGACAGCCTCCCGGTGGGGGGGCGGTGACCGGCGGGTCCCGGGGTCTCCCCACCCACCCACCCACCCTGCTGGCTCTCGGCGCGGGCCAGCTCCTGCATTATGACCGGATCCATGGCGCCGGCGTCTGAGGCGCCCGCTGTCCAACGTCCGCGGGCTTTCTCTCCGCGGCCCAGGGGTTGCCTAGCGACAGAGAAAGGCGCCGGACCTACGGGTCGGCGGCGGGGCCAGAATTGTCCGGAGGCGAACCGCTCCGGCTCCCACCCGGTGAGCGCGCCTCCAGCCCCTCGGAGAGGACGTGAGGGCGAGGCGCCCGCCTGACCGGGGTCGCGTCCTCGCAGGCGGGTCCGCAGGCTCTGCCCCGCCTCCCGCCCCTGCCCACCCCCCGTAGCGGGGCTGCCCAGTGCAGCTGCCCTGGGTTCCGATCTGGGTCCCTGCCGGTCCAGGATGCCCAGGGTTCGGGCCCTGACCCTCTGCTGAAACCCCCTCGCAGTCTCCCACAAAGCGGTCCTGCATTCCTTAGCTCATTCATTCATGTATCCTGCAAATAGTTAATTGCCCCCTGCCACTGGCCAGGGCTGAGCTGGGCCTGAAAAGGCAGCCGGGTGGACGGCCGCCCCCGTGGGGAGAGGACATCACACCCACACAGAGTAACTGTGCGCCCGGGTGCCGCCAGGGCAAGCGCGGGAGCCAGGCCACTTGTAGAGGGGTGTCGTCCCGAGGGAGGTGTTGGGGAGAGTGCCCCAAGCTCAGGGCAGTTGGGCTGAGGTCTGAAAGAGGGGCCAGGTGCTGGACAGAGAAGGAAGGGGAGAGGATGTCCAAGGAGTAGCACTTGCCAAGGCCTGGGGAGGGGCGCGGGAGGTGGGGGGCACAGCAGTGCGGATGGGGGTGGGGGCGGGAGAGCGCGACTGCCAGGGCGGGTTCTCGTTCCTACTGCTTTAAGCCGTGTGCGTGGGTCTGAGCATGTTCCATGGGCGCCAGGTGAAAACTGGGTGCTGGACGTGGCGCCAGGGAGGGCCAGGGGACTACACACCTGGGGGTGGATGGGGGCACGGGCCAGCCTGGGGAGCTCCGGGAAAGGGCAGGTGGTGTGGGGCTCAGGAGGACGTCGGGCCTTCTCTCTGGGACATGTGGATCGGGTGCTCAGAGCCCACATTTGTGGGAGGTGTCTGAGCTGGGAGGAGAGGTCCGGGGCTGGAGGCTCAGGCCTGTGAGCAGGTGTGCAGAGGTGATGGCGTGCGGGTGAGATTGCAGAGGGGGAGGATGGCGGGGCGAGGAGTGCTGGAGGCAGCCCTTGAGACCCCTGGGCCGTGGGCAGGAAGGAGGTGCAGGGGAGACTGGAGAGGTGGACAGGAGGCCTGTGCAGGGCTGAGTCCACAAGCCAAGGCAAGGGAGAGAGAGGGATCAGCCAGGTCAAATGTGGCCCAGACAGTGGTGAGGTGAGCCCTGGGAAGTCAGTGTCGGGTTTAACAGCACCCAGGGGAGGAGGCTGGTGACTCAGGAATAGCTACATCTCTAATTGGAGGGAGGGAGGGGGCGGGTGTTGGAGGGGGTGGAAGAGTGAGCGAGGGAGAGGAGGCAGAGGGAAAGACTTGGGTACATAATTCTTTAAGAAGTCTGGCTCTTAATGGGGAGGAAAGAGACTTGGGGGAGATGATGTAGGGCCTTTGGTGTCTGGGGAGGTGTCTTATTAAAGGTAAAAGACAATTAAGCACTTTTCAAGTTGATGGGCTTTTATTCGTAAACAAAGTGATCATGGGTGTAAAAAATCCTGTGGCATCTACAAAACTACTACAACTACTACTAAGTGAACTTGGCAAGGAGCAGGATACAGTGCCATCCGTGGATATCAATTGTATCTGTGTATACTGACAACCAACAGAGAAGGGCAGAAACGTACCATTTAAAATAGCATCAAAACCAACTACCTTGGGATAAATTTAACAGAAGATGTGCTAGTACTGTTCCACTGAAAACTACGACATCTTGCTCTGCGCAACTCCAGGAGACCCCCGTGAACGGAGAGGATCGCTGAGCTCGTGAACTGGAGCTTATCTGTGACATGTCCTTCTCCCCAGGCTGATCTTTCTACTCAATGAAATCTCAGTCAGAATCCCAGAAGTGCTTTTCTGGAAATTGAAAGCTGATTCTAAAATTTATATGGAAACACAAAGGCCTAGAATGGCCAAGATAGCCTTGAGGAAGAAGAACAAAGTTGGGGGACTCAAACTCCTGGATTTCAACACCTACTCTAAAGTCGTGGTGTGGGCTTCCCTGGTGGCACAGTGGTTGAGAGTCTGCCTGCCGATGCCGGGGACACGGGTTTGTGCCCCGGTCCGGGAAGATCCCACATGCCACGGAGCGGCTGGGCCCATGAGCCATGGCCGCTGAGCCTGCGCGTCTGGAGCCTGTGCTCTGCAACGGGAGAGGCCACAACAGTGAGAGGCCCACGTACGGCAAAAAATAAAAAATAAATAAAGCCGCGGTGTTTCAGACAGTGTGGTGTTGGTGAAAGACAAATGAATAGACCGATAGAACAGAATAAATAGTTCTGAACCAGACCCACATGGATTCGGTCCATTGCTTCTGCCACATGTGCCACTTCAAGGGGGAAAAGGAAAGTCTTCGCAACAAGTGTTGCCAGAACAAGTGGGCAGTGAACTGCCTGGAACCTGCATCACGCCATGGACAGAACTAATCTGAGGTGGACCGTAGGTAGACTTTAAAAGGAAATTTTAAGTGCGTACGGCTTCTTGAGTAAAACAAAATACTTCACCACCCTGGAGCAGACAACAGTTTCTTAGGTAGGAAATAAAAAATGGCATCAAAGGAAAAGAAAGAAAGCTGTCCTCATCCAAAGTGAAGCCTCCGCTCTTCGAAAGGCACTGTTAAGAAGATGAAAAGGCAAACTGCAGGGTGGTTGAAAATAATCACAGTGAACATCTAACAAAGGACATGTATCCAGGTTATAGAAAGAAAGCCAATAGATCAATAATAAAAAGACAACACAAATTTTGAAAGACGGGCATAAACTTGAATAGACTCTCAAAAATACAAGATATTTGAATATCCAATAAGCACATGAAAAGGTGCTCAACATCGTCGGTAATCAGGGAAATACAAATTACAAATTTTCAAAAAGAGATGATGTCACCATAGACCCACTAGAACGGCTACAATGGAGACAGCCGACAAAGGTGGAGGTTGGGATTCTTCTGCGCTGCTTGTGGGGATATGAAATGTGCTATCACTGGAAAACGATGTTTTTAATAAAGTTGAACATCCCCCTACTCTCTGACCCAGAAATCCTTCTCCCAGGCATTGACCCAGAGGAATGACCACATGTATGCACAGGGACGTGTACAAGAAATTTACACAGCAGCTTTAATCTGAACGGCCCCAAGGTGGAGACAACCCCAAACGCCCAACGGTAGACAGTTGTGGCACAGCCACGGTGGACCACAAGTCAGCAACAAGAGTGAACCAGCCACGCAACCCCAAGGCGGATGAACTGGGGCAAAAGCACCAGGCATGAAAACCACCTGCACAATCCCGTTTCCACGAAATCCTAGGACAGGCAAAGGGACACTAAGGTGACAGATATCGGGTGGGGGCCTGACTGGGGCGGGGTGGCATACAAGGTCCACGTCTTGACTGGACAGTTGGGCACGTGGTCGTATGCATTTTTCAAAATGCAGCGAAGCGACATTTAAAGCAGGAGCCTCTTCTTTCACTGTGATGACAGCCAAGCCGGAATGAACCGTGAGCTGGGCCCACTCAGAGCCGGGGTCCGCGGGCCGGGCGGGTGGACCAGAACCAGCGGTCAGCCGGAGGGCGCTTTGCCTGGGAAGCTGAGAGAGACCAGGTGGTCTGGGGAGGACTGGGCGTGGAGGAGGGTGAGCGAGTGGGTGACAAGAGGCTCCTGTGGACCCTGCGTCGTGGGGCCGTGAACCCCGAGTGGCACCCGCATCCCCAAGAGGCCCCCGCAGGGCACAGCTGCTCAAGTCCAGGGTGAGAGAAGGTCCCCTGGGGCCCCTGTGGGTGGGAGGCTGAAGGAGCAGGGGAGGTGGGTGCGGGCATCGGGCGGAGGTGACCGGGAGGGAAAGCTGGCGGGCAGGGTGGGGTGGGTCTTGGTGCCCTGGGCGGGGCTGGGCTCTGGTGACATGGCTGCAAGAGCCCAGAAGGCCAGCCTGCAAAGAGGAAAGTGTCGTGGATGATTTGACAGTCGGCAGCAGAGGGGCAGTAGAGCAGATCTCCCTCACCTGGCCTCCCAGGCTTCGGGGAGATCTTGTCGTACTCTGTCTTCTCCCCTTCTTCCTCGGGAATAGATCCCAGCTTTTAGCAGGCACAAGACGTCCCCAGTTCCTGCCTTCCTTATGAACAGTATGGCCAAGTAACCCAGCTCTGGTCACTGCAATGCAGCCTTAGGGGAGTGTGCTCAAAGGGAGAGCAGCCCCTTCTTTGGTCCTTTTGTCTGCTGGTGGGACAGTGGCTATGAAGACTGGAGCTTGAGCATCCATTGTGTGCCATGAAGAGGAAACCTCTGTGCTGGGGTGAAGGAGCCCGGGTCCCCTTCTGTGGGCAGCTGCTCAGTCCTGGGTGGCCTCATATGAGAAAGAAGTAGTCTCTCTTGTTGAATTCACGGCCGCTTTGTGTTTCCTGAGACACCCCCAACTGACATCCTCACCAGGGCTTTAGCTGTGCCCGTTGGTGACGGTTAGGACACAAATGCAGATCACAGGGCAGTAGGAGGGAGGGGAGACGTCTGGCACATTTTCTGACAAGTGTCTAAGTTTTCTTAGATAAAGTTTAGAGCCCAGCGCATGATGAAATATGGATGCACATGTTCTTGATTAGGCTAGCTAACTTATTTTTAAATGTTACTGTTTTCCTTTTTTTTAAGAACCAGCTTTTGGATTCATTTATTGATCCTATCATTTTTTATTTTTTAAATCATTAATTTCTTCCTTAGTTCTTATCTCATCCTTCTGTCTGCTTAACTTGGCTGTATTTTTAGTTCTTATTGAATTGGATGCTTGATTTATTATTTTCACCTTTTCTTAGTAATTAATATAAGTAAAAAAGAGTGACTTTTCATCTGAGCGCTCTATTAGCTGTATCCATGATTTCTGATATATAATGCAGAAGCCTGATTCTCAAACTGTTGAAATGTGTTTTTTATACAAATAGCTGGGGGTGTGGCCGAGAACCCGCGAGCCCATTGATGAGGAAACTGGCGGATGGCCATGAGGTCCGAGGTTGCAGGACATAGAGTCCCGCCAGTGGACCAGGGACAGTGAATCAGTTTCCTGCCTCAGATCCACACCTGGTGCACGTCGCACAGGACGATGAGTGTATAGCCTTGGGGTCACTTCTGTACCCACACACCATCCCCTTTCCACAGGGTGACCTCTGGCTTCCCAGGTTGGCCGGCCAGCCCTGGGGTCACGACAGGAGCCCCCAGAGCTCTGCCTGCTGCACGGGGCAGGCGAGGGCGTGGCCTGATGCTGAAAATCAGAGCCCTTAGCTGCCTTACTTCCAAATTCTGGATGCATTTTCTTGAGCAGCAGGGATTACCCTAGGATTGCTTTCTAGATAGTCTGTAATGAGAGTTCTTTCTTCTCTGGCTCAGGAGTTTCTTATGCAAGTTGAAAGTTTTTTGTTTCCTGCCACTTCAACTTCTCGTGGTGTCGCATTGTGAGGAGAGACCACTGTCCCGGCTGCACCTGTTTTGCTCTGCACCTTTGGGCCCAGATACGCAACCGGTTCTCAGGATGGTCCCGCAGGCACTGGAAACATCATGACACGTCATTTAGAACCTGGCACCGATTCTACTGTCCGGGTCTCTGCATCCTCGCCTTTGAAAACACGGCATCACTGGTGTGCTTCTGCCTGGGTCTCCGTGCTCACCTGCGGGCTTCCCTGCTTTCAGGGCCTCTGGTCCTGTGTCA
This sequence comes from Phocoena phocoena, assembly GCF_963924675.1. Lineage (NCBI taxonomy): Eukaryota > Metazoa > Chordata > Mammalia > Artiodactyla > Phocoenidae > Phocoena > Phocoena phocoena. The sequence continues at coordinate 511,119 of NC_089234.1, read as the reverse complement.
CGTGTCACATTGGTGTTGGCAGCCATTCCACCTGCCCCGTGGGTTATCACCTCTGTCATATCGTTCATTTCTTTTGCCTGGAGTCCAACCTTGTCTGATGTGAAGGTCACAGCCCTCCTTTGCTTTTCTCTCCCTCACAGTTTTGTGTATCTTTGTGATGTAATTCTTTGACCTGCAGTGAAATGCACAGGTCCTACGTGCCATGTTTGGAGGGGTTTTGACAAAGGCATACACCCCGTGACCACACTCCCACCAGGACATGGGTCATCCCGTCACCCACGGAGGGCCCAGCGTCCCTCCGCCAGAGGCAACACTGCTCCGATTTCCACCTCCACGGTTTGCCTGTTTAGAACTTCCTGTAAATGAAATCTTACCGAGTGTTCCCTCCTGCGTCCGGCTCCTTCCTCACTCGGCATAACCTTCCTGAGGCTCGTCCACGTTTTTGCGTGTGTCGGCGGCAGCTCCTTTACACGGCCGTGTGGTGCTCTACTACACGAGCACACGTGATTGCGTACCTGTTCCCGTGTTGTGGGACTTGGGTGTTATGAACAAGGTTACCATGAGCTCCACGTGCAAGTGTTCCTTGGACGTTCGTTTTCATCTCTTTTGGGCAAAGGCTGAGCAGTGGGAGGCTGAGGTCCAGGGCGGGTGTACGCTTGCTTCCCCAAAACTGCAAACTGGTTTTCAAAGGGCTGTACCACCTTACCACCAACAAGGCGGGAGAACCCGGTTGACCCAGATGTTTGGCAGCACTGTGTAATCTGCCTGTTGTTTTAGCCATTCTCGCGGCTGTGAGATGCCATTTCATCGTGGTTTGAATTTGCATTTCCTTAATGACTCATGATGTCGAGCACTTTCACGTGCTTTCGGACCTTCCTGTGTCTGACTTTGTGAAGTGTCTGTCCAAGTCTGTCCTGGTCACTTTGGCTTCCTCGGGAACCGTCCAGTGCATCCAGGGTTTCAGGCCATTAGCACAGAATTGTGCTAACCGTCTGCGGAGCCTTATGCAGTTAGTCTCCTCTTCCCAGAACGAATTTTGTACCTTGACTTTTCCTTTGATTTTTTTTTTTTTTTTTTTTTTTTTTTTTTTGCGGTACGCGGGCCTCTCACTGTTGTGGCCTCTCCCGTTGCGGAGCACAGGCTCCGGATGCGCAGGCTCAGCGGCCATGGCTCATGGGCCCAGCCGCACCGCGGCATGTGGGATCTTCCCGGACTGGGGCATGAACCCATGTCTCCTGCATCGGCAGGCGGACTCTCTGCACCACCAGGGAAGCCCTGATTTATTTTCTTGATTCAATTATCAGTTGGTTTAGCGAGTTTGTTGTTATCATTTTGCTTTTTTTAGAAAGAGCTCCGACAAGATAGGAACCAGCAGGCTATGCAGGCCACACAGACCCCAAGCCACCAGGATATCTGTCAGATGGAAGGGGCTGGCGCCAGGCCTGGGGGACAAGCCCAGGCTCGGGGGTGGGGAGCGACCAGGCACTCCACACGTTTCTCTGGCCGACTGTGCTCGCACCACTGACCCTATGTGGCCACTCGTGCCCCCGAGGGTGGCCGCTCCCACCCGGGTGGCCTCCCCGCATCGCAGGTCAGTGGAGCAGAGGCAGCCTCGGCCTGGTAGCCACGGGGCACAGGCGCCTCCTTTCTCTGCCCCCCAGGTGTGGACGTCACCGGAGACCCCCGGGTGGGCACAGCAGAGGCTGGTTGCCCAGGGCACGCTGGAGTGGGGTCCAGGTCACTGGGGTTTGGCAGGCCAGGCAGTAAGAGGCTTCCTAGTGGGAAGGGGGCTCAGGCTGCCCCCCGGGCATGGGGAAGAAGGACCACGCCCCCCCCGGACCACCTGGACCACCTGTGGCCAGTGGGTGAGTGTGCCCCCGGCCTGACCTGCCCTATGGCCCCAGGAGGACATGGGGCCTGACCGATTCCTTCACCCACATGTCCGTTTGTCCACTGATGACTGGGGGTGAGTGTGGAGGTCATCTGACCCTGGATTTGCTTGCCGTCGCCTGCCCTGCTGGTGCTGCCAGGCCCTGAGGGTCGTCAGGGGACCCCGGGGAGGGTGGCTGGGGCTTTAAGGCACCATCTCAGCCTCCTGAACAAGTCACTCCGTTGCCGCTCCAGACCCCATCTCGGGGCATCTGCCCACAGACCTCAGGGCCTGCAGACCCCTCCTGGGGGCCCTCGAGGTTGGATCACAGGCGCTGGAGGTGCACTCAGGGCTGGACTTGGGCAGAAGGAAGTGTCTGTGTAACAGCATGTGATTAAAGCGGGAGCCACGCAAACAGCGTGTCCAGGAGGGGCGCTTGGATGCATCGAGCTGTCAGAAGCCCATCCCAGCAAAGCCCAGACTTGGGCCTCGTTCTGCCCCTGCTGCCCTCGGTCCACACTTTATAAATGACCACCCGCCTAGGAAGCATCGCCTGGCTGACCACTGGGCCCCATGACAGCTCGGGATCCGCCACCCGGGGCAGAAGGGTGGCTCTGCTGGGGTCACCTCGGCCTTCAGCTCTTTCTTATTTGGAGGCAGCTCTGAGCCCGGCTCCAAGGCCGCAGGCGCCCAGGTCAGACGGCCACACTCTGATTTCCCCGGGGACCCTGCCCCTGCAGTGCCGCCTGGCGTGGACTCGACACTTGGGCGGGTGGGGAGGAGATGGTGACCTTGTCTGCGAGGACTTAGACAAGGTAGGGTCACCCCTCCCCTCCCAGCACCACCTCCTGACCCGGCATCTGGGCTACACCTCTGGAGATGTAGCTTCTGCTGGGGTGTGGTCATGTGAGCCCACGTGGGCCCCTTCCCTTCTGCGGGGCCCCTAGCCCTGTTCCGAGCCATGTCCTGACAAGCACCCCTGCTGAGTCCCACCTGCCATTCTGGCCAGGCCCGGGTATTTGGGGCTAGGGGTTGACCATTGGCCCTGCTCTTGGGGTCAGGCCTTGGTCCCACTGCAGCCGAGCTGAGGGCCCTCGGAGCCTGTGCTGAAGCCTGCGTTTCCCGGAGACGGTCGAGGCTGGGCTGACACCAGCGTGGTGTGCACTTCCTAGGGTGGGGGGGAACCCTCCTCTGCCCCTGCTGGTCCCTCCCCTGCTTCTGCACCTCCCTGGCCCCCCGCCCTCCTGGGGACCCCGCTCCACCCGCAGCTGGAGCCTGGCTGTGGCAGCCTGAGGTCTGTGGGTCGGTGGGAGGCCCGTGTGGAGAGGGCAGGGGCTGCGGCCCTGAACTGTGTCAGCTGGCGGCCTCCGCTCCCAGCACAGAGGGGAGGAAGGCACTGGCCTTGCGTCCGAGTGTCCAGGCTCAGCTCCTGGCTCCGAGTGGATCTGCTTTGATGTAGTCCCTCTAGGCCGCGGTGTCACCGATGGGCCGTGACTGGGAGTGGGTGACCGTGCAGGCGGGCAGCCGAGCAGGGCCTCGGGGCGCAGGGCAGCCATGCAGGCGCTGGGCTTTGGCTGGGTCCCCTCTGCCCGCTTCACAAGCAGCACCTGTAGCTCTAGGTGTTGGAGCCCAGCGTGAACTGGCTGACGGTGAGAAGTGGGGGCAGGATTCCCGGTGTCCACGGCAGGGACGCTTCCTGCCCCTCAGGCCGTGACCCTGCTGGGGGAGAACCCTGCGTCCAGGACGGTGTGGGAGCCTGGCCTTTTCCTGTGATGAAGACGCCTCGGTAAAGGCTACTGTGTCGATCATGACAAACCCAGCCTGCCTGCTTCTGAAAAGGATTCCAACCTGCAAAGCTACACATATGGAATTTACCAAACTTATTACTGAGCTTTACTGGACCTTTTTCCTTAGATTTTTGAAGACGGATTTTACCCTTAGTGGCAGAAGCCATGGAGCAAGAGTAGAGCCAGCCCCTGTCCTTCTGTGAAAAGTGCAGCCCCTTTAGTTCAAAGCAGCCCAGAGCACTCCCTTCAGTGACCCAGAATCTCAGGCTGCATTTCCTTTGTCCAGAGGCAGCTTGTGAAGGATTCCTGGCACCTGGCAGCCACAGGGCGGGGCTCCCTCAGAGAGGGTCCCCAGGCGAGGCCCTGACGGTGGTGGGAGGGCACGGGAGAAGGTGTCTTTCTTTGTCACCTGGGAGCCTCTCTGTTGCTGGGGGCAGGAGGGAGGGGGCCAGCGTCCTCACCGAAGGAAGGGATTTCTTCCCAGCTCAGAATCGGCCTCTGATGTGCCAGGCTGAGTCTAGCGCTCCTCTGTTTTCTGTGCAGGGAAGCATGTCCTGTTTACCAGGAGAACGGCTTCCCGAGGGCATTTAGGGGGCCCCTGGCCTGCTGTGGCCACCACTTGTGGGCTTGAGCTGCTTCTCAGCTCTCCCCCAGGGTCACGTTAGAGCCCATCTTCTGATCAGTAACAGCTCAGCTTCTGAAGCGCAGGGCGGAGCCCCGACGTCTGGCTTGCTGACACCCTGGAGACACCTCTTATTTCTGTGTTAGTAACACAGCCAACACTCACACTGATGCCAAGAAGCCTTCTGAAGGTTGCCCATGACCACGGGAAGAAACAAAATCGAGATCCGTCGCGGGGAGTTTAGACCCAAGAGGTGAGCCGTGTGGCTCCGATCGCGGGGAGGACCCACCGCTACATGGCCAGTGTGGCCACAGTCAGCTTTCCTCACCTGGAAGGGCAGCATCCCTGAGGGTGGCCGGTTGGCCCAAGGCACGGAGGCCACAGCTGGCCGAGCTCTGAGCACAGCCGTGGACTCAGCCCAGGGTGCTGCCTGGGCAGCAGCTGGCTAATTCACTCCATATCGGGGCCCCGTGTCCGTGAGCTGTATGAGGTGTCTGGTCCTGGTGGGGGCAGCCCCAGCTAAGCCGTCGATGGCAAAGGGCGGTTCCTCTGCCTGCCCTGAGCAGGGTGCTGGCTCTGCTCCTGGGGCATCCTGGGCTGGATGAGAATGACCCTCTGGCTTGGCCTCGTGGGCATCCCTGGCGCCCTGCAGACACTGCTGGGACCCTCGAGGAGGCTCGCCCACTTGGCGGCGGGGAGGGAGCTGCACCTGGAGTCCTCCCACAAATCCCCCTTGTGCTGCTCAGAGACCAGCAGCTCGGCCCCTCCTGTTAATGAGGCATTTGCTGTGCCCCTAACGGCTCCATCTTCCCAGCTTCTAAGCGCTGGGTGGGAAACCCATGTGCACAGAGACGGGCGGGCCAAGCAGAGAACAACACAGCGGAGTGAAGGGAGACCATGGATGGATGGAGCGGCTCATGTGAGCTGGTCTCTGGTGAGTGACATCATCACCTGGCCCAGAAGCTTCGGGCTGGACACTGAGACTTAAAGGGCTGGGCCCTGGGCTGGGGGTGGACCCTCGTCATAGCTGCCACCCTGGCTGCCCCTCAGCGCCCCAGGAGCCTCACGAAGGATTCCTCACCCTGTGGATGAGCTGCACCAGAGACAGAACCGGCGGGCCGGCAGTGGGTCCAGGGCGGCTGGAGCGCCATCCAGTCTCCGGAGCGTGAGGCTGCCCGGTGGAGGCTGGCACTGCCCGAGGCCCAGCCTCCGCTCAGGGAGCCTCTCCTTTCTGACGGTGAACAGCGGAAGTGCCTCCTGGAAAGAGACTGGTGTTTCTGGTGCTGAAACCTCAGCGGAAATGAAAGGAAGAAATATAACTTTTACTGTCAAAACTTGTCTTCCTTTTGCAAGTTTGAGGAGAAGCACAGATGCGTGAAACTGCACTTTCGTGGCCACAAGCAGCCCCACCAGGTTTCAATCCACCTGGAGCCCCCCGCCCCCTTCAGAGCGGCTGGTGCTCACAGGACGTGCCGTGGCCCCTCGTCCCTGGGCATCTGTTTGGGACGTGGTGGCTCCTCGGACAGTGGGCAGGAGGACACTGTGGCCTGGGGCCCCCGTGGAGGGTGAGAGCCGGCGTAGGCGCTGTTGAATTCCGTGGCATACGCTTGGGCTGTGCATTGTGATCAATAAACTCTTCAGAAGCTTCAGGGGAAGGGCTGACTTTGGGGTCCTGGAGTTTGGGCAGCGGACGTGCTGTTTCCCTGCAGGATGTGGGCTCTCGGACAGGCCTGGAGCCCCTGAAGTGCCCAGAGACTCGTCCCCTCATGGGCGAGGACAGAGGGGCCTCAGGCAGGGGCGGGCGGCGTGCTCAGGAGCCTCTGAGCTTCGAGCCTCGGCCGACCGGGGCGGCTCTGCTGTGAGACTGTGCGTCCTGGGCTCCTGGTGAGATTTAGTTCAGGAAAGTCAGGCTTTTCTGCTAAAAAGAAAAAAGAGAGAGAATGTGGAGACCACTGGCTCAAAGTGCTCTCTGCTGCTTGGGCTGGAGGAAGATCAGGGTGGAACCAGACTCCCGTCGGTGCCCTTGTGCTGATCTCCCTCTAAACACAAAGGCGGGCATGTTGGAGTAGCTTTGGAGAGGCTAATGATGATGACATGATGACAAAGCCTGAGCTAAAAGAATGCCTTTCCATTCTCCCGTCACCAAATAAACCATCGCGTTCCATCGAATTCTTAACCTCAGCATTTTCCAGGTCACAGAAGTATCCTTTGGGTTGTATGATCTAGGAAGCTGCCACCTTCTGACGATGGTGGTGGTGCTGACGGCAGGGATGATGGTGAGTGTGGTGGTCGTGAAAGCGGTGAGGATGGTGATGGGAGGACGGAGATGGTGATGGTGATGGTGATGGTGATGGTGGTGGTGATGGTGATGGTGATGGAGATGGTGGTGGTGATGGTGATGGTGATGGAGATGGTGGTGGTGATGGTGATGGTGATGGAGATGGTGGTGGTGATGGTGATGGTGGTGGTGATGGTGATGGGGATGATGGTGGTGATGGTGATGGTGATGGAGATGGTGGTGGTGGTGATGATGGTGATGGTGATGGTGATGGAGATGGTGATGGTGATGGAGATGGTGGTGGTGATGGTGATGGAGATGGTGGTGGTGATGGTGATGGTGATGGTGATGGTGATGGAGATGGTGGTGGTGATGGTGGTGGTGATGGTGATGGTGATGGTAATGGTGGTGGTGATGGTGGTGATGATGGTGATGGAGATGGAGATGATGGTGGTGATGGTGATGATTTTTATGGTGGTGATGGCGATTATGGTGATGGTGGTAATGGCAGTGTGCTAGTGGAGACAATGGCCTCTGACACTTACAGACAACCCCTCTGTGCCCTGTTGTGTTACCAGACTTGATGGCATTCCACTCTTTCATCTGGTTGGCAGGGTGTCTCTTTAAAGGAAGACTGGAGGTGGGTCTGCAGTTTTGCTCCAGAGACATTTTAACCCACAGTTAGGTAGCTTCTGGGCTCCTGTGTGGCCCTGGTGTGTTACAGAGACTGAGCCTTGTGACAATGACACGTGGCCTTGGCAAGTGTCAGCCTCAATGGTGCTGTTTCTGTGGACCTCGGCACTCCGGGTTCAGAGCTCTCCCCTTGCCACGGTCAAGGTGGGGGGCTGGCCGGCTGGGAAGAGGAGTGGACAGCAGGACTGAGGCCTGTCACCCTGGCCAAAGGCCTTGAGTCTCTGTGTTCCCCACCTCCATGTTTCCACATTGGGCTAATTCTTGGGGAGTAGAGTGTGAGAGCTCATTCCTAGGTGATGCTTCCCTGGTGGTTGGACCCATGTCCACACCTAGCTAGAGGGACCAGAGGGGCAGCATGGAGCCCACGCACCTGGGCACATGAGGACCAGCCACTGCCTTGAGACAGGGCAGCCCTGCTGTGGGAGGCACAGCCAAGAGGGGAGGTGACGCGGTGTCCCTGGGGTGGGGAGGTGACGGCGGTGTCCTTGGGGTGGGAGGTGACGGTGGTGTCCCTGGGGTGGGGAGGGTGATCGCTGGCATCCTGGGCTTTGGATGCAGCCTCGGGTGGAGTTGAGGAGTGTGAGCCCTCAGGAAGTGGCCACCAGAGGGAGATGATGCTCTGATGGCAGCTGTGGGCCCTCCTGCCGGTTCTCCACCAGGCTCCTGACTGCACTGCTGGGATCCCAGGGCTGAGCATCACTGAGGGCGCTCCTTGGGCCGATAACCTCCTGGATCCCATGGGCTCGGAGCAGGGCCCCGAGGGCTCCCAGGCTGTCCAGGGGATCCTTTGCTGCTTCTGTGGTGAGGACAGGGGCAGGATTGGTCAGAGAAGCTAGTCTGTGGACAAGCCTGTGAGAGTACGATGGTGGCGGCTGCTGGGCTCCTTCCTTGTCGGCTGGGCAGTGATGGGGGATGACATTGCAGAGCAAGACTCTCCCCCACAGACGGGACACCACAGATCACCCTGGAACAGTCCTGGGTGGAGACAGTGGAGGGCACGCGGTCGGGGGATTGGAGGTGGGTGCGGCCGGCCCTTGCAGGCTCTGCTCTGCAGCCCCAGAGGCACCTCTGGATCCTGGCATCGCCCGCGCCCACGGGTCCCTCACCCTCTGCTCTGTGGCCAGGCCTGCCCCTGCCGTGCGTGGTCCAGCTCCCCGATGCCACAGGGACCTTGGACCTGTCGTTGACTTGAGATTGGTTTTTTTTGGGGGGTGCGCGGGCCTCTCACTGTTGCAGCCTCTCCCGTTGCGGAGCACAGGCTCCAGACGCGCAGGCTCAGCGGCCATGGCTCACGGGCCCAGCCGCTCCGCGGCATGTGGGATCTTCCCGGACCGGGGCACGAACCCGTGTCCCCTGCATCGGCAGGCGGACTCTCAACCCCTGTGCCACCAGGGAAGCCCACGTCTAGCGTTCTTTGCTGTCAGAATTCAGGAGCTATATCTGTTTTTAGTCCCTAACATAACCTCTGCAATAAAATATCTGGGCTCCCAAAGTAGGGGCAGAAGGATTTTTGGATACTCGACAGCTGAAAGGATTTGAAAGTGTCCAGTTTTCCTGTTTCAGCTTCAGTGTGACACATTAATTACAAGGTCACCTTTGGCCGAATAGAAGACTGGCGTTTCCTTTGTGCAAATGAGACATGAGAAAACTCTCTGTGATGTTTGTTGTGAGGCAGAAGGACCCAGGCAGAGCCTTTATGGGAAGAACCGGCCTCGGGCTCCACCGGCCTCTCGCAGCCTCTGCCTCGCCCCGACAGACGGCCGTGAAGCGAGTTTGCCCCCAGAGCCCTGGCAGGGAGGAACCCGGCTGGGACGTCCACGTGCTCACGCACGCCTGCTTTCCTGGCCCGTTTGGAGGCCTGCTTCGGGGGGCCTTGGGCGAGACCTCCCTCCTCCGACTCAATCTCCTCTCCCAGCTCTCCCCCCTCCCCTTGCCGGCAGGTTCCAGGGCAGTTCGGGGCACTCAGTGCACGTCCACAGTTGTGCAGCCATCACACTACCCGCCTCCAGGACTCTCTGATCCCCGAGCGCCGGCGCCCGCCAGCGGCCACTCCGCGTGCCCCTCCGCCAGCCCCTGACAACATGGATCTGCTTTCTGTCTCTTTGGAGTTACCTTTTCTGGACACTTCGTATACGTGGAATCATATAACACGTGGCCTTTGGTCTGGCCTCTTCTACGGAGCACAGTGTTTTCAGCGTTCATCCCCGTTGTAGCGAGTGTCAGGGCTTAACTCCTTCTCGCGGCCGAGTCACGTTCCGGGAGTGGCTGGACCACGTTTCATCTATTCACTCTCACCTGTTGATGGACGTTCGGGCTCTTCCCGCCTTTGCGCTACGGTGAGTCGTGCTGCAGTGAACATCTGTGCACAGTGTTTGTTTGAATTCTCGTGTTCAGTTCTTTGGGTGTATACTCAGGAGTAGAACTGCTGGGTCTTATGGAGTTCTACGTTTAACTTTCTGAGGAAATCTCATCTCTCCCGTACAGGAGAGTGACTGCGCGTACTTGGGTGTCTATACAAAGCACACAGTTTATAAATATGCTGCTGACATAGGTTCAGTCATGCGTTACCTTATATTTAAAATAAGCATTAGCGGAGCTCAGCGTCAGGCAGCCCCTGTTATCTGTTTATCAACTGTCATTCTGATGTGCAAATTCACACCATTTGAAACGCTCTTAGCTGCGCTGAATTATCAGGCAGAGCAGGGAAGCTGGTTCTTTTTCATTTAAACACATCTTGGGCTTGAGCGGTTTTGTATTTATAAAAATAATAAAAAGGCCTCTTTCAGAGCACTTTGGGTATAAAAATAAACCAGCGCCTCTTGGGGGAAGCTTGTCATCTTTGCAGCAGAAATTCCCCAGGGGCTGGTGGAGTGGAAGCCGTGTGCAACCGAGGCAGCAGGTCCGTCCACGGTTGCTTCTAGCTGGACTTGGCTCTCGGGGGAGGATCTTAATTAATAGCAGTTTTGAAGAATGGGATTATACACTGTGTTTCTTCCTTAGCTGGTCGGGCTTTTTCTGTATCTATCTCAGAACAAAGGATTGTTCGGGGGAATAAAGGATTCAGACCCCACGAAAACACGTTCCCTGATTGTGGCCATGGACATTTGCCCCGTGGGCAGTATTTCCATTTGTCTGGTGTTTTGGGTCCCTACGCAAATCGTCTCTCCTTTAGATGCCACCCCAGGTCCCTGTGTGTCCCACCTGTCAACCAGGGGCACCTCATTCGTCTGAGGGAAGCTGCGGAGCTCAAGGGTTTCAAAGGACTGTCTTGGCTCTGGGTGGGCGGAGGGAGGGTCCCCAGGAGTTGCCACGATGGAGACCCCCGTCCTGGGAAGCGCACGGGGCCCACATGGAGCCCAAGGACACGTGGCCGAGGCAGAAGAGTGACAGTCCCAGCAGCAGGTCACCTTTGACCTAGGAGACCAGAAAGGAGCGTGTGGGTCTGTCCAGCCTGTGCCAGGCCCGGGTTGGCCCCCACCTGGTATCTGCCGGTTTGTCCCACGACGGCTGCAGGACTTCAGCTCCCACGTGGGTCTCTGCAGGGTGAGCTGGCGGCCTTTGGGGACTAGGCCCCAAACGTGAGCTTGTGTCAGGGGAGGGGGTCTTCGGGCCAGGGTAGAAAGCCAGGGCTCTGGTCACCCGTTAGAGGAAACTGCGTCCAGACTGCGTGGCCCGTCACCAGGTGTCTGGGGCGAGGACGGGTCAGGGTGGGGTGGGGCTGACTCCTCCTTACTTGGGCCCCCACTCAATGGTGACAGCGCTGGAGGAGGTGGTGGCTGCGTGTTTGACCAGAGACAGGGCTCTCTGAGCCCGCGAGCCTGGCTGTGCTGGTGGACGCGTTAGGGTTAGGGTTAGGTTAGGCATTCACTTTCTGTAGAAAGAGCTATTTTTCTGAATGTGTGTACAGAAAAGTTGTCAAAATTCCTCCTCTGGAGACGCTGGGCTCCAGCCTGCGCCCGAGAAGCTCGGCACCGCTCGCCCGACTGAGGCCATCTCTGCTGGGAAGCGTCTAGCTCCATGACTCACGTGGCCTCCTCTCCCGTTGCGCCAGCCTTGTCTGTCCTGTCTCTGTGGGAAATCAGCCCAGGGTAAAGTCTTTGCTGTCAAAAGAATAAAGCAAATGCAGACGATGATGACAGCTCACTATTCAGAACACGTTGTCCAGAGGCATTGGCCTGGCCTCCTGGCTGAGCTTTGCTCGGCCCAAAGACGTTATCTGTGCTTCAACGTTGATAAAACCAGAACAAGCGACCACCATGCTACTAGCTGTCGTCACGGGGACTAGAAATCCAGGATCGTGTTGTTTGTTGTTACCAAAATGTCGGATGGATGCCCTCCTGGCCCACTGCACTCACCGGGTTCTCTTCACCCCCAGCCCCGCCTGGTGCCCACCTGGGCGGGACGGCAGGTGAGGGGTCAGTGGGCAGTGGAGGGGAGAAGCCCACCCGAGCTGGCTTCTGTCCGCGGGAGGAGTGACTGCAGCTGACCCGAACCCGGGCGGTGCCGGAGCCGCTGCCCCCGCCTCCGAGCCCAGGGGCCTGGTCCTGCCCTTCCGTCTGTGCGGGAGCGCCCAGCAGCCCTGCCCTCCCACGCGGAGCAGCCACTTCTCTGGGACCCACTCTGCAGGCCAGGTTTCCTGCCTCTGGCAAGCCAGCGCCAGGCCGCGTCTCTGATTCCCTCTACGCCCACCGTCTGCTTTTCCCAGGAAGGCCCTCACCCCCGGTGAGGACGCTGCCTCCGGGGAGTCAGCTGCCGGCCTCTGCGCACCAACGCTTTGATGCTGCTGTGTGGCCCCGCCCGGGACCAAAACTTGCCGAGCTCGCTCTGACGTGCAACTTCTGCCACTTTGTGTTTTCATTCTGAATTTAAACACGATTCCCCGCCCCCTCCGTTTTTCTTTGAAAACCCTGGCCCTCGTCCTTCCTGTTCTGCTCCCTGCTGGCTGAGCTGGTGCCGACTGGACCCCGCCAGCCAGGAGGCGCCCTCCCATGCCCAGGCTCCCCCACCGGCCTCTCCATCCCTAGCTTCCCCGTGGGTGAGGGCCGGTGGTGCGGGGTGTGCCTCCCTGCCAGTGTGGACGCCTAGTGGACTTGGCCTTGGGTGTGGCCCCACTCAGGGCTGACCAGGGGCGATGGGCAGGGAGGTGATGGATGCTGCTGTTGTCAGAGGCCGCTCCTGGGGACCCTCTGTGCAAAGACCTGCTGGATCGTCTGTATCTGGGTTTGCATGAGTCGGCTCTGTAATCGTGAAAGACGTGTTTTCACTGGTTTTAAAAAAATGTATGAAAGGGAGCCTTAAGACACCTTATTCTGATGTGGCGGAGGACATGGTCTTTTCCTACCACGCTGATTTCCAGAACAAACGCAGCAGCTTGTCCAGCACATGGTGGGGGACACTTGCAGGTCATAGATGGCATGAGGCCTGGCCCGCGGCTCCCAAGCTGCTTACCATGGGCTCTGCCCGCCTGATGATGTCGTTCTGACGGGTCGTGCAGAACTTTATTTTCAGTTAATCGAGTTACATTCTAAATACAGCCCATGGAAGAGCTCTCTATTTAAAAGGAGCTTTGCTGAGCCTCGATGCGGGAGCTGATGCAGGAGCTGATGCAGGTGACGCCAGCTCACTTTATTTTCCTTAAAACCAGGAACAGGCTTCCACAAGTGACTGACACAGACCCTGTCACTCCGGGTCTGAAGGAGCCCCTCCCACAGGCCGGCTTCCTTTCGCACGTGGAGCTGGTCCAAAGGAACCGTGTAAAGTAAACACTCTCCGAGCCGAGTCCCGTTGCCCCATTCCCAGCGCCACTGCAGACATGGACTTTTCCAGAAAGCACTTTGGCCCCAGGACATAGTGAAGTCATCCGTCTCGGGCCAGGCACCAGGAGTGGAGTGGACAGGCAGGCGCCCAGGTGAATAACTGTGCACGCTCTGTACCTGCACAGTGCATGCACACTCACACACCTGGGCACGCCTGCATGCACACACTGACACACAGGTGTGCACACGAGACACACACACCACGCTCACCCGCACGCCCAGCCACACACGGACGTGTGCCCTCCCCCCACCCCCCTCAGCTCCACCAGCTCCTCATCTCTTCTCCGTTTCTGCAGGTTTTCCATTTCCAGAATGTTACAGAAAAGGAATCACGCCGTGCGTAACCCTGGGGACTGGCTTTTTTCAAGGAGTGTGGCTGCCTGGAGGCTCACCGGGTCGTCCCCTCGTTTCTAGGGCTGAGTAGTTGTCCGTGGTCTGGGCACGTCTCAGCTGCCTTATTGTTGAAGAGCACCTGGCCTGTTCCTACACTTTGGCTGTTATAAATAAAACTGTCATAAACATTCGTGCCCAGGTTTTTTGTGCGAAAAAAATGTTCGTTTCTCTGGGATAAACGCCCAGGAGTGCAATTGCTGGGTCATATAGTAATTGCATGTTTAGTTGTTTTTTTTAAAAGCTGCCAAATTGTTCTCCAGAGGGCGCTACCATTTTACCTTCTCAGCAGCTGTATCTGAGGGATCCATTTTCTCTGCCTCCTGCCAGAATTTGGGATTTTTTATTTTAGCCATTCTGAAAAACGTGTAGTGATACCTCATTGTGGTTTTAATTTGCATTTTCCTAATGGCTATGATGTTGAACATCTTTTCATGTGCTAATTTGCCATCTGTAGATCCTCTTGGTGGAAAACCCTTTGTGACTTTAGCTCATTTTATAACTGGGTTATTTGTTCTTTCTTTTTAAAAAAAAAAAAAAACTGTTGAGTTTTGAGAGTTCTTTATATGTTCTAGATACTAGTCCCTTGTCAGATATGTGGTTTGTAGTTTTTTGTCCCAGGCCATAGCTTATCTTTTCCTCCTCTTAATGGGGTCTTTCATAGGGCAAATGTTTTTGATTTTGTTGAAGTCCAACCCATCAATGTATCCATTTATGAACTGAGCCTTTGTTGTCAAGTCTGAGAGCTCTGCTTAGCCCTAGATATTGGAGATATCAGACATTTTCTCCTGTGCTTTTTCTAAAAGTTTTATGCTTTAAGTTTCACGTTGAAGTACATGGCCTGTTTTGAGTTAATTTTCGTGTAAGGTGTGAGGTTTCAGCCAAGGTCCTTTCTTGCCTGGGTGCCCACTTACTCCGGTGCCCTTTGTTGAAAAGGCTGTATTTCCTCCGTGGGATTGTTTCTCTGTCTTTGTAACAAGTCAGTTGAGCACATTCGTGTGGGTCTGCGTCTGGCTCCTCTGTCCTGTCCCACTGATCTGTGTGTCCATCCCTCCATAGACACTATCCAGTCTTCCGAATACGTCTTGCAATTGGATAGACAGATACCTCCACTTTTTCTTTTCTTTCTTTTTTTTTTTACTTTTCCATATACATTTTAGAACAACCTTGCCTGTATGTATGAAAAACATTAACTAGAATTTTAATGAGTTGTTGTAAGCCTGTGTATATCGATTGGAGAGAGTTGATATCTTTCATTGATTCTTCCATTATCATTTTGTAGTTCTTACATAAAAGTTCTGTACATGTTTTGGTAGATTTATTACAAGTAAATCTTTCTTCCTCTCACCCTTAGTTTTCTTCCTTTCTTCCTTCCTTTTGTGATTTAAATGTCATTTTATCTTTAATTTTGATTTCCATGTGTTTATTGATAGTATATAGAAATATAATTGATTTTTGTTGATCTTGTATTCTGAGAACTTGCTATTAGTTCTCGTAGTTTTTTGTTTGTTTTTTGTGAGGTTTTTGTTTTGTTTTGTTTTCTGGGATTTTTTTGATAGTCATTGGGATTTTCTACGTAGACAGTCATGTCATCTGCAAACACGGACAGTTTTATTTCATCCTTTCTGGTCTGTATGGCTTTTAATTCCTCTTCTTGCCTTATTATGTTGACTAGAACTCCCAGTAAAATGTTGAATAGGAGTTATGGGAGTGGACATCCTTGTCTTGTGCCTTGTTTTAGGGGGAAAACATTTAGACTTTCACCATTAAGTATAAAGTTAGTGCAGGTTCTTTTTAGATGTTCTTTAACAAGTTGAGAGTTTTTCTCTATTCCTATATTTCTGAGAATTTTCATCATGAATGTATATTGACTTTTTCAAATGCTTTTTCTGCATCAGTCAATACGAACACATGATTTTTCTTCTTTAACCTGTTCAGATGGTAGGTTACACTGATAGATTTTCAAACACTGAACACAGCCTTTCATCCCTGAAATAAACTCTGCACTTTCGTGCTGTATAATTCTTGTTATGTGTTGCTGAATTCTATTTACTGATTTTTTATAAGGATTTTTGTGCCTATATTTATGAGGGATGATGGTCTGTGGTTCTCTCTTTTTGCACGGTTTTGGTATCAGAGAAATTACTAACTTTATAGAATGAATTACGAAGTCTTCCCTCCTCTTATTTTCTGGAAGAGTTTGTATAGAATTGGTGTTAATTCAACTTTAAATGCTTGATGGAATTCTCTAGGGAAACCATCTGGGGCTGGAGATTAATTTTGGGAGAATCTTTTAATTATAAATTCAACTTTCTTCATAGTTATAGGGCTATTCAAATTATTTATTCATACTGAGTGTGTTGTGGTAGTTTATGTCTTCTAAAATATTGGTCCATTTCATCTAAGTTCTCAAATTTATGTGCTTAATTTTGTTTGTAGTAGCTCTCCCTTTATTACCTTTTTGATGTCTGCAGGCTCTGAATTGATATCCCCTGTTTCATTCCCAATATAAGTTATTTGAATTTTCTCTCTTTTTAATCATTCTTTATAGAGATATGTCAATTTTACTTATATTTTCCAAGAATCATCTCTTTGTTTCATTGATTTGCTCCATTTTTCTATTTTCAATTTCATTGATTCCTGCTTTTTAGTATTTCCTTCCTCTGTTTGCTCTAGATTTATTTTGCTCTTCCTTTCCTAGGTTCTTGACGTGGGATCTTAGATTATTGATTAGACATCTCCTCTTTTCTAATATATACATCTTAGTGCTATAAATTTACCTCTCAGCCCTGCCCTAGCTGCATTCTACAATATTTGATGTGTTGTATTTTTATTTTAATTCAGTTTTGTGTATTTTTAAAATTTCCCTTGACACTTCCTCTTTGACTCATGGGTCACTTAGAAGTGTGTTGTTTATTTTCCAAGCATGTATAGTTTTACCTGTTATCTGTTTGTTATTGATTTCATTGTGGTTGGAGAACACCCCCTGTATGGATTCAGTTCTTTAAAATTCATTAAGGTTTGCTTTATGGTCTGGGACATGGTTTATGTTTGTATATGTTCCGTGGTCACTTGAAAGAATTCTGCTGTTGTTGGGTGGAGGTTCTTTAAAAGTCAATTAAATCCTGTTGGTTAATGGTATTGTTGAGCTCTTCTGTATCTTTGCTGATGCTCTATCTTTCAGTACAGAGAGATAGATGGGATGTTTAACTCCCCAACTGCAATTGTGGATTTGACTATTTCTCCTTTAAATTCTCTCAGTATTGGTTCAAGCATTTTGAAGCTCTGCTGTTTGGTACATACACATTTAAGACTGCTGTGTATTCTTGGTGAATGGACCCTTTTATCATTATATAATATCCCTCCCTGTCTCTCTGTCTGTAATTTCTTTGCCCTGAAATCTATACTATCAATACTAATATAGCCACTTCTACTTCTTTTGATTAACGTATGCATGGTATAGTTTTCTTCATTCTTTTACCTTCAACCGGCCTGTATATTTGAAGTGAGCTTTTGGTAGACAACAAATGGTTGGATCATGTTTTTTAAACTACTCTGCCAATCTCTATCTTCTACTTGGTGTATTTAGACTATTTATATTTTTAAAATTAAGATCTAATTCACATACCATAAATTCATCTTCTTACATGTACAGTTCAGTGGTTTTTAGTAAATTCACAAAGTTATGTAACATCACCACTATCTAATTCCAGACATTTTCATCACCCCAAAAGGAAACCCCATGAGCAGTAACCCTTCATCCCTTCTGTTCCCCAGCCCCAGACAACCACTCTTCTACTTTGTGTCTCTATGGATTTGTCTATGCTGAGCATCTCCTGTAAATGGAGCAATACAAATGTGGCCTTTTGCAACTGGCACTCTTCACTTAGCCTGAGGTTCTCAGGGTTTACTCGTGTTTTAGCATCAATCAGCAAGTCATTCCTCTTAATGGCTGAATAACATTCCATCATTAGAGATGGCATATTTTGTTTACCCATCATCGGTTGAAGGATTCGCCCACACTGTCTTTAATTCAAAAACTTGGACCTGAAAAGAAAGGGCTTCTGTCACACAGAGGCTGCTTCAGATGAACGCAGATCATCAGAACGTGAAGCTGCTCTGTGTGCTGCCAACGTCTTCTTTAGAAAGCGTGAACACAAGCCATTTCTAAAAGCCCACATGGAGGTAAATAAAGAGTGCTGTTTATATACAGTGAAAACGAGCCTGAGGCCAGAGCCTCCTTGAAAGAACGGAAGCACCAGGTGACCCAAGCACCCTGCAGTTTGGGGCACCCTGTGTCTGGAGTCCTGTCCTCCCCGAGCGTCCTCCTCCCCCAGACCTCACCAAACCCAGCAGGAGTGCAAGGTCACACCAGAGGGGAGGGTAACCTTGGGGGCCCCTCTCTGCGGGAAGAGACTTGGCCCAAGGGGCCTCAATGGGTAGGGAAGAAGGGACTGGGCGGTGCCTCGAGAGGTGGGGAGTGTTCGGAGGAGAGAGCAGGGGAGAGGGGGCATCCTCTTTAAGAACAGAGCACTTGTGATCAGCTCGTATACCATCTGGGGAGACCCTGGGGCCACTGGAATGGTGTTGGGGTGAGGCTGCCGACAACGCTGCTCCCAGGTGGGTCTCTGACTGGGTTCTCAGATCAGGGACCTGACCACGCCCCACTCCGCCCACGGTGAAGATGGGAGCGCCCTACTCCCTGAACTTACCTCTAGTCGGGAGACAAACAAATGAAGCGAATGCGTCCAGAAGTGAGCAAGAGAAAACCAGGCAGTGTCCTCAAGCTGTGAGCGCCCCTGGGATGTGCTGGGAGGTGGGCAAGGCCTGACTCTGGTGGGCAGAGCATCTCTGTGGCCAGAATGAAGATCAGAGACCAACTGAGGCGCGGAGCCAGTCCCGGGCCCCAACCATGCAAGCATGTTTCCAGAGGAAACACTTAACAGTCCTTGGGTTTTAATCGATACCCAGCTTATTCAAGTTACAAATTTAAATGTATTTCCTTAAGCCTCTAGGCTGAACTCACAGATCTTGTTATATTATTTATGGATTTATTAATATTGGTATAAAATAATAAATGTCATTTTACTCGCCATTTGATTAATTCATAAACACGATAGTTTCCCCTAAACATTTAACATCATTTACATATTCAGACAATCTCCTCCAGCATCTGAACTGCAACCACAGATTTGATTGGCCACGTCTTTCAGACCCTCAGACCCTCCAGGGCAGCCCCCCAACCTGGCGAAACCTCCCTGCATGGTGGGAAAGCTTGCACGGCAGCCCTGAGGACGGGCAGGGGTCAGCGAGCAGAGATTCCTCGGGGCGTGTGGACACAGAGCGCCTTTGGGAAACCACGCTTGGTGGGGGCAACTCTAAAGTCACCGCCGGCCACAGTGTAGACTCGCGTCCTCAGGGCAGCTGGGGGTCACACAGCTGAGAGCCTCCGCAGCTGCCTGGGGTGCAGTGTCACCCCAGGGGCCCAGGGTGGGGCTCCAGACGCTCCCTGCCTCACAGGCGGCTCTTGGAGCCCCTCATCTTCCCAGAGGTGGCGTGCGGGCAGGTGTAGGGCCAGAGCACGAGGCTGGAAGGGCCCCCAGCCTGCTTCTACAGCGGCCGGAGCAAGGCTCACTGTGACCCCGGGGAGGGGCCTGGGGCGGTGGGCTCTGTGCAGGGTCTGTGCTGCGTCGCGCTCAGGCCCCCTGCCCGACGCAGCCTGTCCCCGGGACCCCCGAGGCAGGTGTGGGGACCAGCAGCCCTCTGGTGCTCAGGCTGTACTCAGCTTCATCCCCCAGGGAGAGCTTTGCTCTTTGGGCCTAGAAGGAAAACACCGTGGACAGAGCAGAGGGAAACAGGACTAAATGCCACACCGTCCTCGCAGACTCGGAACCGGAGGGTGAGGCCCCGAGAGCTGAGGGCAGTGGGCGAGGGCAACAGCCCTGTCACAGGGGCCCCAAGAAATGTGACCGGTTCCACCAGTTCCAGGGGTTCCCGGGGTCTCGGGGTGCAGGGGCGCCCTGACTCGCCTCCATGTGGGGCCCTGGACTGAGCGAGTCCCCTGCCGTCGGCCCCCCCATGGCTCAAGTCGTCCCCCTCCCCCGGCCACTTAGTTAAAACTCCTGGTCTGGGGCCTGGCGGGTATTTGAGAACAGAGCTCCTTGTTTCACAAGCTCCTCGCAGTAAAAGCCAGTGTTTCCGGGAGCTCATGCCGTGAAACCCTGCAGGGTTCCTGCTTGTCCTGCGGAGCCCGGGCAACCGGAGGGAGACAGCCCGTCCCCTTTGGACCCCTGGACAGTGCCTTCGCCCTCCCTGCCCAGCCGGCCACCCACCCACACTCCGAGCCCAGAGGGGCTGAGCTGCAGGTCTGGGCCTGGGGGAGGTGATGCCCACGAACTCTGCTGAGGAGGCCCGAGACCACCTGGGGGAGGGGCTGGGCAGGGGCGCCTGGCCGGGGTCCCGGCACCTGGGGCCTCCTGCTGCCCCAGGGATGCGCTGGCCCGGCTCTGTGGTCACACACAGACCCCTGCAGCCAGGGTCAGGGAACAGGCCATGCGAAGATGGGCTCCCCCAGCGGCAGGCCATCTTCCACTCTCGCCTCAAAAAGAGAAATAAAGCCTCCTGAACGTTTCCGTATTAAGTCTGAGCAGGTGCAGGGAGACAGAACCGTCCCCGCCCTCCAGTTGCGAAGACCTCCGTGCTGAGATGGGTAAGTGGGGGCTGCACGGACTTGCAAAGACCTCGTTTGGGAGGGAAGGGTCTGCAGACCAAGGGGTGAGGGCCCTAGGAAGGGCCTTCCAGCAGCGGCCCTGGGGACAGGGCTGTCCACCCTGCTGGACTCCTTCCCGTGGCGGGGAGCGGAGGGGTGGGTGTGGACGGGCCCCTCCCACGGGCGCCTCTGCAATCCCCAGCATGCAGTGCCTCTCACAGGGGACTGGGGCTCGTGGCAGGCCCCGAAGGTCAGCGGCTATGTCTCCGAAGGTCAGCCTGATGCCCTGAAGGTCAGCAGTTCTGTCACCGTCCCCGCACATGCCGGAGGAGGGCAGAGACACACGGCAATGGCCCCCAGGACCTGCACAGCTGAGAGGCCGTCTGCCCAGAGGAAGCCACAGCCCAGCCCACACGCTTCAGGGACCTGACTGCGCTCCACAAGACCCGGCTTCACCCAGGGTCAACATTTGCGGGCGACGGGAAGTGGGATGAGCTGCCTCTCAGCCTGGCTCTGGGGAGCGGAGGGCGGCCGGGGTGCCGTCTGTACGGGGCTGCCCCAGACAGCCGGGCTAAGTGGGGGGTCAGTGGGCACAGGACCGGGAGGGGCCTCACTGCCTCTCTCCAAAGCTCAGCTGAAGTGCCCTGGGGCAAGGTGGATGGAGGGGCCCGGTGGGCCCAGTGGGACTCCACCCACCCGTGTGCCCTCCAGACCGAGGGGCCCTCGAACACACTCTGACAGAAGGGAAAAGCTGCAATCTTTGAAGCCACTGCTGTCGGGGATGGCGCAGAAACCACCGGGCTACCTGCCCTCCTTCCTCCTCTGGGAGGACGGACGGAGGATGCGGGGCTGGTCTCTCTGCAAACAGTCCGGCCCCTTTTCCTGGGGCATTTCTGGGACACCTGGGCCTTTTCCATATGTGCCGACAGCGGGTGTGCCTTTCCCGGGGCTGGGGCATCAGGGAAGCCTGCAGAGCTGAGAGGGTGAGGCCTGCTCAGAGGGCCCCCCAGAGACTGGCCTCTCCATTCTGACTTCCCACCCCCACCTGAACCTGCCTTCGGGCTCCCAACCCCTCTTTTCAGTGAACCCCTTCCCAGGGTTGTCTGCTTTCGTGAAGTTCCTGGGTGAGTCAGACCCCGTGAACACGAGGGCTCCCCCTCCAGGGTTTCCGAGCCGGCCTACGGAGGGGCGGCGTTGGCCCCTGCGTCCCTACTGGTCCTGCTTCCGAGCCCATCACTGGATCAGCCTGCATCTGCTTTGGGATGGATTTTGAGGGGTTGGGGTTCTGGATCAAGGAGCACCAGCTATGATTAAACATTGGGGGCCACGGTTAATTACACAGATAAAGGGCCAGCGCCCAGCCTTGGAGGGAGGGTTAGCAGACAAAAGGCGGCTCTTGGCCAGGCGTCCCGAGGAGCTTTGCCCTTTGGTGTTCCAGAGCCACCTTCTAAAATCAGAAAGGATCAGAGCACGTGTGCTGATGAAATGCCACATGCTTCTACAGGGAAGAACTGTTCCCGGCTAATCGGGGCAGTTTGTCCAGGGATGGATGTGTAAACACGAGGCGCGTCCCTCTGGTCCTAGGGAGACCCGACTGGGGGCGATCTGGTAAACGTCAAGTTCGGGGTGAGGGCAGGTTCCCGTCACATCTCCCGAGCCTGTTAGAACAGAGCGTCCTGTGTGTCTGTCACCACCCGCCCAGCTACATGGCCAGTCCAGGCAGAGAAACCCTGGGTGCGTGTAAGTGCACTCAGAGCGGCTTCTCCAGGCTGGACCGTGGCAGGGAAGCGGAGTGCCAGCTTCAGGATGGGCTGGTTCAGGCTGAGGAATTAGGATGAAGAATGACAAGGGCCCTCCCAAGAGGGTGGGCTCTGATAATGGCTTCCAAGGGCACAGTGGTCTGAGCATCTCCCAAGGCTCTCCTGAGAGATGCTGCTGGTCTGGAGGCTGCTGAGTCCCCAGCTGGCCCCGGGCCGACAGCGAGGGGACCAGAACCTCCCGCTCTGCCCCTGCTGCGCACAGCTCCGGCTTCATCAAATAATCCCCCGAGGCTCTGGGGCTCACCGGCCAGACGGGGGCCAGGGCTGGTGAGCAGCTCCCCCGCTTGGAGTCAGCACTTGTGGCTCCTTGGTGAGCCTCCCAGGCCGGATCCCCCAGCTGGGAAAGGCGGAGACAAACAAGGCCATTTGAGGGTTAAATGAGGAAAGAGGCTTGGCGCAGCCCGGGGACCAGGAAGCAGTGTGTCCTGCGTGCACACTGGGGAGATGGTCTGTGCCCGTTTAACGTGGCCTCTGGTGCCAGTGCCACGCCGCACACATGGCACGGAATGAATGATCGCTGATTGCGTGCAGGGAGGGGTCAGGTAAGGGAGCAGGGAGGGGGGTGGGGAGCAGAGAGGGAGGAGAACGCAGACTCCAGAAGCAGGTGACACTGCTAAGATCTCAGCATAAACAGCCAGGACCTAGAGCCCTGTCAGATTAAACGTGTCAAGAGGTCAGCCCCGTGTGCTGTACCGTCAGACAAGGGCCGGGGCTCTGGACGGGCTGGTCACAAAGACAGCTCCAGCCCTGAGATACGCTCCTGCCCCAGAAGCAGGAGCGGAGCTGGGTGTGGGGGGACTGCCCCCCAGGGTAGCCGGCTCCGTCCCTCCCTCCCACGGGGGGCATAGCCTAGTCCTCAGAGGCAGCGTCCTTCAAAGCCTGCATGCGTGGATTGTAGCTGTGCTTGGAGTCTTGAGAAAAGATCCTGTCCCTCAATACTATAATAAATCACTTAAATCAATACTTAAATCAATCACTTGAACCTCCCAATGGTATAATAAATCACCATCGTTACCATGTGGGGAATTGCGTTATATTTGAGGAAGGATTAAGAAAAGTTGGTGTGTGATAGAGAACGAGACAGAATCACAAAGAATCCCCTGGAACCAGGGGCCTGTGCTGCTGCCCGTGGGGCTGACATGGTCTGGTCAAGGGCTAGGTCGAGCTCCAAGAAAGGACAGGAGGGGTTTCTGCACCGCCCCTTGGAGTCTATTGGGATTTTATTGGTGGCTTTATCACAATCGAAATGAAAAGAGCGAGTTAGCATTCCTTAGACAAGAAAATGCCGTAATTTTATAACAAGAACAAACAAATGCTTTTCGGACCTTTTACACGTAAACATATTCTAGGCCCAGGGGAGAAATGGGAGGGCTGGCAGGAAGAACAGGGAGGGCTGGTCAGGTGACCAGCAGAAGTTCATGCGTGTGGGAGTCCTGTGGCCGTGGCTCAGAGCCTGTGCAAACTCGGGGCTTGGCTCCCAATTCTGTGCCACCACCATGAGGCCTGGCTCCATCCTGGGGCAGGGGTGTGGCAGGGGACACCCTGAGGGCAGCTCACTGCTGGCCTCTTGTCCTGGGGTGTTTCTGTAGCTTTGATTCTGAAGACCCTTAAGCTGTCCCTGGAGAGGACTCCCAGCGGACCGGGGTTGGAGAGAGCTGCTTTGTCTCCTAGGGACCCCTCCCGCCAGCCCCGAGGGCCTCTGGCCACCACGAAGGGGGCATCCTTCATCCCACACCTGCAGGACCCTCACTGCCTGTCAAATGCAAGTACCAGGACGTGTGTGTGTACATGTGCACACCTGTATGTGTGTGTGCGCGTCTATGTGTGCACGTGTGTACGGGTGTGCATGAGTGTGTACGTGTAGGGGCACCAATCATGTGTGCACACGTGTGAGTGTACGTGTGTGTGTCTTATGTGTAAGCGTGTATGCACACGCGTGTAGTTTCCTCCCGCACGCGGGCGCTGGGTTTTGGGCCAACGGCACGCAGTCTCGCGGGCCCAATTCCCCCAGAAAGCAGAGCCAAGACGGACGCCTGGGTCGCTCCCTGTGCGCCTCGGTCTCGGGACAGTGGGCTGGAGGGGGGCGCGGGGGCTGCCTGTCCCAGGGCCCCCATTAAGCCCCCTAAATGCAGGAGGAAGGCATTCATCCGCTGGTGCTGGCTTCCACTGGGTAACTCCCCACCGCTCTGGGGTCCACAGCTCATGGCCAGCAGGGTGGCCCCGGTGAGCAGCAAAAGTCCCACGTGGGGTCAGGAGAGGACCGTCGTTCTGAGGGGCAGTGCAGGCACCCCTGGGTGGCAGGAAGAACAGGGAGGGCTGGTCAGGTGACCAGCAGAAGTTCTGACACGGGGGACCCCTCGCCTTGACTCCCTTTGCAAAGGGGCCTCCACCTCTGGGAGGACCGGGTTCTGGCCCACCGCTGAGGGTGCTGCCAGCTGATGGTAGCCGGTGGTGGCGGCTCTGGACGCACCCGGCTGCGGCCCCTGATCAGCGCCACCTTGTTCCCGTGCCCGGAACTGGAGGGTGGGAGGGCAGCTCCGGTGCCAACACCCCCTGCTCCCTGCCCAGCAGTGTGGGTCCCTGAGAAGCCAATTCAGTAAAGGAAGGACAAGCTTTCCAACAGCTGGTGCTGGGGCCACCGGACACGCAAAGAATAAACTCAAAACTCACCCAGAAATGCAAAACTGTAAAACTCCTAGAAGGCAACATAAAGGAAAATCTATATGACCTGGGGTTTGGTGATGAGGTTTTAGATACAACAGCAAAAGCATGATCCCAAACTTCCTGCGTCTGTGAAAGACACTGTTAAGAGAATGAAAATACAAGCCACTGAATGGGAGGAAATGTTTCAAAGCCACATCTGATCAAGGATTCAGATCCAGAATATACATACAACTTTTAAAACTCAAAAATAAGGAAACAAACGGCACAATTTACAATTGAGATAAAGATCTGAACGGACCTCTCCAAACAAGATATATGGATGGTAGATAAGCACATGAAAAGATGCTCCACATCATGAGATATTAGAGAAATGCAAACTAAAACAAGATACCTCTGCACACCTATCAGAGGGGCTCAAATCGAAACCTGCCAACACCAATGTCTTGAGAGTGTAACCGAAATTGGGGGTCCAAGCTGCTCGCTGCTCAAAAGCCAATAAACAGGCCATTTGGTAGAAAGGAGAGTCTGCTTTATTTTGGGTGCCAGCAACCAGGGGGAAGGGCGGACACCTGTCCAAAGGCCGACTCCCCCTACTGACAATCAGTGGGCAAGAGCTTTTATAGGTGGACGGAAGGGGCTCCGTGCAGAAACAGCCCAGTCACCTCTGACAGTCATCTTGGAATTGGTCATTGGTGGTCTGACCAGCAACCTCTTGATTGTTTTAAGTACAGGGACTCTTCAGTTCCAGGGTCGTTTGTTCCCATGTCCTTGAGGCCAGTTCTCAGAACTGTGGCAGCTTATGTCATGGCTACAGCTTGGTCGTCATGGAGTTAACTTCTTCCACCCGGCAGGGGTTTCAGTATCTACAAGACAGCTCACGGGATACGGCTCAGAATATGATCTATAGCCCTTGAGGAGGAACTAAAGTCATTGACTTTGCTTAATGACTAAACTATCATTATCACTTTGTGTTTTTTGAGTGCTTTCCTTTGCTTCTGCGTTTTCTCACCTCTCTGATTAAACTTATTTTTGGCTAGAATTTTTCCACAAGCAAAAGGCAGGTGGAAGATGGTGGGGGGAAAGGACCCTAGGGTCCTGCTCATTTCGAGTCAGGGCAACAGGAATCAGCACTCCTGGTGGGGATACAAGTGATGCAGCTGCTGTGGAAGACCGTCTGGAAGCTTCTTTATAAATCTAAATGCAATGTTACTATATCATCTAGCACTTACTCTCCTAGGTATTTGCCCAACGGATTTAAACGCTTTTGTCCACACAAAAACCTGCACATGAGTAAAAAGGTGTAACCAAGCAAGACCTGGGGGGTCCTCCCGGGGCAGAACCCCCTCCGCCCATGTCCTCCACCTGCCTCTCGTCTGTAGAAAACTCTAGTCTCCCAGGCTTCCCCGAGTTCCAAAGAATAAATTTAATCAGAGAAGTGAGAAAATGCAGAAACAAAGGAAAGCAATCAAGCAAAATAATAATAGTTCAGCCATTAGAGAAAGTCGAGGAGCTTTAGTTGATGACGTTGGCTTCCAAATACCTCACCACCAACAAGTCAGAAGAGCGTCCACACCCCACAACCTCTTGCCTCACCCTGTCTTTAAAAACCTTTCCCTGAGAGCCTTCAAGGAGTTCAGTCTTAAGCACTAGCTACCTGGACTCCTTGCTTGGCACCTGCAATAAACACTGCACTTTCCTTCCCCACAACCCAGGGTCAGTAGATTGGCTTTACTGCACAAGGGCGAGTGGACCCAAGTTTGGTTCTGTAATAATTTTGGCACCCCTCGTGGGACAGAAGTCTGGAGCAGGCATCTTGCCCGTGGCACATCGGCCCCTGGCCAGTGGCAGCTCTTGGATCCTGTCTAACAGCTGCCTAAGCACCTCTGTCTCAGGGACAGGCCCAAGTGCTTGCCACTGACCAGGCGTCGCTGGTCCACGGCGCTTTCAGTTCTGTGGTGAAGGAAACAAGGCTCTGGTCCTGGTCGGTCTGGTCTGGTTTGTGAGCCTCTCTGGTAAGTGACGACACCAAGGTATTCCTATCTCATAGGCTTCACCTATGGTGGCGTGTTGGTTGGGATTTTCCCTTTTGGACTAAGGTTTGGTCATTTGGCTTTGTCTCTGGTGGGGC
The DNA here is from genome assembly GCF_963924675.1 of Phocoena phocoena. Taxonomy (NCBI): domain Eukaryota; kingdom Metazoa; phylum Chordata; class Mammalia; order Artiodactyla; family Phocoenidae; genus Phocoena; species Phocoena phocoena. Next base: position 484,342 of record NC_089234.1, on the reverse strand, counting down.
ATTTGCATCACCCATAAAATGGGAGTAAATATTTGCAAATTATGTTTCTGATAATGGATTTAATACTCACAATATAGAGAGAACACTTAAAATTCAACAACAGCAAAAAGAAACCAAACAACTTGATTTAAAAGAGGGCAAAGGATTGAATAGACATTTCTCGAAAGACAACATACAAATGGCCGATAAACATGAAAAGATGCTCCACATCACGGGTCATCAAGGAAGAGATCAAAACCACAGTGAGATACCACTTCACACCCATTAAAAGGTTGCCATCAAAAAATAGAAAATAGGGCTTCCCTGGTGGCGCAGTGGTTGAGAGTCCGCCTGCCGATGCAGGGGACATGGGTTCGTGCCCCGGTCCAGGAAGATCCCACATGCCGCAGAGCGGCTAGGCCCGTGAGCCATGGCCACTGAGCCTGTGCGTCCGGAGCCTGTGCTCCACAAAGGGAGAGGCCACAACAGTGAGAGGCCTGTGTACTGCAAAAAAAAAAAAAAAAAAAAAATAGAAAATAACAAACATTGGTGAGGATGTGGGGGAATTGGAAGCCTTGTGCACTGTAGTGGGAATGTAGATTGTGAAGCTGCCGTGGCAAACAATATGGAGGTTCCTCAAAAAATTAAAAAGAGAACTAACACGATACAATGATTCCACTCCTGGGTATACACCCCAAATAGCTGAAGGCATGTACTTGAATGGATGTTTGTACACCCATGTTCATAGCACAGCTAAAATGTAGAAGCAAATGGATAAACAAAATGGGATCCATCCGTACAAAGGAATATTATTTAATCATAAAAAGGAAGGAAATTCTGACACAGGCTACAACGTGGATGAAACCTGAGGACATTATGCAAAGTGAAGTAAGTCAGTCACAAAAAATACACTGTGTGATTCCATTTATGGGAGGCACTTAGAACCGTCAAAATCATAGAGACAGAAAGTAAAATGGGGGTTGCCAGGGGCTTGGGAGGGAATGGGGGCTTGGTGCTTAATGGGGACAGAGATCCAGTTTTACAAGATGAGGAAAAGGTGGAGTTTGTGATGTCGCACACATTCTAAATGTATTTACTATCACTGAACTGTGCACTGAAAAATAATTAAGACGGTAAATGTTATGTTATGTGTACTTTACCACAATAAAAACATGTCAAGGTCATCACTAGCGCTTGGTGTTGTCAGCGGTTTTGGATTTTGACCATTCTAATAGGTGTGTAGCGGTATTGTGTGTTGCTTTACATTTTCCTGATGACATATGCTGTGGAGCATCTTTTCATATGCTTGTTTGCCATGTGTATAGCTTATTTGGCGAGGTGTCTGTTAAGGTCTTTCGCCCACTGTAATTGGGTTGTTTTCTTTTTGCTGAGTTTTAAGAGTTCTTTAAATATTTGGACAGTGGTCCTTTATCAGATATGTGTTCTGCACATGTTTTCTCCCAGTCTGTGGCTTCCTTCCTCTTTTTCTTCCATCATCTTGAGCAGAGCGGGAGGCTTTCATTTTAATGGCGTCCAGCTGATCAGTTATTTCTTTCACGGACGGTGCCTTTGGTGTTGTATCTAAGAGGTCATCACCAAACCCGAGAGCCATCTCAGCCAGAGCAGAGTGGATGCTGCGGGTGCCCTGCCCACCTGGGCTGCATCGACGGAGACCATGGCCTTGCTGCCGACAGCGGGTCAGCATACGGCCCCCCAGAGCCCCGCAGCCCAGCTCTCCGGCAGGAGGGGGAGCTGCCTCCAGCTCTGGGCTCCCCGCACCGCCTCTGTCCCCCACGGCCATGTATTTCTTTGGTTTCTGATTTGTCCATCTGCCTGTGGGTTAGCCCGAGCACATGAAAGCTGGATGTGTGTGTGTGTCTCCCTTCCTATCGTCTTGGAAAGCCTGCAAGCCATTTCTAGGGGTCTCAGTGTGTGCAGTGTGCTGGGCAGGCTCCAGGCACCCCATGACGCCTGCCTCTTGCTGTCCACCGGCTCGTGTGAGCCCCTCCCCTCGGGTGAATGAGCCCATCCCCCGTGTGGCGGGCCAGTTCGTGTGCTGAGGGAGGGGATGGAGGAGGCCCTGCTGCGTTGGGACAGGTCACTGCAAGCCCGGCGACTGTCCCAGGGGCCCTGCAGCAAAGGGGACATGTGTTCTCAGACGTGCCTTGGAGCCTCAGGGTCCCTCTCCCCTCAGGGGGCACCTGGGGGTCCCCAGCGCTTTGGCCTTTGTGCTGAGATGAAGAGGTTGCTTCTTGGAAGGGGCTTTACTAACACTTGGGAAGAGCTGCTGTGGGGCGCCAACCCCGTGCTGAGGTTCCCGTGACGGCCTGCCATCCAGGTTCAGGGTGCGGGGCGTGCAGAGCCGCCGGGCAGCGGCCCCCAGCCTGCCTTTCTCCGCTGAGCTCACTCTGGCGGGTATTTTCAGAAGCACCAGTGTTCCCACGAGTTCGCGCTTCTTCCCCCCCGAAGCCCCGGACAAGCACTTAGAACGCTTTTCTCCTGAACTATAAGCAGCGGCTAAGGTTCGCTTTAAAGACATGAACTGGGCCACGCCACGGGGCTGCAGTTTGATCCCAGGGAGCCTGGGCACTGTCCTCACTCCTCTGGCCGCTCGGCCCGTGAACACCCACCGACCAGCCCACGCAAGCATCTGATTCTGTGTCAAAGCATTTGTGCCACAAGCTCAGCAGTGGTTTCCGAGGGCCAGGAAAGCATACACCTGCCTCGTGACCTGCCCATCAGTGTCTCCATTTACTCACCCACTGCACCGCCGCCCCGCGCCCCCGGCCAGCCCAGCCCGAGACCCGCCTGCCAGCTCCGGCCCCAGGCGCTCAGTGAGTCTGCACACCCTCCCCGGCCTGGCGCCCCGCCTCCAGCCCCGTCCTCACCCTGAGCTGGGCTCCGTTTCCTGCCCGGGTCCCCGGCAGCCCCTCAGGGCCCCTGGTTCTGGCTGTACCTTTCTAATCCCCACCCCGGGAGTCAGGCCTCATCTCAGCGGGTCCTGCTTCCTCCAGGCCTGTCCTGAGCCCACCTTCCCTGCACCTGCTTCCGCAATGCCTTCCCGGAGCCCGGGGCTACCCCCTCGTCCTCCCGCACCCGTGCCCCAGGCCCGAGGATGGGCGCCCCCGGCCGCGGCCCCACACCCTGTCGGCCCCCCTTCTCACCAAACCCGGGACCACGAGGGGACCGGAGGTGAGGACGAGAGAGGAACCTGACGGCGGGGTGGCGGGGGAGCAGAGCCCTGGGGAGGAGGCCAGCACCGCCGGGGGCCCAGGCGGGTGGAGGCCTGTGCGGACCGAGCTCGCAGGCGCTGTGGGGGGGGGGGGGGAGTCTGCAGGCCCCTCCCGCCTCCGCCTGTTCACCCTTGGACCTGAGGGGACACAGCACCGCATAAGACCGCCTCGCACAGAAGAGCGCCCCGTGGACGCCTCTGTGGCAGCTTCCAAGGCCGCCCCCTCCACCCCCGCCCCGGGTGAGGCCTGTGACGGCCCTGCCTCCCAGCCTGTGGGCCCATCGCCTCCTTGGGCCACGGCCTACCTCTGTGGTTTTTCCCCGCTTCGGTGCAGGCCGGCAATCTTTGAGCAGAGACCCAGACACTGTGGATCTCACGTTGGCAAAGTGCCGGGTGTTTCTGTGCTCGAGGATTCGGTTAAATTACCTGATGCTCGTGAATCTCGCTTCGTAAGATTTGTGAGGTGGGACCAGAGCAGTGTTTGCTCCAGGACTCTTTATTTTCCACCAGTGAACGCTTCTGTGAATCTACCCAGGGCCCAGGAGTCGCGAGCTTTTCTAATCTGGCTGGACGGAGGTTTCCTTTCAGCCTCTCGCTGCCCCTTTCCCGCCCTCAGGTGGTTTCCACACACACGTGCTGCAACCAGGAGGACGCACGTGGGACCCTCCTTCCCTCTCCTGGTGACTCTCCGGCACAGGGAACCAGACTGGACGTTCTCACCACCAGGGCCTCCCCACGCCCTGCCCACCCCCGCCTACGGACAGCTGCCGTGGGGACACAGCGGACAGACTGTAATCAGGATGAAGGATTGTTCGCGATCACGCAGCTGTGGACAAGTTTCCCAAAATAAGGACTTGTGGAGAGAGATGAGCAACTTAGCACTCGCCATCAGAAAAGGAAAGGGATGGAAAAACCCAGCAGGCTGCAAAAGTAGCAGGAGCCTCACGTGGAGAAGCGCGTCATGGACTTGCCCCTTCCCCCGTGGGTGTCGTGGCCTCAGCCTCCTTCCGCGTCCTGAGACCTTCCAATGCGTACAGGGTTACGCTAGTCCCTGCTTTGACCCTTAGATGTCAAGGACCCGCAGGCTGGTGAGGCTGTGTCCTCACAACCCTGCTTGGATGACCACCCCGGCCTGGACGGCACATCCATGCAGACCCCGTCCTGAGGGCCACGGTCTACAAGGCGTTTGGACCGAGCACAGGACAGCTGCCACCTGGGAATGTTCTTCCCTGCAGAGAGAACCCTCCACAGTGGCGTGGAGGAAAGCGGGGCCCCGGCTGCAGCAGGGGAGTCTCCGGGAGCCACTTCAGGGGATGAGTAGGACGCCCCCATTGCACAGCAGCCAGCTCGGCTTCAGGCCAGGACACCCCCAGGATTCCAGAGGAGCGAGTGGGAAATCTCCCCGTGGCTCCAAAGCCGGACCCTGGAGCGGCAGCCCTGGTCTGGACACAGCTGGTCTGGACGTAGCCGGTCTGAGCCCCTCGATGGGCCAGTGCTGGCGGCTCCTCTCCGGCCAGGCCCCCAGGGGAGACGCGACGACCCTGGACCCCTGAGCCCGGCGGGGCCGACACTCTGGACCTGACGGGGCTCCTTGCCGGGTGGGCACTAAACGGGCCTGAACTGTGTCCCAGGGATGCTTTCTGACCACGGGGTGGACGCTCTGCCCCACTGAGCAGAGCTTCTCCTCAGACCCCAGCTCTGCCTATGCCTGCCCGGGACCCTGGGCTGTACGTGTCCATGGCCCTCGGTCTGGGCAGTGGGTCCCTCCTCGTGGGGCACAGGGCACGGTTCCAGGCGGAAGGAGCATCTCCAAACCTGCACCTATGGGAACCACCTGTGTGGACGCCAGGCCCACAGCTCCATCTCCCAGGCTCCATCATGGGGGGTGAGGAGGGGGGATGCCAGCCTCACCAATACCTGTTAGCGCCCATCCTTCCACATTTCCACATCCCAGTGCGTTTGACGTTACAGCTGGGTTTTTTTTGTTTGCTTTTTTGCGGTACACGGGCCTCTCACCGCTGCGGCCTCTCCCGTTGCGGAATACAGGCTCCGGACACGCAGGCTCAGCGGCCATGGCTCACGGACCCAGCCACTCTGCAGCACGTGGGATCTTCCCGGACCAGGGCACGAACCCGTGTCCCCTGCATCGGCAGGCGGACTCTCAACACTGCGCCACCAGGGAAGCCCCTACAGCTGGTTTTGACTCACGTTTCCCTACTGACCAGCAATGCTGCACATCTTTAGTGCATGGAATAGCCATTTCTGTATCTTCTTTGATGAGAGAACTATTCAAACATTTCGCCTACTTTCTATTTGGGTTATTTATCTTATTGAGTTGTAACAGCTCTTTATATATTCTGGATACAAGTTCTTCCTCAGATATATGATTTCAATTCTTTCCTTCAGTCGACAGCTTCCCTTTTCATTTTTATGTCTTTTGAACTTGTTGTGCTTTCTGTATCTAAGAAATCTTTGCCTAACCCAAGGTCATGAGGTCCCAAGGTATTACTCCTATGTTTTCTTTTAAGAGTTTTATAATTTGAGTTCTTCGATGCATTTTGATCCCATTCATCTTTTTATATAAATCCTTCTTCCTGCCCGTGGATGCTCACTGTGCCAGTCACGTGTTGAGAAGACTGACCTTTCCCCAGTGAATTACTTTTGCGCCTTTGCTGGAAATCAGCTGACGGTGAGTGTGAGGGTTTATTTCTGGACTCTGGATTCTGTCCCACTGATGTACGCTCTGTCCTGTGCCAGAACCAGTCTTGATGACTGTAGCTTTGCAGTACGTTTTTTAAACTCATTTCGTTCTTTTTCAGGATTGTTTGTCCTCCCTGAGGCCTTTTATTTCCACAAAGCAGGATTGGTTTGTCAGCTTCCACAGACGCTGTTTCTTGCTGGTGGTGTCAGAACCTTCCTCCGAGCTCTCTCGCTGATGCCCACCCTGAGCCCCATCTCGGGGTCTGCGGGTCCACAGCTGCGCTGATGCGGTGTTAGCCCCGCGGTGGTGGAGCGACTGCAGGAAAAGGGGCTTCCGCTGGTCACCGGGCCGGGGTCTGGCCTGTGTCCTCGGGCTTGGTTCACGGCGTCTCACGTCCTCCAGCGAGGGCACTTGGGGAGCTGAAGGTTCCAGATAGTCTAATCGGGGCGTCTAGATAAGGCCTAAGGGGGCGGCCGAGGGGCACCCCTGGGGTCTCCTCACCAAAGAGCTGAGCATGACAGGTGGATTTTAATTTTCTCTGTAAACAGCCTCAAACCAACATACAGCGTGGAAGCTCCCACAGCCCTTAGTGCCGCCAAACTGGCCCAGGTGTGGGTCTCGGGAGAGGAGCCGCAGCCCCGTCTAGAACCTGGGGCCGACACCAGAGCAGCTTGACGCCCCAGCCGAGGGAGTAGAGGGACGTGGGCTCCGGCCCCAGCATCCAGGGCCACTTGGGGAAGCACGTGGGCGCGGCCCCGGCAAAGGCACGTCTGCCCCCGGCCTGTGTCTCCTACACGAAAGCCCAGCGTCCGGGTCCAGCCTGGCTTGACGGGTGTGTCCAGGCTAGCTTATGGCAGATCACTTCCTCGGAGTAGTGAATACATATGAAGATACTTGTCCCCAGCTCTCCGCCATTTTCAAGGCTTCCGTACCTTCTGTGGTCTAATGTCCACGGTCTCAAGCGCAGCGACGTGTGGCTGGGCTTGAGTGTCTCCTGTAGAAGGATCACCATCACTCCTTCTGTCTCCAGACATCACAGAATAACTGGATTAGCTTTGTCAGCAGGGGCCTCGCTTGGACTTTCAGAACCAAAGCGTCTGCGAGGATTAATTCTGTCTGAACTGTGCTGGTAACTGTGTTCCCATTGCCACCTTTCCTGGGGCTTGATGTGTCACCAAGCAGCAACAACACAGGCTCCTCCGGAAAAGGCAGGGTGCTGCCCGGATTTCACCGTCTTTGTTTCTGTACTGTCGTGGTCTTCTCTAGATTCACATTTTGTATACTCTACTTTCAAAGCACTTTGAAGGGAGGTTTTTTTAAGGATCATTTTTGCCTGGAGCAGAAACAAAGAAACCTCCTGTTAAAAAGTGCCAATAAAATAGATGTCTGGATGCACGCTGAGGATTTTCTGTGGCTAATGGATTTTAAGAGCCTGGATGTAAGAATCATTTTTGGCAAATGGGTCTAAACTATTTATACGTGAAAAGCTGCCATGATGATCTGGACGTTTCCCAGAGTGGGCAGCGCAGGCGAGGGGGTGGCCGGGCTGATGCACATGTGTCCCCCCTCTGGGGCACACGTGCCCTCCCCGTGCGCCAGGGCGGGGGTCTGGGCCCGGCCCGGGGCTGGATGGATAGGGTCCTGACCACGTGGCACCAGGACAGGGAGCCCCTGCCCTGAGCCCTGGGTGCCGTGAGAGGCCCCAGGGTGCTAGTCACCTGCCCTTCACCCTCACCTGGGGGGCAGGGGCTGTCCATCTGAAGCCTGACCCAAGCCCCACACCCGGTCACACCCCCAGGAGCCGGCCCTGCCCACAGGGGCCCCAGGGGCAGGACAGAGTGCCGTTAGGGGTGCCTTCTGGGCAGAGTCAGAGTTCGGCGGCACCTTCCCCTACGACCCTTGGCCTTGGCACCCAGAGTGGGGGCAGGGCGGCTCCCACCAGCACAGGGGTCACCAACCTCCGACTGGTCCCGGGACTCCTGGCGCTGAGGGTTGGCAAACCCCAGGCGGTCTCAGCGGGTCTGTGGGAGCAGCAACCTTGTTGGGGACGGGGTCTCCTGTGCCGGCCCTCCCCCCATCACCTCTGAAGAGGTCATCACCATGATTACCTCAGCGAAATTCCCTTACCTTTCCTGCAAGGCTTTCACTCAAGAAAATGAATTATTTAGTAAAGTGTAATTTTTCCTTACTGTGCTGAGTTTCATGCCCTCCTGGGGGTGACCCCTGAGGTTTTCTACAAAACCCACCCTCTGAGCCCACGGGAAGCTCCCACGTGGTGATGGAGGTGCTGACCACCTGGGCCTGAGCTCCACTAAGGCCTCAGTGCTGTCGGCGCTGGAAGAGCCTCCTGCGGCCCAGGCCAGGCCTGCCCCGCGTCCCTGGACCAGCCGAGGTCTTTGTTTGCCTGGATAGGCACCTGGCCCTGGACAGAGCAGAGGCCACCTCCTCCCCACATCTGCCCTCCGTTCCCCGCTCCCTCCAGACCATCTTGTTCAGCAGTTCAAGGCTGAGACCATGATGACAGGACAGGTCGGCCGAGAGTCCGGTGCTGGGGCTGCAGGTGTCCTCGCGGTGTGTATTCGTCAGCGTCGCCAGCTGCCGTAACAAACGTCCCCGAGCGTCAGCACAGTTTTACTTCTCACTCACGTCCCATCCAGGCCAGTCGAGCGGCCTTGCCTCGGCGGTCACTCAGGGACCCAGGCTCCGTCCAGCACACACGGGCCAGGACAGCCTTGGGGCATGGTGGGCCATCGGCAGCCCAGGAGCGTGGCCCAGCGCCTCTGCCCACCCCACAGCCTCCAGGCTTTAATTGTTCTGCATTGTTGTTATTATGCTGTTGATACCATTTTGCTGCCGGTTAAACAGATCTGACAGCTTTCAGGAAGTGGGGATTTCCTCTGGATCTGTGTGTGACAGCTGTGAAGTGCAGAGCGACTGACCTCCCATGTCCCCCGCCATGGGACCTTCCTACACTGCCCCTGGCGCCTGCCCCTGGCCCCGAGTGGGCTGTGAGCACCTCCCCTCCCCTTCCTCCCCCCTTCCACGTGCAGGGTGCCCCCTACGGCTGAGATGAGAGCAGAGACTGGGAGGCCCCCAGCTCCCCACCCCGTGAAGCGGCCACAGAGGAATGAGGGGACTCAGAGAAACGTAAAGCATGAGGGTGAAGGAGGGAAAGGCAAGGATTAAAACAAGTACCTGTGAGACACATGCTCGGAACCAAAGTCACACTTAAGTTTTTGTGAGAAGTTCTAGTGCCGTCAGATTGTTCATTTCCGAATTATGTAGAAAACATCCTCATGTCTGAAGCACAGATAACTTTTAAAATCTGGGTTTCTATAGTTAATGAAAATAAGGCATCATCCAGTCATGGGTTGCAGCTGCTGCTAAAATGCGACACAGTTTTCTATTCTTAGTTGACTCTGGTCACCCCGGCCAGCGACCACCTTTAATTGCGTGCTGGGGTCGGGGTTTCCCCGGAGCCTTCGAGTGTCGATGGCGACGCCCCGTGTGCCACAGCTGTGGCCTCCCGACACGTGGCAGCGTTCACCCCCAGAGGTCAGATCTCGGTGACGGCGAGCGGGGGTGTCAGGGCCTGCCGTCAGCGCAGCGCCACTGGGTTTCTGGAGGCCCGGCTGCCGAAGCCGAGCGCCGCCCGCGCGCCGTCGGGAGCAGGGATGCCGGCCACGTGTGGAGCAAGCAGAGCAGAGCGTGTGCTCCGACACAGCCCCCGCCGGCCCTTCCCGATGAGGTTTTCTTAGTTAGACCTGCGCGTGGCTCAAAACGTAAAAGAAAAACCAGGAGGCCAGCGCCTCTTTCAAGGACCGTGCGGTGAAGCCCGGAGGATGTGGTGCAGCTACCCCCAGCCCCCAGCCCCTGCCCTCCAGCCTAACTGCCCTTTGCCCAAGGTGCTCCGTGATCCCGGCCTTTCCATCAGCTCCAGCGTGACTGAAACGGCCCGGAGACAGCAGCGGGCATGCGACTGCCCCTCGTGCCCGCTGGGCTGGGCGCCCCGGGCCTTGACACAGAGGGAAACCAAGTCCTGGTCACCAGGGCGGCACGGGGCCACCCCAGTCCCGCCCAGACCCCGGCTGCAGGCTTCCCCGTTGTGGGGGGGTCTCCCCGGGAGCGCGCTCGCAAGGCAGCCTCCAGGGACCGTAAAGTGGTCGTGTGGGGCTGCAGGGGTGCTCAGCAGGTGTCCCCTGACCCAAGGAGGGAGAAGGGGGCCCCCCACGGAACCACCAGCGTCCAGTGGCCTCAGCACTGATGAGGATTTCCCAAGAACTCTTCTCCTTCAAGACGATACGTTAGTATTGTCATCACTATTGTTTTTAACCCAGGACAAAGTTCAGAAACTGAGGGGGAAAGCCAGAGCATGGAAAAGACTGCAGGGCTCTGCGCGAGTCAGGCCCAGCTGCAAGGCGAGCCCGGCCCCCCACCAGGCCTGGCCTCCAGCCTCCGCTATATGTTTACCCCAGGCAGCGGCCAAGCCCAGGACCTGCTGGTCTGATGAAGCTGGGGCCCGTCTGAGGGGGCGTCTTACCACGTCCAGCGGCCCACAGATGCCCTGGCAGTGTGTGGAAGGCCCCTTCACTGCACGAGCCCTCTGGCATCTCCCTCTGGGCCTGGACACCCGGACGGCCCACGTCAGGACCAGCCGGCTCGTGCAGCTGGGAGAACGTCCAGGACCAGGACGAAGAGTCACCGTGAAAATCTCCAGGAAATCTTCCCCAGCTCCCGCTCAGAGGGCTTCACACGGAAACGCCCTGAAACGCGCTCTAAACCGCCTCCAAAGACAGAAGCCGGGAGTGCCTTCCTGTGCGTCATGTGGACACAGCACAGACGGGGCGGGCCCTCCCCAGTGTGTCTTTTCCTAGAGGACCTGGCCAGCATGCCGGGCACTTGGAGGAGATAAATGACTGCGACTCTGAAAGGTGTCCTCGGCCCACACTGGGCGGCCGCCCCACCCTTTGGTCCCTGCAGACCCCAGAGAGCGTGGGCTGTCTGAGGGGCACACAGATTCCAGGCGGCAGCTACGTCCCGAGCTGCCCACTCTCCACGTGGTCCTGCCCCGAGGAGACTGCCCACCTGATGCAGGCACGTGGCCACGTCTTAGTCCCGGAGAGCTGGCTCCGTGAAAGGCAAGCCAAGCTTGGCTTCTCGGGCCCAAGGAAGGCTCTCGTCCCTGGGATGGGCCCGGGCCTAGCACCTCCTCAGGCCCAGAGGCTGCTGTCTCCCAGCTTAGCCAAGGCTGTTCCTTAGGCCCTGCTCGTCTTTGGGAGAAGTGAAGGGGCAAGTGCCCTGCTGGGCCCTCTGCAGCTGGGCCACAGGCCCGGCCACTGAGCATCCAGGAGACCACACCCTGGGCCATGTGGTTTTTAAACAGCCGGAGCACATGTCCACATACTCATTAGCTCAGCAGATGAGCTTCTGCTTTGATGGGTCTTTTCAAAAAAGGGCCTAAAGAGCGGCCAAGAGGCCAGAATGCTTCCTCCACATCTTGAGCGCTGCTGAGACAGCATCTGGGCGGGCATCCGGCTCGTCCCCACACGTGGGCAGAGAGGCCAGGAAAGAGGGCAACCATCAAGTTGGAATTTCAGATGAACGTGAATAACTTTTTTTAGTTTGTCCCTTGCAGTATTTGGGACATGCTTATACCAAAATAATGTTGATCTGAAATTCAAATTCAACTGGGCATCCTCGGCTTTGTTGCTAAATCTGGCAACTCTTTGCAACAGTCCTGTGAGGCAGAGAGGCAGGTAAGACCTGGGGCAGCTACCCCGTGTTTATAGATACAAAACAAGAAAGGAGAGGCTGCGTCACTGCTTGAGGGCCCACGGCCCCTCAGCAGCCCAGGGCCCACGCTCAGGCCACTGGATGGTCACTGCTGGGGGCTGGGGGCTGGGGGCCCAGCACACGGAGTGGAGGGTCCTCCATCAGCTCTGACCCAGAGGTCCGGATGGAAAACTTATCATTCCTTCTTCCACGGGATGAAGGGGAAGCATCATCTTTCCATGTGAGCTGATCCGGGGGCCACAGCTGATGCACAGCTTCTGAGAACGCCCCCCCACCAGCCGCGTCAGTCAGGAGCTCTGGGAACAGCCCGTGCCCACCTCCCACCCTGGGACATTTGGGATTAGACTGTGAGGAGCCCACCGGAGTGGGGTCTGGCTGCCAATGCACCATCTGCTGTAAAGGTGGGCAGAGCAAGAGACGGGAGGGTTCTTGACCCTCTGTCCTCCCTGAAAACAGGAGAGAGGCCCTCCCACCTGACGTGGGAGGTGGCAGCTCTGCCCAAGGCTATCTCAGCAGGCGTTGGTCACGGCTGTTCTCCGGAGCATCTGACCGTCTTCTGCTCTTGTCTCATTTGGAAAATGTGGGCGTCTGTCCTGCATGTTCGGGGTTCTATTCACCAGCTCTGCAGGTGACATGCTGTCCCAGTGCTGCCCACCCTGTGCCTGCTGCCTGCGTGTCACCGAACCAAACTTGGGTCCACTCGCCTGCCCACAGTAAAGCCAATCTACTGACCCCGGTTGGTGGGGAAGGAAAGTGCAGTGTTTATCGCAGGAGCCAAGCAAGGAGTCCAGCCAGCTAGTACTCAAAAGGCCTGAACTCCCCGAAGGCTCTCAGGAAAAGCTTTTCAAAGACAGGGTGAGGGAGGGTGGGCTGTGGGGTGTGATCAGCTCGTGCACGCTCTTCTGATTGGCTGGTGGTGAGGTCATCGGGAGTCAACGTCATCAGCCTTCTGGTTCCAGCTGGCCTGGGGTCTGCGTGCTTGTGGGCAGCGTGCAGTTAACTTCCGCCTGGAGGGGGCTTCAGTATCTGCAAAACAGCTCAAGGACGTAGCTCAGAATAGTATCCATAGCCCTTGAGGAGGAACTAAAGTCCTTGATCTGTTTAATGGCTAAACAATTAATATTTTGTCTTGTTTAACTGTTTTCCTTTGCTTCTGCATTTTCTCATTTGTTTGATTAAATTTACTCTTTGGAACTCGGAGAAGGCTAAAGTTTTTCTACAGACAGGAGTCAGGCGGAGGGTGGGGGTGGTGTCTGTCCTGGGAAGGCCCCCACGCAGCGTCCTGCTGGGTTACACACAGGCCTCGAGGCTCCTTGTGGATCCCGTGCCCATCCCACCCCAGGCCCTGCAGAAGGGCTGCTTCCCTTTGCTGTCCGTGGTCCCGGCCCTCCGTACCTAGCGCAAACTGACACGGTGTGACCGCCTGAAATCTGGCCCAGAGGCAGGGCTGTGGTTCCCTCCCCGTCCAGCAGCCAGAGGCAGGCTCTATGTGCACCAGAGAAAACCAGAGAACAAGCTGAAAAGAGCCCAGATTCTAAAGCAGGTTCTGCTCTCAGAGCCAACACCTGCTGGGAAACTTTCCCCATCACCATTTCGAAGCCACTCAAGGAGGTCATTTGAGCGAAGGTGGGAGGTTAGCCCTGTCGCGGACGGTGGTCACTGTCTCGACCCAGGTCTCAAGGCTGGGAGGTAGGGCGTGTGCCCATCCGTGGACGCCTCCATCTTCTGGACCGTGGTCCGAGGTTCTGAGGGTTCCACACCCTCCACGCCTGGGCGGCCATTTCTCTGTGGGGGAGGGGCTTCTCACGACTCCACTGGCCACTCCTGGCCACCCGGCCACGGTAGCGGCCCCGCAGGTCCCCACGTCCTGGGATGCTTGCTTGTGTCTCCTGTTCAATGGGCTGTGGTCTATTCGGTGCTTCTGTTTCCCTTGGAATTTATCAGGCGGTGTTTCTCCAGCCTGAGGCACAGGCTTTACTCAGAGCTCCAGCTCTGGAAGCTGGATGAGCCAGCCTCTGCTACCCTCGGGCTGGTTCTGCCCAGCGGTCCCTCCAGGTCAGGAACTCCGCAAAGCCCCATGGGGTCCCATCTGCAGAGGCCGGAGAGCCCCGACCCGGGCCTTTCCCGCCCTCACCTGTCCTGGCCGAGAGAGAAGAAAGTCCAGGAGGGGGCGACAGGTGAGGACCAGCCTGTTGGGCAGACTCAAGGGCGCGAGGACCCCCACCGGCTCCTGTGTATCTGCTCCACGTGCACCAGGCAGGGCTCCTGTGACCTGCCCCTGCCCCGCACCCCTCCCAGCCCTGCAGCCCAGGCCCCCGCGTGTCCCCCATTTAAGGCCCCGGGAATGGGGCGAGTGCCAGACTCCGGGGCACCCACGCAGGGGTCCCACCTGATGGGCACAGACATGGACTCGTGCTGGGCCTGCCATGCAAAGACGCCTCCTGAATCCTGCTGGACGTGGCTCCCACGGGGCCAGGTCATGCACGCTTCAACCACGGGGCCTCCTTGGGGGCTAGGATGCCGTCTGCTTTTAGGTCCAGTCTTGACGGCAAACAGACTGTGAACTCAGAGCTCATCTTCCTGGGAAGTCTGCGCGTCTCGTCTCGCGGGCGGGGTCTTCACGAGGGGGTGCTCCGTGAAGCCCGGCAGTTTTCAACCGTCTCCCTCGAGGGCCCCAGGTGGGCGGCAGAGGGGGGAGGGGACCCGCAAGGCCCTGGCTGTGGACGGCTGTGCCGAGGGCGCCCAGCACCCCCCCAGAGATGCCTAGGAGATCCATGACCCTCCTCACAGAGGGACATCCAGCGCAGGAAGTCAGGGAAATTCGGAAACTACCCACGAGAGGGCCGGCCCAGCTGCTGCACAGCCCGGCCTGAGCCTCCCGGGAAGCTGGTTAGCGCAGCTGCCAGCCCTCGCCTGCTTGTCCTCCGGGCCGTGTGGGGTCAGCCACAGGCCCAGCCACGCTGAATCCCCCGGGGCCTGGCAGTCGGAGGTGACCTGGGTCCCAGGAATTGGAACTCATGCCAGAACCGTCACGGAGGCTTCATGGCAGATTTCAGGTCAGAATAGGGGACACAGCTGAGCCCTGAGGACTGCGGACTCTGAGGGCGGGTGAGGGACCTCCAGGGGCCGTGGGTGGCCGGGTGGCCACGGGATCGAGACCCCAGCTCTGGAGGGGTGCCGGGCCCTCCTGGTCACCCCTCCTGGCCGTCAGCAGAACGCTGCCCTCAGGTCTGCTGGCTCCCAGGAGGAGGGCTGGGGCTATGGGTAGTGACTCTGCTTTCCTGAGGTCAGCAGATGCCCCCACTCCCGGGCCGGCCTGTCCAGGGCGGAGGCGAGGCCAGGAGAGTGGTCGGCACAGGCCCGAACCTACCTTTGCCGGGCCTGAAGCCTCAGGGATGAAGAAGGGGAGGCGCAGGGGCGAGGGGCGCAGGGGCGCAGGGGCGACTCGGGAGCCCAGTGCAGCACCCACGTGGCCGGGCCAGTCGGGGGTCCCTGTGGGGGGAGCCAGGAGGACAGAACCTCCAGGGACAATCCACAGAGCCTCGGGCAGCAGCACAGCGCGGGCGGCGGAGCTGGTGGACGACCGAGAGGCCTGGGTGGACTGAGGGCACCTGCGACGGGACCGGAGTGGAGCTGGCCACTCCCGCACACCTGCTCTTTGGGTCGTCCCAAGGCCCTCACCCAGGCGCCACTGGGCCCCCCACCTGGGCTTCTGCAGGGGCGGCCAGGCCGTCCCCTCCGCGTCTGCCCGCAGGCGCAAGCCGGCCCTTGGACGGTTTTCTCGTCTCTGCTGCAGTTTTCACTAACCTCCCGCAGCCCAGATGAAATAGCTCTGCGGCCAGGGTCTCACCCCACAGAGAGCGCGCGAAATACCCGACGTGCCTTTAAGCTCCCAGAGAAGAAGGACACCTCGCCCAGAGGCTGCGAAGCGGAGCAGGATACCTTCCTGGTTAATTAAAACAGCGCAGCTTACCAGCAGGACTCTGCCCGGTTACATAAGCAAGTTCCCGCTCCCAGGTGGGAACCCTGCCTCGGGCTGGGTACCGAGGGGCTCCTAGGGTCCCCCCGTGGGGTCCCAGCTGGGAAGTGAGGTGTCCTGGCAGGGGGTGCATGCCTCCTGACGCTGAGAGGGCTGGAAGGGACAGACCCTGAGGAAAGGGCACAGCCTCCCCGGTGTGTGAACCTGGCTCTGTAGGACAGACCCTGATGCCACCCAAGCCCACAGGCCCAGCCACTGGGAAGGTTCAGGCCTTTGGGAGGGTCCCTTCAGCCGGGTAATGACGGCACCCGCCCCCAACCCGCTCGGCTCTCTGGTCACAGGCCTAGCGCTCAACCTTGAGGGCCAGGGCAGCACTGCATCCCCACCTGGGTCCTACCTGCCTTGCACGGGACCCCTGGGGGAGGGGGAAGATGGTGCGGCCACCAGGCAGAGGAGGTGCTCCCCGGGGCCCCTGGACAGAGCTGCGTGTTCCGGCTGATACCATCCCGGCGCCCAGCGCTGTTCCAGACGACGGCGGCCACTCCCGTGCACTGAACGCCACACGCAGGAGTCACCACACAGGACCCCTCGTCCACCACGGCTGCCTCAGCTCCTGGAGCGTCCCCCCTCCCCGGACCGGCAACTCCCTCCTGGGTCCCTGCAGGAGGGTGGAGCTCTGTGCCATGTCACCCACAGCAGCTCAGCTCAGCTGCCACCCACGCATGGACGATGGACTCAGCCAGGGTGAGACCCAGAGTCCACGGGAGAACCCGTCTGCTCCAAATGTCAAAGACACAGGCACAGGGCACGGAACACGCGCACACGCGTGTGCACACACACATTCATACACACGCACACACACCCCCATGTACACAACACGCATCGTCCATGTGTGCGCTCACCCGTGCAAACACACTGGTGCCCATGTGCACGTGCGCGCACATTGGTGCACACCTACACGCATTCATGCTCCCTCGTGCACACACGAGCACACCCCCATGTACACCGTCCCCGGGAGTCATCTGCTCCCAGCACCGACCCTGCAAGTTGAAATTTCTCAGCTGAAACCTCAGGGCAGCTCACCTGGAGTCTGTTCCTCCAGCTGCCAGGACCAGAGGGCAGACCAAGTGGGTAAGCAGGGAGGTGGCCCTGTGCGGGGATGCCAGGCCGTGTCCCCAGGGCTCTCCCCGTGGGCTCCTGTTTGGGGAAAAAAGGAGGTCTTGGCCCGCTGGACATTCTTCCCCACTGAAACCCAGACTGCCTATCTGAGTTAATATGATGGTTTTATACAAGGTGGAGGTTTTTTAATGAAGGGATGTTTCTACCCTGAAATAATATCGTTTTGTTTTTGTAAAGTCTATAGCGGCGTCTCTGTGCCTTTCTGTTCAGGGCAGCTTTATTGAGCTACGAGGCTGGAGCTTCGCTCTGACATCAGCTCAGTGACAACCGGGGCTGCCCCAGCAAGACGCACTTTCTGCGCAAATGAAAAAATACCTTTTCACAGATTGAGATGAGAGGTGACGCTGTTTTGCGTCTGAAGTGTTTCCTTTTCCGTGTGGTGTAAAGGATCCTCTTCTGCACCGTCCACACTGAGTATGGATCACCCCCGAGGCCGCCCTCGGCGTGTGGGTCCTCGAGCCCCTTCCCACCACACCTCCACGCTCTGTGCTGCTGGTGTCCTGGGCTCGGGGACCCAGCGTCGGCTCCTGTGGGGACGGGGCATGGCCGAGGCCTGGGGCTTCTGTAGCTGGAGGTGGCAGCAAACCCGACCCCAGGTGGCCACCGGCTGGAGGAACAGACTCGAGAGGGACATTGGCCGAGAGGGACCCCTGTTCTCCCACCACGGGAAGGGCTGTGGGCTCCGCGGACCTCGTGAGGTGCCACGTTAGTGTCGGGACAAAGGCCGAGGCCGGCCTCCCGGAGTCGATGCAAGTGAGGAAGAACGCAGGCCGGAGGTGGTGCTGCGTCCTCAGAGGGGCCTGGCGTCACCACGTCCTGCAGGGAGCAGGGTGCCCTGCACTCCTGCGGAGTCTGCACCGGGCCCTCAACAGAGCACTCACATCCCGTGTGTTTGGGCCGGAAACGTGTGCTGAGAAGCGTCTGCATGTGTGGACAGCGTCTTCGGGCAGCACCCTCTTTGGGACACAGAGGCCAAGATGGGCCTTTCGGAGGGCGTCGGGTCTGAACCTGGGTCTTCGGCCCTCGGCCTCAAAGGGACCTCGCGCCTGGTGGCTTGTCCCGACCTCACCAGCCATCAGAGCTGTGCCACTGCTCCTGCCACTGGGTTCCGTCAAGGCTTAAAGGATGGACCGCATCAGTAATGCGGGCCTGGCAGGCCGGCTCAGCCCTTCCTTACAAAGTCTAAACCACGTTAGCACGAGTGGTCCTGACGGATGCCCGACTCTCCCCGTACACGCGTCCTGGGGAAAGGCCAGGCTGGTCTCCAGCAACCCGGTCCGCATCGGGCACGTAAAGCCAGAGTGTAGGTTCCTTGAGAAGGTGAAATGCTTCCCGGGCAGGGAGTTTCTGGAGGCCGTCTGGGGGTCTCTGCCGGGCAGCAAGATGTGTGTGTACCCGCCCCAGGTCTGTGCACCTCTCCTGCCGGCCCCGCTGGTGGGGCCCCGGGCCAGGGGGTGGGGTGGGGAGGGAGGACCACCTGCAAACATCTGAGTTATCTCGGGATCAGGTGAGTAGGTGGCGCCAGCCTCGTGTTTTTTTGTTTGTTTGTTTGTTTTGCGGTACGCGGGCTTCTCACTGCTGTGGCCTCTCCCATTGCGGAGCACAGGCTCTGGACGCACAGGCTCAGCGGCCACGGCTCACGGGCCCAGCCGCTCCACGGCATGTGGGATCTTCCCGGACGGGGGCACGAACCCGTGTCCCCTGCATCGGCAGGCGGACTCTCAACCACTGTGCCACCAGGGAAGCCCCAGCCTCGTTGTTTTTAAACTTTTTTCTCCACCAATTGAACACATTGTCTCTGAAAGCTCTAAATAGGCTCCTTTGTCTCCAGGGAGCGCGAACCGTCACGTAAAGCCTGTCCTGCCTCTCAGCGGCCTTCAGCCGCGGCTCTGACCACAGTATCGGGGGACGGCTCCTGGCCCAGCCCAGGCTGGGGCTGCTTCTGAAGCGCCCGCTGCCCCTCAGGTGTCGGCACCTTGTGTGCGGATTCCGTGTGTGTGACGACAGTCAGGCTGGAGCCCCCAGGACCCCCTTACAGCCACCGCGACTTCCTCTGCCACCGTCGCTGGTGGGCGGCCAGGACGTCCGGTCTGTGTCTGTGAAGTACTTCCACCTGGACGCTTCCTGCTGGGAAGATCCCCTGAGGGACACTCGGTGTGGGCTTGGCCCTGCACCACCCCAGCAAGGCTCAGGTGTGAGGGTCCCAGGAGGACGGCCTGACACACCCCCAGTCCAGCCGGGCTGACCACCTTCTCGTTCCTATAAAATTCAGAACGGCGATAGGCAAGCTGTGAAGAGTTCATTAAATGTTCTAGGCGACCATCGGGTTTCTTTGAAGCTGCCCTTGAATTTCTTGAAGACACTGTGCTCTCCAGTGTGATGTGAGTAACACAGGGCGCGTCTCCTAGAATAAGACAGCTCTGAGTGATCATTAACCTCGAGAAAAGGAGGATGCGTCAAGTGAGACCCACTCAACGAGGCGGCCCAGATTGCCCCGTGTCCCGTAGGAACATGATGGTGGCCGGCCTGTCCGGCCCTTTGCTGGGTGGTGGGGGGTCGGGATGGGAGAAGCGCTTGGCCCCCGAGGGGCACCCCTCTGTCGGGTCACGTCCCCAGTGCATGGGTCCCCAGTGCCCAGGACACGCCACGGGGCATGGGGGCTGTGGGGCACCTCTTCATCCCCCTTGGTGAGAGCTCCACGGCCCACAGCAGGCTCCCAGGGCTGCCCACCAGCCCCTTCACATCAGCAGGGGCCCGGCCCTCACAGGCACCCACCCACCACCCCGAGGCTCCTTGTAGGACTGCTCCTGGGCTTGCTCAAAAGGACAAGCAGGCTGGGGGAGGGCAAGAGTTTCACTGGCCGTCCAGAGGGCGTGTGTTTCCGCAAAGTAGCTGCTGAGTCAGGAGGGGGCGCAGGCACCTGAGCGCCAGGCGGGCGGCGTCCAGGCTGGAGCTCCAGCCCCTCATACGTATGCAACGGGCTGTGCACAGCCCCCTTCGCGGGAGGCCCAGGCCGGGTGAATACTTAAGCTTCCTAAATAAAACATGAGAGAGTCGGATGGACCCGCAGACTGGCCTTGCCTTTTTTCTGCAGTGAAAATACTGAACTGGGTGCCACGTGGCCTGTGCCGGGTCACGCGCACAGATGCAGAGGCCGCTCTCGAGTCTGACTGCAGCCTCCCCTTGGCTCTGACCCACAGGCCGCAAACCAGCCAAACCACTGGCCACTCACCTGGTCCTGAGCTGTCAGAACCCGACAGTGCACAGGGGAGGTGCACGGTGGGGGGGTGCCCATCGCCTCTCGGGGAACGCGGGGTCACAGCCGCCTGTGTTAAGGTTCGGCCAGGCCTGTGGTTTGGGTTTTCACACGGATTTTGGAGATCCCCACCCCCCACCCCGCCCAGCACAGCACCATGCCCACAGCTTCCAGCATCCCACTTCCTGTTCCAGGACCCGTGAGCATCCTCCAAGGCCGCTGTCAGCCCCACAGATGGCCGTCCCACGGATCAGAAGCCCCACTGCCCACGCCTCAGTCCTGGGGCGTCTGTAAGGGGTTGCCGTGGAAATCGCACCCTCCCCAGACACAGCTCCAGCGACGGGCAGGTCAGGAGACACTCGCAAAGTCAGCCGGAGACCAGACTTTGGAACCCGCGGTTTCAACACCAGCACGTCTCCTCGGGTGGGACCTGCTCCTTGCCCGGCCCCCAGTCTCAGGGGCTGGATGTTCTGGTTAAAAATAAAACTTTAGAAGTCCATCACCCAAGCCGGCGTCGAGAGAGCAGCACAATACATCCGCACAGAAACCCTAGGAGCCCCGGCACCGAAGCCGGACCTGGTGATGACACCTCCTTTGCTTTAACACCAAAAGGCTTGTTAAAATCCTGCAGCTTCTAACAAAACCCAAGGACGTGCTGTCAGCGTGTGATGATCAAATGGAGAGGAGGACACATCCCTCGTTACTGATCCTGCCTTGCAGGCCACTCCGCTTCATCCCGAGGCACCTATGGAAAGCCTGCTGCTACCTCTGGCATCTGAAGGCCCTGCATCAGCACCATGAGACCTCGCCCCGGCTGAGCCCTCATCCAAGAAGCCGCCTTTGAGGACATGTCCACAGTCGGGGACCCTGAGGTCCGCTGTCCTGGCAGATGCGGGGCAGATCGAGAGGCCCTAAGGCGGCCAGGTGCGGAGCGTGGGGCTGGGAGAGGTGAGGCCCGGCTGGCCCAGGGGCGGCTCTAATTAAATGGCCGGACATCTAACAGGTCAGTGTCCCTCTCACACCCACACTTCTTCTGCTGACCTGCCTGGGCTCCTGTGTGTAAACATCTCATCAGCTTTCCTCACCGGGGAGGGTTCTTGTAGATGGTGGGGATGAGGGTCATCTTTCTCCTTCACGTCCTTCCTGGGAATGCAGGGCCTCGTGAGCTGCAGAGACCCAGGTCTGCCCTCCCGTGAGATGGCTCTACCAGCGTGAACTCAGAGTTCAGGGCTCAGACGAGAGAGAGCCGGACCGTGCCCCCCACGCAGGCTCATCGGCCCGCACTCCACCCTCCGGTTGCTGGCCCACTGCCCCGCCATCCTGCCCACCCACGCTGGCCATACCACCCAGGCCCGTGCTTTTCGCTCTGCCCAGAACACAGCCCCTTGCCCTGGAATGGGGGACATGTGGACACTCCACTCCTCCCCCAGGCGTCCGCTGCGGGTTGTCGTCCAGCCCCCAGCCCAGCCTGCAGGAAGCCCTGGAGCCAGGGTGGGTAGGGACACCGGGGACCAGCCCTCCTGAGCTGGTCTGTTTGGAGCTTGGGGCTGCCCAAGGGGGCGGGAGACAGCGGGATGCAGGCGTGATGTGGTCTCAAAGGCGTCGCAGGGACCCAGGAAAACACCGCCCACTGGAGACCCGCTGCCTCGGATGGCCGGTCTCTGCCCTGATTGTCCCGATGGAGTCAGCTGAGCCCGTCCTATGAGGCCAGAGAGGCTGGAGAGCTCTCACTGTCTAGGAAGGAGGGGGCTGCCCTAGGGCCCCACCTCAGATCAGGGGAGGCCAGCAGAGGGACTCAGACTTCCTGGGCCCCAAATGTCTGGGCCACTGGGGACCAGTCAACACCCCAGCCCAACTCCACCTGAACCCGTGGACCAGAGGCTGGGTCACTGGGCATCTGGTGGCTGGAAAACTCAGGTGCAGGAAACATGGGAGCCTTGCTGGGGGGAGGGGAAGGGGGACTGATGGGGTGACAGACAGGGTAGGAGGGTTATTGGCTATTGGGGCTAGTGGGCCGTAGAATGTTCCAGAAATGTCGATAAGCCTCAAAGAAAGGAAGCACGCCTTTCGTGAATTGGGTGGGTGGGCCCTTCAGAGGGTCCCCTCATCCCCGTGGGCTTCTGGGGTGCGGCCGGGCCGAAGGGTCACCCTTTGACTGCCAGGAGAGGAGAGTCCACGTCCTGCTTTATGGCCCCCAGCATAGGGTCTGGCTCCCCCTCCAGGAACTTGGAATCACCAATTCTTCAGAGGAAGCAAACCGGAGGCCATACCACCCAACGACGTGGTGACCCAAAGAAACAAAACGCTAATCGAATCGGCCTCTTCTGATGACTAGAAATCAGATTTCACACGTGGTTCCAAATTTCTGGCTCAGAAACAAGTGGCTCTCTCCTCTGGAGCGCTGGGGCCCCTTGGCAGCGGTCAGCTGAAGCCCAGGTGAGGCTGCCTGTCAGGCCGATGCCTTTGCCACTGTCCCCACCTCTCCCCCCCGCCCACCACCCGGTCAGCTGCCGTCGGCAGGGGCATTCTTGCCTGGCCCGTGGCTCCTGAATGGACAGATGGATGGAGGAGGGCAGAAGGGGGCAGAAATGAGGCCAGAGATGTTGTAGGATTTAGAATAAGAAAAGGTGTCATTTCAAACCGTGGGACAGGAGGGAAGGCTCAAGGGCGGTTGAGGTTGGCCAGCCCCTGGGAGGGCTGGCAGCGGCGGGAGCTGGCCCGCGGAGGGCACTGGACGTGTGCACAGCTTGGCCACCTCGGTGCACAGGTCCCACCCCAGGAAGTGCCCTCGCGCCAGCACCCAGCCAGCACCGGTTTTTCAGTGAAGGAAAGTACACCTCAAAACGTCTTCCGGGGGTCCTGCTGTGTAGCCAGGGCAGGGGTCAGAGCAAGGGGCTGGGCCTCACCACCTCGCCAAACGTTACCTTTCGAGGCGGTGGAAGCCTGGCGTCTACGGGGGTCCACGGGCTCGGCAGACACAAAGCGGCCGTCCCTGTGCCTGCAGACGACACAGGCCCCCACTGCCTGTCCGCTCCCCAGAAGGTTCTGGGCTGAACCGAGCTGTACAGACCAGCACCCACCTCGCTGGGTGCCCGGTGACCCAAGCCCAGGGCCCACCCGCCGGCTCGTGGCCCCAGACGGCGTGTCCTGCTCTGCACACAAGGCGGACGCGTGAATCCGGCTCAGGTGGTGGAAAAGTCACCGTCCTCACAGACGTGGCGGGAGCCGTAGCCGTTGCTACGGAGTGATCGCTGGGTTGTGTCTGGCTGGAAGGCGGAGCGCGGGGCCTGCCCTCAGCTCAGGACCACTCTCTGCGGGTGCCTGGTGCTGGCCTGCAGCCTCTGTTCAGCTCTGGCCCGCGGGCTCAGCGAGGGGGGATAGTTCTGGTCCAGACCCTTCAAAGCGGCTTTAGCCGGTGCCGGGCCGCCTCCCGTGTGGGGCTGGCAGGACCCCAAGGACTCAGCTCCCTCAGCTGCGTCTCGGGTGTGTCTTCGCAGGGGCTGTTCTTGAGATGCCAGCACCTCATCAAAGCAGTTCGATCGCCCGTTGGTGAACCAGCTGACGAGCCGCGTCCCATCACACAGACCCCGCCGTGCCCGCGGTGGGAATGCCTTTAGGGGTGAGGTGGGCCCCGCTCAGTCTGAGCAGCAACCATGTCCCCAGCAGTGGCAGGCGGGGGCACTGGGGGTGCCAGTGCCCCACCCATAGTCTTGGGGACCGGCCTTCGCTCATTCACTGCCCACCCCTCTCTGCTCGGGGGGGGGTGCTCCCCAGACCCCAGAACCCCTGCGGAAGGCACTCCTGGCCCAAGGCTGCAGCTACGGGGGAGGGAGCAGAGCGGCCCTGCGGCTGTGGGGAGGGGCTCCTCTCCTCAAGCTTCCAGCTGAAAGGCCAGGCCCCCGGCGCAGCCTCTGTGTCTCAGGCCTGCTCCCTCCTGTGACCTCATAGTCACTCTGGCGGGAGGAGAGCGGCCGGTCACCGTGGGCCCTGAGCCCAGCCTGGGCTCGGGGACCAGGGGAAGGAAGGGACACGTCCTCCCTGGGGGCAAGTGGTGTTTCCCTACACCCCAAGGAAGCCTCCTCTTCCGCGGCGGGCGCGGTCTGGGGGCCTGGAACGTGGACCCCCGCTCAGGCCTTCTCTGCCTTAGACTTGACCCTGAGGGAGGCCGCATGACCCCACCATCACCACCTGCGACAGCCCCCAGGACCCAGGTGTGGGCGGCTAGGGGGCACAAGCCCGGTCTGCCCAGAAATGCGGCCCTGGAGAGTGGCTAGCAGCATCATCCGGCCGTGGTGCCATGGTCAAGAAACAGCTGAAAAGTACACATGTGCGTGAACGTACTGTTACACATACACACACCTGCATCTCCTTTTACTGTCATCTCCGGCTAATAGGATTTGCAGCCTGAGACTTAATCCATCTTGCTAATTTGTAGAAGCGGCTTCTAGAGAGTGTCGCTGAAACTGGAATAAATGATTCCCAATGTTCGTCTCTGTCCACGTACGTGTGGAGGGAGAAGGTGTTCCCTTCCCCAGTGGGGCCTGCGCACACTGGACTGACAGCCCAGCACATCTGTCCCACAGAAGCCACATTGCCCACGTCGCTAAATGAGGCTGGGGGAGGCCCCGGAACTGGGGAGCACCAGTCACTCACTGGAAACTACAAAACAGCTAAAAGAATTGTCTCCAGTTGCGTGGGATCAGTGCCCCGGCCTCAGAGCTGCGACCACACCCAACACAGGGGGAAACTTGAAAGGTCAGGACCTCAGCTGCCTGGACCCAGGCTGGACGCTGGTGTGTCCACACCAGACTGCGTGCCCCAATGGCAGGGACCCACTCCGTTGATCGGAAGTTGGCCTCGAGGGTCTTGACAGGCCCTGGAGGAGGAGGGGTCCACACCCAGAGGGGCCAAAGGAGCCTCGGGCGCTTGACGGCAAACCCGTCAACTGGGGGGGGGGGGGCGCAGGTGAGATCAGGGTGAGGTCCTGAACGGCCTTGCTGGGGAGGAAAGAAGCGGCCAGTGCGGAAAGGGGTCATCGCCAAGAAGGCCGAGGGGCCACGGGGTCCTCCCAGCCCCTCGGCTAACGGCCTTCCCCACGTGGAAGCCGGCGAGGACTCAGGGCAGCGGCTGGAGCCACGTAAGGAGACAACGGCCACAAAAGAGGGCTGGGAGGGGAGAAGGCCGGCAGAGGCCGGGAGGACACAACTCTCGGTCAGAGTGGAAGCAGGAGGCCCAGAAGTAGTTCCCAGGAAGAGGGGCAGCAAACGGAGAGAAAACACCCAGACCACAGGTGACGACAACTGTCCTCAAATCCCAGGTGAACCATCAACCGAGCTGCGGCCCAGCGAGGCTTCAGGGTTCAGAACAGGGACAGAGTCATTTGAACATCTTAGCCGAAAAATCAGCGGCGTGAAGGGAGAGGAAATCTGGCCATACCGCCCGCCCTGCCCACAGGAGAACTCGGGGCCGAGCGGAGGGAGGAGGGTGTGACCAGGCTGAGCGTCCAACAGAGGGGCCACGATGCTGGTGGGTTCTCACAGTGGAGGGGCCCAAGGGTCACACCCGAACACTCTGCCTGATGACCCGGATGGGGCTGAAGGGCGCGGTGGTGGAGAAATCCCAAGACAAGTCGGCAGTGCATCCCTGCCCCGTGTCCCCTTCAACAGGGGATTTATTAGGAGGACGCGATGCCGATACTGGGCGCCTTGCAAGTAAAGCAGTAATAGTAACACATAAGCCAAGGGCGAGGGCCAGAGGCACCAGGAAGCATCGCCAGGCGTGGCCATCAGAACTCGGGCCAAGTGCGAACACGGGGATTTGTTAAAGGGCAACCACATCAGCCACTGAACACTCACAATATCTTTTCTTCGGAGCAGTTGGTCTCAGCCTTGGCTTCTCGTCAAAATCACGCAACGGAACTTTTAAAGCATCTGGACACCAAGTGCCCCTCAGGCCAAGTCAGCGAGGCTCTGCAGCCGCAGCCAGAGCGCCAGCGGTGCCCGAGGCTCCAGGGGCTCCCGTGCGCAGCCTGGAGCGAGGTCGGGGCTCCCGGGGACCTGAGAAACATCTCTGACAGGAGAGCAACTTTTATCTGATGCTCTGGTCCCTCAGGTTCACTTCGACCGACCTTTCTTTGGTTAATTTCAAGTAAAATTAATTGGGTATGTTTTATTAAAATACCACATATGTATTATCCCAATTTTCAAAAATGATTTCTGTCTTTCTAGTTATAAATATGTGCAAAGGGGTATCTGCGCTGAGTGGTTGGATTCGGGGGTAGGTTTTTTACTTTCTTGGTGGTTTTCTGTGTAGTTTGAATTTTTCTTAATAAGGAACATATCATACTTTACAAAAACAATGAAGTCATTACAGAGAAAAATCCAGTGGAAGGAGACAGTCAAGTAAAAGCAGAGCAAATGGCCTGTGGGTAAAACGCCGGGGGCAGGCGTGCATCCGGGGGTAGGGCCTGGGTCTGGGGCTGTGTCCCCCGGGGTTGCAGGGGCGGGGCAGGCGGGATGGGGGTCGTCCCCTCACCACGCTGTGCCCTGGACAGCCCAGCCTCCTTCCTCCTCCACAGGGGAGGTGATGCCTAACGCCTGCTTTCCCCTGCTCAGGGGTTGTTTTTTTAGCTCAAATGAGATGCTGATGTTTGTAAAAGAGATGCACAGACCGTAAACAGCTGTCAGATATTCCTGGGAGCTCCGTGGCAGCCAGTCAATTGGTGGTGAACATGTTAATTCAACACACTTAGAAGTCTGCGAGGAAGGACGGCCCACCAACGTCCAAGAGGAGGCTTTACAAATTACTTAGGATGTCAATTTTTAACAGACTAAACACATTTTTGTTTTGTAGAGAGAACTTATTGTTTTAAGAAACACATTAGGGACTTCCCTGGTGGTCCAGTGGTTAGGGTTTTGCCTTCCAATGCAGGGGTTGTGGGTTCGATCCCTGGTTAAGGAGCTAAGATCCCACATGCCTTGTGGCCAAAAACCTAAACATGGAACAGAAGCAATATTGTAACAAAATCAATAAAGACTTTAAAAATGGTCCACATCAAAAAAATCTTGAAGAAAAAAAAAAGAAACTCATTAATGTTTAAAAAGTGCGGCAACGAGGAAAGGAAACTCTTGCGCCCCGTCTAGGGGAGCTTTAAAATTTAAGAGTCTCAAATAAAGCTAATGAATCTTTAATCAACTTAGTCTCAAGTAAATGCAGTTTCAAAGTATTTTAGGAACGCCTTTTATGATAAACTCTCCGTTTCTGCCAATGTATAACACTTTAAATTTATATTTAGTATAAAACGATGCTGCTACACTGTCGAATTTCATCTGCACACCCCATTCCCAAATTGGGAAAGTAAGCAGAAAATAATCAGAGTAACTTGAACTAAGAGGAGAATTTTCTTTGCCCAGGAAATATCTCAAGTGCTCAGAGCCAAAATAAGCCCCAAATAAACAGTGAAGATATGATGAGCGTCTCACGCCGGGAAACACCGAGCCCAGCCACTCACAGGGAGGGCGAGGCCCACTCTGGTATTTCAGGCAGAGGCCCGTGCTTCCCGAGCTGGGGGCCCTTCACCGCTCCCTGCTGTCCCAACGACCTAGGAGTGTGGAGTCTGCCCCAGGTCCCCACACAGGCTCAGCCTGGTCCAGAGGGTGCCGAGAGCGCCTGAGGAAGCCTGGCAGTAGATGCGAGGATGCGCTTCAGGACACCGCGGTACTTGGCGAGGCTGCGGTGCCTGGAGTCCCACCCTCCGCGGGAGTCAGGAATCGATTGTTTCCGTGTAAATTTAACCCCAACAACTTGGGGGTGAATCACATTAACTTAGGAATCACATTAACTTAGACTAAGTGTCTTCCATGGAATGACTGGGTCTACAAAAGCCGTTTGAGGGGCAATTAGAAGGTGGCTCTAAACATCTTGTCAGCTGTCTTTCCTCTCTTCAGGGTAAAGAGAAGTGATTGCCCCTGACTCTGGTTGGCAATTATGAGGTGTCAGGAGCGCTGCTCTCTAACTAAGTCTCTCCCAGGGGTGTCCCAGAGGCCTTTTCATTTATTCACCCACTGGGTTTGAGCCCCTGGCTTGCCAGGCCCTCTGGAGTTCTGGGGAGGTGACAGCTAATGGGGCGGCAGAGCCCGGCTCCCCAGGCACGGCCCTGTCTGGAAGAGATCCTTCCCGCTTATTCAAGGATGATCATGCCGGATGATGGGGATGGAGTCGGGCCCCGCTACGCGTATCTCCTGCCAAGGCCCAGAAGGTGTAAAAAGCAGGTCACTGCACGTCTGGGTCTCAGGTTTTAAGTTCAGCGGACTCTGACGGCCCGGTGGACGGTGCCTCAGGCCTCCTCCAAGCCTCCCGGGGCTGGACCCCAGGAAGAGTGTGATAAAGCCCTTTGATTGGTATGAACGTAAGTTCTAATAGAATTTTCAGCATTCACGTTAATTACAATGTGGTATTAACCTTAAAAGAACATTACCTGGAGGCAGACATGAGAGGAACGGAACCCATGTAAGAGTGGCACGTCCTCTCACACCTCGGCTGCCGTGAGCTGTCCCTGACTTCTCCTCTCAGAAAACCCTGGAGGTCAGCCCTGACGCGGTGTCCCAGAGGCCTGGGCCTGCACCACCTCTAACGGCAGAGCACGTGACTCGGGCCTCGGCCTTTGCTGCGGTGAGAGAGTGATTTCTGTTGCCTTAAGCCCCGGACTGGTGATTGGCTAGGGCAGCCCTGGGAAATTAAGAGAAAAGGTCTCTTCCCGGCTGGCTTCCAGCCGCGTCCCTGTGCCGTCCGCGTGCTCTGCTTGGTTTTCAAGCACAGTTGCATTAAGTGAAAACAGTTCCTTAAATCGAGGTGAGGAGAGGCCTCGGGCCAGCCCCGCAAGTGCGAGGTGCCTCCACTCTGAAAACTTCTCCCCGGAGCCCTGGGAGCTGGAGCGGTCCCCACCCCACCCGGGCTCCCAGCGGCTCCAGCTCGGACCCGAAGCCACGCCCCTACCCACGTGTGAACTAACCGCCCCTCCTGTCTGCCGCCGGGAGCCGGGACTCCTGCGGGGGCTTCACGCGCACCCCCACGGGGGGGGGCCTCGCGGACTGAGGCTGGAGCTGGACAGCCTTGACTGAGACCAATGAACCTCCACCACGGCCCCGGCGTGATCAGGAGGCCGGGCCCTGGGGCAGGGGTCTGGTGGACTGGCCCTCAAGCCATCCTCCTGGGCAACCACTCCTGGACCTTCAGCAATGTTTGCATGCAACCCCGGGGGGCTGGGCAGACCCAGGGCATCCCGCGAGCCTCCAATGCCCCGCGTCCCTCCAGTCATGCCCTCACATCTGCTCCCAGCCTCTCCCGGTGACGCCTCAAGGTGGGGCCACCGCAGTGCACACATGTGGCACCTCACAGCACGATTTCCTGTTGGCTGTGTGTCCTGCAGCTCGGAGCGGCTAGGTGGACACCACCAGCACCGTGATGTCGCGGACAAGCGCATCCTGTTGGAGGCCCAGCATGAGGCCGGAGCCTGCAGCTCATCGAGCGCTGTGTGGAGAGGGGGCCTGAGTGCCGGCCGCTGCTCCCTGTCCAGCCTGACGGCCTGGGGGTGTCAGGAGGAGACAGAGGGATTCTGCCGTGCCTTCCAAGCTCGGGACTTGGGAGAAAGGTGGGGTGGGGGCCCTGGGCGAGATGTGACACATCCCCACGCTTCTGTGACCCTGTAAATGAACTTGGGGCCCGGCCCCTGAGCCCAGGTGTGCAGCCCTGGAGGGGCTCTGGGCAGAGGAGGAATTTGGGGAGGGAGTTGCTTGCTCCCCGCAGGGACCCCTACTTCAGGGTCTGAGGAAAAGGGGAGAGAAGAGAGCCCGGTGCCGTCTGCCC
The DNA here is from genome assembly GCF_963924675.1 of Phocoena phocoena. NCBI lineage: Eukaryota > Metazoa > Chordata > Mammalia > Artiodactyla > Phocoenidae > Phocoena > Phocoena phocoena. The sequence continues at coordinate 454,359 of NC_089234.1, read as the reverse complement.
GCCTCGCCCGCAGCGCCCCTCTGACCCTGGGGCAGCTGCCACTCACCTACAGGCCCGGACTGAGCCCTGGGGCCCGGACAGGGCTGAGCCTGGAGGCGGCTCCTTCGGGGGAACCGGCTCACCTGTCCACCTGCTCTCACCGTTCGCCTCACAAAGCCGTGTTCCTCCCTCGGGTGAAATCTGCAGAGACCATGGGCCCTGGGCTGTATAACGCCCGTGAGGGGCGGAGCGGTACCGTCGGGCGGACATGCACTGTCAGGCACACAGGTCACCGTGAGGCACCCTGGGTTCCAGGCTGGGCTGGGTGCGGGCGGGGCAGTGGGCAGGCAGCCCCACCTGGGACTGGGCGCTGGGTCGGGCTCACGGGTGGCGCCCCTGCCGGCCAGGTGGCTGCTGACGCCCGTCTGCCATGTGGAGGGGCAACTCCGCTTGTCCAGACGACCAGCCACCCGAATCAGGATCTGGGCTCCTGTCAGGCCACTCGGCCCTGGGGCCCAGCAAAGCCTGTGTCCCTGAGAGGAGACGAAGGGAAGTGAGATCCGGGTGTGGGGCGGAGGGCCCGGGGCCTGGGGGTCACTTCGTCCCCCCAAACAGGGGTTTTTCTCTGAAACAACCGTCCTGATCCTTGATTTCGTGGGTCATTAGGAATTCTGCACACACAGCTCAGGTCTTGAATAATGAATCCAAGGTCCCGGTGGCTGATTTTTCAAATGGGCCATTTGCATACTGTGATCAATCCGCCGCGTCTCGGGGCTGGAGCTGAAGGGGGGCAGGGTACGGGGCTGTGTCCTCTCCCACCCCAGGGCTCTCGGGAGGCAAACCCACCCCCCATGCGGCACCCCCGCCAGGGCGGCCGCTGGGCCGAGACTTTAGGGACAGAGTGGACAGACGTGGAAGGCAGGGCCCCGTGGCAGAGACTCCCAGAAGTCCACGATTCCTTTGGATGTCCCTGCTGTGGGGAGAGGCTGGGGAGGTCCAAGTCACCCTGGCATCCATGGTGAGTAACCGGACGTCCCCTGCCCAGGTCTCAGGCCGAGTCCAGTGAGCGCTTCCAGCAGAAGAAACATGTGACCGTCCGCCGCCGTCCCTCCAGCCCCAGCACACCCGCACCTCTCGGAAGCAAGCCGCCATGATGACCACAGCGGCCCACAGCCAGCCTTGCGCCTGGGCAGAGAGAACCAGGTGTGGGGAGCCGGCTGCTCTACCTGCCCCCAGGCTGGCTTGGCCTCCAGACTCCAGCTGCCGCCGGGCATATCCCGAGAAGGACTCGGCACCCAGAGACTGAGGCCCGCCTGTGAAGACTCCAGCCAGACGGCAGCTGGACTTGGCAATCAGCCCTCCCTGGCCAGAGGCAGCCTGGGGGATTGCATCCGGCCTCAAGCGGCTGACGCTGGACAGCTGTCCCCGAGGACACGGGACTGAGGCTGACCCCTGGGGATGGGAAGGAGTCAGGCACCCGGCCAGCCAGTGCGGTGGGGCGGCCCTGGACAGCGATGACCACGGGCAGAGCGAGTGCCAGGGAGGGTGCGAGGGGCTCCGAGCGGCGTTTCGAGACCCTCGCCCACCGGCATGGGCCCCTCAGGCCTGGTTGGAGTTTCCTGTTGCAAGCACTTCCGCCCAGAGGGGCAGCTGTCAGCTCCCACTGCCCCGCCCGGCTTGCTCGTGGTCCTGGGATGTGTCCTCTGGGTGGACACGAGCCAGTGTCCCCATATTTCCATGGGGGGTGCTTGGCGGGGCCCGGGGCACCTGAGGTCAGGGACACGGGGGTCTGTGAAGACAGAGGTCATGACAGCAGAAGTCCAGGTGGACAGGGGTCCACAAGGATGGGCAGAAGCCTCCTCTTCTCTTGCAGGAAACTCAGGCCTCAAGCCTGGTCCCTGGGCCTGGAAATCAGCTGTTCTCAGGGGTCTGTGAGCCTCTGGCTTCCAGCGGGCCCCATGTGGCGGTGACCCTGGCCCCTCTGCTCTCACGGGCCACCCAGAACGTAACCCCTTGGCCCTGGCTGTGGAGCCATCCATGCCCAGCGCACCTGGCCAGTCAGCCACGCCTGGGACAAGTCAGCTCCACTCAGGACCAAATGTGCATTTCACACGTGGGCTGGGCTGCAGGGCCTTCCTGCCTGGGTGAGTGCAGGGGTCCTCCGGGTTCAGACGGGCTGCTCACTTCTACGGGGATTCAGCGCCCACCCGCTGTTGGGCCTGCGATGGCCATCGGCACAGACGTGGCCAGGGCAGCGGTCCTGGGGCTGGGCTGCGGTCTCAGATGAGGGACCTGGCATGGGTGCGGGAATGAGGCGCTCGGAGAGAAGGTGGAGGAATCTGGGGGAGCCTGAGAAGCATGGCAATGAAGACAGCCAAACAGGACGTGTTAGCAAACAAGACCCTGAAGCTCGCCCGAAAGCACAATTTTCCCTTTCACTGAGCATGCCATTGATTCTAAGCTTCTGGGCTGAAGTGGGGTCGCACCTGAAGAGGCCTCGAAGCGCCTGGCTCTGCACGTCCAGGGGCGGCTGCCGGGCCTCACACCTGACGCTGAAAAGGGGCTCATTTTCCTCTGCTGCTTCTCACGCCCTGAGCGAGACTCTCGGGGAGGGGCCTGCAGCGTCCTCCCGCTCTCGTGGTTCATCAGGTTGGGCCTGATCAGCTGACACCCGCTGTCCTGGGTTCACAGTCGCACCTGTGGCCCGAACTTCGCTCCCTCCTGTGACCCGTCCTCTGTCCTTCTGACCTGTAGGCCAAGCCCAGAGCTGGCCTTGCTCCCCACCATCAGGCCTCACGTCCCGCCTGCTCTCGCCCATCTGTGCGTCCAGCGGTTTGCGGTCACGGTGACTGGGCATGCAGCTCTGGAGTCAGGTCAGGATACAAACGTCCCCCGCCCTGGTTCACGGATTCGTCGTGGGCGTCAAGCATGAAAAACCAGCCTGAGCCGTGACACGGTGTGGTGGTGCGCAGACACCGTCCTGACCTTGCTGCCCCGAGGAGGGAGACTCTCGGTCCCTTCTCCCCGTCCATCCATGGCTCTACGGTCCCATGTCCTGTGGTCTCACCCCCCTGGTGGCTAACGCTCGAGACCCACTGCCCTCTTAGCAGAATCCGTGCCACGTTCCACGACAGAGCCTGGTGCCCACGTGGGACGGTCCGCGCCATCCCAGGGTCTTGAGCCACTCCCAAGGGACGTGTTCAGTGTAAAAACTTTTAAAAAGAAAAAGCCCCAGGACAAAGTGGCCGTTAGCCATAGTTTTCCGTGGAGAGTATTTTCCTGAAAAGGTTCATGCGAGGCGAACGCATTGTGGCCCCGTGTAGCATCTTGTTTGTGGTGCCGTGGCTCCCTGGGGGCGTCTGTCTTCCGAGTCCTCGCACCTGGATGGTTGACAGGGTGCACAGGGTCCCTCTGCATCCCCCTGAAGCCCCCATCTCAGAGCATCGGCCATGGCTGCAGGCAGCTCAGGGAGTGAAACCCTGGCTCTGACCTCCTCCTACTCTGAACGGTTTAGGTGGCATTTCCACCATGCCGAGCGATCCCAACAGCAGGTCCCCAGAAAACGTCAGCCCTTTTATGGCCCCGAGTCAGGGTCACCATCCTCTGAGCAGAAGTGATTTGCTCTCCTCTGTTGAGTGAAAAAATGACAACATGTTTTCCCAAACTTGGGACCTTGCAAGTTTCAAGGTGACGTCACTGGAAGACTTGGTCCCTTGGGGCCACAGCCGCATCCCAGACCCGCTGCTCACCCCCACCACACACCTGGCAGCCCAGTGTCCAGGCAGGTGCACAAAGGTCAGAGGGTGCCCTGTGGGCAGGGAGGTTGGATGAGGTGCACCGACCAGGTCCCCCGCCCTGTCACCTGCCGTGGTGCCCACTGCGCCATCCACTGTGTCCTATGCATGGTCCTGGGTGGGTGGGCACGCACGCACAACGCTGCATGGCCAGCACCAGGCCCCTTGGCCAGCACACCCGAGCCCGATCGTGGCCCTCTGCCCAGTGGTCCTGGACCTGGTGGAAGGAAATGCTCTCTCACCCGATTCTAAGGGGCGCTCCGCCGGGCGGGGAGATGGCTGCAGGACCCTTGTGAGCAGTCCATTGATCTGCTCTGAAACTGCAGTGAAATGTGTAGTGATGAAACCTGCATGGCTGCAAAGACGCGACATGCAGACCCTGCTTCAGCGTAGGGGCTGCCGCTCCCCGACCCCCGCCCTGGCTGCACACGCGGTGCTGGGTGCCCCCCATCCCGCCAGCTGGGCGCACTGCCCGCCTCACAGATGTATGCGCGTCACACAGACAAATTTAGACTTTTTTTCTTGGTTTTGCTTTTTTGATGAGAAGAGAGCCTCTTCTAATGAAAACGATTTTAGCAAATTGAGTCCAAATCAAGGAAGAAAACTTGAAATTAATTTTCCAAGATTCTTCTATGTGTTATCGTTCGATACACAGACTAATGGGATCTGCAGTGATGCGGTCAGGACTCTGTTCTGCACTGCAGGCAGGGAGGGGGCTGGGCCGTCTCGGGCAGCAGAGGGGCGTCTGGCCACACCAAAGAGTCAGTTCAGCTGAGGTCCAACCGTCTTACAGGCAGAAGCACAGAGGTGGTTTTCCCCCCCTGGAGGTCGATCCAGCAGGGTCTGAATTGGGCCGTTCTTGGGGAGCAGCAGGTCACCGCTCAGAAGTCTCTCCCCAGGTGTGCCCCCAGATGTCCTTCCGAAAACCCTGCCCACAGGGGCTCCCCACACACAGGACCCCACAACAGAGACGAAATGTTCCCACTTCTCCCCAGAGGGAGCAGCTCGAGGACAGGTGCCGAGTCCCCGAGGGGTGGGGCTCGGAGGGTGCAGCCTTCATGCGGATGGACCAGTGGGCGGACAGGCGAGACTGCAGGCACCACGGCCTCCGGCCATGGGGCACGGTGGCTCCTCCAGGCCCGAGGCCGCTGTGTCTGAGCTGTCCTCGGCTCGCTGACCTCATCACGGTGCCCAGGACTGGCCCGCGGCTCCACATGTGAGATGGGATAGCACCCCCTTGACTAGTGGCCTAAACTCCCGCCAGCTGGCGGCTGTGACTTAAGGATTTGGAGGAGAGTGACCCGCATCCCACCTAAATTTGGTCTGAGTCTCCAGAGAACAAAGATTTGTAGGGGTGGCCCCCTGGGGCTGGGGTGGGGTGTGGGCTCCCCAGGGCCCAGCACCCGCCAGAGGCTGGAGCCCTGGGAGGACGGGTGGACATGCCCTGGGAGACCGTGGCCCCGCTGAAGGACAGCGCAGAGCTGGTGCCACTGTGGGACTGGACCGTGGAGCCGGAGGTGTCCACCGCCTGCAGCCCTCTGGTGCTCTCGGAGGTCACTTCGCAGATGCTCTTGACGACAGACAGAAGCCTGGCTGTGTCTGAAGCCCCAGCACCGGGTTTGCCATTTCCCTCTCCTTGTGATTTGCAAAAGGAGCTGGCGAGCCCGCCCGCTGCTGCTCTCCGCGCTGCTGGGCCTCAGTGCCCGCCTGCCTCGGGGCCGAGCGGGGGGCACTGGCTCCTCCAGCCTCTGTCTGGTCGCCCTGACGTTGGGCTTGGGGCCGGCTCGGAGAAGGCGCCTCCATCTGGTCTCCAGGTGCTGGGCACGTGTGGGGAGCCTACACCTTCCTACCTGCCCCCATCACCCCGGGCCTGGCAGGGCGGGGCCAGCAGCACAGGAGGCCGAGTTCCAGGCGGGCTGAGGCCCACACAGGCCCCCTCAGCTCAGGGTTGTGCCCTCTCGCCCCTGAGGACCTTGCTGCCTGGGGGACTGGGAGAGCCCCCAGCCCCGTGACCCAGAGCCTCGCAGGTGGGGCTGCCCCAGTCCCACCCCCGGCCCCCAAGTCTGCTGAAAAGCAGAAGGAGTGGGGGGGGGGCGAGGGCTGTGGACGTGGGGCATCAACAAGGCCTTGGTGCAAAGCCAACCCCTGCCTACAGGCTGGGGACCCCCAGGGCGAGGGGCTCAGGAAGACCCGGTGTCTCGCTTTGGGAAGGCAGGTGAGGGCACAGGTAGGGCCCGCCGGGAAGTGCTGTCAGCCCACTGCCCAGCCCCAGCCCCATATGGACAGCCCAGGGGGTCAGGATCCCTGGACTCAGCTGGGTCCCTCACGTGGCGGTCTGGAAGCCCTGACCACTGCTGGCGGGGGACTCGGGGGGTGGGGCAGCGCTTGTGTCCCGATGCAGGGAGGGCTCGGGTGACCCAGTCAGCCTCACACCGCTCCATGTCCGTGGGTTCCCGAGCTGCCCTGGCCTGGGTTCTGTCGCTCCGTGGCAGTGGTGGAGAGTGGCAGGGCTCCATTCTAGATCACGCCTCTTCATTCTAGGTGCACGAAAGCCAGTCCCTTTTACGAGGCGTTCCCTCACGTGTCACCAGCAGATCACGCCCTGCATTCTGTCTTCACACAAGCCCGGGGGGAACAGAGGCAGGACCAGACTCAGACGTGTCTCCTACAAGGAGGTCAAGGGTAAAGTGGAGCTGCATCCGTCATGACCTTCGCTCTGCCTGGAAGTGCTGACTCCAGCCCTGAGGACAGAGTTACATCTTCACTTAAATGCAGATTTTGGAACCAACTCATTTTCCTTGTAAGGCGCTGCCAGCATACTGTGTGCGCTAAATTACAGCGAGATTGTGCCCAGTTACTAGGAAATCACTGCCATCCACGCTCCACCCGGCAGCGCGCCGCGCGTTGTCAGACACGTGGTTAAAATGGAGCAAGGCTTCCCGGGGCATCTGCCTTGACCCTCCCAAGCCGCGGTGGAAACATAGCGACCCCCTCCAGAGCAGCTCGCGGGGCCGCCATGTCAGCCTCGGCTGCGAGGTCACACAGCAGGACCGTGCCCGAGGTTTGTGCCCATCGGTGCCAGGAGAGTCGTCAAGGTGGCCACCACCCAGGCCTGTGTGCTGGGAGCAGGGAGCAGAGGGCCAGCACAGGCTGTGGCACAGCCGCCAGGCAGCAGCCAGAGGAAGACAGGCAGGTGTCTCCTCACCACACAGTCGGTGTGGATGGTGACCTGGCTGCCCAGCGTGTGGCAGGGCCATTCCACCAGGAGGGCGAGAGGGATGGGTTTCCGTGGCCAGTCACCAGAGGGCCCCCTGGGCCTTCCCGACCTGCAGGGCATCAGGGGAGGGTGCATGCCGGGGTCAGGCACGGGGTCTCTGTGTACGTGAGGGGCCCTGCGAGAGTCCAGGGGCAGAGCAGGCACAGTCCTCGGGCTCGGGCTCACCTCCACGGGCAAGTACTGTCCCCATGCAGCCACCTCTGGGTCTGAGAGCAGAAGCCAGTCGCGCCAAGCCCAGGCCATCGGACGGCCTCTAAGACCCGGAGACCCCCTAAGAGCAGGCCCAGGGGCCCAAGGTCCCCGCCATGAGGTCTGCAGTGGAGAAGAGGCAGAGAGCACAGCGCGGGGAGTGTGGAGGGGCGGCGGGTAACGCAGGCACATCAGTCCCGTCTGAGTCCCAGGACGTCCTCGCAGAGCCCCCTGGCCAAGAGAGCTAATTTAGACAGAATCTAATAAATGATATTGACCTTGGCGAAAACCTTGTCTGAAATAATTTCTCTCCCTGCAGACGTCATTTGGAGACTCTAAGACCCAGGATGCGGACGGCGAGGGGGGGCACTTCAGGCTGAAATCCTTCAAGGGGCGGCCTTCCCCTCGCTCGGCCACACAGCCCGGCCAACCAAGAGTCTGTCGGCAGCGGCTGCAGGTGCCCAGGCCCCACGGGGAGCCGTTTGCAGGGATGAGCACGCAGACCCAGGCCCACAGGGACATCAGACACGCTGTAGGCGGTGATGAGGGTGGGGCAGGGACCCCAAGAGGATCCGACAGGCCCCTGGGAGCTGAGGAGCAGGCCGCGAAGGACAGGCAGCGGTCGGCCCGTGTCCCAGGACAGCACTGCAGTCGGCTCGCCTCTCCTGGAGCAGGGGTCCCGCGTGACGTGGCCAGAGCCGGGCCCCGCCCTTCCCACCAAGCGCCAGGCAGGGGAAGAAGGTGCTTTCACTCCCGACAAAAAGTATCCTGGGTCCCTCGTCAGGGTTCCAGCTGTCTGATGCTCCTCACGGGCAGGAGGCCGGGCAGGTGTGACCCTCACGGGCAGGAGGCCGGACAGGTGTGACCCTCACAGGCAGGAGGTCAGGCAGGTGTGACCCTCACGGGCAGGAGGCCGGACAGGTGTGACCCTCATGGGCAGGAGGCCGGGCAGGTGTGACCCTCACGGGCAGGAGGCTGGACAGGTGTGACCCTCACGGGCAGGAGGCCGGGCAGGTGTGACCCTCACGGGCAGGAGGGCAGAGGCTAACTTGGTCCTCGTCACCTGCACGGCCACAGACAAGGAGAAAGGGCCTAGGCAGGAGTCCTCTGCTTGTGTAGGTCATGCATTTCCCTGGAGCAGGCCTGGCCTGGTCCCCAGGGCCATCATAAGGACATGGCACAGGGCATAACAGGTGACACAGGATAGAGGACTCCAAGGCAGGAAGACTCCACAGCAGGTCCCACTTGCTCTTTTGTCACTAGAATCTGTGGCTGATCAGGCCAGCACCCTGTGACTTCCTGATGCTTCAGAGACGGTGCCCTCCCGGCTCGGAGAGAAGCACAGTCCACAAAGCTGCCACACTGCACCCTCGCTGACGAAAGGCACAGCCTTCGTGGGCGCCACCCATGGCCTCTGTGTCCCGCGTGCACACCTGTGGCCTCTGTGAGGGATGTGGCAGCGGGTCTAATTCAGCGCCCAGAGCCCAGCACAGGAGGGCTTCCGCTCTGCCTGCCCTGAGATGGTGCCAGCTCTGCGTCCGTGCCGGAGCCAGAGTCGAGCAGAGGTGGCGTACCCTCCTCGCCACCAATCTCACACCGAAGGAGAAGCAGCTCACCTTTGAAGTCAGCTCTCCGACAGGTAATACGTTTCCAGGAGACACTCACATTTACACCTGTTTGCTTTCGATCTCCTGACTTTAGGCAGCAGGTCACGTGGCGCCCAGTGCAAGTGGGCCAGTCAGGAGAGCAAGGGTCTGAGGTGATGCTCCAAGGCAGCTCCCATGCACCGGTGGTACTGCTTCAGCCTCTCGGGGAGGTGGGATCTCAAGGGACCAGAGCAGGAGTCTCCCCTCCCAGCCCCAGGCCCCAGGGCTCTCAGCACGCAGGGCACTGGGGACCAAAGGCAGGGAGGCCGCAGCCAGGACCCGAGGCATGGTGGCCGCTGGGGTCCTTAAAAAAAGAATGGACGGGCGGCTGGGTGGATGAGTGGGTGGAGGATGGATGGGTGGACGGGCAAGTGAGTGGGTGGGTGGATGCATGGTTGGATAGGTGGACAGGTGGATGAGTGAACAGGTGGATGGATGGACGGGTGGTGAGTGAGTAGATACATGGATAGGTAGGTGGGTGGGCGGGTGGGTGGATGAATGGCAGGAATGGACAAGAGAGAGGACAAAAGAACAAGACGGCTGGAGAGTGCACGAAGTGGCAGACGGCCAGGAATCAAGGATGATCTCACCTTTCGAAAAGAGGAATGTTTTGTCCAAAGAATAGCATTCTATCATGAGCCAGTGATTTCTTCCTGGAACTTATTACAGCTTTGTGAACACTGACAACACACGGGGAGGGCATTTATTGATCCACTTCACAGGTACGTTGTCCTTTAAAAATTCAAATATTGGGTGAAATATAATGAAGCAAACCATGTTTCAAAGCCCTCTGGAGAGACAGCAGCACATGGGCAACGATAAATTACCGGACACTAAGAGAACAGTGTTTATACCCTCCCCTTAGGTCAGAGAACAAATCTGCCTCTGGAGAAGCGAACTTTCCAAGGAGCAGCGGCAGCCCCGGGGGCAGCGCCACGCAGCCTGCAGACGTGGCAACACACGTCCCTCCGTGGAAGCGACTGAGGAAAGGCCGGCGTGAGGCCCAGCTCCCAACAAGTGCACAACAAACAGCGTTTCATCGGTGAATTCTTCTTAAACAAGGTTGTGTCCAAACACACAAATTAAATTTTACAAAAGCACACGTGTTTGGGAGTTCCTCAGCTACCTCGTGAAAATTATTCTGCTCTTATGCAGAGAAATTGTAGGTTTAGCGCTGGTTCCAAAAATGGTCGTTCTGGACTCTGTGTGCAGAGGTGGGACCGAGCAGGTAGTGAAGCGCTGGGGTTCACGGGGCTGGAGCTGTTCGCGGGCAGGTGTGCGTGAGAGACAGGCCTCCGTGGACACACAGGCACAAAGTCATGCGGTGGGACCCAGGGCACGGCAGTCAGAGAGCAGGTGCCGGCCGGCAGGGACACAGGAGCATGGAGGCCGGGCCTCCTGGACCATGAAGTGGGCCACCTTCCCACTTACACCCCCGCCGGGATGCATGTCAGCACGTCTGGCCTCAGAGCTTCTGGCCCCTGTGTATCTGTTGGTCTCTGTTCTCCGGGCCTGGCCCTGGGAGTGACCGTCGGGGAGAGGGGAGAGCACAGGTGGGAGTGGCCTTGCCCTGCTGGCCTTGTGGGAGTGAGCTCCTTGCGAGGCAGGGGCGTCCAGCACCTCAGCCCACTGGCTGGAGCTAGAGGAGGCTCCAGAATGTTCTGCACTGAGGGGCTGGGCTGGATTCACACCTCAATCTGGGTAAGCAGCCAGTTCCAGCTTCCCCATCACAGACCATGCAGGCCTGAGGACCCAACCATGCCCATGCCCCTGAAGTGGCCAGAGAGCTGCCCGGCGGCCTGGCTCCTGCCTGCGGCCCCCTGTCTCCCCACATTCCCTCGAGCCGCCCCTGCCCCACAGGCCCCCCTCCCTAACCCCCCCTGCCGACCCCTCCTTGCTTTGGGGATGGCCCAAGCCGCCCACCGTCTAGGACTGAGTGTCCCCCTGCCTCAGGGGCTCCAGGGCCTCCTGGCTGCAGGACAGCTGCCTCGGGGCTCTGGCAGTCTGCTGTCTGCGGCCGTGACAGCGCATGGTGGCCAGGCCACTGCAGTCCCAGCCAAGAACCCAACCGTGTCCCCAGTGCACGTCCACTGGCACAGCAGCGATGCCCGGGGGCGAGGGGGTGACTCGGGTCGGGGCCCGGGGCAGTGGGTGCCTGAGCCCACCTTGCCGTCATGACAGACGCTGAGCCACGGGGTGGGCAGCGGTTCCTCCGAGGGGCTCCGGCAGCCCGCGGGTCCAAAAGACCAGCGGGAGAGTACTGCTGGGACACTGCCATCACCCCTCTGACCCTGAGCGCCCCCTGCACGCCACCCGGCCCTGGACCGGCACCCACAGAAAGAGCGGAGGGACCTGCCTGACCCCCAGGCCTCCCAGGCCCACGGGGGCATCGCTCCCTCCTGCAGTGGGCTGGGGGTCTTGGCGAAGGAGCCAGAGACAGGTGTGGGGATGGGGGCTTGGACCCAGGCTCATCCTGGCTCTAGCCTGTGCCTCTGACCTGGGGAGCGGCCTGGGCCCCAGTGTCCCCCTGGGGGGCTGAGTGGGGCCCTTCCCAGGGTCACGGAAAGGCCGGCCATCATCTCAGTGCGTGGCCCCTGAGCCTCGCGGACAACATGGGGTCACCTCACCGTCTTCAGGTCCACTCTGCATGCTTGGCCCCTCTGAGCTGCAGCTCAGGGGGTGAAGGAGAACTAACCACAGAGGTCGGAGGTCAGGGTGTGCTCCCTGGAAACGCAGGCAGCCTTGGCCAGAGGGACACTGTCTGGGGGCTGGGACCACCTGGGGCCCCACCGTCCTGCCCAAGATGACCTCCTGGCTCCAGGCCACCCCTGACACGCAGCCCCCCGCAAGGCTGGTTGCTGTGCCCCAGGCCCCAAGCCCAGCCAGGTCCCCTGGGTTCTCGGAGGTGCCGGAGCTCTGGGCACTTTATCCTTTTAATTACCGCACCAGTGACGACCTTCCCGTTTCTCCTCTAAAACCAGGTTTGGGGCCCACCGGGAGACAGGAGAGATTTTCTCGTCTCTCTGACAGCCCCACTGGTTTTTAATTACTGCAAATCCCTCGGGTGCTTTCTCATCTGCTTCAGACAGAAACCAATAAACAGGTTCATTTGCATCTGATTGACTCAAGCCCCAAGGCCTTGGTGCAGTCCTGGGGCCAGGAGATCTCGGAAGTTCCCTGAGCTGGGCAGGGTCACCCTCCCTGTGCAGAGAAGGTGTGGCCTCCATCAGGCCCCGCTCCAGACCCTGCGGACTGCTCACGCAGCCAGGAAGTGGGGTCGCCAGTGGGCTGTCCTGGGAGGTCTGAGGCCAGGCTCTGGAGTGTCCAGCCCATCGCCCGCCACGTGCACCCGTCAACAGACGTTTGCTGAGCCACGAAAGAAGGAATGGAAACGGGTCTGAGGTTTTCTTAGAACGGTGAGAAACGTATTGTACTTGACGATTTTAATTGCATTTGCCAAAGGACGTTTAAGTGTCCTTGGAGCAATGAAGGAAACCGTGCCCCGTCAGTTGTCAGTTTGGGACAATCAGCTGTGGGTGTGGTCTTGGAGCAGAGGCAGAGAACCGGGTTCTGGACCCTCCCGCACCCGCGGGCTGACCATCGAGTCCTGGTGCCCCATCCCTGGGGTTTAGCAGAGCCCTGCCCGGGGGCCCAGCGGGCACAGAGGGAGGAGGCCCGTGCACAGGACCTCCCAGAGCACCTTCCAGGAAGGCCGCCAGGACGCATTTCCAACTCTGAGGGCACGTGGTCTCTGTTGAGCGGCTGGCCGTGCTCCAGGAGACCCTGTGGGCAGACGGGCCGGACTGGCTGTGCAAGCGACCGTCCCAGCGGCAGCGGAGGGCCTGCCTCTTGGGGCTCTTGCTGCCGGTGGAGGGCGCCTGGGCAGGGGTCGGACAGCATTGGGCCCCAGGCCTGGGCTGCGGAGGCAGTGGGGGCTGAGGCGGGGTGAACACTGACACCGGAGGAAAGGAGGCCTGGGGCCTGAGTTATTCGGAGGGGGTGTGGGAGGGGGAGGGGCAGGGGCCCAGGCTGAAGCTCAGAGGCTCCCTCTGGGGCCACGACCCCGGCAGGGCCCAGGCCAGGCCTGCTCCCCGCCTGAGCCCGCATCGCCCTCACGCCAGCCCCGTGTAGTGTCCCTGTGGCCCTTTGTCCAGCTGCCCCCGGCCTCGGGCCCCCCAGCTGGCTGGCTCTGACTGCCGTTCTTCTGCCTGGGGTGCTGGGCAGCTTCCTTTGCCCTGAGGAGATGCCCTTCCCGCTGGCCTTCGAGGCATCTGCTGAGCCGACCACACGCTCTGCCATGTCAGTGCTCACGGCCCCAAGGGACCAGGCCCCGCTGCGAGCTCGCTGGCACCACAGTCTCTCTCCACTCGGTGGGCTCCTGGGCACCCTTCAGGGCACAGCTCAAAGGCTGCGTCCTCCCGGAAGCCCTGCCTGCTTGCTGTTCCCCATCAGAATGGGTGGCCCTGTGCCCCAGGCTCACTCCTGTCCACCCTGTCTCTTCCCCACAAGCGGGGCCTTCCCGACCGGCCCTGCGTCCTCCAGCGGGACTCTGCCCATCGCAGGCGCTGAGTGAGACTCGGAGCCCAGCGTGGGGACGGTGCCGGCCCTCAGAGCAACTTTGGAGGACATCGTTTCCTCCACTCGCTCTCCGGATCCACGTGGAGACCCCACCCCAGTCTCCGGGGCGCCCAGCCCTTTCAGAAAGGCAGGACGGACTGCCGGGATGAACGCATCGCAAGGAAACCACTTACGGTGACATCCAGGGGTTTGTTTTGGTGGCATCCATCACCACCAAGCAAACAGATCGCACAGGAGTTCGTGTCACTGAGGGTGCGTGACTTAACGGTCGCCAGGACGGTGGGGATGCCAGGGACAGACAGGCGGACCGCCCACCCGAGAGCCTCCAAGCCAGGGGTGGTGACCTCAGCTCTCCCAGAGCAGATGTTTCTGGGAGGCCCAAGCCCAGGGGCCTGAGCACCAATGCCTTCCGACGTTAGCGGTACGTGGACACGGGTAGCGGCTGAGGGGGCGGGGAGGGGTGAGTGCCGACGTGGGCTTCGCGGGCCCCCTCCCAGCTCCCTTCAGCCGCCCAGTCCAGAGGTTCCTCCCGTGAGTCCCCCAGGGCCCAGCAGGCAGCCCTCCTGTTCACGCCCCTCCCTCTCTGTCTCTGTCTCTCTCTGTATCCTGAGGGGCGAGCTGGGCCCTCGGCCCTGGGATGATGAAGGCGTCTGGCAGCAGCAGCCGCGCGGGGCAGCGGGCGGAGGGGCCGTGACCAGCAGCCGGTGGAGCTGACGTGCCCAGGAAGCCGAGGCAGTGGCCTCGGGGAAGACGCTCAAGGCCCCGGAACCCCCAGCTGCTGTCAGTCTCGCTTCCACGGAAAGTGTCAAATTTACATGTTTATTGTACTTTGCTGAGAATTTAAGACCCGCAAGTACCTCATTTACAGAATTCGCACGTCAAGATTTTCAAACTTCCTCCAATTTCACGTCGTCCTTCTAAAGTCTAAAGTGCTTCTCCTCTAACGCAGTCTCAGGGCAGCGCCATCTTGGCACCAACCCTGAGCCCAAGCGGGTCCCAGGACATGGGCCGTCGCTGGGATCGCGGCCAGCAGCCCTGCACACGGAAATGCAGCTGTTCAGAAACAGGCATCTTTATTTTCCCAAATTTCCGAGGAGACAAATAACCAGGGGCTGCCGACTTGCTTGGGGAATCTAATTCTGGGAACAGCGTTATTTTTACCTCTGTCTTATATCCATCTCGCCACCTCCCCGCCCCCTGCATCCGTGCACACGTCACAAAGTCAGGAGGTGCTGTGCACGCTGGGCCTGGGGCTGAGCTGGGGCTGCCGGCGGACAGGGCCCAAGGCAGCAGGGACTCAGGGCACATCTGGGGCCACGGCTGCAGCTGCAGAGGCCAGTGGCCAGCGGCTGGTCCCGCCGCAGACCGTGGGGCAGACGTCACCAGAGGCTTTGCCCAGCTGTTGGTGCGTGTCAGCAGGTGGCAAAGGGCCACGGAACTTCAAGGAGACATGGGGGGCGGAGCCCAGGTCTCACGGGGGGGCCCCCTTACAGAGCAGGTGTCCAGACGTCGGGTCTTTACAAACACATGGCACACCCACACACACACTCTACCGTGAGGGTCAGAGTGAAGCACGGTCACCCAGCCCCCCAGGACGGCAGTGTGGTCACTGCACCTCCGCCCCCTCCCCCCCACATACACACAGGTGACTGGGAAGCAAAGCCCAGACGTGACTTTGATCATCCCCCCGCCTAATACCCCGTAAGTGCGGCCACAGGACCACTACCAACACCTAAAAAAGAGCACTTAAAGTCCCGGTTTAATCAAATATTTAGCCCATGTTCACAGTTTCCAGATTGTCTTGTAGTTTTTACAGTTTATTTTTAAATCGGGGTCTAAAGGTCCCTGAGCTGTGACTGTTGGTGGCTCTTTCTCTCCTCGTGCATTTTTTGAAGAAACACAGCCGTTTGTTCCCACGTCCAGCTTTCCAGCGGCTCCTTGGGTGCTGTGTGTCCTGTAAGGTGGCACAGGTCACTGGGTCCCACGTCGGTGCGACAGGGAAGCACCTGGGCCGCCCTCCCCTGAAAGTCACGCCTACGTCACCCAACTCACTGGGGCCGTGGCACAAGCTCCATCCTGCGTCTTCCTTTTGCCTGGACGCTCCGTAAGAGAGACTCCCTCTCACCGTCCCCTTGGCCACCCCGAGGTGCACACTCACAGGATAGGCAGAAAGGCACCGTTCTGGCACAGAACAGGGCTTTTCCCTGTAGTGACCCATTTTCAAAATAACGAGTTTGTCCTCTGGAATCTGCCAGACGCGTCCTGAACGTGTGACCCCAGCAGAAGCCCCACTCAACCTGCCGAAGTACTCATGCCCGCGCTGGGGCCCTCGGGCCAGCTCCGGACCGAGCAGGGACTGTGGATGCCGGCAGCCTGTCCCCCGCCCGGTCTCCCCTTACCCCGAGGAGGCTGAGGAGAGGCGCAAGGACTGAGGAGGTGGGGCAGCAGCCGGCAGGCGGGGCCAGCGCTCGTGGGGGGCAGGGCGGGGGCACTGTCCACCTCCTCCTGGCGGTGCGGGGCTGGCAGGACGGACCCCAGAGACCCAGCCTTGTCTCCTCGGGGAGCTCTGGGTGGGCAGGCGCCCTGCCCGGTCGCTGGGGCCCAGGGCACTAGGAGGCTACCAGCCCACACTGAGTCCTCCCAGCAACAGATGTTTCAAATGACCTGTGCTGTATTCTACAGGCTCTACCACAGCTCAGAGTGAAAATGGGGGTCAACCTACAGATGACAGCTCATCCCCCAGGGGCTGGCCTCCGTCCAGAGCAGGACGCTTTGGTCCCACTCCCCCGAGAGGGGTGCGGACCTTCAGGGGTGTGTGCTGGAGATCAGCTGTGGGGGGTGCTGCCGGGGCCCTGGGAGCAGACCCGCGGGCCCACCATGCCTCTGTTTCTGAGGCCTCCCCCACGGCACCGGGGCCCGCTCGGCCGAGGCCCCAGCCGGAAGGACTGTCATGGTCTGTGCTCTCCAGATGGCAGCCCCTGCTCCAGGCCTAACGTAACAGGTTCACTCTGAGGGGCCCGGGCCCACTGCCCCCAGCACAGCGAAGAAACCAAGCCAGGCCACCCGAGTTACAGCCCCTTGGCCGCCCGCCATCAACACAGGGACCTCGCATGCTTTCCCGACAAGCAGGCCGAGCGGGGAGCCAGGGGGCTCAAGAGAGGTGGTCCCTGCCAGGGGAGCGTTTCCCAGGAGCGAAGCCCCTTCGTCTGGGCCTGGACCTCGAGCTGCCGCAGGGTCTGTCCGGGAGCAGCAGTGATGCCCATAACCCCGCACGGTCTGCAGGGCCCCCAGTGACTGGCCTGGGGCCCGTTGTCCTCCCATCTTTCCACATACCCCGACACTGGATCCTGGGCCCTCCGGGTGCAGGGACCGCCTGTGAGCTCACTTCAGCATCAGGACCTGCCGACTCTTCCAGGCATGAAGAGGGAAAGGCAGGAGCATTTGAAAGTCAACTTGAAACCTGACTCGGCGGATCTGACTGTGTCCAAATTGCATTTGGAGAAAAGTGCTTAACTGGGAACCTTCTATTAAACCAGGGATGAGGAGGGCTTTTCTTATCAGTGGTTTAGGAGCGATGAAGGATTAAGACACACAGCAGAGGGATTCGAGGCAGGAAACAGAATCTTCCTGCAGTCCTGCACCCCTCACATCCGGTGGGGGCCCGGGGTCCAGGGCCCAAGGGCCTCGCAGGACTCCCTGTGGGGTGATGAGCACAGAGAGAGGGTCCAGTCCGGCCTTGGGGCCCGTGGGGGGCCCGTGGGGCCCAAGTCCACGCTCAGCCCGAGTCTGTCCTTGGCCACCTGATCTCTGTCCCCGTATCTAACTGGAGGCAATGGGCAGGTGTGGTCAGGCCCAGGGAGACACCGCCCTGACTGCCGGGACCCGGGGCCTGACCCTCCCTCCTGGGGTCTGGGTTCTATCGCTGCCCCCTGAGCCCCCCATTTGGTCTCCACAGCTGGCACCCCACAACCTCAGGGAGCCTGAGGCTGGGCCGAGTGGGGCTGCACTGCAGGGTGGGTCGGGGGCTGGGCCCTGGGAGGACCACAAACCCTTTCCTCCCACCAGGACCCTGCTGCTCCCCAGACTGATGTGCCAGCCCAGGGCGCCGGGCTTCCTGCAGAGGGGCTTGTGCAGGGAATGGAGCAGGGGTGAAGCCCGCCACATGGAGACTTCTGCCCGCCTGGACGGAGAGGGACGGGGCTGCCCGCGGGGCCAGGAGCCTCTGCCCACACCTGTGGTCTCAGGGCAGCTCCAAGGAGGCTGGGCGGGGGGGAAGGTTTGAGGCCCTCGGGGTGCCTGGGGGCCGGGGCAGGTTTACACAGATGGCAGCGGCCATGGGGAAGCCCCCGAGCCCAGGGAGGGGTGAGGAGGGAAGAGGTGCAGGGGGCTTGTGAGCCCCGCCTGGGGTAGGAGGACCCCGGCTGGTGGGACCTCGGTTCCTTGGAGGGAAGTGTGAGCTCCCGTCAGGGGAAAAAGAGCTCGGCTTCCAGGCAGGGGCCGGGCGGGAGGTGTGAGGGTCTCCTCCCCTGGCCCGTGCGAGCCTCCTTCGGGGGCCAAGCTGGTGAGCAGGACGGTGGTGCTGGAGCCCTTGGCAGGTCCTCCCCCGGGGGCCCCGACCCGCTGTCCTCCTCCCTCACGCCCACTTTTCCTCCACTTTCCCCCCACCCGCTGCTGCCGCTCAAAGAGTCTGTGGAGTGTGTGGACGTACTGGTCAATATTGGAGTTTGCGAACCATATGTTAAAATTAATGAGGATCTTGGCTTTTATAGACTTCCAAAATGTATAAACCTGCCAACTTGGGCAAGTTCAGCATGAGGCCGGCTCCTCCTGGACGTGACTGCTGTCCTGCAGGGTCGGCAGGGCCGGTTGGGGCACATGGGTCTGCCTGGAGGGTGGCCATTCGTGTGCCCTGGGGTCTGGGCACCCTGCCCGCCAGCCTCCCCCGCAGATGCCTCCGCCAGGTGCTCCTCACGCACGAGAAGGGGGTGGGCAACAGGCTCGCGAGGACCCAGGACCGTATGCCCACTGCTGTCACAGGATCCCAGTCTGGGTAAAGGGGGATTTTGAAAATGCTTTCTTTATATTCACAAGTTGTGATCCTTTTACAAAATTCAAGAGCTTTTCTACTTTTGTTTCTGTTTATCATAATGTTTGCTTTTTCCTTATTTCTTGATTTTTTGGCTTGTAACTAATTTAGTTATTTTGCCAGCCCTGTTTTGTAACGTAGGCAAACCATGGAGTGAGCCAAATAACTAAGGAGTTAATCAAAATCCTCAAAGTCACAACTATTAAAATTTTATATTTTTTTATTGTTTAAACTGATTTTATTGGGTTTTTTTCTTTACCAATGAAACAACGCATGGTCAAGAGAGTAGTATCTAAACTACGGATGCAGAAGAGTAAGCTGGCCTGTGGTCACTACCCTGCTCGGCCGTGGGCACCAGCACCACCCCCTGGGCCCCTCAGACGGTCCCAACACACACACACAGGTGCACACACTCGCTCCACTACGCACATCCCGTCACACGTCTGTGAACAGCAGCCGCACGCGCGTCTGCTGGCCTCCTCTCCAAGGGCTGCTCACCCATCACCAGCCAGCGGGCATCAGCTACTCCAAGCCACCCCGTTAGACAGTCAGAGTGTTCCAAGCCTCTGCTGTTCCAAAGGCTCAAAGCGAGAGTAACTGGCCGAAGATGATTAGATATTAAAATGTAAAGATTATTTTCAGGCTTAGGGGTATTTTGAAAGGAGAAGGGGCGGGGGGGTGTTTCAAGATACAAAGCATTGGAAGTCTGTCCTGTGGTGTACCAAAACGGCTAATGCTAGGAAACCAGAGACTCGGGAATATTAATTTTCTAACAAATCACTATTTTAGCAAAATTGCCATATGGAGCAACTTGCTTTTGACCACATCTAATTTGGTAAAATTTCTTTGGCCCAAGTGCCAGAGGAGTTGGCAGGGACCGGGCAGCCAGCTGAGGAGACTGGAGGCCGAGGAGACCGGTGGGAGCTGGGCCGCGTGGGATGGGCCAGCCCAGGCGGTGCCCAGACAGGCAGGGCAGGTCAGATGCCAGAGCAGGAGGCCTGAGCAGGAAGGAGGGCACGTCCTACGGGAGCACGAGGGTGGCAGGGTCAGGCCCAGGCCGGCACCAAGGACAGACGGCTCAGCGGCGGCCATCCTGCCGTCTCCTCTTCCTGTGTCCACTGCCCCAGGATGGGGGGCTGCAGCAGGTGGTGACACGGCAGGGACAGCAGAGAAAGACTCTCCCGGCAGGAGTTTCCCTCAAGACCCTCCACTCCTGCGGGAACCCCACAGGTGAACTCAGCCCCTCAGAGAGTACCAGGCCCCCTAGACACCAGCTCCAGTCCCAGGAGGCTGAATGTTTCCATGAAACAGTAAGTGTGGTTAATGACTCAGGTCTGGAAACTGAACTAGTCCCTGAAGTTGTTTTTTTTTTTTAACTTTTAATTTTATACTGGAACATAGTTGATTAACAATGTTGTGTTAGTTTCAGGTGTACAGCAAAGTGATTTAGTTATATATATACATGTAACTATTCTTTTTAAAATTCTTTTCCCATTTACGTTGCTACAGAATATTGAGCAGAGTTCCCTGTACTATACAGTAGGTCCTGGTTGGTTACCTATTTTCAGTATAGCAGTGTGTACGTGTCAATCCCCACTCCCAATCTATCCCTCCCCCGACCCTTTCCCCCCAGTAACCATAAATTCATTCTCTAAGTCCGTGAGTCTGCTTCTGTTATTCTAGATAGAGAATAGATAGATAGATAGATAGATAGATAGATAGATAGATAGATATAGATATAGATATAGATAGATATAGATATAGATATAGATATAGATATAGATATAGATATAGAGAGAATATATACCTCATCTGCTAATGGACATTTAGGTTGCTTCCCTGACCTGGCTATCGTAAGCAGTGCTGCAATAAACATCGGGGTGCATGTGTCTTTTTGAATTATGGCTTTCTCAGGGTATATGCCCAGTAGTGGGATTGCTGGGTCATATGGTAGTTCTATTTTTAGGTTTTTAAGGATCCTCCATACTGTTCTCCATAGTGGTTGTACCAATTTACATTCCCACCAACAGTGTAAGAGGGTTCCCTTTGCTCTGCACCCTCTCCCGCATTTATTGTTTGTAGATTTTTTGATGATGGCCATTCTGACTGGTGTGAGATGATACCTCATTGTAGTTTTGATTTGCATTTCTCTAATAATTAGCGATATTGAACATCTTTTCATATGATTTTTGGCCATCTGTATGTCTTCTCTGGAGAAATGTCTATTTAGGTCTTCTGCCCATTTTTTGATTGGGCTGTTTGATTTTTTGATATTGAGCTGCTGTTTGTAAATTTTGGAAACTAACCCCTTGTCCGTCACATCGTTTGCAAATGTTTTCTCCCATTCTGTGGGTTGTCTTTCTGTTTTGCCTATGGTTTCCTTTGCTGTGCAAAAGCTTTTGAGTTTAATTAGGTTCCATTTGCTTTTATTTCCATTACTCTAGGAGGTGGGTCAAAAAAGATTTTGCTGCAATTTATATCAGAGTGTTCTGTCTATGTTTTCCTCTAAGAGTTGTATAGATCCGGTCTTCCATTTAGGTCTTTAATCCATTTTGAGTTTTTGTGTATGGGATTAGGTAGTGTTCTAATTTCATTCTTTTACATGTAGCTCTCCAGTTTTCCCAGCACCACTTATTGAAGAGACTGTCTTTTCTCCATTGTATATCCTTGCCTCCTTTGTCATAGACCATATGTGCGTGGGTTTATCTCTGGGCTTTCTATCCTGTTCCATTGATCTATATTTCTGTTTTTGTGCCAGTACCATGATGTTTTGATGGCTGTAGCTTTGTAGTATAGTATGAAGTCCAGGAGCCTGATTCCTCCAGCTCCATTTTTCTTTCTCAAGATTGCTTTGGCTATTCGGGGTCTTTTGTGTCTCCACAAAAATTTTAAGATTTTGTGTTCTAGTTCAGTGAAAAATGCCATTGGTAATTTGATAGAAATTGCATTGAATCTGTAGATTGCTTTGGATAGTATAGTCATTTTCACAATGTTGATTCTTTCAGTCCAAGAACATGGTATATCTCTCCCTCTGTTTGTGTCATCTTTGATTTCTTTCATCAGTGTCTTATAGTTTTCTGAGTACAGGTCTTTTACCTCCTTAGGTAGGTTTATTCCTAGGTACTTTATTCTTTTTGTTGCAATGGTGAATGGGATTTTTTCCTTAATTTCTCCTTCTGATCTTTCATTATTAGTGTACAGAAGTGCAACAGATTTCTGTGTATTAATTTTGTATCTTGCAACTTTACTGAATTCATTGATGAGCTCTAGTAGTTTTCTGGTAGCATCTTTAGGATTATCTATGTATAGTATCATGTCACCTGCAAACAGTGACAGTTTTACTTCTTCTTTCCCAATTTGGATTCCTTTTATTTCTTTTTCTTCTCTGATTGCTGTGGCTAGGACTTCCAAAACTGTGTTGAATAAAAGTGGTGAGAGTGGGCATCCTTGTCTTATTCCTGATCTTAACAGAAATGCTTTCACCTTTTCACCACTGAGTATGATGTTAGCTGTAGTGTCATATATGGCTTTTATAACGATGAGGTGTGTTCCCTCTATGCCCACTTTCTGGAGAGTTTTTATTATAAATGGGTGTTATATTTTGTCAAAAGCTTTTTCTGCATCTATTGAAATGATCATATGGTTTTTAGTCTTCAACTTGTTAATGTGGTGTACTACACTAATTGATTTGCAGATATTGAAATCCTTGCATCCCTGGGATAAATCCCACTTGATCATGGTGTATGATCCTTTTAATGTATTGTTGGATTTGGATTGCTAGTATTTTATTGAGGATTTTTGTGTCTATGTTCATCAGTGATATTGTCCTGTAATTTTCTCTTCTTGTGGAATCTTGGTCTGGTTTTGGTATCAGGGTAAAGTTGGCCTCATAGAATGAGTTCAGAAGTGTTCCTTCCTCTGCAATTTTTTGGATTAGTTTCAGAAGGACAGGTGTTAACTCTTCTCTAAATGTTTGATAGAATTCGCCTGTAAAGCCATCTGGTCCCGGACTTTTGTTTGTTGGGAGTTTTTAATCACAGTTTCAATTTCAGTACTTGTGATTGGTCTGTTTATATTTTCTGTTGCTTCCAGCTTCAGTCTTAGAAGACTGTACCTTCCTAAGAATTTGTCTATTTCTCCCAGGTTGTCCATTTTATTGGTGTATAGTTGCTCATAGTAATCTCTTATGATCCTTTGTATTTCTGTGGTGCCCGTTGTAACTTCTTTTTCATTTCTAATTTTATTGGTCTGAGCCCTCTCCCTTTTTTTCTTGATGAATCTGGCTAAAGGTTTATCAATTTCATTTATCTTTTCAAAGAACCAGGTTTTAGTTTCATTGATCTTTTCTATTGTTTCTTTGTTTATATTTCATTTGTTTCTGTTCTGATCTTTATGGTTTCTTTCCTTCTACTAACTTTGGGTTTTGTGTATTCTTTCTCTAGTTGTTTTAGGTGTAAGGTTAGTTGTTTATTTGAGATTTTTCTCGTTTCCTGAGGTAAGATTGTATTGCTATAAAATGCCCTCTTAGAACTGCTTTTACCATGTGCCATAGGTTTTGAATCATTGTGCTTTCATTTTCATTTGTCTCTAGGTATTTTTTGATTTCCTCTTTGATTTCTTCAGTGATCCATTCATTGTTTAGTAGCATATTGCAAAGCCTCCATGTGTTTGTGTTTTTTACAGTTTTTTCTTGCAATTGATTTCTAATTTCATAGTGTTGTGGTCAGAAAAGATGCTTGATATGATTTTAATTTTCTTAAATTGACCAAGGCTCTCTTTGTGGCCCAGAATGTGGTCAATCCTGGAGAATGTTTCATGTGCACTTGAGAAAAATGTGTATTCTGCTGCTTTTGGATGGAATGCTCTAAAAATATCGATTAAGTTTGGTTAATGAGTCAGGTCTGGAAACTGAACTAGTCCCTCAACATAAAACAGTCTGACCACTGGATGTTCCTGTTTCTGTCCTGACCTTGGGTTTGAGATCAGCATGGATGACCTTGATGACAGCTGGGCAGGGGATTCAAAGGAGGACAATTTAAGCAGAGGACCCTGGTTATAAAGCCTCATGTTCACAGATGGCCTTGGGGCCCACATTAACTTCTGAAAGTGAGGCATCTCCCTGTGCTTGTCACATGTGCAGAGCCAGCGCAGGGCTGGGGCTCAGCTGTGCCTCTTAGTGGACCCTTTGCTGCCCTGCCTATGGTCAGCCGGTCCTCCATGGCAAAGCGTACCGGATGCCTTCTTGCCCAAGCCCATACTGGTGTGTGCTCTCCACCAGGCACTTGCAGGTGTGTCCCTTGGTCTGTTGAACCCCAGCTCCATGTAGAGGAATCAGACATCTCCGAGGCTGTCGTGCACGTCCAGAACTGCCCGTGTGGGTGTGCAACGCAGGCCCTCGGAGGTGATGATGGACAGAGGCTGGTTTACAGCTCAGGGTCCCGGGTCCCAGAGCACATGTGGAGAGCCAATGGCATGCTTGTTCCTGCCCGAACAAGTGTTCTGTTTTTACAGTCTGCAAGGGAAGCTCAAACGGTCTAGGGATAGAGCTGTGGGCTTCCGCTGCGCGATGCCAGTTCTGGGTGCTGCCTTTGGGGTGGACCACAGACCTTTCAGGGGATTGCTGTGGACACACTTTCTTGCCTGGCCCCACTCAGGGTTTGCTCCCAGGCCCCACACCCCTCACATGTTGCAGACAGCCTTGATCACCATGGCTGTCCCACTGATGGGCTAACCCAGGACATCGGGAGGAAGGCCGTGTCCTGGGTGAGAGGGTTGCAGCCCCCATGTGGCCTCTGGGGAGACTGGGGGTAGGGTGGGAGCAGAGCTAAGGGAGACCGGCTGACCCCAGGAGTCCAAACAAAGTCCCAGCCCATCAAGCTTTACCATGCAGCTAAGGGCAAGACTTCCCTCCCTACTGACTCCCCCCAACACCAGCCATGACTCCCCAGTGCTACAGGACCAGCAAGGATTCCTCAGGCCCTGGCCCTCCCCACATGGTCCCAAGTGACACCCCGGGCTGCTCTTCCTACAGGAACATCCTCCAGGCAAACTGGCGCCCTGGCTGCACCCAGCAAGGCAGGGTCTCCTCCGCATCCTCTCAGCCTGAGACCCGCCCCTGTGGCAGGCCAGCCCCCCTGCAGGCCTGGGCCCAGCAGACCCCGCACCCATGGGTATGGCTCCAGGACACTCTCTTGAAGGAGGGGAGGGCTTGCAGGGAGGCTTTGGCTCCAGGAGGGTCTGAAGGCTGCGAAGGAGGAAAGAAGATATGATGTGAGGGAAGGAAGGAGATAAAAAATGGGGCAAATCGGGAATTGCCAAAAAGGAAAAAAGAGAAACAGGCAGTATGTTCGTGACGTTTAAGCGCTGTTTTCTCCGAGCGTCCCCCACCCTTCCCCTCCGTTCAAGTGTCTTCTCAGGGACGCTTCTAATGGGCCTGAAGGATGCATCCAGGTGGGCTAGGGCTGAGAGCCCCCAGGAGGGAGGGGAGGTCTGGGGCCTGCTACCAGCCCAGGGCGCTCAGAGACAAAGGACGGAGGCCCACCTTCACTTGCCTGAACTCTGCTCACCGTGCGGTCACCCCACACCCAGGCTGACCCGTGGCCTGTGGAGTCCAAAGTGGGCCTGCTTGGGCTTGGCTACAAGGGCCCTGCACCCCTGGATGCGCCCGGGAGCCTGGCAGGGATGTGCGTGGGCATGGACCCCCGCAATGCTTCTCAAAGTGAAACCCCCGAGACACCTCTTCTGTGAGGGGACCACGAACCCCCGAGGCTGCCCATTGGTCACCAGTGGTCAGCGAGAAGTTGCACTGGGGGTGGCATGGTCCTCTGGAGGCTCCGAGAGGCTTCAGTAGAGGAGGGGCGGCCATGAGACTAAGGTGTGTTTGCTAATTTTACTATTTGGTTCTCAGATTCGGCTTGACCTCAGGGCAGAGTGAACTTGTTGGCGTAAATCTTGGTTAGAAATGTTCTGCACAAATTCAAACTGACACTGTTAGGGGAGATGGCTGGTTGCCATGGCGACCAGAGAGTGGTTTTCATTCCTCTCTGTGAGCCGCGGGCGTGAGTGCACGGCTGGGACGGGTCGGGCGTCCGGCCTCCGGGGTCGGGCTGCACGCAGGCCGGAAATGCCACCGACGCCACCTCCGTCCAGCGCACACAGCCCCCACGAAACGGCCAGAAAGCGAGCAGCCCGAGGATCCCGGCAGTTTCCACGGAAGAGGCAGGTCCGCTGGTCTGAGACTCTGCAGCCCCGGGGCCGTCCGCAGTGAGCACTTGTGCATGAAGCTGCGGCCAGACTCATGGGAGGGAAGACGGCACCCCGTCCCCCTAAGCTGACCCCCAGCGCATCATGTGACCTGTGACCCCGTCCACTGTGAGGCCATCCGAAGGAGCTCAGCAGCGTCACCAGGCTGTTTCCTGGCCTCGCACGAGCGGCCTGCAGGTTCCCAAAGCCCCCCCCGACCCCCCTGTGCGTGGGGACCAGGACCCCGGCCCTCCTGCCCGGCCCGATCCTCACCCCGGGGTTCCCCTCCCCGACGAGGCGGGACCCACGCCCCCAGCCCCGGTTGCCCCTCAGCACGTCATGGCCACACACCCACGCTGCCCCGGCCCCGCAGAGCCGTGGGTCACCCCTGCTTCAGGAGCGACTATCCCTCCAAGGGGCTGGATAAAGGGCTGAGAGGCTGCCAAGAGGGAGTTGGGTGGGGGGCACGAAGCGTACAGACCCTCGGTGGCGGGGAGTCCTGAACTCACAGAATGTTCCAGAAAGGGGCCTTTCCTGGGGGGAGGAAGAGGCTCAGTGCAGCGAGGGCTGAGATCCTACCAGCTGAAGGAGAGGCCTGTTTTACCACAAAGAAGCCACACAGGTTTCAGGAGTGAGTTCTCGGTGATGGTGAGAGGCCTGTGCCTAGAAGACACATGTTTGGGGCATTAGAGACCATAAAGGGCGGGGATCCACTGAACCTGGCTCCACGGTCGCTGAAAATTGTAGAAAACAGGGGCTCTGCTCCTGGACGGCAGAGAAGCTCAGGGCACGGGGCAAAAGGTGGCCTGAGGCCCCAGGAGCAAACGAGGGCACGTCCCTAACACTAAGCATGGCACCCATGACTTCGGGGACGCGGACCCGTCCACACGGGTCCCTCTGGGTCCTCTGCGTGGAGGCCGTCGTGATAGGGAACAGGCCTGAGGCTCCTGCAGTGTCAGTGGCCGCGGGCACAGGGCCGGCCGACAGCGCCCTGCTCTCCCCGCCCTGGCTTTGCCCCTCTGACCTGGTGGCCAGCAAGGCAGCCAACAGCCTCGGTTTCCTCATCGCGCAGGTGTGCTGCTCTGCGACGCGTACAGAGCCCGGTCACCGTGCAGGGCTGTGTGAGGGCATCACCGGGCCCGCGTCCCCTCTGTGGGCAGCCCTGCACCAGCTCCTGGGCACTGGGTAGCCAAGCCCGAGGAAGGGCTGGTGCAGCAGCACTGAGGGTGTCCCAGCTCCCCACTGATGGTCACAAAGCCCGAGGCCCGCAGCCGTGGCTCCCAGGACGGCCTCTTCCTGAGGGACGTCCCGCCTCCAACCCCCACCCAGGCTAACACTGGGATTCGGGGGCCAGCACCCAGGGGGTCAGGATGTAGCAGCCCGACAGGCCTCTCTGTCTGACTTGCCCCCTCGGAGGACCTCCCAAAGCACCCAAGAACCTTCCGTGCACCCCACCCAGCCCCCAGTGCTCCCCAAAGCACCCAGGGACCCTCCATGTGCCCCACCTGGACCCCTGGTGAGTCTGAAGCTTGATTAGCCTTTGCCTTTAGAGCCCGTGGGCCCCAGCCCTGGGCATACAGGGTGGGACTAAGGCCAGGGCTAGGAGGGGCTCCTCCAGGCCACCCCAAGCCAGGCCAGTGCCCCCCAACCCTGCCATCCCTCTGCATTCCTACAGCATCTCCTGTAAGTTCTCCCAGAAGCCACCTCTGGTCCCGGCCCCCACCAGCTCTGAGGCCAGGGCGGGTCCCTATTCTCCGGCCAGGGCACAGGGACAGTGCAGGAGGCAGGGCACAGGGACAGTGCAGGAGGCAGGGCACAGGACAGAGGGACAGCCCCCCACAGGGCCTCTTCCTTGTGCCCTCCTGCCACATAGGCACCTGGGCCCCGTGATGGGTTGTTCACACCTGCCTTTCTGTCACCTCTGGTCTGGGAGCCCCTGACCCGTGTTCACCTGTGCCCCTTCCCCGGACAGTCTGTGGAGGCAGCTGCAGCTGGGCACAAGCCCCGTGGGGACCACCGCAGCCTGGGGGAGTCTGAGCAAAAGGCCCCCTGATCCAGGGAGGGCCTTCCCACCTCCTCCACTGCCCCACTTGTCCAGGATCATCAACCCGGGCCCCCAGGGAGCTCCACGGTGCCCTCCAGCCCTGAGGGAGCCACCCCAGGACGCCAGATGGGCCGGGCCTAGGCGTGAGGGCCTCCACTCAGCTCTGACACCAGTCACTGGGCGACTGGAAAACCCCTTCACCCCTCAGGGTTTCCTGTCCCTCAGCTGAGGTTCAGGACCCATCACAGCGTCCCACAGCGGTGCAACGGGGATGCCGGGAGCGATGCAGACAGGATGCTGGGAATATTGGTGGGATGAGGGCCGGGGGCATGGGAAGGCCCCACCCAGAGGCCTGCTGGCCAGACAGAGGCCCACACGCCCCGCAGGCAGGGTATCGCTGTGAGCCATCCTCCTGTCCTCCCTCCTCTCCCAACACGTGCCTTCCTTCCTGTGCTCTGTCATCTCCAGCTCTAACGCCCGGGCTGGGGGCTGGGACCCTGGGCTGGGCAGGGGTGTGGGGGCCTCTTTCTGCACGGCTGAGGCCTGTCTACACTGGCAGGATCACACTGCTGACTCATGCTGGCGTGGACTCGTGGGTTCACCACGGTGTGGCCATATTTGGATTTGAGAATATTTTAATATGAGGACCGTGAAAATTCCTCCAAAATCAATTTCCTTGTCTGTATTTCTGTTCTCAGAGCCCCAGTGGACAGGGGTTCCCGTAATAAAAAAAATAACATCGTGCTGTCCTCCTTCTGCCTCTTCAGGGAGACGTTTTGCTGAGAGTTGTCCGATTCTCTTGGAAGAGAAGACAAAACCGCCGGTTGTCTCTTTAAATCAGCTCTGCGGTGTGATGGGGCCCGCGGTCTGGCTGGGAAGAACCATTCCCACCCTGCAGCAGGGAGCTGGCCGCAGCCATCAGCGCCTCCCCCATCCCCATGGTTACGGCTCCTGCTTCCCGACCGTCCCTGGTCCCTGGCTGTCGCCCGCCCGAGGGAGCAGGCACTCCCCACCGGAGTCCGGGAAGCCGCCTGCTGAGAACGGCAGTGACTGCCTGCCCCTCCGGCTCTGACACCCTCCCTGGCGCAGAGCTCTGGCCGTCGCCGGGCTGCAGCCTTGCAATCTGTTGATAACTCCACTCACGAGCTCCAGCGCTGCCCCTGGGGTGGAAAACTGCTCCCGGACCCGGGAACTCACCGCCTCTCGCCAACAAGGAAGCGCAGGACCGCTGCCACTCCTGCTGTTTTTGCCAAAATAGGTGAGAAGTTGGGCTGCGTTTCTCCAGGGTCCGCGCGGCAGGTGGGCCCCCGGACGAGGAGGCAGTGGGACTTGGGGGGGAGGCGAGGTCGGAGCCCGGTGGCCACAGCATACACTGCCCCGGCCGCTTCCTGGGCATCAGCGCCGACCGGGAGTGAGCAGTTCCTGCTCTTCTGAATGCAGCTTCTCAACAACTTTGGGTTACACAGACGGCACGGAGCCACCAGATAAACTGATGTGTGTGGGAGACGCCAGCCCGTGAGGTCTGGCCACGTCCGGAGCGGAAGCTTCGCCCTCCCGGGTCTGGCTGTCTGTTGGGGGTTATTGGAGTCTCTTGACTTAAACTGACAGACATGCTGTACGTGTCTTCTGCAGCCTGAGGTTGGGCTGAGTGTCTCGCGCTGGGATGGCGAGCGGAGGTTGGTTTTTAAATCCGGATAAGGAAGTGCTCCCCGGGGGCACCGTCCCTCTAAGGCTCTGAGGCCCCAGGTCGCCCCCGGAGCCTCTGCCTGACTCCGGTACCTCAAGCCAGACGCTCCAACAGGCTGGCCGGGTTGAAGGGAGATGAGATGGGGGCAGACTTCGGAAACAGCTGCTGCCGGCTGCAGCCGGGGGGCTGCCCTGTGGGTGGGGTGCTAGATGCAGGTGGCAGGGAGGACCCCCACCCGCCCTGACCCGCCCTGTCTTCACAGATGGGGGCGGCCTCTCCACCCTCACCCGCCCCATCACGGTCGCCCAGGGCTGTACCCCGTGGCCGCTGCCTGGGACCTTGACCTTCTGGACGGCCATGGAGGCCGGCGGGGAGAACGGCGCGACGTAATCGGCTGTGCCGTTGGCACCACCTCCATCCCCTGCTCACACTTCAGTAACTTCGCAGGGCTCATGGTGAGTACACGCGGGGGCCGGGTGGGGGGGCGGGCAGGCTGAGGCTGCCACCGCCACTCACGGATCCCCGGGCAGGGAGAGTAAGCTGCCTTGTGGCCAGCCGGGGGCGGCGGCCAGGGGCCCTGGGGGCGGGGCCGGGGTGGGGGGGGGGGCGGGCCTCGGGCTGCCTGCTCCATTGCTCGTCAGCGGCTGCTCGGCGTAGATCATACTGATTAGTGGCAGACGTGCTGCAGTGTTGAATCACGGAATCAGTGGAAGAGACAGTGTCCCACCACCACCCAGGCTCAAGCCGTGACCTGTGAAAACCTCTCTGACCCCGGGCTGGGGCCCTCCCTCTGCCGGCCCCAGGCCCCGCACACGGCCCTCCCGCGGCAACCCTGCCGGCCCCCTTCCCGTCAGAAAGGTGGCCGAATGGCAGGGGATGCGGGTGGGCTTCAGCGGCACGTTTGGCAAGCACAGAGAACGCCTCTCTCACCAGAAAAGGGGGTGCGGCTGGCTGTGTGGGGCTCGGCCTGCAGGCTCGGGGCGCTTCCCTGTGGTTCCTGCTGGTTTGGATTCCGGAAAGGGTGATGCTGAGTAAATAATGCATTGTGCATGCTTGTGAGGGACAGCGGCCGAGCGCACGCAGAGAACGCCGATGGCCGAGGACAGCGCGGCCACAGTGGCCGAGGCTAGGACACTGTCAGTGGGTCGTCAGTGCAGACCTGACTCCTCACAAGCAGGGGTGTGTCTGAGTCACTTACTCATTTTCTTCCTGTTGGATTCGAAATGTCCAAACAAGAGAGATGCTTTTTGCCGAAGGTCGGCATCATCTCGCAGAGCTGCCGTGCCACCCGCCTCTCAGGCATCTGAGGGTGTGTGCTCCAGGCGCAGCCGGGCCCGCACCCCAGCCCTGAGCCGTCACCTGTTGCCACCACCCCCCAACAAGCCAGGGCCTCCGGGTTGGCCGTGTTTGAAGCTTTGCATCCTCGAATTTATATCCTCATTTGCAAAATGGGTCCCGTCATTGGCAGATGAAGGGGGGGTGGGCAGCACCGCCCCGGGGGCGCCACCGCACGTGATCCAGCGTCAGGCCCCATCTTCGCCTCCGTCTCTGACCCTCCAGCCCTCTGTGCAAATCTGCAGGGCCGCTCAGGCCGCCCAGCACCCTCCTTCCTTCCTCCAAGTCCATCCACACCCTCCCCCCAGCCCCAGCCAGCTCCACGCCGGCCAGTCCAGGACTCTGGGAACCAGCTGGATTTCCCTTGCTGGAGAGCTTGGAGTCTCAGCAGTCTGTTGGGGCTTTATTGCTAACAAATAACATTTACACCGGAGAGAGCTGCTGAGAGGAACAGAGATGCCAACCTAACGTGTGGTGCTGCAGTTCTGCTGCAAACACTTTCCTGCCTGTGTCTGGGAGCCTGTGGGTGAGATGCCTGCGGCCCCTGGGGGCTGTGGGGAGGGCAGCCAGCGGGGGCAGCTCCGGCCCCGTGCCCCAGGATGCCACGCTCCGGCCACCTGCTCGGGCCTGGCCCTGGCAGTCAGCTGCCCGACCAGCTCCTGAGTGTAACGGCACCGAGGTGTCCTGGAGGCACCTGGAGGTGTCGAGGCGCCCACGACCCTGGTTTGAACCGTGCTGAGCCCTGAGCATCTTCGGGCACCTGTGCCTCCTTCTGAGCGAGTTGCCTGTGTGCCCTCGGCACCAACGGGTTGGTGAACAGCCAGGCGCTCCCCTGGGGGCTGAGGGGCTGGGGGACCTGCACCCTGCCGCCTGGTCTCCAGCAGGTAAAGCCCAGGCCCCACACCTGCCCGGTGCTAACCCTCATCGGAGTGTAAAGCGGGACCTGACTGCACGGCTGCCTCTGCGATGGTGCTGTTGATACGCGAATTCAAGAAGGTGCCCAAGCGCGTGCGGCTCTGCCCTCGTGCTCCTCTCTGGTCCTCACCGTCAGTGCAGAGAGCAGCGCTCTGCAAGGGAGCAAAGTGACGGGTCTGGAACTGGAGTGGAAACCGTCCAAGCCGGGCACGCTTTCCTTCCTGAGTGTGGCATCCGGCGGTCCCGCGGGCGGTGCTGGCCCCGCCGCTGCTCTCCGGCCATACCTGTCGCGGGGGATTAGCTGGGAGGCAGGACTGGTGTACATGGCCTCCCCGCAGCCCCTGTGGCCTCAAGTGGGGCCCAGAGGGTGAGCCCACCCGCTCACCGATGTGGTGGCCTGAGCGCCACGGAGACCTGCTCGGCGATGGCTCTTCAGCGTGGCCCGGGCCCAGGAGGCGGCCGCGGTGGCAGCCCCGCTGGCTTCGAGTCGGGGTGACCTTCGCCAGGTCCCGCAGGGCCTGGAGCCGGGACAGGGTGAGAGGCCAGGCCATCCCAAGGGCAGACGCCACGCAGGACGCCCCGGTCCACACAGAAGCACCCGCGTTCCAACAAGAAGGGTGGAAGTAAAGCCCCAGAGAGACCAGGGTGGATGCAGGGCGGGGCCCGGGAAGCCGGTGCATCAGCAGGAGGCGGGAGCCCGCAGGGCGCCCATGGGCTCCCTCTGAGCCCGCGGAACCCGGGCCACACCTGTGAGTGGGTTCCCACTCCGACCCGCCCGCTGCCCGCCTGCCATGCTCCAGCCTCAGAGCTTCAGTGAGTTCCTCCAGTTCGCTGCTTTCGATTCAGTCCAATATTTAAATTTCTAACTCAGAAAACCTGCCTTAGGCTCACAGAGTTTGGCGCCCACCTCAGGCCTCCCCTTAACTGTTGACGGTTTTAAGCAAGTAACCCCAGTCCTGAAGGAAAGCCCGTCGTATTTCTCAAGGTCTTTTCTCCAAAGTTCTTCATAATTAGACCAGCCCTCGCACCCTCAAAGGAAGATGCTACAAACCACACGAATGCCCAGTCGGACCAACCTGTGCTCCGAATGCAGAGATGGCTCATCTGTGTCTGCCTGTCCCCTGGGACTCCCTCAGGGAAGGCTGACGGATCAGCAGGGTCGCCACTAAAAAGCAGACGAGGGGCCGCAGGCTCCACAGAGCTCAGTCTTGGTCGGGACAAGCCCAGGTGGAAGGACCTGCCCACCCTAGACCCCTAAAGGCCCAGCCTTGATGCCTGGCCACGCGGAGGGACACCCGTACACGGTCTGCACCGTGGCCCGGAGAGGTCCGTTTGCCGCTTTTGATCAGACAAGCGACCCCTGACCTGACCTCTTCCCTCCTTTCTTCTTGTCTTTCTTAACATCCCAATTTGTTTGATTGCAAAACATACCAAAAGGGACACATCCAGCTAAAATCATGAGGTGTAAAGGAAAAGGGGAAATACAAACCAGGCAGCACGGGGACTGCCGCCCCAGGACCACTGCTCAGAGCCTGCAGGCTCCATGGGGAAGCAGGAGCCCGGGGTCCCCGGAGGAGACACACTTTAGCTGTAGCTTCCACCACAGCCCCGCCGGTCGTCCTACAGGCACAGACGTGAGCGGGAATTGCGGGCTTCAGCCCCGCAGCTGGGCGGCTCCCGGCACGCGGTGTGTGGCCACGACCTCTGGGCATTGCCTTCGCCTCCCCTCTTCCTCCATGGGTTCTCTGGACCTCTCTCCAGCCTCTCTGCTCTGAGGTCAACGCTCCATCCACTGTCGCTGGTCCCCAGAGCACTGCTGGGTCCACGGCCTCTGAGGGGCTTGCCTATCCAATGCTGTCTGACCACATACTGGACCATCATAAGGGTTTTGCCCGTGGAACGCTCGCAGAGTAGCTTATTCCAAGAGGAACGTGTACATGTGTGAACTTTAAAATATAAATTCCAGCGCCATTTTGCATTACTTACTTTGAATTTTAAATGTCACCTCTAAAAATGTAGAAAGCGCTGTTGATAACTCTGATTTGGAGAAAGGGAAAAAAATAGGAGGCCAAGTGGAATTAAATCTGCCAGGATTTGACCACAGACCCTCCCCTGTGCCAAGCCTTCCCAGGCATCTTGAGTGGGCGGGACCTCCAGGTCTCCCCTGGGGACGTGCGTCCCAGTTACCTCGAGGCTGGCGTCTGTTGGCTGCCTTTCCTCCTGAGCTCGTGGACTTGGGCTGTGCGTGCAGCGTGCATCCTGCTGACACCCTGGGTGTCCAGACGGGAGCTGTTGGTGTTCCGTGCACGTCTACACCTGCGCTTCAGACTTCCTGGCCCGTGGACGGTCAGGACTGCAGCACGAGGGCAGCCGCGGTGTCCGGCCTGCGGTCTGCCAAGCGGCACGGCGCCCTTCCCCGACCGCCTGCTTATTCTGGGCAGGGCGCTATTTCTGGCTTCACTGGACAGCGGGGCCCCTGGGCAGCCAGACGCTGAGGCCCCCTTTGCATCCAGGTCACTCGGTGCCTCTTCCCGGGTGACCAAATTCAATCAGCTGTTGCCACGACAACAGCGACCTCCTCACCAAAGTCCCTGCGTCGGAGCAAAGTCGGGGTGCAGAGGCCCCAGCTGGGCCCAGGGTGGCTCCTCTGAGCACGTCCTCTGGCTGGCCGGGCCTCCAGGAATGTCCACGAGGAGAGAAGCCACCTGAGCCCGGACGCGCTGGCTTCCTGACTCCCGCCGTGACAGGCCAAGGCCTTCTCGGCGTGCCTCTCTGCTCCCCACGACTCCATCCTGGAGGAGCCGCCAGCCACCTCCGCTGTCCTCACAGCCCAGGGAGGCACCAGTTGGAGCTGCTCTGGGCCTGGGGCGGGGCCGTCAGCCATGGACGCCCCTGTGGTCTGCGGGAATGGGGCCAGCACGACGGCAGACCCCTAGCTCTGACCACCAGCCCCGTGGTCACAGCCGGGGCAGCTCAGGTGGTCCCACAGGGGACACCAGGCAGCCCTCCACAGGCCCAGCTCAGCCTGTGGGCACTGGCCCCCAGCCTGCTCCCCAGAGCCCAGCGTGTCCCCCAGGGCCGTGGGAGCAGAGTAGGGCATTCAGGCTGGGGCATCGAGCAAGGGCTCCACCCTCTGACCTGAGCAGTGGGAACCAGAGCACCACTCAGCTTGTCCCCTGGGGCGGCCATGACAAAGTCCCACAGAGCAGGCAGCTTAAACCACAGTCCAGGAGGCTGGACGTCCAAGGTTCGGGCGCCTGCAGGTTGGCTTCTCCTGAGGCCTCTCCTTGCAGTGTAGACGGCCCCTCCCGCCCTGTGCTGGTGCCGGCCCCTTCTTACAGGGACTCTGGTCCCTTTGGTCAGGGCCACCAGAGGACCCTACCCAACCTGAGCCACATCCCTAAAAGCCATCCCCTCCGGATGGTGGGGACAACTCAGTCCACAGGGAGCTTCTCGTGTGACTCGACGACTTGTACCACACGAAGCATCCAGAGCAGGGCTCGGTGCGGGCAGAGGGTCGGAGGTCAGAGGTGGGTGCCGCAGGCTCTAGCCCCTACCTCCCAGCCTGGTGTGCCCCGAGCCCCTCCGGGTCCTCCACCGGCCCTGGGAGTGCCCCTGGCGGGTGTGCCCGGCCCCGCCCTGGGAACGCAGCTCCGACGCAGAGCACTTCCGGGGCTGCGTCGGGGGTTGGCCTCAGAGCTCCAGCGCCTGAAGCAGGGGGCCTCGCTTACCTGATGAATAAACAGACAGAACCTCCCTCAGCTCTGAAAGTCCAGCCCGGGGCATTCTGCCCTCAGTCTTACATCCTCCGGGGAAAATGGATATCCTTTGAACCCTGACCTTCAGCCCTTTACCTGGGCTGTGACTAACAGTGAAGGTTGTACACCTGGGGTTCTCGAGCCTGTTCACACCTGCTGCTCTTCCCCCACTGACCTGAGTCACCTCTGGGCAGACTTACTGAAATGATACAAATTCTCCTGGGAGACCACGAAAAGCAGCATTGCAGTGGGTGTGAGGCCCAGAGTGGACTTGGGGGTAATCTGACACGAGCCTCATGGGAGCAAGTTGTGCCGTCATACGAGGGCATCTGACAGAAGCAGGAGCCGGGTGGTCCACCAGCACCCCCGGGAGGGCGAGGAGTCTGGAGGCCAACAGACAGCACAACAGGAGGCTGCCCTCGGGGAGCTGGCCGTCAGAGCCCACAGAGGCGCCCGCAGCTGGTGGGGGGCCCACGAGGCCACACGCCGCCTGCCCTGAGCGCTCCACAGGTTGGGGGCCCCCCCCTGCCCCAGGCCGACCATTTCTGCTGAGACCTGCGAACCTCCACCCGATCCAGGAAATGCTTCCAGCCCCTCGCCGGGCGGAGGCTGAACCTGGGGACAGCCCGGCCACCTTGGTCACACGGGTGTGCTCTGTGTCCTTTCCAGGATTTGAG
Source organism: Phocoena phocoena (assembly GCF_963924675.1). Classification (NCBI taxonomy): domain Eukaryota; kingdom Metazoa; phylum Chordata; class Mammalia; order Artiodactyla; family Phocoenidae; genus Phocoena; species Phocoena phocoena. The sequence continues at coordinate 418,152 of NC_089234.1, read as the reverse complement.
GACTGTCCTATCCCTGCCCCAGTCCCCAGGGGAGTTCCTGCACCCTGTCGTGTACGCCTGCACTGCTGTCATGCTGCTGTGTCTGCTGGCCTCCGCCATCACCTACATCGTGCACCAGAGGTAAGGCCCGCCCTGCCCCTCGCCTTCGAGGGCAAGCTCTCTCTTGCCCTCACGTAGCAAGGAGTCCAGGAAGGTGATTCACAGGCAGCCGGCCAGCTTGAGGCTGCCCAGTGCCCAGACAGCGCTGGCAGCCGAGGGTGGCCAAGTGCTGGGCGACACCCTCACCTTCCATCCCGGGCCCCCCCGTGCTCATCAATTCAGGTGACATGCGCTCTTTCTCCAATGGCACCGTGTCTGTTCAGGGGCCCCTACAGCCCATGGCCTGAGGAAGTTAGTAGCTGCAGAAACTTCGAGCAGCCTTGCCCTCTGCTTTTCATCTACAGGGGAGTCCAACTGGTTTCCTACAGAGCTGGTTTCCTGGCCACGTCTGCCTGGAGGGGCTGGGGCATCACTTGAAGATGCGCTGGGTAATGTGAGGAGGGGTCCCGGCCACCCATCAGGGTCAAGTCCACAATCAAAGTCATGGGCAAAGCCCAGGCCACGGTCATAACCATGGTCATGGGAAGAGGCTTGGGCGTGTCCAAGGCCAGGGTCAGGGGAAGAGGCTTGGGCGTGTCCAAGGCCAGGGTCAGGGGAAGAGGCTTGGGCATGTCCAAGGCCAGGGTCAGGGGAAGAGGCTTGGGCGTGTCCAAGGCCAGGGTCAGGGGAAGAGGCTTGGGCGTGTCCAAGGCCAGGGTCAGGGGAAGAGGCTTGGGCATGTCCAAGGCCAGGGTCACAGGTAGAGACTTGGGCGTGTCCAAGGCCAGGGTCAGGGGAAGAGGCTTGGGCGTGTCCAAGGCCAGGGTCACAGGTAGAGGCTTGGGCGTGTCCAAGGCCAGGGTCAGGGGAAGAGGCTTGGGCGTGTCCAAGGCCAGGGTCAGGGGAAGAGGCTTGGGCATGTCCAAGGCCAGGGTCAGGGGAAGAGGCTTGGGCGTGTCCAAGGCCAGGGTCACAGGTAGAGGCTTGGGCGTGTCCAAGGCCAGGGTCAGGGGAAGAGGCTTGGGCGTGTCCAAGGCCAGGGTCACAGGTAGAGACTTGGGCGTGTCCAAGGCCAGGGTCAGGGGAAGAGGCTTGGGCATGTCCAAGGCCAGGGTCATAGGTAGAGGCTTGGGCGTGTCCAAGGCCAGGGTCACAGGTAGAGACTTGGGTGTGTCCAAGGCCAGGGTCAGGGGAAGAGGCTTGGGCGTGTCCAAGGCCAGGGTCAGGGGAAGAGGCTTGGGCATGTCCAAGGCCAGGGTCAGGGGAAGAGGCTTGGGCGTGTCCAAGGCCAGGGTCACAGGTAGAGACTTGGGCGTGTCCAAGGCCAGGGTCATAGGTAGAGGCCTGGGTGTGTCCAAGGCCAGGGTCAGGGGAAGAGGCTTGGGCGTGTCCAAGGCCAGGGTCATAGGTAGAGGCCTGGGTGTGTCCAAGGCCAGGGTCAGGGGAAGAGGCTTGGGCGTGTCCAAGGCCAGGGTCATAGGTAGAGGCCTGGGTGTGTCCAAGGCCAGGGTCAGGGGAAGAGGCTTGGGCGTGTCCAAGGCCAGGGTCAGGGGAAGAGGCTTGGGCGTGTCCAAGGCCAGGGTCATAGGTAGAGGCCTGGGTGTGTCCAAGGCCAGGGTCAGGGGAAGAGGCTTGGGCGTGTCCAAGGCCAGGGTCATAGGTAGAGGCCTGGGTGTGTCCAAGGCCAGGGTCAGGGGAAGAGGCTTGGGCGTGTCCAAGGCCAGGGTCAGGGGAAGAGGCTTGGGCATGTCCAAGGCCAGGGTCAGGGGAAGAGGCTTGGGCGTGTCCAAGGCCAGGGTCACAGGTAGAGGCTTGGGCGTGTCCAAGGCCAGGGTCAGGGGAAGAGGCTTGGGCATGTCCAAGGCCAGGGTCAGGGGAAGAGGCTTGGGCGTGTCCAAGGCCAGGGTCACAGGTAGAGGCTTGGGCGTGTCCAAGGCCAGGGTCAGGGGAAGAGGCTTGGGCGTGTCCAAGGCCAGGGTCACAGGTAGAGGCTTGGGCGTGTCCAAGGCCAGGGTCAGGGGAAGAGGCTTGGGCGTGTCCAAGGCCAGGGTCACAGGTAGAGACTTGGGCGTGTCCAAGGCCAGGGTCAGGGGAAGAGGCTTGGGCGTGTCCAAGGCCAGGGTCATAGGTAGAGGCCTGGGTGTGTCCAAGGCCAGGGTCAGGGGAAGAGGCTTGGGCGTGTCCAAGGCCAGGGTCAGGGGAAGAGGCTTGGGCATGTCCAAGGCCAGGGTCAGGGGAAGAGGCTTGGGCGTGTCCAAGGCCAGGGTCACAGGTAGAGACTTGGGCGTGTCCAAGGCCACAGAGAAGCTGTGGTCATAATCACAGCTGCAGGCATAGGCTAAGCAATTCCATTTTGTCCATCGCCAGGGCTGGGGGCTGGTCATGGGTATGCTCACAGCCACAGGCAGCGTCCTATCCAGGTACAGGCCCGGCCACAGGGGATCATGTCAGGGACAGTCAGTCACAGCCTCCTCCTGAGGTACAGCCTCTGCTCAGAGAGGGAAGAACTCTGTCTGGGGAACCAGGAGGCGGGACTGGGTTTCTTCCCCATCCTCCCTCTGGAACACTGGACAAATCATAGCGTCCCAGGGCCTCAAGGTCCTCTTCTGTCCAATGACCAGAGACCTCCCAGTCACAGTATTCCAGGGCGATTTTCCAACAAACCACCCAAGGCCACATGCTAAGGTGGATTCAGTGAGTCCATCCATCTTTCCCCGGCCTGGTCTCTCTGGTGTGCTTTTCCCTGCCCGTCTTCGTCCCGCTCCGAGGTCTTCAGCCCATTCCCCGCGTGGACGGGACATGGCATTTGGAGAAAAGGGTTCACTTCTACGCTCTGCCCTGAGAGGCCGGTTCCTGACCTGAAATCTCCGTTCCCGCAGCGCCATCCGGATCAGCCGGAAAGGCCGGCACATGCTCCTGAACTTCTGCTTCCACGCGGCCCTGACCTTCTCCGTGTTTGCTGGCGGCATCAGCCGCACCAAGTACCCTACCCTGTGCCAGACGGTGAGTGCTTTGGGTCTTCATCTTGCTACAAACTCTGAAGTGCTTGTCGACTCTCCTTCCAAAGGGGAAACTCGTGACAACCGTCTTGTGTGTGAAACCACACTCAAGCGCTCGCTTAGGCTTCTCGTGAAGGGGGCAGTTAAGCATCCAGTGTGCCTACACCCCTCCCGCGTGAGTCTGACCGACTTGCTCAGCATTTGATCATGTCATTTAGTTTATTTTCCAATCGGACCAGTTTTCTCCAAGGCTTATGGTGACATGTTAATGAGACATTCATAGTCCGGGGCTCATCACAGAAACAGGGATGCGATCTGCCTCTCCTGCAGAGACAGGTGGGGTAGGAGCACAGGGGTGGGACCCCCTGCTCCCTCGGCCCAGGTAAGAGTCCATGGATGTAGGTGAGAGAGTGCCATCGCTGGTGGGTCGCTGGGGATTCGGGGCCATGGAAGAGACACGCGGGCCCCACCCTCTAAGTGAGACTCGGCGGTCTTGTGCTGGGGAGGTCTGGCCCTCTCAGGTGAAAGGGGAGCACAGAGAAGACACAGAGGGGTCTTCTTCCCACCCCACAGCCCCTCCTGACCTTCCTTAAAAGGGGGGAAAGGGACTTCCCTGGCAGTCCAGTGGTTAAGACTCCGCACTTCCACTGCAGGGGGCCCAGGTTCGATCCTTGGTCGGGGAACTAAGATCCCACCTGCCACACAGCACGGCCAAAAGAAGGCGGGATGGGTAGTACGAACTACCCTCCGGTCCTGACAGAGCCCAGAAAGAGGCCCTTCCGTCAACTGTGAGTCAAGGACAGAAGGCCCAGGTGCCTTTGCAACTGGATATCGAGGCCCCTCGTGCTCTCCCCGTCCAGCCTCTCACCAGCCCGCCTACTCCTGGCCTCAGCTCAGCCCAGTGGACAGTGCCCTCCAGGTGGGCAGATCCCTCCAGCACCCAGGCGGGGGCCAGGTGGGGCTTCCCCATGGACCACAGGGCATCTCACCAAGGACTCATTTGGTGTGTGTCCATCTGCTTGGACCACGTGGAGGGAGCATCTCTGCCGGCACCCACCAGGACGTCACATGCAACCCTCGCAGCCTTGGTTGTGTGAATTCAACAACAGTTTATTGACAGCCGTGAGGGCTGCTGCAGCCCAGTTACCTGGCCTCCACGCCCCCTGTCCACACGAAAAATGACTCGTCCTCCTGCACAGACGGTGGCAGCTGGGCGGCTCCTGGGTGTCAGGGGCAAGAGGCTGCTCCCACAGGGGCACCTTGGGGAGGAGTCAGGCTGTGAGCTCCCCCCCGATGCCCTCCTCCCTGCAAACAGGGTGCCAGACCCATGAGACAGGACCTGGGGGCCCTGTGGCCCAGTCTTCCCACGCTCCTCTACACGGAAGAGAGGTCACTTTTCTGCAAATCCATGTTAGGGCCAACCATCCCATTGGGAAGACGATTCTGCCACCTGTTCCTGGACCCCAGCAGAAAAGTCACCAGCACATCCCTGAAAACCATGCAGAGGGGCAGACACGCTTCCGGAAGCCTCTCGATAGCGTGGAAACACCCCCTGGGAGAGCCCCGGGAAATCCAATTTACCGTCCGCCTGTGAACACCTGCTGAGACGTGGAGCCATCTGGAAGCAGTGATATGGATTGTTATCTTTATTCCACACTTTGCCACCAACGCTCCGCACGCCGGGACCCTGCAGTGGGAGCCCTGGGACCTGGCGGTGCAGCCAGCCCCTCAGGTCATCACGGCCCTTACAGGCCTGGGAGCCCCGCCTCCCCCAACTGGGAGCCCACCCCAAGACTGCCAGCCCAGACAGAGGCTCTGGGGGCCAGGCGTCCTCGTGGCAGCCGAGGCCTGGCCGGTGCAGCCGGGTGGACCCCGAAGTGTGTGGTGGATGGGGGCGGACAGGCCTGGGGGGTCTGGAGAGGCAGGATCTGCAGAGGTCCTGCTGGTGTGAGACACGCTCGGTCCCCTCGTAGTGACAACCTCATGGTCCTGTCGGGGAGCAACCTCGGTTCTGGAGTCCGTGCTGGCCTGGCTTCCCGACCACGTTTCCAGAAGGAATCAGGAACTCGCTTTCTCTCACAGACGAGCAGTAGGCCAGGTCTGGGGCAGTGAGAACAAGATTCCAGCAGGACAGCCGGCCGCACGCAGGCTGAACATCACCCACCGAGCGCCCAGAGGAGAGAGAGCAGGTGCGGGGCTGGGTGGCCACAGCCGTGGGGCCGTCGCTCGCTGGAGGAGAGAGAGCCCAGGGGACATGGCCCAGGACCAGGACGGTTGGAAGGTGTGAAGGTTGACATTCTGTGTCGAGCCGAACAGCCATGGTGCAAACATCTTTTTGGTCAAACCTCTTTCTGCGCCCGTCTGTGAGCGTGTTTCTGTGTGAGGTGAACATTCGAGCCGTGGCCGGAGGAAAGCAGACTGTCCTCCCCAACACTGGCCTCATCCAGACCACGCGGGCCTGGACAGAAGAGAAGTCTGAGTAAGAGAGACCCCTGTGTGTCCTGGGGCTGGGACCTCAGTCTCTCTCCTTTGGATCCGGGCTCAGACCGAAACCGCACAGTTGGCTGTCCCGCCAGCTGCAAATTCTGGGTGTCCCAGCCTCCGTGATCACACAAGCCGAGTCATTAGCATAAATGTGGATTTGCTCCGGCCGGCGGCCAGCCTGCCCTCACCGCGACAGCGACAGCTCACCACCACCCGAGGCCTGACACAGACCCCGCAGCCAACCCTCCTCATCCAGGTGTCACAGGGAAATGTGTTACAGAGACATGAGGAACGAGAGTGGCTCAGGATGGCTGGAGGGAACAGACGGTTGTTATGGCGACGAAACCATGGCTGCGAGCCTCACTGAAGGGCTCCCTGACATCATGGGCATGGGCGGCCGCCGCGGGCCCCGCTAATCCCTGTGCGTCAGCGCCAGCCCTGGGTCCGGAAGCACGGGCGGCGGCCAGCATGGCAGAGGGGCCGTCTGGACGCCAGGGTAACGACCCTGCGACCGCTCCACGTGTCCAGCCTGAAGCTGGTGTCTGGCAGACGGAGTCCTGCCGTTTACACCTTCTCATCACCCACAAACTTTCACAGTCCGGGCGATGCTCAGGACAGACGGGTGAAGGGCAGACCTGGCTCTGCTGCCTCCCTGCCCCCACTCTGGGTTCCGGGTCCTCTTCCCGGCCTGGGACCAGCTCCAGAGGCCGAGGGTGGCGTTCCTTCTAAGGACGTGTCTCTGACTGTTTCTACTCACACGTGAAGAGAGCCACTCTGCTGTCCTGCCGTCGAGGGCCAGGCCCACATGGTCCCCTTTCCTCCTGTTTCTGGTGCGGGGAGTTCTAGCCCCTCAGGTCCTCATGCCTCCTCTCGGCCAGGCTGGGGTGAGGCCCTGAGCTCAAGGCCCCAGGCGCACACGGCCCCACCACGAGGCCCAAGTCAGGCGGAGGGAAAGGCTGGGCTCTCCCCGCTGCAGGGAGCCATCTGAAACCGTAAACACAGCCCAGTGAGTTTCCCACCACCCCACGGTGTTCTCACCCATTATTACGGAGCCTTCTCATAAGTAAACACTGAACCCTGGAGTTGATAAATCATTATAATGGTGCGATGTTACCTTTATTCCCAGAATCTCTGTATCCCTTAAACGTTGACATCCTTACAATTACAGCCATGTTTTACTTGTCATTGCGAAATGTCAGGTTATTACTTCAAAGGTAACTCATTTTACAGAATCGGATGGAGATGACGGGGTGTGGAATATGTAATCAGCTAAGGCAGATTATTGCCATAGTAATGAGCGACTCCGACTGGCAGGGAGTGAACTTCAGCCTCTGACCCCAAAGCACTGTATCTCACCCGCGAGCCGCAAACACCGGAATCCCGGGAGACCCCGCTGCGCCGTCGCCCCTCCCTTCCTTTGGTGGGCGCCGCTGGGGCTGAGCCATGCCAACCACACAGACGTGTGCACCCGGCCCACGTGCGGGAGGATGTGCTCGCCACTAGGACCGTGCCCAGGGTGTCGCTCACACACCTCTCTGCAGGATGGCCATGCTGACCGTTCAAGTGTCCTGGCAGCCCACGCGACTCCCTTGAGCTCCAGCCCCTGTGAAGTGTGGCATCTGCCCCGAGGACCCCAGTGCCCCCTGCCAGTCCCACTTCCTGTCACCGCCTCCCGAGGATGCGAGGGGGAGGGGCTCGGACTTGGGGGGACGTGCGCTGGCGGAGGCGGGGCTGGGGGGGGCTGGCTCACTCGCTCTCTCCCCCCAGGTGGGCATCGTGCTGCATTACTCCACACTCTCCACCATGCTGTGGATCGGAGTGGCCGCCAGGAACATCTACAAGCAGGTGACCAAGAAGGCCCCGCTGTGCCCAGGGGCAGACCAGCCACCGCACCCCAAGCAGCCCCTGCTCAGGTACTGAGTGCACCTGGCCACCCCACCACCAGGCTCCAAGAGACCCCGGCCCTGGACCTCCCTCTGGGGCTCTTGGCCACAAGGGCACCGGGGGCCTGAGGATGATCCAATGGCACAGGTGGCCAGGGGCAGGGTGGGGCTCCGGTGCTGGGGTGACTGCCCTCTGGTACTGCTGAGTTCCCGCGGGGAGAACCCCAGCACCCATGTCGGGTGGGCGTGGGGAGAGATGGCTCTGTGGTGGGTCCGTGGCCTGGTCTTGGCTTTGGTTTATTCACGGGTCTCAGAGAGCTAAGAGGGGGGCCTGGTCTCAAGGTGACTGCGAGGCTCGGCCACGGGTTCGGAGGCCCCCTCCAGCCAGTTGTCCCCGTTGCCTCCTTGGGCCGCGCAGGCTCGAGGTGAACGTGGTCGGAGCAGGCCTGGGGCCGATGGGAGCCCCAGACCCCCTGCCAGCATCTGAGCCAGGGAGATGCTGTGGCACCAGCCTGCCGGGGCCACGGCAGGAGTGCATCTCACTTCACGCCAAGGAGCGATCTCGGCTCCTTTAGGCAAGGACATACCTGCCCCCGCACTGGGCAGCCATCTGTGGCAATCACTGTTTTGCTGGGCTCTGCCCTTCAATTTTCTGAGCCAAGACTGAACCCAAATCGGCCGTCGGCAAGAGCCAGGCTCAGATCGGCCTACGTGGCCCTGAGCCTGGGCACCAGCTGCCCAAAGCCATCCGGCTGCCGCCATCTCCAGGACGTCACCTGAGCTCGGAGAGCATAAGCCTTGGCTGCCCACTGAGCTTCCCCAGGGTGCCTGGACACTGGGGCTGGGGGGGGGGGGAGGGGGACCCTTGGCGTTTGGGAGCCTTTTGCCTGGGATTCCTGAGACGATCCCAGCCAGGTGGTCCCTGGGAAAGGCAGCTGCTACCGCTGTGAGGTTGCGGCCCATGCGGGGGGCACCAGGGACACCCGGCCCCTCGGACCGAGCTCTGTCTGGCTTTGCATTTGGAGGGATGTGGACCAGCGCTCAGTAAGCCCACAGACCGGCAGAGCGGCCATTCTGAGGCAGATTAAAAAGCGCCCTGTGTTATTTAAGTGGATAGCGACCCCCCACAACACCACGCCGTCCCCGCCCCCAGGCTTCCGACACTGTTTGATTTTCAGGTGGAACAGACGCATTGCCATGTGGCAACCAGGGGCAGTGGCGCTTTCACAGTGACTTCGGCCAGGGAAGCGGGATTTCATCATCTCGTCTCCTGCCAGGGAGGCCCCAGGTCCCCTGGGTTTAAAAATCACTCTCAAAATGCATTTGTGGGTCTGAAAGTGATTGAAGCGCTGCCTGGTTGCTTGAAGACTGGGGTGGAGCTGTGGAGCTCGCTCTGTTTTTCTCTGACAGCTTCAAAATGCACGTGACCCGGCTGGGCGCCCAGCACCGCGGGGCTCCGTGACCTGGGGCCTGGGGTGGGGACTGCCCCAGCCACGCTGTCACACCCGCAGGTCACTCGGGGAAACTGGCCGCTCCTGGTGCTGGCCGGAGGCCACTGCCACACCCCCGCCCCAGCGTCCATTTCCTTTAGTACGAAGGGCCTTGACACTGGGGCGTCCACGTAGCACTGTGACCCCAGTAGCTCCCTCGGTTACCGGCCTGCCCGTCGCCACCCCGTCCCGGCACGCACACCCGCCACGGGTGCAGATGTCAGAGGGCGGGGGCGTCTGCTTCCGGCTCCCCCCGTCACCAGCACAGTCTGCTCTCTCGGCCCGGCCTGGCCGGGGGCTGGCGGCGAATGTGATGGGCCTGGGCCTTCTCCAGAGAGACCAGAGGCTGATCGTGGGGACCCCAAAGGCTGAGGGGAGCCGTCAGGGACCAGAGACTTTCGTCCCAGGCCCCCAGGGCTCACATTCTGCCCTCCACGCTCCAGGCCCTGCAGCTTCTGCCCTCAGCCTCCTCAACCGGAAGCACCCTCACCAGTGGGGATCTTCCAACCGGCCCCGCAACAGGCGTCCTTTTACTGCATCCTTGACCCCACTCCCAAGACTAGAAAGTCGCCTGGGCTTTACCAACAGCAACAGGAAGTTAGCTCCTGGGACTCCCTGAGAGGGAAGCGCCCCAAAAGGCCACGTGCTGCCAGGGCGTGCTGCGTAAGCTGTCAGAACAGAGCGCACCATGTCTTGCTGGACCCTCGGGGAGGGCTGGGCAGCACGGGCAGTGGCCAGAGACCCTGTGTCCTCCCAGCCCAGCTCTGCAGTTTTCCACTGAGAAATAAAAAGAAAACAGTTGCGAAATCCCACACAAATATTAAAATAGTTTTCTCCATTTCTGCAAAAATGGCCATTGGACTTTGGATAGAGATTGCATTGAATCTGGAGAGCACGTTAAGCTGTGTTACCATTTTACCATTATTAGCAGCATCCAATCTGTAAACGCAAGATGTCTTTCCATTCTTCTTTAATTCCTCCCGGGAATGTTTTACGGTTTTCAGTGCACATATCGTGTGCTCTGTGGTTGAATTTTTCCCGAAGTATTTTTTTATGCTATCGTAAATGGGACTGTTTCCTTAGCTTTATATTCAGGCTGTTCATTGCGTATGTACAGAAATACAACTGATTCCTTGTGTTGATCTTGTGTCCTGCAACTTGGCTGAAATTGCTTACTAGCTCCAGCAACTTTCCGTGGATCCTTTGGGGTCTTATCTACCTCATGTTATCTGCATGGAGGGAGTATTACTTCTTTGTTTCCAATTTGAGTGCTTTTCTTTCTTTTCTTGCCTAATCGCTCTGGCTAGGACTTCCAGGACTGTGTTAGTCCTCTCTCTTTTTCTCTTGGTCTAGCTAATAGTTAGAAAATTTTGTCAATCTTTTTGAAGAACCAACTTTGATCTCATCCATTTTCTCTATTTTTTAATTTTTCTTTTTTGAAATAGGCGACATTGGTTGAGCACATACTCTGTCACGCTCTATGCTAAAGGGCAGGCACGTGTTTTACGATTATTCACAGTTTGTTTAGAACAGAAAATGTGTCTGACGTAAAGTAAGTTTAATAATACCTCATAGTTTACACAGTACTTTCACACACATTAGAGGGAACATGACTATTTCTATTTTACAAAATAAGGAAACTGAGGCATAAAGAGATTCGAGGGTTGTCCCGGTTCATACATCAGCAGCTAATTAGTGATCGCCTCTATTGCATTGATCTCTGCTCTAGTGTCTATTATTCCCTTCCTTCTGCTGATTTGAATTCAGTTTGCTCTTCTTTGTCCCACTTCCTTACAGTATAAAGTCAGATTCCTAATTTGAGATCTTTCTGTTTTGACTCTAGAACTTATGGCTATGAATTTCCCTCTGGGCAATGCTTTTGCTGATCCCAGAGGTTGTGGTGTGTTGTGGGGTTTATTCATTCATCTCAAGGTCTTTTCTGATTGTCCTTGTGATTTTCTCTTCTACCCACTGGTTATTTATGAATGTGTTGTTTATTTTCCACAGATCATTCGGTTTTCAGGGGGTGGGGTGAATCTCTCTAGAATTGTGCTGAAAGTCTTAGAGACAGCTGAGTGAGGGAATTCCAGATTGACTGAAGGGCCACGTGGCTGAGGGGAGAGAACTTGACTCCAATGATGGGAAACATACTATTTCAATCCTTCTGGTGTTTGGAAAGCTCCGAGGTCAGGGTCAGGAGCCGGGGAGGGCCTGGGGTGGAGGTGGGTTACTTTGCAGGTTCTGCTGGGGGGCTGCACGGCCAGGTTAGCTGTCTGCTTTCTCTATATGAGGAATGGAATGGGTGTGGAGTGTGGGCTCTAGGGGAGCACCTCGATTCAGGCCCCGGGCCAGGCCCAAGGGTCACCGAGCAGAGTCAAGGCCTTTATGGGTCTCTCATGGCTGTGAGCTGAGTGTGAATTGGGTCCCTGGCCCGTCAGTCCTGCCTCAGGGCTTCTTGCTGGGGTATCACCACTTGGAACAAAAGGGTGTACGTTTATACAAGGAGGTGCTACCCCTCAGCTTTGGGGGTGGGAGTCTGGGGATAGGCCAGACTCAGAGCCTCAGCTGGGCCCAGGATGTCAGCACCAGGACCTTCTGGTTTTCTTGGGGTGGGGGTGGGGGGTAGGCCTTGGGGAACCAGCACATGGGCAGCGCAGGAAGCATTGTGAAGGGCTAGGGGGAGAGCGGAGGTGGGAAAGAACAGCAGGAGGTGAGAGAGGACCATATGCCCCACAGGGGAGCTGCCCAGTGAGGGGGCAGGACTGGAGCATGGACCCGGCCAGGAGCCCGGTCCAGCTCCCAAGGGCCCACCCAGCCCAGCCTCCACAACCAGGTCCCCTGATCCAGGACACAGCACTGCGCACCCATGACAGGGTCCCCTCACACCAAGATGCCTGGAGGGACTCAAGGCAGAGCTCCCCACTCCAGCCACCACCACCCAGTGTCCATGCAGCCCTGGCGCAGCCTTCGGTCCCCAAGGTGCCAATGCTGTTTCTCAGAGGTCCCAACACAACTAATAGTGTGTCCACGAGGGACACAAAACCACACCCACACTCCTGTGTGTCCACATGGACCCGAGCACACACCCAGCACCCTGGTGTGTCCACATGGACCCGAGCCCACACCCAGCGCCCTGGTGTGTCCACGTGGACCCGAGCGCACACCCAGCACCCTGGTGTGTCCACGTGGACCCGAGCCCATGCCCAGCGCCCTGGGGTGTCCACATGGACCGGAGCCCACGCCCAGCGCCCTGGGGTGTCCACGTGGACCTGAGCGCATGCCCAGCACCACCACACACAGCAGGCGGCTCAGTAAGGCACTGGCACCGTCACCCCCACGCCAGTGTCAGGAAGCTGGGCGTTGCTCCATGTTGTTCTCATCCCCTCCCCACGTCAGGAGGAGCCCCTGTGCTCCCAGGCTCCCCTCCTCTGTCACCCCGGCCCCCCTCAGCCACTGTACTCCCTTCAGACTGTTCTCCGTCCCCCAGGCCTCCCACCCTCAGTGCCCTTCCATCCAACCCCCATCCCTCCAGAGTCCCCTCCTAACGTGGAAGCACGCAGGGCCCTGACGCCACTGATGCCAGTCCCCAGCCTGAGCCCCCGCCTTCCCCCAGCAGCCCCTGCTAGGACGCCTGCTTCCACCATGTGGTGACGGCCCCTCCCCACGCCTGCCACTCCCTTTGCTCCTGCAGGACCGTATCCCTGGATCCCACAGAATGCTGTTGGCAGCCATCCCAGTACATCTAACAGGGGCTTTGCTGCGTCCTCCCCCTGGACTGAGGGAAAGGACTGCCTCTGCCCCTTTGTCTCCTCTGAACCAGGCTCACAGCTCTTCCTCATTAAATGTCGAAACCACATGCAGATAAATGATAGTGATTCAGTAAATATTTTTTAATTTGGCCTTGAATGCATGACCTCAGTGCTAATCTGAGCTGGGCTCTGGAGGAAAGCAGTCTGATCAAAACTCTGTTCTGACGTGAGGACCAGAGGCTCAGCTATCATCACGGGACTCCCGGGGTCCCCCCCTCCACTGCTCAGCATGGAGGTGGTGGCTGCTTGGCTGTGGTTCCACAGAGGGACCCACACAGGGCCGCAGTGGGAGGAGACCCTTCAAGCTGAGTCTGGGAGAATCTGCACAGGCTAGCACGCTGGGGAGGGGTTTCTAGGAATGTAGACGCTGGGTGAAGGGTGATAAAGCACAGCTCCAGGAAGAAACGCAGACGAGGCCTCGAAGGGGGCTCGTTGTACTCACAGAGGGGGCCACAGAGCCACGCCAGGCACACAAGGCACAGCCAAGGTGCTCGACCCAGAGGTGCGGACCTTGCTGAGGCCCGGGGTGCACTGGGGCACTGGCACCGGGGAATTCCACTGGGTGGTCTGAAAGCAAAACCAAGCAGCAGGAACAGACAGAAGACCGAGTCCAGGGCTGGGTCTGCCACGCGGGCTCAGCTGGTCGGGGTGTGATTTGCAGCGTGTGGCTGAGAAGGTGCTGAAGCTCCAAGCAGGAAGCCAGGTGGAGGATTCTTCGCACGGGATCGTCCTCCAGGAGCAGAAGGCACGCAGGGTTCTGCCCAGGGAAGCCGGCTGCGGGCACATTCAGATCTGCCCTGGGGACCGGCTGCACAGGCGCCCCTGCAGCCCGAGCACCACAGCTGGTGACCTCCAGACCTGCCATTGGCACAAGTGTCCAGGCCGACCCGGCACATGGAACACCCTCATCAGTCAGTGACACGGGGAACCACCGAGACCCAGGTCCCCAGCCGCCAGCCTCGGGGAGCAGAGCCGGCCTGCTGGTCAGCACTTCCGAGTGTCAGCGGGGAGGAGAGGGAGAAAGCTGGGGAGGGAGAGCCTGGCTGAGAGACACAAACAGAGAAAATGAGGCAGGTGTCCACGCCGAGGGCCAGGGGGCCATGGCTCGGCCACTGCTGAGAGGCCACCACCATGAGGCGGGCTCGGCACCCAAACTTCACGACTCTTTGTCTCTTTAGCCTTGTTCAGGCCCTTCTCTGTCCACGTCTCTACCTTCCCTGCCTGTGTCATCCCCACGGAAGGTGCCGCGTGTAACCTGGTGATCGTGAGTCTCCAAGCCCAGCCGCTCGTGGGCCGTTCAGCCAGCACCGGGGGAGCCACTGGAACAGCTGTGCAGGGCAGCGTCCGCAGCCTCTGTGGATGGATGGGCGGCCAAGGCCCCTCCGCCAGGGTCTCTGGGTGGACAGACCTCTCCACCTCTCCCGCTCCCTTAGCCTCAGTCCATTCGGGTGACGAAAACAAAAGTCCACAGGCCGGCGGCTTAAACAACAGACACTTGTTTCCCACGGTCTGGAGGCCAGCCGTCCAGCACAAAGGCACCAGCAGCTTCGCTGTCTCGTGAGGACCAGCTTCCTGGTTCCTAGGTGTCCGTCTTCTTGCTGCGACCCGACATGGCAGAAGGGACTGGGAGCTCTCTGGGGTCTCTCATACGGCGCTAATCCCATTTGTGAGGGCTCCACTCGCATTACCAAGGCCCCTCCTAATACCACCACTTGGGTTTAGGATTTCAACATGGGAACCGGGGACATTCAGTCCACAGCAGTCGGCCAAAGAGAGTCGACCTCACAATCAAACGAAGCTTCTTGCTGTGGTTTTACTGAAGCTCGGAGGCTAATTCCCAATCCAGCTGCATGTAATTACATCCTAATTTTGCAATCTGTTCTGCCCTTAGTGCACCTAGGTAGTTTCCTATTACTTAAGGTCAGCTGGTGGTTTTCTTATCTGGAAACTGCAGTCGGCGCTGGTGCTGAGGTGCCTACACCCTGGATGACAGGCGCCTGCAGTTCGTCCATTAGCCCACGTGCAGTCGGCCCCGACCCTGGACGGCCCTGCCTGGTGGAGGGATAGTTCCCTGGGGCTCTCTCTGCCAGGAACCCCTTCTCGCAGCAGTGATTAAAGACGGCCGGGGTCTTGGGACATGCTCGGCAAGCGCTGGGCCAGCCGGAACCACACAACCCCCCGGCACGGCCACGGGGGCAGAGGGCTCCGGGGCCGTCGGTGAACCGAGCAGGACCCTCCAGGCCTGACCCCCGGGGCCCCGTGAGGCCACACCTGGGATCACGTCCTGGCTCACAGACCTGGCCCAGGAACACAGGGCTCCTTCTAGGTGAAAGCAACCGCGCGGCCCCACAGGCTGGCACATCACTGAGAGAATCGTGGCAATTGGGGTGCGGTTTCATGCTGGTCATCGTAAAGTGCCCTGGTTACATGTTAAACGCAGGGCACACTCTGAACAGGAGATGGTCTTGGAGCATCTGCATGGCATAGTCAGGGCTTAGACCGGCGTACCTCACTGTGTGGCCTTGAGGCCTTCAGCCACCAGCTTTTCTCCAGGCCTCAAATCATCAAGGATTATCATCTTCCTGTCCACCACGGTCAGTGCAAGCTGGACGTGAGGGTCTGCATCTCAGAGGCACATCGGTGGCTCTAAAAGCCACATACCTGGGCAATGGATGTGCACGGCTCTCTCCCCTGAGCTGAAATCATCAACCTGACCTCTCGCGTTTCAGAAGTCCTGAGCAACACAAGGAGCGCTAACTGCACCAGGAGATGACGGACACCGGGTCTGAAGGGCGGTGCCTGGGCAGGTTCACAGGTCATCCTCACTCCAGCTTCCACCCCGCCCCCACCAACTGCATCTCCCTGGCTCAAGGACACAGGGAGGGCCTGGCAGCAGTGACCCCCATGAGAGTCGTTCGTATCCGCTCTTCATGTCAGCGCGTCTCGTCCACAAAGACCCAGGCTCCACGAGGGCGCGGACCAGCCAGGGTCTGTCGGCTGACGGCGGTTCCTCAGGCTGTCCTGGGGGAGGGTGCCCTTAGCACGTCTGGCCCCGGACAGTGGACCGACTGTCCAGCGGGGCGAGGGGGACTCATGGCCCTCACCCCGCGGTCAGGACCCTCATCACAGCCTGACGCGGCTTCTCCCAGGTCCTTTCTGGGGGCTCCTTCACCCACTGGTCCCTTCTGGTGGCCGAGCCGCAGAGGGAGAAACTGGCCTCTGCTGGCCTCCATCCTCTCTTGTGGCCCTTTGGACTCTCGGGGAAGCGTTGCTCCCCCTTGACCTGGAAAGAGGGTCCTCCGCTCAGCTCAGCTGACACAGGAAGGGCACTGGGGAGGCCGCGGGGATTTCAAAGTCAGGTTTCCCTGCAGCCCTGGAGGCTTGCGGATTACTAGCCTAAAAGCGGAAAGAGGGGACTCGTAAACAAAAGCCCATTTAAAATACTGAAGCTCAAGTAGATGGGACCTGCGCTGCTGGAGCCAGAAACCCCAGTGGCCTGAGCTCACTGTGTGCCCGTCACTGACACCGCACCCTCGAGGGCAGCTGGGCCTGCCTGGAGCTGGGGACAGGCACACGCAGGGGCTCCTCACCCAGCCCCACAGCTGCCCGCCCAGGACCCGAGTGGCTTCGGCAGGGACAGCGCCCTCCATCTGGGCCCTGCGCCGGCTGTCCAGCGTTCTCTGTCCCGGGAGCTGGTTTATTCTGACTGGACGCGGGCTCCAGCCAGGCGAGCGTGCAGGGCAGGGCCCAGGCCCAGCTCAGAGGACAGGACGGGGGACAGTCAGGTGCCTGGGCAGGCGGGTGGTGGGGTCAGAGCCGCTGGAGCCCACACTCTCCAGGCTCTGTGGCACCCCAGGCTCAGGGAGAGGGCTGGTCCTTTCACTTTCTTTTCCTTTTTTTTAACTTTTTTTTTTTTTTTGAGAAATAGAACATTTTCACCCCAAATAAGTCTAAAGTATCAGCACAGGTTTATAACATTGTCGTGGGCCCTTCAGGGGCCGTGGAAACCTCAGCCGTGCCCACGCCCAGCCCCCTCTCTGTCCTCACTCATGACTTCTATTGCCTTTTTTAACAATTTTACCACCCCTAAACACCAGTTTTGTCTGCACTGACTTTGAGCCGTATCCACATGGAATCGCTCATTTCATATTTTTATCTGGTTTTTCACCGCACAGCGTGTTTTTCAGACCCGTCTCTGTAACTGTGTCACCATGTGGCCGTGTGACGTGGACAAATGACCAGCTCTCCGGTAGTCACGCTGCTCCTGGTGGCGCCGGAGGGGGGGTGTGACCCCACCAAACCCCTCAGCCCTTGCCCCTTTCCCTGGGGGGGGGACCTCTTGGGGGTCCCATCTGCCGTCCCCTGCTGAGCACCCAGCCTCCTCCCATCCTCCCTCTAGGCCGTGCGTCCGTCCATCCGTCTGTCCTTTGCCGTAAGACAGCGCACACCCCTGCATCACCTGGGGCTGCTGGCGTTACAAACGGCTGTCCCGACTCCTACCAGCTGGAAAGCACCTTCTGAAGCAGGAATCTGGGGCACGAATGCTGCGTCCGGTTAACAAACCCGTCCTTCTCTACAGGTGCCTCGTACACTTAGCTCTGTGATTCCACTGCCACTTACACTCCTGACTTCCGCCCAGGACGGGAATTTCTGGGTGGTGTAAGCTGGGGGACCAGGTTCGTTTCCTGCTCCTGTTGGAAAACATCACCACAAATTCAGGGGCTTAAAACTACACAGATTTATCATCACAGTCCTGGGGTCAGACGTCTAAACCAGCCCCCCTGGGCTAAATCCACGTGTGGACAGGGCTGGCCCTTCCGGACGCTCCAGGGTCGAATCCGTTTTCGTGCTTTTGCTCGCTTCTAGTGGTGGCTGCACCCTCGGCTCGCGGCCCCTCCAGCGCTGGGGTCACGACCTCACGGAGAGGCTGCGGCTGTACTGGAGTTGGCTGGTTGGGGTGGGGAGTGGAGGCTGCTGCAGGAAGGTCCATGCGGGACGGGGGAGCCGGGGCAGGTGGGGGCGGAGCATCCCCACCGCAGAGCATCCCCACCGCCGAGCGCCCAGCAGCCGCAGCGAGAAAAGTCGCCCTGGCCGAGGGGCCGGAGGCGGCCTCCAGCGCCCTCTGCTGACCGAGCCTGCACGGCGCCCTGCGACCTGTACTCGGCCCCCCACCCCACCCCCCCCCCCACCCCCGGCATGTGTGGACTTGGAGCCTGAACAGCCCAGGCAAAGGCCGGGCGAAGCTCCCTGCAGAGGAAGAGGTGCCCGGGGGGCTGGAGGGGGCCTGGCCGGAGGCAGCAGAGAGGCCGTGACCGCTCACCCTGCAGGACTCCAGGGCCAGGGCACAGGCTGGCTCCGGCTGCAGCCTCGCCGTGGGGGAGAGGGCGGTGTCAGCTGCGTGGACCCCGACTGTCCACCGCGGGCGGGGCAGAGCCAACCTACTGGCTCCAGAGCCCCGGCTGCCTCTCGGCCTCCAGGGAAGAGGGAGGCGTCGGCAGCACTGAATTGCCCCAGGCTGAGACCCGCAGCAGGGTCTCTGGGCAAGCTGTCCCCACGCTGGCTGTGGCTTAGCCATGTTGCCGGTTTCTCCTTCCACCCAGACACCAGAGAAGAGACCACCCTGGGCCCCCCGCTGCAGGGCTTCTCGGGGGGGCTCCCTGAGCCATGGGGCCGCGGGGGGCGGTGCAGGCTTGAGCAGGGGTCCCTTCCATGCGTGTCACATCCCGTGGGGCCGCCTGCCGATGCACCTCACCGTGTGCTCAAGGTGTCTCCTGATCCAACCCCGGGTTTCTCTCCGAGCAGCCCCGTCAGCAGTGGGAGCAGAGCGGCTGCAACACGGGGGTGTGGAGGCCTGCAGGCCAGACACCTTTGCTGCGTGGCTGGAGCAGGACCCTCAGGCCGGGTCCCCAGGCACTCGCTCCCCTGGGAAGATTTCCCCAGCTCACTGAGGCAGTCGCGCCATCGTCCCTGCAGTTTTATCTGGCCTGGCCGCTGCCCCACCTCGCGCTGAGCTGGAATCCTGGAGGCTGGCTCACTGCGCCTGCAGGGTGTGCAGGCGCAGCTCCTTTCCCTCGGCCCCTCCACGGAGGCGGCAGCACCCCCAGCCTCTGGCCCTCAGGCTGCCCTCACTCAGGCCTCACTGGCCTGTGACAGCATCCTGCGAATCTGGCCAGTTTCTGGGCACGTCGCTTCCCTTTTCCTTCTGCTCTGGGCTGGCCGCGCGGGTCCCGTGCTCACTCCCGGAGCCCCAGGGAAGGCACGCAGAGCTCATGCCCTGAGGTGCCTGGACAGTGCAGGGGCCTGCCCCACCATGCCCGCTCTCACCTACAAATAGTGGAGGACATCCTACGAGAACAGACACTCGGCACCACTCTTCAGAGGAACGTGCTGTGCTGGCAGCAGCTCGAGGGGAACGGGGTGGGCGAGGCCCCCGCCTTCATGGAGAACATGCAGGTGACCCGGGCGTGCAGGGAACAAAGCAGACGGCGTGGCAGGCGCAGAGGAGGTGAGCCTGGAGCCGCAGGACGGACAGAGCAGCGGGAGGGCCCAGGGTCCCGGCAGAGACAGAAAGGGGAGGCCCAGGCAGGAGTGAGCCTGGAGGGGCTGCAGGCAGCGATGGGGGTCTGGCCCACGGAGGTGCTTGGAGGGGCCCAGTCACCTGTCACTGGCCGCCATCAGGCCGAAAGTGCTGCTGCGCAGGCCCCGCCTCCCGGAAAGAGCCCTGGCAGATTCTCTTCAAGTGCGGAGCCCCCAGCCTCACCCCAGGAAGGGAGGCCCTGGTGGAGGGGCTGTGCTCAGCTGTTCTCTCCATGGGGAGACCCCTAGCCAGCCTGGATGGGACAGAGCCAAGTGTCCCTGTCCACTGTCAGGTTTCCCTCCGGGACCACACGGTCCTGATGCTGGGGCTTCGTAGTCGATCCTGCAGTCCATGTTGTTTTCAGGATGGCCTTCGATAGTCCAGACCCTTTACATTTCCATATAAATTTTAGAATAAATTATCCACTTAAAAGAAAGAATCTGCTGGGATTCCGGTTTGATGTCATTGTAAACAGCATTTTTATCTTCCAATGGTTTCCTGCTCGTGTACAGAGTATAACTGATTTTTTGTGTGATAAGCTCGTAACCTCTAAATGCTCTCGTTAGTCCCAGCAGTTGTCTTGGAGACGCCACAGCATCTTTCAGGTATCGAGTCAGGTGTACTTCCTTCATTCTCAGTGGTGCCTTTACTTCTTTGCTGCCTCCTCAGGGTGCCGGGGTGCCCAGGACAGGGTTCGCAGGGGCTGGGGGGAGGGGCACCTTGTCCGTTGCCGATCTTGGGAACCTCCACCATCTCACCGTCAAGGATGACACCACCGGCTACCAGTTTTCACAGACGCCTCCCAGTAGGTTGAGGAGATTCATCGATTCCTAGTTTGCTGAGATTTTTTTACGATGAATGCATCTTAAATTTTCTAACATGTTTTCGCTACACCTGTTAAGCAATGACATGGCTTCTCCTTGAGTTTATACGATGAACTGCATTGATCGATGTTTATGAGCAACCGGCTAATCCGCATTTCTGTGATCATTCTTACCTGACCCTGACGCTTTGTCCTTTTCATAGAGTCCTAGATTTCATTTGCTGGCACACTGTCGGAGATGTTTGTGTCTGTGCTCGTGAGGGTTGCTGTGTGTAATCAACTCTTTTTTAAGTGTCTCCATCTGAGCTGGGTATCAGCTCATGCTGGCCTCATAAATTGAGTCAGGAGGTGTTCCCTGCTCCTTTATTTTCCGGAAGAGCCCATATCAGATTGGTGTCCTCTCTTCCTCAGATGTGTGTTCTGATTCACTGGGGCCACTCGCAGAGCCTGGAGCTTCTCTGCGAGATGTTTGTGGTTATTGAAGTCCGTGTTCTCACTTGAAAGAGAGTATCCAGATTTTCTAATGCTTTCAGTTTTGGTAGCTTGTATTTTTCTCCAGGAATTTATCCATCTCATCTCAGTTGCTAATAGCTGGCGTGCAGTTGTTTACAGTATATGCGCATTTTCTCAATGCCTGTGGGTGGACGATTGTTTACAGCATATGCGCATTTTCTCAGTGCCTGTGGGTGGACGATGCTGGCCCCTCTTTCCTGATGCTGCCAATTTGTGCTCTCTCTCTTTACCCTGATCAATCCAGCTATGAGTGTATCGTTTTGTTGACTATTTTTTTTTCCCGGAAATCAATTTTGGCATGATAATTTTCACTATTTTTTGTGGTTTTTTTTTTCATTTATTTCTGTCCCTGTTTTTGTCATCTTCTTCCTCCTGGTTACTTTGAGTCTACTTTGCCCTTTTGTTTTTCTGCCCTGTTGAGGTGGAATCTTCAGTCACTGAACTTTAGACCTTTCTTTTTTTCCTCATAGAAATACTCACGGCTGAGTGTCCCTCTAAGCCCTGCATCCCAGAAATATTACACTGCATTTTTTCTCATTCTGATTAAAATATTTTCTAAATTCCCTTATGATTTCTTCTTTGATCCACGAATTATTTAGAAGTATGTCATTTCATTTTTCAGATATTTGTGGTTTTCCTAGTTAGTTTATTGCTATTAGTTTCTAATTTAATCTCACTTTGATCAGAGAATAAACTGTATGATTTCGATACTTTTACACTTATCAGCACTTGTTTTATGGAGCATCACATCACCTGCGATGGTAAATGGTGTGCACTTGAAAAGAGTGAGTGCTATGCAATTACTGGGTGTGATGTTCTAGAAAGAGCAATTAGGGAAAAGATTAATGTTCTTGTTCAGATCTTCTATTTCTTGACTAATTTTTTGCCTACTTGTTCTAGCAATTGCTAAGAGAGGGGAATTCAACACATCAGCTATGACTTTGGAATTGTTTGTTTCTCCCTTTAACTTTGCCCATGTTTGCTTCACATGTTTTGAATCTTCCCTTTGGCTCCCACGCATTTACAGTTGAATGTCTTCCTGTGAACTCACGTTGACATCGTTATGAAATGCCTCTCTTTCTCTCTTCTCTTAAAAGTTTATTTTGTCTGGTATTAATGCAGTCACGCCGGCCTTCTTGGACTCAGTTAGTGTGGATAGCTATTTCCATCCATTCATTTTCAACTTCTCTGTGTCTTTTTACTTAAAATGTTTCCTCCTATCGTAGACAGTATACAACCGGGTCTTGCTTTTTTGCTGTTGTTAATCTATTCTGATTATCTCTGGCTTTGACTTAGAATGTTTATTCCATTAAAATTTAATGGAAGTTTTGATTTGGTCTCCATTTCATTATTTTTCTGCTTTTGCTTCTTTTTTCTCTTTTTTTTTCTGTCCTCCCTTTTCCTTTTTTATTTTCTTCTCTGAGTATTTTAATATTTTGTAACATTTCATTTTAGTGTATCTATTAATTTTTTGCCTATTAGCTGTTCATGGTTGCTTTAGGGATTAAAATCCACAGCCTTTCCACAGTCTTTTTAGTTTGACACTTACACTATTTCATGTAAAATACATTAAAAACTTGGCAACTGCATGGGACCATCTCTCCTCCCACCCTCTTTATGCTACAGACACTATAGATGGTGCCCCTACCTATACTGTAAACTCAAGGCAGTGTTAAAATTCTTTCTTTAAACACCAATATATATTTTAAAGAAATTAGGAGGAAACAAAACCTTTTATATTTACCCAGATGTTCAGTATTTCTGATGACCTTCACTCCTCCAAGCTTCTGTCTGGTAGAGCGTCCTATCATCCTGAAGGAGTTTATTTGGCGTTTCTTTAACTGCAGGTCAGGGGACAACGAGTGTTTTATTTTTGTTAGAATGTGCCTTTCTTTCTCCTTCGTTCTGGAGGACGTGCCCTCTGGATACAGAATTCCGGGAGGCACAGAGTCCGCAGCCGTCACCGGGTGTGACCATGTGCAGGGTCACCACTTCCACCCGCGGGCCTGGAGTCCGTGTCACCCCCTCGCCGGGGACCTGGTGCCTCCCGTCATCCACTTCCACCCACGGGCCTGGAGGCCGTGTCACCCCCTCGCCGGGGACCTGGTGCCTCCCATTGATTTGGGCATTTGTGGCGTCCTGTGAATAACACCCTCTTATGGGGAATCGCCCCAAGCTGGCCCCTTGCTCTCCCCACCAGAGGCACCACCCATCGCCGTGTGTGACAACCAGCACGCTCCATGGCCAGGTGCCCAGCCCTCGCGCTCCCCAGGATACCGCTCCAACACCCTTGGATGGAGCTGTTGGCTGCGGCCCCACAGATGGGACAGTCAGCTCACCGGGGGCGGGGGGGGGCAGGCAACTCCCTTCCAGGCGAACCCCTGTCCTCCCAGGGAGGGGTCAAACGCCAGAACTTGGCCCCAAGCAGCTGAGAAACTGGGCTGCCAGGCAGCACACAAAGGCACGAGGAACGGCCCCTGTGAGTTTCTCACCCTGAGGTTATCGGGCCAACTGGCCTGAGCACTCACGGCTAGTCGGCTAGTCGCTGACGCCAGCCACCTGCTGGAACAGGCGTTACCTGGGCTCGGGCCGAGAGGCCCCAGCGCCGGCGACATGAGCAGCTCCGCCTGAAGGGGCCAGGCGGCTGACTGTAGTGTCCACCACAGCCCCGTACTGTCCCCCACGGAGCATGCAGCCCCCTCCACCCTGTCCACTGTGGTCCCCCCTCCACTCAGGGGCTTCACGTTCTCCCCGTTATTTCTGCCGCGTGAACCAGGGCACCACATGTCCCCAGATGCACGTGCTGGGCCCAGCCAGGGTCACCTCTGCACAGGTGTAGCAGCGGGGGGGGGGAGGGACACATGGAGGAGACGTGGGGCGACCCAGGGGGTGGGGGGATGTGGGGGAACGTGGGGGGCAATGCAGGGGGTGGGGAATGTGGGGTGCAGGGTTCGTGGGGGAGGGGGCGCGGGGGAGGCCAGGTCGGGTAGGGCGCTGGAAGCGGCTCCGCCACCAGGGTGGACAGCTGCTCGGCCAGGACGCCCGAGAAAGGCGAAGGGGGGCTGCCCTGGGGCTGCAGGGGGACTTGGAGCACAGTGAGCGGCCCCTTCCCGCAGGTTCTACCTCATCAGCGGAGGGGCCCCTTTCGTCATCTGCGGCATCACGGCCGCCACGAACATCAGGAACTACGGGATGGAGGACGAGGACGCCGCGTAGTGAGTACCCGGCGCCGCGCGGTGGGGGCGGCGTGGCCCTGCCCAGGAGCGCCGTCCTCCCCACACGCGGGCTTCCCCGCCTCCCATCCCCCACCCCCCGTCCCCCACTCCCGTCCCCCACTCCCGTCCCCCCGGCACCGTGGGCTGGAAGGAGGGGTGGAGGGGGGTGCCCGCGGCAACAGTGCCGCCGCGCCCAGGACTGCAGAGCATGGACCCGGCTGAGTGTAGGAGCTGAGACAGACCCTGCCCCGTCGGCGCCCCGCCCACCGACCCCCTCGCTCTCGGCGCCCCCGCCCTAGCTCTGCCGCCTACAGCGCACCCCGCGGCCGGCAGGTGGGCTGGGGCCCTCGGCCTCGCTGGCCCTGCCCAGGCCGCTCCCGCCGTGAGGCCACCGGTCGGTTGCACCCGGCAGTGGCTACTGTGGGCTTCTCAGGCTCCGGGGCTGCAGGGTCCCCACTGGGCTCTCCCCAAAGCCGCCCCCACTGCCCTCCTGGGGAGGCCGGTCTGGCCCCCTCGCTCACAGGAGCCAGCGCCAGCCGCGGGTCACAGCACAGCCCCCGGCCGACCCTCAGCGCTGGAACCATGCCCCCACCCTCACACTCCTCCCCCTGTTGCCCCCCCAGGGCAAAGCCCCGCAGGACACACAGGCCCTGTTCCCCCGGGGCTCACCCCTTCCTGGGCCCGGCACTGCGGCCCCACCAGGCCCGGATGAAGCTGGGAGGAAAGGCAGCTGCCCGAGAAAAGCAGCAGCGCCAGAGAGGCGGCCCGAGGCTCGGAGCCCAGGCCTGGCTGCCGCCTGCAGGCCACCACCACCGCCGGTGCCCCCAAACTCCCACCACTCTGTCTGGTGGCTGCAGGAGGGGCGGCCCCGTCCCGATTTCGTGTGTCTCCTTCTCTCACGATTGCCCTTCCGCGAGCTCAGGGAAGCGGTGACCCCTGGTCCCACCCGCTGCCCTGCCTGGTGCGACCCCCTCGCTGACTTGCTTTCCTCCCACAGCTGCTGGATGGCCTGGGAGCCCAGCCTGGGCGCCTTCTACGGGCCCGCGACCTTCATTGCCCTGGTCACCTGCGTGTACTTCCTCGGCACCTACGTCCAGCTGCGGCGCCACCCAGAGCGCAGGTACGAGCTCAGGGAGCGCGCAGAGGAGTGGCAGCGGCTGGCAGGGTCAGAGGCTGGCCAGAGCCCCGGGGCCCCGCGGGCCCCGCCGCCCGCCCGCGCTGCCCGGCTCACCTCGCTGCTGCAGAACGAGCACTCGTTCAGGGCCCAGCTGCGGGCCGCCGCCTTCACGCTGCTCCTGTTCGTGGCCACGTGGACCTTCGGGGCGCTGGCCGTGTCCCAGGGCCACTTTCTGCACACGATCTTCAGCTGCCTGTACGGCGCCTTCTGCGTGACCCTGGGGCTCTTCGTGCTCATCCACCACTGCGCCAAGCGGGAAGATGTGTGGCACTGCTGGTGGTCCTGCTGCCCCTCCCGTGGGGACCCCCACGCCACGAAGCTCGGCGCCCGCCCCACGCTCGACGCCAACGGGGATGTGCTGAGCCACGCAGCCTGCCTGCAGGACTCACCGCGTCCCAGCAAGACGCTGGGCTTCGGCCACCCGCCAGCCGGCCACTGCAAGGTGACCGACCTGCAGGCCACCCAGAGCCACGTCAGCTGCCTGTCACCAGCCACGCCCTGCTGTGCCAAGATGCAGTGCGAGCAGTTGATGGAGGACGCAGCCCACGTCCACGTGCACGAGGAGGACGCCTTCGGGCATGACCCGCACCGGCACAGGTGCATCCAGGGCAGAACTAAGCCTCACTACTTCAGCCGGCACCGGGCAGCCGCGGCCGAGCGGGAGTACGCCTACCACATCCCGTCCAGCCTGGACGGCAGCCCCCATAGCTCGCGCACGGACAGCCCCGCCAGCTCGCTCGAGGGCCCAGTGGGGCCACACTCGCTGGCCTGCTGTGCCCAGGGTGACCCCTTCCCCTTGGTCAGCCAGCCCGAGGGCGGCGACGCCAGCCCCGTGCTCTATGGCTGTCCCCCACGGCCCGGCGGGGAGGCAGCCCACGGCTCGGCCCACTTGGAGATGCTCCGGAGGACACAGTCCCTGCCCTTTGGCGGCCCCAGCCAGAACGGGCTGGTTAAGGGTGATGCACGGGACGCTGCGCCCTTTGGCTCTGACAGCACGGGTAACATCCGCACGGGGCCCTGGAGGAACGAGACGACCGTGTAGCAGGCGGGGCTCTGTCACCTTCGCCCACACGGCCTGGACGTGCTTCAGAGCAGAGCCAGGCCCTTGGCCACATGAGGTGGGCAGGGGATCACCACATGACCCAGCCTTGGCGGCACCGCCACTGACCCCTTCGTTGGAGGACCTAAGCGGGAAGACGCTTTGGGCTACGTCGGCCTCCACAAGCCCCAAGGGCAGCCGGGAGGTCCACGTCCACAGTCACCTGCTTTCATCCCGTAGTGCCCAGTCCCCGGCAGCCCAGGGCAGAAGCCCACCCTCAGTGCCCGGCGTGTATCCCATCTGCCCCGCCACCTGCCTTGCTAGACCTGGCCGCGGCAGGTGACGCCCCCGATATTTCCTAGTGTTTAATGTGTGTTTTCTGTTTAGGTTTGTTCTTCGGGACCAGCAGGCAGCCTGCCTGTCAGTCCAGAGCGCTCTGGGCAGCTGCCCCAGGCCCCTCCAGTCTCAGGGGGACTCGAGTCAGCACCTCTGCCCAGTGCCGGCTCCACCTTCACCCCCGCCCCACAGGCCTCAGAGCATCACAGACGCTGGGGCAGCAGCCGTACTCTGGGAGCACAAGGGCAGCGGGACTGTCGGTGACCCTAGGCTTTCCACGGGCCAGTGGGGTCTCTGAGGGGCCTGTGCCTTTGGAAATGCCCACATACCCTTTAATGTAGACTCAACTGACAGCCAGGGGCTGTCAGGGCTCGGTCCCGCCCACACCGTGAGCGTTTGGGAACAATAAAGTCCCCTGCCACAAAAAGAGAGGGTCTGGCATTTCCATGAACATCTGGGCACAAAGCCATGACTCAGAGGACAGATGTCGGTGACAGATATCCTTCTGTGACAGCAAGTGGCATGTCCCATGGGAAGGGGTCCACGGGTCCCCGTGGAGAAGCTGAGACACCCAAAGCGATGTGTATGTGGGCCTCCCTCCCTCCATCCCCTGGGGTCTGTAATACATGTGCACCCACACACACGTGCACATGTGTTGGTGCATGTACCACATACATGTGTGAACGTGCCACGTGCGTGCACAGAACACCATACCTGCACAAGAGTGCACACACGTGCCCTGCACACAGCATACAGCACACGTGCCACCCGTGCACACACGTCTACTGCACACAGACATGCACACAACACGTTACACGCACACAGGATAGAGTGTTTTCCAGCCGTCCGAGCGCCGAGCTCTCCTTGCCCTCTGCAGCCTCATCACCAGGACTCGTCAGCGTCTGTGTCTTGGGCGGGGACTCCAGCAGGAGCAGATCCTTCCTCACACCCACCTGGGTTGGGGGGGGTGTCCCGTGTCCCAGGCGAGATGCCCAGTATCTGAGCACAGGAGCCCCACTTCCTGGATTCCTGTAAACCTAACAGTGACGTTGTAACAGACCAAGGTGGCCGGTACCTGCCCCGAGCCCCATATATCCTCACATGTAGACCAGACGGGCAACCGATGACCGCTGGATGGCTCCTGTCTCCACCGCCAACCGCCCTGCTTGCCCGCTCCTGCGGCTGACGGGACCAGCGCCCTGGGGCCGCGCTGGGTGGCTCCTGTCTCCACCACCGACCGGCCTGCTTGCCCGCTCCCGCAGCTGATGGGACCAGCGCCCTGGGGCCGCGCTGGGTGGCTCCTGTCTCCACCACCGACCGGCCTGCTTGCCCGCTCCCGCAGCTGATGGGACCAGCGCCCTGGGGCTGTGCTGGGCACCTGCTGCAGGCGCAGAGCCATTGACGAAATGCGGTGTTGTCCTTGTTGGCACTTTGGGAGGCTGGTTCATAGCATCCGCAAGCATCTCTCTCCCTATAGGGGGCAGGCCCACCGTGGTGCCCGGGGCTGGGAGAGGCCGGAGAGCCACAAGGCTGCCCTTTCCGGCCCCTCCAGAGGGCGTCCCCCATCCTTCCTGACCCGGTGCCCCTGACAGACCAGAGAGAGCAGCTCATCATTCAGACCAAAGAGATTCGACCTTAAATATTAAACATCGTGTGTTTCAATATTGGTTCAGCCTCCTGAGTCCACTTGGAGACAGGCTTGTGACACCTTCCGTTTGCAGGTAATGTTTTCCGGGAATAAAAATCCACGGCACAACCACATCTGGGAGCGCCCCACGCGGACGATGCCTCCAAAAGGATGCAGGGCAGGAGGCCACAGCCACAGCCCATCACCTGAGGTCTAACGCTGTGTGTCACCCCTTCCTTTTTGTTATGTGTGTGCATACACGCGGGGGGGTGTGTATGTGAGAGTGTGCGTCCTGCGTGTGTGGGGGGGAGTGCACTGTGCATTCTGTGTTCAAGTTGGTCTGTGCACGTGTGAGTGTGTGCATGTCACACATTAGTCTGTCACGTGTGTGTGCATTGCGGGTGCACGTGCAAGGGTGGGACTGCGCTGTGTTGAGTTGGGTGGGTGCCTGTGTGAGTGTGCATGCGTGTGTGTAGTGTGAGAGCACGTGACAGTGAGCACGTGTGCACGTGTGAGCGCTTACGTGTGCGTGTGCATTGTGTTTGGGTCACATGGCTGCGTAGAGGTGTGAGTGTGGGGACGAGTGTGCGTGTGTGAGCATGTGGGTGCCTGAGCTGTACGTGTGAGCGCGTGTGTGTACATGCCCTCCACAGAGAGCCCCCTGGCTGCTGTGAGCTCCTGTCTGACTCCCAGGGTGCAGGCCTGGCGGCCTCACAGGGTCGCTGTGACAGCCTCAGTCAGCCCGGAGGACTCGGGGAACTTGGCAGCCCTCTCCTGAGTGGTTCAGCCGGGGACGCGTTACAGTCCCTCCTGAGCGCTGGTGTGGCGTCATCTACTGGGGACCTGGAAAGCGCTCACCCGCGGGTCCGGCCAGCACTGCTGTCTGCGGGGAGCGTTGGTCCTCAGTTAAGGGCGCCTCCACCGACCCCCTCCCCGATTTCTCCAAGAAGCCCCTTGAGCCACCTCTGAACAAGCCACCCCCGGGAGCCCCTCCGGGTCTGTGGCGTTGCCTCAGCTGGGTCTGCAGGAAGGGACTGGACCGGAATTTGGGGGGGGCACCCACTCTGTCTCCGATTCTGCTGGCCCTCTGGGCTCTTTAAGACGCAGACAGTCGAGGAGAGCCTTGGGGCCCAGGAGCGGCCTTTGGGGGGTGGGGCCACAGGGCATGAATCACGGCTGCAAAGGCAGCTGTCCAGGGGCCGGCACATCGTGCTGGGCCTCCTGGGGGGCTGGGGTGGCAGCAGCAGTGTTCGCCACTTTGGGAGGCCTGTCCTCTGCCAGGCTGGGGACGTTGGCAGGAGCGGCTCGCTCTCAGCTCCTGGGGCCCTGGGCAGGGGCGCAGCCAGCCATGCGAACGGCCACACGCAGACGTGGTGGCTGCGGCAGCGCCACGTCTGCCCTACGGGCAGCCAGGTTGCCCCTGTAGTCCTGCCACCCGCCCCGAGACCCGCAGCGTTGCCCAGGTGGGGAGGGGGCACTGGCGGGCCTCAGGCATTGGTGTCACCAGCAGCTGGACACAGGCTGACCGGCCAGGATTGGCCTGAGTCCAGGGCAGCAGGTGTGCGTGTTCTGCCCCTGAGGATGGCCGCCAACCCTGCCCTGGCCTGCACACCCCCGGGTTCGTCTCTGAGCCGAGGCTTCAGCAGCGGCTTTTACTACATGATTGATTATCAAACAGGCCCCTCGGGGCATAAAGTTGCCTGTTGGATCCAACATCAAAGAACATTCTGGGGCCTGCAAGCTGGGGAGGGGGCACCTCTGGTCCTGATAGAGGCCAGCTCTGCATCCCCCAAAAAGGTGGGACAGAGGGACAGGGTAAGAGCCCTGTGAGGACACAGGGAGCAGTGCTGCGGCAGCCACGCCAGCTGCAGGGTGGAGGGCGTGGCCCTGGTGGGCGCGGCCCTGGTAGGCGCCTGGGGAGGCCAGTGGGGGAGGGGAGCAAAAAGGCCACGTCGGAAGGTCTTGAGGACCAAATCGGAGAGCTGCAGCCATTCAGGAGGACAGGCGTGGCAGGAAGGGGCACACGGGAGACCCCTTGGCACGAGTGAGAAGGGCTCCCCCAGACGTGACCCAGGGCCCTGTGCGGCCACTTCTGGGAGGTGGGCATCCCCTCACGGCAGGCGGCTCAGCCTGCAGGCGTGGGGCTGGTGGCAGGACGGCTCCGCGGGCCCCACTCCGGTGGGCTGGGAGGGAGGGGTTGTTGGTTGGGGCCAGAGTGCAGGTGGCCAAGTCCCATGGCCCACCGGCCACCTGCCTGGGCCTCCCATGAACCGCGGAGCCAGCGCCCTGAGCACAGACTTGCCACCCAAGGGACAGTCCTCCAAGGGCACCGGACAGCAGATCCAAAGGCGCTGGCCTGGCGTCTGAGGTAGACCAGAAACCCTGGCGCCCAGGAGGGAGGGTGGCTGGGAGGCATGCAGGGCAGGGCTCTCTGGATCCCCCCACCGGGTCACGGCTCCACTGTCCTCTCCGCTGCCCTCACATTCAGCCTCCTGGGCACCACACGCCAGCGGCCTCGGCTCTGCTCTTTCCTGCTTGGAGGCCCATGCGGGCACTGGCCACGGACGGCCTCCCCCTCGCCCAGGGGGACCCAGGCCCTCCCGCCGCCCTGGGTGGATGCACTGAGAGTGACACTGGTTTATATCCACTCTCTGTGCACAGACATCAAGGCTTGCCTGTCCCTGGCAGCAGGTTACTTCTCACACACACAGCTCTGGCAACACCCCCGGGTGGCCCCTTTCAGGGATAACCCGGCAACTCAGACGCGTGTGACCGGGGTCCTGGAGCGCAGGTCCCTCCCAGGAGCCGGTGTCCATGGCCTGGTCCCAGGGTCGAGTCTCAGTCACTCAGATCCAGGAGAAATGTGTCTGTGTTGGGGCAAGTCTGGGGCCGAGGACAGACGATCCGCATCTCTTACGAAAGCCCGTGAGACTGAAACGCCATCTCTGGGGTGCACGGACCTGCGTGGCGCCGCTGGCCACCAGGGAGGCCTCCCCCCCCCACTGAGGGCGGAGAGGGGGCCGCAGGGCTGAGCTCGGGGCGGGGGGAGCAGGGGGCGGCACGGGATGGATATGGTGGGAGCAGGGGTGTGGGGCCGCAGTAGATGCAAGAAATAAGATTTGGGAAGGAGGTCCCAGGTCATGGGGGCCGACTGGACGTGGAGTTGGGGTCTCAGGTGGGAGACCAGGGCCATGTGGTCAGTCAGGGTGGGGCAGGCACAGGCCTCAGCAGTGCTCCGGCGGAGAAACCGGGGGGCAGAACAGCCCAGGAGTCAGGGGCTCAGCAGCCCTGGGGACGGTGGGCGGGGTCCCTGCACAGGCCACAGCCTCAGAGGGCAGGGGAGGCCGCAGACACACACAGGTACACGGGTGCACTCAGGCGCACCCACAAGCTCTGCTCAGGGACGTGCCCGGATAAGCACACGTGTGTCCCCACACACACAGGAGTGCAAGGAAGCACATGAGAGACATGCCGGCCTGTGTACACACACATGTGTGCACTCAGGCTTCTTTCACCCCAGCCCTCTCCCCCCAGAAGCAGGTCCTGTTCCCCACCCGGGTTCTTGGCCTTCCCCAATCAATTGAAATTGATCAGAGGCCAGACAAGAAATTCAGGCAAGGCTGTACTGGGGCCCCTGCTGCGGCAGTGGGGAGTGAGAACAAACAACAGGCTCCCTTGCTTGCTGGCTCCCTGGCGGGCAGGGAAGAGAGGGCGCGAGCTGGCTCCTTATATGGGGTGAGGGTAGGGGCGTGCCCGGGGCCAGGCCGGGAGGGTGGCACGCGTGGTCTGTCCACCCCTTAGGTGATGTTGTGTGCAGGGGGCAGGGGCAGTGCCCTGCTTTTGCTCCAGGCTCTTCGAGAGTGGAAGGTGGGCTTTTTGGTCCCTTTGTGTCTTTTGGGTCCAGAATTGGCACCAACTGTGCGTGCACACAGTTATTTTTATTTTTTTTAATTTTATTTATTTATGTATTTTTAAAATATTTATTTATTTAATTTACTTTGGCTGCTCCAGGTCTTAGTTGCGACACGCAGGATCGTTTTTTAGTTGAGGCATGCGGGCTTCTCCTTTGTGGCGTTCAGACTCTTAGCTGCAGCATATATGCGGGATCTAGTTCCCCGAGCAGGGATCGAACCCAGGCTCCCTGCATTGGGAGTGTGGAGTCTTACCCGCTAGACCCCCAGGGGAGTCCCCACGCAGGTCTTTTAATCCCGCACTTTCTTTGTATTTTGTTGCTCCGGGAGACGTGTGTCCAGGTGCAGGCGCGCAGCGCTGCCACAAACGGTCCCAGGTCCCAGCCTTTCTCAGTCCCACTGAGGCTCTGACCTCCCTCCCACCTGGCCTGGCAGCCCCTGTCTGCTGTGAGCCCTTCCTCTCTGGGAACCCTGGGAAAGGAGCCCAGGTCCCTCCAGGGGGTCCCCAGCCGTGCCTCCAGGGGCCCCAATATCCCAGAGGTTGAGTGGAAAGTGGGTGACAGGATCTTTTCGTGCCCCCGTGGGGAGGCAATGGGACACCAAGAACTTCCCTCCATGGAACCTGGGCTGCTGGGGAGCCGATGCACGTCCTACAGACCCTCCAGTCTGCAAGGACTGGTCCCTGGAGACCCAGCAGAAAAGACAGTCTGGGAGCTGGGCCCTGCCCTCGGGGGCTGACACCCCAGCTCGCCACACGGGCTATGAGATGGGTGCTCACAAATAAGGAGCAGACTGTCGCCGGCCCCAGGAGCCAGGAACAGACCCTCGGGGCCCCTGCGTGGGGGGTTCCTGAGGAAACACACATGCGTGAGGGATACCAGGGCCCCCAAAACAGCTGGTGCCGTGCAGCTTCTACACACGTCACCCCATGCCAACGTCTCCAAACGGGGGCGGGGAGGGGGGGAGGCAGGCCTCCCGCTGTTTACAGACTGCCCCCACCGCCAGGTGGTCGCAGTGCAGCTGGGACTTGGCTGATGAACAGCGGGCTCCGTGTGGCCTGCGGGCAGCCAGTCTGTGCCATCGCCGCTGCGAGGATGGATCCTGGACAAATGTTGGGGGGCCCGCAAAGGCAGGAGGACCCCCGTGGCTGGTCAGACGCTGAGACCGCCTCTCAGGGGCATCGGCAGAGGAAGGGGAGGCCTGGGGACCAGGGCACAGGGCACAGGGCTTGAAGGGTCTGCGTGGGGGCCGGGAGCCCAGAGTCCCGGGGGGCGAGACTGCGGGGTCCGGCGGGAAGCACAGGCCGGAAGCTGTCAGCTCCTCGAGGGGTCGGGCGGGTGAGATGCTCAGAGCAAGATTTAAGTGCCCGAAAACTCAGTAATAAAGCAAGTAATGTTGTGACACAATATTTTAAAAAACCAAAATTGATACCAAAAAATCCACGGTGACCGGCATCAAAATCCTAAATGGAGACAGAATCAGTGTTACTGGTGGTCCCCCAGTGGCCCCAGTGTGGGTGTCGGGGATGCTGAACTGACACACAACTCAGAGGAGAGTCCACGCCCAGCATCTGCCGGGTCCTCACCAGAGCCAGCAACCAAGGCCGTTACAGGGCACAGGGATAGAACAGCCCAAAACCAGGTGAAGAAATGAGCCCAAACCAGGCAAAGCGGGCAGAGAGGTGCTGGACATGCCAGAATCAATTTGCAGACAGAGCAGCAGCCACCTTATCTCTCGTGCTGGAGACACACAGGCTATAAAAGTGGAAACGCTGAAGCTTGAGATGGGGCAGCCGAAGTGCCCATCATCCTTGCCCCACGGCCGGGCCAAGAGGTCCAGGAGTGTGCACCTCACTTCACAGTTTACAAAGAGCTGCCACCTCTGAGCTGGGGCAGGGGGCGAGGCCCTGGGGGAGGAGGGGGCCCACGGCGGGTGTACAGTCCCTTCAGCCCCGCGGCGCTGGGTCCAGGAACCCTTGCAGGGTGCAGGGGAGTCGGGGTTCACAGCAGACGGCGGCCCTACCCGTGGCAGTGTTCCCTCCCACAACCTGCCAACAGCTCACAGCGACAGGATGTGGTCAGAACCCCCACCTTCCCTCATCTTGTCCTCCCCACACTCCCAACTCAGCGCCACCTGGGGAAAGCGAGCTCCCAGCCTCCTTCAGGGCACAGCTGGGAGCCTCCACCCACAGCCTCCGCTCCCACCTGCCCTCCGCTCACTGCCAAACCCAAGGGCCCGGCCAGGTGCCTTTCACACGTCACCCGTCAAATGCTCACATCCAGCCTCATGAGCAGGCTCAGAGAGGTTGAGCAAATTGCCCAGCGTCAAACAGTCAGGAAGGGCAGAGCCACAGCATCCGTGACCAGCTCCCCTGGCGGCTCCAGGGAAGCAGCGCAGAGGCCACGTTCACCGGGCCCCAGCCTGCCTCCTGCACTGCACCAGACGAGGGGCAGATGGGGGTCGTCCATCAGCCAGGGACCCACCATCTTCACACAACAAGCCAGTGGCAGGCTCGGCTGTCTGTCTGCAGCCCACAACCCACGTCTCTTCCCCGCTTGGTCCACGTCCTCACAGCTTGAGAGCAGTTGGGAAGTTCTGGGGATGCTGGTAGCCTCTGTGTGGGCTGGGAACCCAGAGCGGGTCGGGGGGGCCCTTCGGAGCCACCTTCGCAGGAGGATGTGGAGGGGCCCCTCCTGAACCAGGGAAGTGGCATCGATGGATGCATGGAGCTCTCCAGGTGAAGCCTCCTTCAAGGCCTCAGACTGAGCTCATAGGATAAAGATGACGGACAAGTAAAGAAACAATTCTCTCATTTCCTACAAATGCTCCAAAAACTCTGGCAGGTAAGTACAAATGCCTGGGAGGAGCACCTTCTGGAATGTCCGTGAACACGTGGAATTCGCTCCATGAGCTGCATGGAAACATCCTTCACAGAAAGTGTTGGCCTCGGGTTCCGGGGGAGAGCAACACCCTGCCCGCAGAGCTTCATCATAAGAGGAGGGTCACAGCCAGCAGGGCTTGCAAACCCCACCCAGGGGAGAGCCAGCTGGGGTTTGGGGATGAAGGATAGAGCTGAACACCTGGTAAGAAACGAAAAAGCCCATTCAAAAGTCAGACGGTGGGAAACACTGACGGGCGGTGGCCGAGGGACCCCTGAGAAGGCCTAGGAGCTCAGCCCGTGTCCCCAGCTCCGTGGAAAAGTCTCCAAAGCTGTGTCCTGCAGAGACTTTGGGAAGAGGATGCTGGGAAGAGGCAGGGCATCCCCAAAGGGAAGAAACCTCAGGGAGTTTGGAGCAAAGGGGAGACAGAGACCCAGGACAACAGGTAGCTCCTGTGCCCTGCTCCCCCTGTGGCCCAACGGTCCTTGTGTTCAGTATGTCAAGCAACAGGTAAAAGAGGAGAAATATAACCGTGTATCTGAGTCTCAAATCTTTTCACCTTTTCCTGAGAAACGTACCCCACTGAAGTGAATTAAAGGGAGTTTCCGCTATTTTTCAAGAAACGTAAGACATCACCATCCAGGAAAGACGGTGGCATTTCAACATTTTGCTTACAGGGACCCACGGTATTAAACCAATTCTGCTTTTCATACATAGGGCTAAGAGCCAATAAGCTCCACGTCTTGGCAATGTCTTGTTTAAACTGGGTTTAATTGAATTTATTCTGGAATTTTGTTTTTAAAGATCAACATTTGCTTTATGAAGGATCAGTGCTAGTCTAGGGGCCAAGAAAGTCTCAGCCGGCCCTGCCTGTCAAATGAACGGACCCCCTTCACATTACAAAGGGACTATTGCCCCTCCACTGGGGGCAGGGGTACCAATCACAGCAAAAACCCTTTCTGAAATTGGTTCCATGAACAGAAACAAAGAAAAAGAATGCTAGTGCCCGTGAGAGGCGTTGTTATACCTACAGACCCAGGACGGGTGCGCCCACCTCAGGGAAGGGCTAAGCCTTTGCCGGGACCCTCCGAACTTACCCGAAATCCATGCCAAGCTTTTCATTACAGAGAATCCAGAGCAGTGGAGGGAGCGGAAGAGATGCCTCAGGCGCCCCCACCCCCAGCACCACGGCGTGGCAGTCGGGGCTCCGCCCTCCAAGGACCACAGCATGAGGGCAGCAGGACCGAGATGCAGGAGATGATGTGCCACAGCTGGGTGGATTTGCTCCCAGACTACAAAATTAGTCTACCTTAGAGTTAGCACACTCACGGAATAAAGGAGAAGATCAAACCATCACCTTAATAGACACAGAACAAGCATCTGATACAATTCAACACCTATTTGTGATTTTAAAAGAACACTTGGCAAATTAGTCTACCTTAGAGTTAGCACACTCACGGAATAAAGGAGAAGATCAAACCATCACCTTAATAGACACAGAACAAGCATTTGATACAATTCAACACCTATTTGTGATTTTAAAAGAACACTTGGCAAATTAGCAATAGAAGGGAACTTCATTAACCTACAAAAACCTACAGCAAAATTATCCCTGACGGTGAAGAAGCAGAGCCCAGCTGCTCACCTTGGGAACTCAGCCAAGAGGACCGTCTCACCACATCTGCTGGGTGCTGCGCTAGGGCCCCATGGGGCAGTGAGGGCAGGGAGAGGCGTGGTGAGGATGAGAAATGGAGAAGCGGGACTTACTCCCAGGGAGTGTGATTGCTCCCACAGCAAATCTAAGTCCGTCTCCAGGTCAGAACCCCTCAGTTCGCGGTTAGCACATTGCTGGACACGACGTCATCGGACAAAAGCAATTTGAAACTGATTCACTTCGCTATACAGCAGAAAGTAACACAACGTTGTA
Source organism: Phocoena phocoena (assembly GCF_963924675.1). NCBI lineage: Eukaryota > Metazoa > Chordata > Mammalia > Artiodactyla > Phocoenidae > Phocoena > Phocoena phocoena. The sequence goes on along the minus strand of NC_089234.1, from coordinate 381,385 downwards.
AACCAACTATACTCCCATAAAAATTAACTTTTTACAAAGAGCCCATTTGACTCCTGTAGGCCAGCACTAAACAGGAAACAAAAATTCTACAAAGATACAATTTACAATAGTACCAAAATACGCCCAATATTCATGATAAATACGATAAAAGAAACGCAAGTCCTCCTCACAGAAAACCACAAAATATTATCAAGAGACAGGAAGGGAGCCTGATTCTAAGGGGAAAGACCCACACTCGGCGTTAGAACACTTGCTGCTTCTCAGGCTCGTGTGCAAGCACACGCCACACCACGCCACTCACACCCAACAGGGTCGTGACGGCTCGCAGCAGGCGGGCTCTCACGGGGCCGAGCCCAGACGTTCCTGGAGGAAAAGGAGGAGGAGGGGGCGGGGGGGTGGGAGACTCGGAGCACGGGGACTTCCGCAAGGCTGAGCACAGACCAATGGACAGACTCACACACGTGCACACTCGGTGTCTTCCCGGCAGACTGAGGCCGGTCAATGGACGCACGCGTGGACTTGAACACGAGCATCACCTCTGACCCGGCAAGAACACGTGCAGGTGCACCACGCGAGCAAAATACGTGGAGGTGACACCCCAGACCTAGAGTATGTCTGGATGCCCAGACATCTGTCAGTGGTGGATGCGTGCATCTAACACCACTCAGTACAAGCAATGAGCAGATTCCCGCTCCCAGGACAGCTCTGAGTGAGAGAAGCCAGACAAACAAAGAAAACGCGCACCGTGTGATTCCATTTATACAAATTACCAAAAAAGAAAAAAATGAGCAAAACTAAACTATTTCTTTAACGACATATGCTTAGTGGTAAAACTACATGAAAAAAGAGAGTAGAGGAGTCTCTTCTGCAAGGGTAGGACAGTGACTGCCCTCGGGGTGCAGGGGGTGGATTGGGGGGACATTGCCTGCTACTCTGTCTGATAGATCAGGAGGGTGCCCCTCTCTCCCTGGATGTCCTGATTTGCAATTTACAATAAGTTTCCCAGCGGCCCTTCTCTGGCACCCCCAGGACCTGCCCTCCACGGGCTGTGACTCCCCCTTGCTTGGGGCTGGCTCCCCCAGGGGCTGGCAGCTTTATCTTTGGCCCAACAGAAGGCAGGCTCACTGCCGTCACCTGATGCCGGACAGGTGTCCACACCGGAGCCAAGGAGCTCCGAGGTGGAGCCCCAGCCCTCCAGCCCAGCTCTGAGCTCTGGGGCCAAGACGTCACCTGGGCGTTCACAGGGGCAGCAAAGACCAGCAGTGTGGTGGGGGCATGGGACATCCACGGTCAGGGTTAGAGAGACGGGTGGTTTAGCCCAGGGAGCTCGCATGTGACGGCCTCAGAATCACACGGTGTTGGGGGGGAAGGGTTAGAGACGCAGCTTCCTGACCAGGGTCCCCCCGTCACTCTGCCCACCTCTGATGGGGGCCCTGCCAGCTCCATCCATGAGGGGACCCCAGTCTCTCTCAAGCTCCCCAGGTGTGAGAAATTGCACCTGGGGTCTTTGAATGCTCCCAGTCGGGCACGTTCCCTAGCAGGACAGCTGGACCGGCGACCTTTGTGGGTAGCGACCTCACCCCATCCGTCACACTGTGAAGCACTGCAGCACGCTTGGAGAGGTGAGGAACTTGGCGCCGGGCGTGGGCAGCGCGCGCCGGGAGATGCGAGCCCGGTTTGCGCCCCCTCCTGGGCACCGTGAGCTCCCTCCCGCGCTGAGCCCGTGACTCGGCTGCATGTTTGCGTGACGGAGGACACGGAGGCGGCCGACCCACGCGACATGCGCGAGGGGAAGGAACTGGTCTGGACCTGTGGGCGGTGCAGCGGCGCCACTCACTTCCACAGAGAGCGTGTGCACGGGAAGCAGGTGCCGGAAGGCAAGAGGGGCACGAGGGTCCTTGGGGACAGTACCTTCAGGAGGGCTTCCACGCCTGGGGGCAGGGCTGTTAGATCCTGGGGCCCAGACCTCCGGGGAGGGTGCCCCATGAGTGCTGGGGTCCCTGGGGTACCCCATTCCGCCCCCCCTGCCCGGGAAGAGGAGTGGGGCAGGGGCTGCCCTCAGCTGCTCAGGGAGGCGGCAGCACGGGGACGAGCCAGAGCGTGCAGAGACCAAGTGACAGACACGGAGTGACGGCCACCAAGTGACAGGACGGCACAGGCTGCCCCAGCAGCAGGTGGGCGGTCTAGGTCCTGTCGCCAGGAGGAACATGGTCAGAATATTTCGACACTGTAAAATGAATCTCATGGTCACTGGAAACAAAAGTGTTAAAAATTTTTACTTAATAAGTATTCAGTTTATTAAAACTTACATGCATTTTTGTTGCAAAGTATTATGGAGAATCTACAGAAACTTTTAAGCATAAAAATATATCACAGTAGGATAAAATTCTGACTGAAGTTAGATAACAATAACGAGTTTAAGGAAAATGTTATGATGAAGATTTCCGACTATGAAAAAAAAACGTTTATGTGTTTTTTTCTAAATGATTGATAGGGGGTATCAAAACCACTTTGGTTTTTAGGTCCTTGGATATATTTACAGGAGTGACTAACAGCTTTATTTCAAAATGTCAATAATTATACCACGCCAGAAATTACATTCTTCGCAATTACTTACATTTCTTAATTTTTCAAAAATGTAGATGTCGACTTCAAAATGTGCACGTGGTGTGACAGCTTCTCAAAATCTTTCAGGGAAAACAGGAGCTTTGAAAACCCCTCCTGCACCACTCCCTCCCACCCCACATTCGGCCTGATCTACTGACAGCCGCTGACTGCACGGCGGAAGCCAGGAGAGAGCGTGCCTGGGGACACGCGTGGCGAGGGCCCAGCCTAGCCTGGAGTACAGCCTCCCTGGTCACTGAGGGCGGCCGGGGGAGGGCTGAGGCCTGAGGCTCGGGGGTGGTCAGGCAGGGCGCTTGGGCTAGGACCTGCTTGGAGACAGAGGGAGGGTCTTGGAGGAGATGGGGGTGGAGGAGAGTGAGTCGACGGGTCAGGGAAGAGCAGTGAGGAGACGGGACTCCGCCTGGTCGCGGCCTTGGCCGTGGAGCTGACCGTGCGTCCAGGAAGCCTCTGCAGGATTCTGGCAGCGCCTAAGAGTCCCAGGAAGCAGACTTGCTCACTGGGCATGTGCTGGACGTGCGGGTGGTGGGGAGAGGCTGGTGCAGAGGCCAGGGTGAGCGGGCCCTCGCGGCAGTCTGCTCGTGAGGACTCGGCCTGTTTGGAGCTGAGCTTCAAATTAACTTTGAGGGGCGCCCAGGACTGCCTGGACGTCCTTGTCCCATTTGCTCTGGGAAGGTTGGGGGTGCCTGATCTAGACTTGGTCTGATCTCGAAAGTAATGTCACAGTCATGTACCAACACTGACGAGCACCCATCACGCCCGAGGCACCAGGACACAGGGTGCCACGCCCTTCCAGGGAGCAGAGCTTGCCATAAACGCAGGCAAGTGTGCAAACACACAGTGAGACTCACAACACACCCAGCAGAAGCTTCTGGTCACTCCACTGAACAAAGAAGACCAGTGACCACAAACACTTTGGGGAAGCAGGCGGGTAGAAGAAGGAAGGGCAATGCGGCCCCTGCCAGGTGCCTCCCTAGGGCTCCTGCCAGCCCCTCCCCACTGGCCCAGGCCCCCTGGTCCCTGCTTGACCGAGGAGATGGGACACGCCCACTAAGTGCTTTGAGGCTGTAACAGCCAAAGCTGACTCAGCCAGCATCTATAGCCCATTTGTTCTGCATTTTACCCAAATTGGATGCACCTTTTCCCAAAGTAGACAATGCCATTAGGCCCGGAACCATTGGCGATGACACTGCTCCTTCAGTCAAGGGGTTTGCATGCCACCCCCCAATTCAGTCCTCAGCCCAGACCCCGGGCCCGGTTGCAGGGAGACCTGAGAACCAGGTGATAAAGTTGGCATCTTCCCTTTGGGCCCACAACAGCTGAGACCCCCGGAGGGTGTTTAGGCTGGATGGCGGGTGAGGGGTGTCAAGGCCACACGCAGGCTTCAACAGCCTTCGACGCCAGCCTGGGACAGAGGGAAGGGGCAGCCCCCCGCCCCTGCAGCACAGGGACCCTGCAGGCAGGGCGCTCGGCTCCGTGGACGCAGGGTCCGAGTACAGGATGCAGCTGGAGCCCCAGGGCTCTGGAGCAGGGCCTGCCTCCCTCTGAGACCGGGTGGTGCCCACCGACAGCCCAGGCACTCATCCTGAGACGGATCTTCTCCAACTGCTGCTGTCCTCACCTACCCACCCGCCCGCCCTGGCTACTGCTCCCAGCTCCCAGACAGCCAGACCCACTTCTCTCAGGTGCCTTGGGTGGGCTGTACACAGTGGGGCTGCCGGCACCCTGGCCGCCAGACTGAGGCCTCGCTGCCCACGTTTCTCCCCTGACCGGGTGCTCCTCGCCCACCTGGGGTCACATCACAGGGCCCCCGGGGCCACGAGACCTGGGCCGGGATAGAATTAGTCCCCTGCATCCTCGGACCTGGCAGGACCTGCTGCGAGTCAGCTTCCTTCGCCGAAGAGCATTTACACTGTGGCTGCTGTAAGCCTGGCCGCAGTGCCCACCGTCTTGTGGGAGCTCTGACCCCCTGCTCTGCGCCGGGGGAGGGGGCCCACCCGTCACCCTCCTGCAGAAGACGTGGAGGCTGTGCTGTCTGGCTCTTTGCTTCACTGTGAGGGGGCACCCTCCCTGGATCTCTGCCAGGCTGGGGTAGGGGTGTCCTGCTCTCTGCGCAGCCACAGGCCCTGGCTTGGGGCAAGGCTCATCCCTGTGCTGAGGAAACCCGGTGAAGGGGTTAGTCACGAACCAGCAGGACTGCCAAATTGAGGGAGAGCTTGTCTGTTCTTTTGGTTCCCTTTCCACACCGATGAGGCAGGCTGGCAAGGTCTGGATGAAGCTCTAATTATTGGTCCCCCATCCATGGGACCCCAACTCAAGAAAGGGGCAGGCCAGACCCCTACCGCTCAGACGGGTCTACTCCCTGGACTCTACCCCATTCTGCCCCCCCTGCCTGGCCCCTCCAGCCCTGCCTGGCTCTCCTGGGCACCTCTGCAGCCGCCCCTCCCCACCTCCCCGCGTGGACTGCGGCAGCCCCGCCCCTGCCGGCGGGGGCAGGGAGCGAGGGTGACAGGGCGGAGGGTGGCCCAGCCGCCCGGCACTCTCCACGGGCTGGGCCGCGGCCCTCCATCCGTGCGCCCACAGAGCCCGCGGCTGCCCGCGACGCACCGCTCAGGAACGCCGGCCACAAGGCTGGCCGCGCCCCCAAACGGTGCCCACCGCGCACAGGCCTCCACCCCTCCCCACCCCCCCGCAGTGCATCCCCCAGGACAGCGGCCAACGTCCCCGAGGGACAAAGTCCCCAGAACACCCTCGGAAGCCCCAGGCGCCCCCAATTGCCCGGCAAAGTGAGCACGGCCCTTCGACCGCCCCGACCCCCAGTCCCGCGCCCAGGTGCCCCCACCCCCGTCCCCGCTCTGGTGACACTGCGGCAGCGCGCGGGCGGGGCGCACCGGGGGCGGGGCCGGCGTGGGCCGCGGCGGGCGGCGCGGGGGGCGTTACCATGGCGGCCGTGCGCACTTAGCCTTCCCGGCTCGCAGAGTCAGAGCCTGTGCGCGGAGCCGGAGGCCGGGGCGCCAAGGCCGCTGGGGGGGCGAGGCCAGGCGGGGGGCGCCGGCCTCGCGTAGATCTCGGGCGGCAGGTGCGCGCGGCGGCTCAGGCAGTGAGTGAGAGTACGGCGCCGCCGGCGGCGCACGGAGGATGCAGGCCATGGACCCTGCTGCGGCGGATTTTTACGAGGAGGACGGCAAAGACTTAGACTTCTACGACTTCGAGCCGCTCCCCACTCTGCCGGAGGACGAGGTGAGCCCCCGACCCGCGCTGGGACCCCCACCGTTCCACACGGAGGGGTTCGCGGAGAGACCCCAGGCCCCCTGCCCCCGGGCCAGGTCCTGGCAGCGGGGGGATACCAAAGCCCTTCTCACCAGCAGCACCAGCCTTCAACGTTTTCCCCCAGAGAGGACAGGACCGGGGGATGCCACCTGGGACAGCAGCGGGTGGGCTGTCACTGAAGAAGTTGGCGCCCTGCGGGGGTGGGCTCCGGATTACGAATGTCGGGGGGGGGGGGATGAGCGTGGGGGGCGCTTGCGGCAGGGCCCGAGCGCTGTATTCCTCCTTGCGGAGACCCTAGGAGGTCAGGGAAGGCGCCAGCAGCAGAGCCCGGTCAGGCCAGACTGCTCAGGAGCTGGGGGCGGGGGAGGCCTCCATGACTGAGGGCTGATTCCTGCTCATAGAGGACAAAAGTGGCCTTCAGTCAGGAGCCCAAGTCCTGAGCCCCCAGCCAGGGTGCAGAGGGGCCAGGGTCTCTGTCACATGGGGCTTCTGGCCATTAACTGGGCCACTCTAACCGCGACTCTGTCAGAGACGCCTCCGCACCCGCCTGGGTTTGCCCCTGTAGCTCTGGCTTCCCCGTAGTGCCCCACAGACCGTGGGTTGGGGTCAAGTGAATAAACTCCGTGGCCCTTGAACAAGCCAATCCCCGCCACACGAGAGGTGGCCCCCAGAGGACACAGCTGCTCCCAAGAAGACCCTCTAGTCTCGCAAGGCTGGGGGTCTGTGCAGGTGCCCTCCCAGCCCCTAGCAGGTACAGGCGCCCATCCGTGGGGTCTGCTGGCGCTGTTGCAGTGTTGCCCTCTAAATGACAAGACCCTCCACGTGCCCATCTGGTCAGGCCCACCAGCGAGGCAGACCCGGCCAGCCCCTCCTGGGCTAGAGGGGGTTCATAACAGCTGAAGCTGCGGTCTCCAGGTCCCTCGCCCTCAGCTGGCCCCTGCCCACTTCCCCAGCAGAGCTGGTTCTGAGGACAGAGGGGCTCATGCCCTAGAAGCAGTCCTGGTGGCAGAGTCTGTTGAGGCTGCCGAGGCAGTGCCCCGGGGTGGGGGGGGGGGGTGCTGCCTCAACACCCCCCCCACCCCGTGGCCTGGATTCGGCGTGAGAGAAGGCTGCGGAGAGGAAAGGCAAGTGAGTAAAGAACCGTGTGGATATCTCCGTGACTTTGATGGAGCAAGAAAGGGTGCTCCCAGCCGTCAGCCTTCAAACGCTCCCCCCGGGAGGACGCGTTTCCAAAGTGTCTGTTGGGAGACTCACGTCCCCCCAGATCACTCTCCAGGGCAGACGCAGAGTATGTGCTTCTCCACGTGGGGCCTCTGCACTGGCTGCCCCCCCACTTCCAGGGCCTCCTCCGTGCCTGGCACACCGAGCCGGTGACTGATGCCAAATAAACAGGACAGGCAGAGCCGGGATTTGGACCCAAAGCCTCAATCCCGAGCCCACCGTCTGTCCTGCGGCCGTGCCCTGAGGCCTCCTCCTGGTAACAGTGTCCCCAGCGCCCCTCGGGGCTGGAGCGGCCCCCAGCCATGCACAGTGCATGGGGCCGGGGGTCCCCATCACCCTGTGGCCGTCACCTCCAGGTGAAGTGGGACGCCGCCTTTGTGGTAGCATCCAGCCGGGAAGCCCGGCGCTCCTCAAACTCCTCGCACCCTCCCTGGCGAGAGAGGCATTGCCTTTGGGTATGTTCTCATGAAACAGGAGGAATGTCCCTGCTTCCTGCACACGTTGGGTGCGGTTGGTGTTGAAGGTTTTAAATCCCCGCCAGGGACATGTGACCGCCTGGTACAGCGTTGTGTAGTCAGGTTGTATCCGAAAAGCCATCCTGCGTGAGAGGAAGGAGGGCCATGCGGAGGAGTCCCCGGAGGGAACCGTGGCCAAGGACAGCGGGCAGCTTCCAGGGAGGGACGGTGGGTGCCAGACCCAGGACTGTACAAGCCACATGAGACACAGGCATTTGCTGGTTATACAGCTAATTATATCAACTGACCACGGTGAGCTCAGGAAATAGAACCCTGTGGACCCCACCCCGCAGGAGCCCCTGGAACGTCCATGCCCCGTTGTGACCCCAGAGAAAATCCAAATTGCTGGTGGACACGTGAGAAAACGTTTGACTTCATTACTATCAGGCAGCACAAAATACACCCGCTGCGAAAACCTTCCCACAAGCGCCAGGTTGGCGAGAACCGGAATGCTGGACGGTGGCCCGAGTCGGCGGGGAGCGGGGAGCGGCCCTGCGCCTCTGCCAGGCTGTAGGGGGGATGGAGTGGACCAGCCTCTTTGGAAAACAGTCTGGCATCCGATAGTGGGTGGGGATGCCTGCACTTGTGTCCCAGCAACTTCAGTCTGGGCACCTGCCCCAGAGACACATGACCCATGGGCCAGAGACCCCCGGGGGGCGTGCTGAGGGGGCCGGCACCGCCCAGCAGGGTCCTGGAGGTCCCTGGCCACCTGCAGGCAGCCCCGCTGCGTCGGTACAAGCTAAGGCCGGGGTGCGGATCCGGCAGACCCCAGGGCATCTGCCAGGCCCCAGACTCCCCCAAGGGGTAAGGAGTCCAGCGGGGCATCTCCCCAGCATCTGTGGGCCGGGAGCTGGGCTGGGCCTGGGGATCTGAAAGCAGGTGCGGAGCATTTGAAATGCAGAATGACCCATGGGTCCTGCGGCCCCACGTGGCCCTGGCTCGCAGTCTGTGTCTGCGGGGCAGGAGCTCCCGCACGGCTGGCGTGTTGCCGTCACTGGACAGCGGCCCGTGGCAGGAAGCCAGCACTGCCCTGTAGGACCCAGACTGGCGACAGGGGCTGCCTTGGGAAGCCGCGTCCTCTTGCCTCCCAAGCCCCCCTCCCAGCCAGGATGGGGGTTGAGTCTGTGCCCACACAATTACAAGGGGGGCCCTCTTTCCTGCCCTGGGTGGTCTCCCCCTCAGATCTCCCCCCAGAGCCCACCCAGGGAGCGCCTTGCTGGGCAGTAGTGAGGGGTGAGGTGCGAGCTCCAGTAGGCTTTCTGGGTCTGCCCGGAAGGCTGGCTCTATACCCAGGAGATGGAGCTGGCCGGCAATGACCAGGTCAGGCCACGTGGGCAGTGGCAGGAGGGAAGTCTCCCCAAGCCTGCCGCAGCCCCTGGTGGGTGCCCGGAGGCGAGGCTGGAGCACAGGCGTCTGGAGGAGCCTCGCTGGCTTTTCTGTGTGTAGCACGTCACCCCGCACACACACACACACACACACACACACACACACACACACACACACAGAAAAAAAAGGTCTGTCTCAGCCCGTGAAGCCCCTGCTAGCCTCCAGGTACCGTCCCCTTGAGTGTGGATCGGGGCCTCATGGCGTGAGGCTGAGGGCCCATGGGGTAATGAGCTGCCCCTCTGGGAAGAGCACAGGCTCCCATCTATCAGGGCTGGAATTTTGGGGCGGGTGGTGGACTGAGGGGTCCTAAATGGCCAACACCTGCTTCCCGGTCTCTCCATCTCCTTGTCTTTGGCCCATTAGCCAAGGCGGCCCAGCACCCCCGCCTGCCCTACTTGGGCCGTGGATTCAGGCAAGGAAGGGTCATTCTTCCTGCCTGGGCCAGAGCAGGATGGACCAGGGGGGCGGGCTGCGGGCCCCAGAGGGAGGTGACCGTGGGCACAGTGTCCGGGATCCGTCACCGTGTGGCAAGACCTGCCCTGGGAGTGTTGGGAGCCTGCAGCGTCCCTCAGTGCTGTCCCGGAACTTGCTTCAGCTGAATCCCACCTTCCCGTTGTAGCAGTGGGCTTTCAGAGGAGCTAAGACCGGTGAATGGAGGCGTTAGCCACACGGAAGCAGTGACTCAGGACCCATGGAAGTTACCCCACAGAGTCACGCAGAGAGTCCCCCCAGCAGGAGCTCCCCCCAGTAGGTGCTTTCCCCAGCGGGTGCTCCCCGTGAATGGGTGCAGGTCTCCAGCTTCCCCGAGGAGCTCCCACCTCACCAGGGCATCTTTCCGCTGGGCGGGGGCAGCAGAGGCCTGGGCCTGAGCAGGAAGCCGTGCCATGGTTCTGCCCTGGGCTCCCAGCTCCTGGCTACACAGCTGCGTGCCAACAGCCAGTGGAGAGTCAGCGAGGCCGCTGTAGGGGGACTGGCTCACTCACCCTCCTAAATAACCAAGCCACGGGGTCCTCAGGCTGTTCACTGTGCAGGCGTCTGTGTGTACGTGTGCGTGTGTGCACACGGTGCCCAGGTGTCTCTCTAACCAGGCCTCGCGGGCATCCCTGGGAGCCTCGGGCTCTCCTGAGTCGTGGGGGTCCTGGGTGGGGCAGAGAGGCCCCCAGGTGGAGCGAACCCGGGGAACCAGCCGGGAGATTTGGAAGCTGAGGTTTCTGGTTCATGAGCCTCTCAGCCGCCCCAGTCTAATCGTGTGCTCTGCTTTCTGCTATGCCCCGTCCACCCTCCTCCCACGGTCAGTACAACACGGGAGCCCAGCAAGGGCTCTCTGCTCTCAGAGCTGCCTTTTCCTCATCCATCTTAACCACCCCCCCACCAAGAGAAACAGTTGGGAGGGCCCAGGAGGATGTCATTGAGCCCCTCCCTGAACTGAGAAGGAACAGATGTGGGATGAGCCTAGTCACACGGGAGGACCTGCCGCGTCCCCCTCCTGTGGCCCCCCCCCCGCCCCGCATACCGCACGCTGCTTGGCCAGACACACACACAGCGGCTCCCCACACTGCTGCTTTCGTTCTGGGTTTAAACCCTTCATCTCCTTTGCTGTGGTCAAGGCCCCTGTGCAGTACAGGTGGGAGAATTTCAAGGGCAGGAGATGGTAGGCTCCTTTTAGGACCCGGCAGCTTGGGTACCCGTGAGAACATCCTGTGTGCTGGAAGGATGGAGCAAGGAGGCTGGAGGGAGAGCTAGGTAGGGGGGCGGAAGCAGGGGCACCTCTCTTCTGTAGCACCCCCAACTCACCCCGACCCTCCTCCCTCTCACCCCGACCTCCACCCCCAACTCACCCCGACCTCCACTCCCAACTCACCCCGACCCTCCTCCCTCTCACCCCGACCTCCACCCCCATCTCACCCCGACCTCCACCCCCAACTCACCCCGACCCTCCACCCACACCTCTCCCTGAGTCTCCGCCCTGCCCTCCGAGTCGGGTGTCCAGGACCTTTCCTGACCCTCGGGCCTGCTCCCCCAGGCCCAGCTCCCAGCCTGGCTCCCTCAGTCCCCTCCCCTCCTTAGGCTGGTGGTGCCTGAACACGCAAATACACGGAGCTAACCAGGGTGTCAAACGGCCCAGAAAAGGGCTGTGAGGTACAGGGCGTCTGATGTGTGAGCCTGTGTATTGTGTGCACCCATCGATGAACGTGTGTGTGCATATGTGACTCGCGTGAGTACGTGTGGGCACGTGTGTGGATGTGTGGGATTTGCATGCCTGTGCACCGAAGTTAGTAAATGTGTGAGAGCTGTGTGCACACACCGGACAGATTGTGTTAGCACGCTCCGTGCACACACGTGTGTGTGAGTGTGGGTGGCACGACCACAGCTGAGTCAGACCAGGAGGTGGAGCCCGCTGTGTGGGCGCCTCGGAGTCTAGCTGTGCAGGAGCCAGGCGACTGTGTCCTCCACGTGCACCGCCCGGGGCCGTTGTCCGGGCGGCTCTGCAGCCGCGGTGTCATGAGCGTGTTCTCGCGTGTCCCGTGACTGTCGTAGGCTCACGTCACGTTCATGGGCTGGCGGCTCCCCGCGCACGGCTGTGCCTTCGTGGCAACAGCTCCGTCTTCCCTCACCTGCTCGCAAGCTGGAAAGGTGAGGCTCCCTGCGTGCCCACTGAGGTCTGTGTGCTGAGCCCGTGGGGCCGGGCCAACGGCGGGGGGCCGCACAGTCTGGGACGAAGGGCAGACTGGGCAAACACCTGCTCCAGCGGCAGCTGATGGTACGGCACATGCTCTGCGGCTCCTGACGTCCAGGAACCGTGGGATGTCGTCTGGTGGGGTTTTTTAAGACATTGCCGAAAACCTCGTTCCCGACATAGAATGAAACGTTGCGGCGTGGCGTCTGCTTCCCAGGAGCTGTCTGGACGTTGGGGGCTGCGGGGGCCTGTCCCCAGGCCCGCGGCCCCTCTGCCGGCGCCCGCAGCTCAGCCCAGGCCTGTCTTGCAGGAGAACGTGTCCCTGGCCGACATCCTCTCCCTGCGGGACAGCGGTCTCAGCGAGCGGGAGGCCTGGGCCGTGTGCCTGGAGTGCAGCCTGTCCATGAGGAGCGTCGCGCACTCGGCCATCTTCCAGACCCTGTGCATCACGCCCGACACCCTGGCCTTCAACACCAGCGGGAATGTGTGCTTCATGGAGCAGCTCAGCGGTGAGGCCTGGGCGGGCACCCGCAGGGGAACGTGAGCGCAGAGTCCAGCGGACGCGGGCCCTCCCTGGCCCGATGGTCCGGGAGCCGGGTTTCCATGGTAACCTGCTGGTACCTCCGCCCCTCCCCACCGTTGTGAGGCTCGGGATGCGCTGGTTCTCGCAGCTCCCCATCCCGGGAGAGCCTGGAGGCCTGTCTTCCCCAGTGACCCGGGTGGGGAGTAGTGGGAACGGAGGGTCGCTGTGTGACCCGGCGCCTTCTCTTCCCTTCCCAGACGACCCTGAGGGAGCCTTTGTCCCCCCGGAGTTCGATGTGACTGGGAACACCTTTGAGGTAAGTGGCAGCAGGTGGACCAGTGCCCGGCCCCCCTCCTACCGTTACCTGGCAGCAGTGAGCGCCTGCGGTCGGCACGCCCACCTCTGTCCCCTCAGGTCCCCAGCGACTTGGCCGCAGCGATGGCCCGCGTCCGGCCACACGCTTCTCACTACAGCACGTAGCATGTTGTCTGAGTGCGAATTTACTATATTTAAGATGCTAAAAGCGCCTGAAATTACCGGTGGTGACTGACGGGGGTCACAGCTCCTCTGAGGGATTGGCAGGGGCAGCTCACGGCCCCAGAGAATCACCCATGAGAGTGAGAGGCAGCCACGCCTAGGACAAGGCCAAGGTCACCGAGGCCTCCGGGGCCCCTGGGCACCCCCAGTGCAGCGAGGTGGGCAGGGGGCCTAGAGAAGGGAGGGGGCCCGCTCATGCTGCTTTCACTTTCTAAAAAGAGTCTCCTGCTGTGTCTTAGCTTCTGGAACCTCCTTTTATGTGATTTCCCTAGACTCTTCCGCACTGGGTGTCATGGCCTTCGTGGGGGGAGGCCTGGTGGGGTCAGCGCTGCTCCCCGTGGCCTCCGTGTGTCCAGTGAGAGCTCCCAGCGGGCTGGCGGGGTCGCTTGCAGAGCAGGGCAACTCTTTCCTGCGGGGCTGCCTGAGGTGCGCTCCCACCACCGCCCAGAGACCCCTCACACCCCCTCCTGCGGGATCGGTTCCGCTGGGATTGCCAGGGGTTGCGCTCCTGTCGGTCAGGTGGTGGGGTGGGGACCCCCTCTGTGGGAGAGCCCATTTCCATCCAGTTGCTCAGCTTTTCTCCCTGTATTTTCGTCCGTTTTGTCAGGACTGCAAATGCCATGTCCACCGTGTGTCTCACTTCCTTGATGGCAGCGGTTCTCAAACTTTTTGGTTCTTGGAACCCTTTACACTCCTAAAAATCACTGAGTGCCCAAAGAGCTTTGTTTGTATGAGTTATATCTGCCAGTACTCACTGTATTACAGGTTAAAACGGAGAAATGCATGAAAAGTCTACCTATTAATTAACTCAGTGACAACCGTAAACCCATTGCATGGTAGCACATATAAAATACTTCCGTGAGAAATGACAGTATCCCCTCCAAAAACACAGTGAGGAGAGTGGCATCGCTTTACGTGTTTGTAAATCTCTTGAATGCCCGGCTCAGCAGAGGCCTGGGTTCTCACGGCCACGTCTGCGTCCAGTCTGCTGTGACAGCACAGGCCCGCGGCCCTGGCAGCCTCCACGGCCTGTTGCTGGGAAATTGTTTGGCCTCTGGAACCGCGCTTTGAGAAAAGCTGCCTGAAGCCCTCGTCTGATGGAAAATAATGTTTCTCATTTCTAATATAGTCCAAGTATTGGTGTTTTCTTTCACTGTGTTTTTTTTGTGCCTTAAGAAACCTTGCCAGCCACAAGATCCAACAGATATTTACTGACATTTTCTACCAAGAGTTTTAAAGTTTTGTTCTTCACATTTAATCCGCCTGAGGCTGCTTTTTTTTTTTAATATTTATTTATTTATTTGGCTGTGCCAGGTCTTTAGTTGCGGCAGGTCTTTTAGTTGCAGGATCTTTAGTTGCAGCATGTGGGATCTAGTTCCCTAAGCAGGGATCGAATCAAACCCGGGCCCCCGGCATTGGGAGCGTGGAGTCTTAACCACTGGACCTGCAGGCAGTCCCAAGGTGGATTTGTAATGTATGTGAGGCAGGGACCCAGGTTCATTGTTTTATGTGGATATAACCGGTGCATGTGAGGCAGGGACCCAGGTTCCTTGTTTTTATGTGGACATAACCGGTGCTCCCAGCATTGGGAGCGTGGAGTCTTAACCACTGGACCTGCAGGGCAGTCCCGAGGTGGATTTGTAGTGTATGTGAGGCAGGGACCCAGGTTCATTGTTTTTATGTGGATATAACCGTTGCTCCCAGTTGTTAATTGGTTGGCCCCGGTGCACGTCACCTAAGCCATATACACCCCAGTTTCAGACAAAAATGGGTCTGCTTCCCGGGCCTCTGCCCTAGTCCATGGCGGTCTGCCCACCGCTGCACTAAAGCTGCGTTTATTGACCGCAGCTCCGCCACGAGCCCAGCATCTCACAGCGAACGTGCCCGGTCCCTGTTCTTTTCAGAAGCGTTCTGACTATGCTCAACTCTTTATTCTTCCACATCAATTTGAGAATTAGTATCAAGTTCCAGGAAAAGCTCTGTTGGCGTTTTGACTAGAATGGCTCTGAATGTGTAGATGAGTTTGGGGAGAATTCATACGCCTATGGTATGTTACACGTGTTATACCTCTCCATTTATTTAGCTCTCATTTACTGTCTCAGTAACATTTGAAAACCTTTATTGTAAGTTTTACTTGGATATCCTTTACTAGTTTATTCTCAGGAATGAGATATTTTCTGACTCTATTCTAAATGGGTGGTCATCTTTCTAATCACATTTTTTTGCTTTTTGGGGCAAGTCTACAGAAATGCAGTTTGCTTTACCATCTTAATCTTACATCAGCCATCTTGGTAAATTCTTTTATTATTTCTGCTAACTTACAGAGTCTTTTAGTTTCTTTATTTAACTGATCAAATCACCAGCAGAAGGTGGCAGGCAGTGTTGATGCCACTGTCCAAGGGCTTGCTGCCAGGTTCCCCTTCCAAGTGTCCTGAGCGGGCCTGGAGCATCGCTGTGACGGGGTCAGTGATTTCTCCACCATCCTAAGAGAGTCTTCCCACCTCCCCACCCTGGATGACATTTGCAGCGGCCCCCTGAAGTCCCCAGTGTGCCAGAGGGATGGAGTTCTATCAGGAAATGCTTCTGCATGCTTTGAAATGATCATTAAGATGTTAATATCTCCCTTTTTTATTTTCTAGCATTAAATCAACCTTTCCTACTTAGAGAAACCTAAGCTGGCTGTGTCCTATTTTTTCTTTACACCATTGTATTTGATTGACTAATGCCTGCTTTGGGTCTCTGTGTATTTTTCTCGAGTGGACTGGTAGTTTTCCATTCTGTTGATGTTTTTTGTTTGTTTGTTTGTTTGTTTTGCGGTTTGCGGGCCTCTCACTGTTGCGGCCTCTCCCGTTGCGGAGCACAGGCTCCGGACACGCAGGCTCAGCGGCCATGGCTCACAGGCCCAGCCGCAACGCAGCATATGGGAATCTTCCCAGGCCGGGGCACGAACCCGTGTCCCCTGCATCGGCAGGTGGACTCCCAACCACTGCACCACCAGGGAAGCCCTCTGTTGATGTTTTTGACTCGTGTGAGCCCTCAGGACTATGCTGGCTGTATGTAAGTGCCCCCGCTTCCTTTGCCGTGTAATAGTTTATGTAAGAATGGGATGGTCTGTTCCTTCAAAGTCTGGTCAAACTTACTTATGAAGCCATCTGTTTCCTTGGAGCAAAGATTTTTAATTGCTGCTCTATTTTTAATAATTATAGGATTTATCTGTTTTGTATTTCTTCTTGAGTCAGCTTCTTGGTAAACCATATGTTTCTAAAAATTTACCCATTGTTACCTGTGTTTTTAAAGTTGCAGGTGAGGTCCTTTCTGAATCACTGCGTCATCGTAGGTGCCCTGTTCCACTCCTTGGATAATTTATTTGTACTTTCTCTTGCCAGCCTTGCCGAGGGGGTGGGGTTATATATTTTCTTAGTTTTGTCAACAGAAATAATCAATAACAATTCATAACAGGAAAGGAAAGAGTGTTATGTGAGCCAAACTGAGGACTACAGCCTGAGAGACACAGGTTCAAGAGGCATTTGAACCGTGTTCCGCAGGCTGCAGAATGGGGGAGGCTTGTAAAGGCCAAATCCACAGAATTCCTGAAGCTGTTTGTCAGGAATCAGGATTGGAGCTGCAAGAAGTAAGGGTGCTGGCTCAGCACGATTGGCTGGGGTCTGAAATGGTAGCATAGTTACCAGGAGAGACTTGAGACCTAAGGCTGTGGGTGGCAGCTGCTGGCAAATACTGTTTTGAGAGCGGCCGGTGGCGTCATTGAGTCTGAGAGGGTCCCGAATTCAAGTTCTCAGGGATGCAGGAATGTGTCTAAAACCACATCCACAGCAGCCACCCGGCTCCATCCTGGATGCCTGAACCACAGTTACTCCATTTCGATTTTTAAATATATCCTTTTCTTTAACGTTAAAGCAGTTGTACAATGCGTGTTCAGCAGGCCTTAAGACAGGCTGCTCTAGATGAATGGATAAGGAAGATGTGATATATGTATATATGTGATACACACACACACACACACACACACACACACACAACGGAATACTACTCAGCCATAAAAAAGAATAAAATAATGTCCTTTGCAGCAACATGGATGGACCTAGAGATTATCAGGCTAAATGAAGTACATCAGAAGGAGAAAGACAAATACCATATGATATCACTTATGTGTGAAATCTAAAATATGACACAAATGAGCTTTACAAAACAGAAACAGACACACAGACATAGAAAACAGACTTGTGGTTGCCAAAGGGGAGGCGGGTAAGGGAGGGGTGGATTGGGTTTGGGATTAACAGATGCAAGCTATTATATACAGGATGGATAAACAACAAGGTCCTACTGTATAGCACAGGGAACTATATTCAATATCCTGTGATAAACCATAATGAAAAGAATACGAAAAAGAATATATATATGTATAACTGAGTCTCTTTGCCGTACAGCAGAAATTAACACAACAATATAAATCAACTGTACTTCAATAAAATAAAACTTTTAGAAAGACGGGCTGCACGTGAGTGCGGCTAACACGGCAGCAGCGAGCACACAATGATTTGCCCCCAGAAGGACTTGCCGGGCCTCCTCTCTGCACCAGTCAAGTCCACCACCTTCCAGAAGCCTTCCCAACCGGTGGATCCCGTGGGGATTTCTCACCTCTCTGATGTCCTGTAGCCCTGATCTCCTTAGCAGCCCTTCGTGTAGTGAGTGCTGGGTGAATGTCAATAATGGGTGTCATTATTGTTATTAATATTATTAAATGACTGTTATTCCCTTTGCCCTCCTGGAGCACAGGGACATGTATCTTAAAACAAAACAAAACAAAAAAAAGACGGGCTGCTCTGACCAGTACAAAGTTCAAGCCAAATCACATACGAGCCAAAGCGACTTCCCCAAACCTCCATACGTGGAAGTTTCTTCCAACAGCTTTTCAAAGAGCCCACCTTGTATGGTGTGAGGTCTCCTGTCCTGTCTTGGTTTCTTCTTCTCCATCAATTCTGCTCTTATGTTCCAGTCTCTTTCTTCTTGTACTTGTTTCGAGTTTAGTGAGTTTTCCTAACTTGAGTTGGACACACAGCTCATCAGTCTGAGCTTTTCTTCTTTCCTAATATTAGGGTCAACACCTAAAGCTAAGAATTTCCCTCCGAACACGAGTTTTGCCACTCGGCATATGCGGTATCATTCACTTCTAGGTGTTTCTTTATTTTGTTAAAAAAAGACTTTTTGATGTGGACCATTTTTAAAGTCTTTATTGAATTTGTTACGATATTGCTTCTGTTTTATGTTTTGGTTTTTTCGCTGCGAGGCATGTGGGATCCTAGCTCCCAACCAGGGATCAAACCCACACCCGCTGTGTTGGAAGGCGAAGTCTTAACCACTGGACCACCAGGGAGGTCCCTCTCCGTGTTTCTTGATTTCCATTGGGATTTCTTCTGAAAGAGTGGGCTGGTGCTTCTTGTTTTTACTGTGATGCAGGCAGACCTCACTTCATTGCACTTCACATTATTGTGTTTTGCAGATACTGCATTTTTTACAAACTGAAGGTTTGTGGCCGCCCTGCCTTGAGCACGTCTGTCGGTGCTGTTTTCCCAGCTGCATTTGTTCACTTCGTATCTCGTCACGTTTGGGGACTTTTCACGATATGTCAAGCGTTATAATTATTAGCTTTGTCCTGGTTGTCCGTGATCCGTCATCCACTCACTGCCCTCCCCAGTCCCTTCCTTGGCCTCCCTGATCCTCGAGACACAACAGTATTGAAATCAGGCCAATCAGTAACCCTGCAATGGCCTCTAAGGGTTCAGGTGAAAGGCAGAGCCACAGGTCCCTCCCCGCGCGTTGGGCCATTCGGGTCTTCTTTCGCTTTGTCGCTTTTCCTCTTTTGCCGAGTTGTCTGCTCCTTACTCTGAGGTGTAGACGGCACTGTACCCCTCCCTTTGCAGACAAAGCGAGTCCAGCAACGGAAGTGAGCCGCCATCCACTCTCCAAGTGACAGAGCTCCCTGGGTGGAGGGGCTTTCCCGGGTCAGGGACCCCACCTGCTGCAGGGTGTAGGGACAGGCAGGCCCACGACAGGGAGGGAGGAGTGATGGTGGTCCACGCTCAGGGGGCAGGGAGAGACTGTCGTTAGCGGGAGGGAAGGGGGCTCCCCCTTCCTTTTTAATGCTTCCTGTCCCTGGAATCTTCCTATCATGACAAGTTTTCTTCTCTGAGTCGCCGTAATTCCTAGCGGGTGGTTGGTGACTTTCCCTGTTGCTCCTCCCATGGGGCAAGCAGGTCCTTCTCGCCTCACACCTGTGTCAGCACGGGCGCCCCGATCCCGGTGTTGGCACCGCCCATGATTCTGGGGTCCCCGCTCGGTGTTCAGATGGCAGCAGAGCAGGTGGGATCCTGCCTCATGGGCCGTGGTCCACCGGGGCACGGACTTGATGCGAGTACGGTTCACAGGATCACCACTAGGGGGCTTCCAAGACAGGAATTAAAGGCGGAAAGACCTCGAGGGCCAAAGACGCTGGTGCTGGCCAGTGTGTAGTGGACAGTGTCATCTGACAGCCAATGAGAAGTTTGTTTGCTGAGTTATTTTCAAACTAAAAGAGATGGATGGATAGATGAAGGTGGACAGAGGCAGAAAGATATAGATACGGATACAAAGAAAAGTAGGAAGGAAGGGAGGGAGGAAGGAAAAGTAAATGTGGGTGGCAGATGGAGAGGGAATGGACAGATGGATGGATGGATGCACGTGTGGGAGGGTAGACGGGCACCAGTGTTCCTGGAGGGACGACAGGGCGTGGACAGCAGGAGCAGGTACCCTGGGCAGAGCCACATCTCACCCTCAGGGCTGTGACTTGCTGGGGACCTCACTGCTGCGGCCTAGCCTGGGCTAGTAGGATCTGCCTTTCCTTCCACCCGCAGCACCCAGCAGGGCTCCCAAACCAAGGCGTCTGCCTGAGTCTGTGCAGCAGCTTGACCTACTTTTGGCCCCTTCAGGAAGCCCTGGGTGCTGGCTCCGTGGGGACCCAGATGGAGGCCCCTGGGTGCAGAGGGCGAGGTCAGCGTGTGAGGTGGGGAGCGGGCTGCCGTCCACCTGGGGACCAGGGCGGGGGTGCCAGTGTCTCCCGTGAGAGGCTGGCGGCGGCCCAGGGGCCCGGCCTCGTGCACAGGGAGAGCGGACAGACTCCGGGCCATCAGGGTGGGCACCAGCCGTGTTCACAGGGCCCCGAGCGGGTAGCCGGACACCCTCCTGAGCAGGCTGGCGTTGTCTGTAGGTGACGAGATTGTGGGCCTGAGAGGTCAGTGGCTTCAGTGGAAAATGATAGAATAAAAGACTGCAGAGGTCAGCGGAAGGCAAGATACATCCCCCTAAGTACATAGCTTTCCTTTGTGTTGGTAGTTACCAGTTCGAGAGGAAATGGAAAATGTCCCACGTATAACAGCCACGACCACAGAGAGCCCGGGAGTGAACATGGCAGGAAGGGTTGAAAGTGCACAGCAAACCACTTTTCTAAAGATGAAAAAACAAGGCACGAGAAAATGAGGAGATGGACCCTGTCCCGACACTATTTTTTCCAGCTTTACTGCGACAAAACTGACATTCAGTGTTGTGTAAATTCAGGGCCTACAGCCTAACGACTTGATACACTTAACATATTTCAAAACTGCTTCCCCGTAGGGTTAGTCAACACCTGACACCTCCACCACTAATTACCATTCGTTTGGGTGGTGAGAACATTAAAGGTCTACTCTCTTAGGAACTTTGAAGTATACAGTACAGTATTGTTGACTGGAGCCACCAAGCTGTGCATTAGATGCCAAGAACCTATTCGTCTCATAACTGGAAGTTTGTGCCCTTTGACCAGTGTCTTCTCATTCCCTGCCGCCCACAGGCCCCTGGCAACCTCCATTCTACTCTCTGTTTCTATGAGTTCAGTTTTTTAGATTCTGCGTGTAAGTGAGATCATACAGTATGTCTTTCTCTGTCTGACTTATTTCACTTAGCATAATGCCCTCAACGACCATCCTTGTTTCTTGCAGCTGAGTAATATTCCATTGTGTATATAGACCACATTTTCTTTATCCATTCACCCAAAGACACGTAGATTGTTTCCATGTCTTGGCTTTTGTGAATAATGCTGCAGTGAACATGGGGCTGCAGATATCTCTTCGAGAGCCTGATTTCATTTCCTTTGGACATACACACAGAAGTGGGATTGCTGGATCATATGGAGGTTCTATTTTTATTTTTTTGAGGAACCTCCACGTTGTTTTCCACAGTGACCGCACCAATTTACACTCCCACCAACAGTGCACAAGGGTTCCCTTTTCTCCACATTCTCACCCACACTTGTTATCTCTTGTCTTTTTGATAACAGCCATTCTAACAGGTGTGAGATGACAGCTCATTTTAATTTTGATTTGCATTTCCCTGATGATTAGTGACGTTGAGCATCTTTTCATGTACCAGTTAGTTATTTGTATGTCTTCCTGGGAAAATGTTTATTCAGTTGCTCTGCCCATTTTTTTAAAATAGCATCTTTTTTAAAAAAATTATTTATTTATTTGGCTGTGCCGGGTCTTAGTCGCAGCACGTAGGCTCTGACCATTAGGAGCATGGAGTCTTAGCCACTGGGCCACCAGGGAAATCTCCCTCTGCCCATTTTTTTTTTAAAATAAATTTATTTGTTTATTTATTTTTGGCTGCATTGGGTCTTCACTGCTGCGCATGGGCTTTCTCTAGCTGTGGCGAGTGGGGGCTACTCTTCGTTGCGGTGCGTGGGCTTCTCGCTGTGGTGGCTTCCCTTGTTGCAGAGCACGGGCTTTAGGTGCACGGGCTCAGTAGTTACGGCACGTGGGCTCAGTCGTTGTGGCTCGCGGGCTCTAGAGCGCAGGCTCAGTAGTTGCGGCACACGGGCTTAGTTGCTCTGCAGCATGTGGGATCTTCCCGGACCAGGGCTCGAACCAGTGTCCCCTGCATTGGCAGGTGGATTCTTAACCACTGCGCCACCAGGGAAGTCCCTCTGCCCATTTTTTAATCAGATTATTTTGTTGCTCTTGAGTTGTGTGAGTTCTTTATCTACTTCAGATATTAACCCCCTATGAACCACCTCTGAGGTAAACGGTTTGCAAATATTTTCTCCCATAGGTTGCCTTTTCACGTTGTTAATTGTTCTTACGCAGAAGCTTTTTAGTTTGATGTAGTTCCATTTATTTGTTTTCTCTTTTGGTGCTTGTGCTTGTGGTGTTATGTCCAAAAAAATCATTGCCAAGACCAATGTCAGGGAGCTTTCCCCCTATGTTTTCTTCTATGATTTCCATGGTTTTCAGGTCTTATGTTTAATTCTTTAATCCATTATGAGTTAGTTTTTGTGTGTGGTGTAACATACAGGTCCAGTTTCATTCTTTTGCATGTGGCTGTCCAGTTTTCCCGATATCATTTATTGTAGAGACTGCCCTTTCACAGTAAGGGTTCTTTGCTTCCTTGTCAAATACTAGTTGACTGTATAGGCGTGGTTTTATTTCTGGGCTCTCAGTTCTGTTCCATGTGATGGTTCTTATGCCAGTACCGTACTGGTTTGATTACTAGAGCTGTGTAATACACACACCAGGAACTGTGATGCCTCCAGCTTTGCTCTTTCTCAGGATTGCTTTGGCTATTTGCAGTCTTTTGTGGTTCCATACAAACTTTTTGATTTTTTTTTTTCTATTTCTATGAAAATGCCATAGGAATATTGATAGAAATTGCATTCAGTCTATAGATGGCTTTGAGTAGGATGGACATTTTAACAATATTAATTCTTCTGATCCATGAACACAGGATATCATTCCAGTTATTTGTGTCTTCAACTTCTTTCATCAAAGTCTTATTCTTTGCAATATACATATCTTTCACCTACTTGGTTATATTTATGCCTAAATATTTTATTGTTTTTCCTAAATATTCTATTGTTTTTGATGCTATTGTGAGTGTGATTATTTTCTTTATTTCTTTTTTAGATATTTCATTGTTAGTGTATAAAAATGTAACTGATTTATGCATGCCGATTTTGTATCCTGAAATTTTACTGAATTTGTTGTTACTAAACGATTTTTGGTGGCATCTAAGATTTTCTATATATAAGATCATATCATGTGCAAATAGAGACAATTTTATTTCTTCCCTTCTAGTTTGGTTGCCTTTTATTTATTTTTCTTGCCTAATTGCTCTGGCTAGAACTTCCAGTGTGTTGAAAAGCAATGATGAGAGTGGGCATCCTTGTCTTGTTCTGATCTTAAAGGAAAAGATTTCAACCTTTCACCATTGAGTATGATGTTAGCTGTGAGCTTGTAATATGTGGCCTTTGTTATGTTGAGGTACATCCCTTCTATACCCAGTTCATTGAGAGTTTTTACCATGAAAGGATGCTGAATTTTGCCAAATGCTTTTTTCTGCTTCTATTGAGATGATCATATGATTTTTATGTTTTATTCTATTAATATGGTGACTCACAGTTACTGATTTGTGTATATTGACCCATTTTTCATCTTAGGGCCAAATCCCCCTTGACCATGGTATATGATCCTTTTAATTACTTTTGAATTTAGTTTGCTAATACTTTGTTGAGGATTTTCACATCTATATTCATCAGGGATATTGGTCTATAGTTTTCTTGTACTGTTCTTATCTGGTTTTGATGTCAGGGTAATGCTGGCCTCATAAAATGAGTTTGGGAGTGTTCCCTCTTCTTCAATTTTTGGAAGAATTTAGGAAGGATTGGTATTAATTCTTTAAATAAATGTTAGTAGAATTCACCAGTGAAATCATCTAGTCCTGGGCTTTTCTTTGTTGGGAGGTTTTTGATTACTGATTCGATCTCCTTACTAGTAATAGTTTGTTCAGATTATCTATTTCTTCGTGATTCAGTTTTGGTAGGTTGTAGGTTTCTAGGAATTCATCTATTTTTTCTAGGCTATCCAAGTTG
Organism: Phocoena phocoena; assembly: GCF_963924675.1. NCBI lineage: Eukaryota > Metazoa > Chordata > Mammalia > Artiodactyla > Phocoenidae > Phocoena > Phocoena phocoena. The sequence goes on along the minus strand of NC_089234.1, from coordinate 357,683 downwards.
TTGGCATATAAATAGTGGTCTCTTATGATCCTTTGTGTTTCTGTGGTATCAGGTGTAATGTCTCGTCCCTCATTTGTGATTTTATTTGAGTCCTCTCTTTTTTTCCCTAGTTAGTCTAGCTAAAGGGTCCACAACCAGGACAGAGGTTTGTCTGCCTCTCACCTGACACACAGCTGGGCAAGACTCCTGCCAGGTCCCTTGGCATATGTTGCTGGATCCCACAGCTCCCACAAAGGAAATTTTGTCCGCAGATGGATGCCAAATTGTTGTTGAGGGGGATACAATCTAGGGACAGCCATCTTGCTGGCATCCAAGTATTTCATCTTGTATGACGTTGGTCCTTCCCAAATTCTGCCACGTCAGTGATGTTACAATAAAATTCTAACCTTTTGGTTTTTTTGTTTTTAATGGGAATGGGGGAACCTATATATATATATTTTTTTAACCCTGACAAATGTGAAAATAATCAAACATTTTTGGGAAAGAAATGGAGGACCATTTGTCCACCAGGTATGAAAATGCACTCTGGGGAATTCCCTGGCAGTCCAGTGGTTAAGACTTGGCGCTTTCACTCCGATCCCAAGTTGGGGAACTAAGGTCCCACAAGCCACACGGCTCAGCAAAACAGAAAGAAAGAAAGAAAGAAACAGAGAGAGAGAGAGAGAGAGAGAGAGAGAGAAATAAAGAAAGAAAGGAAAGAAAGAAAGAAAGAAAGAAAGAAAATGCACTCTGAAGCTACCATAATTAAAATAGCACAGTAGCACAGTCTGGACAGAGGGAGAGATACAGAGTAAGAGGAGGGGAGGCCAGCCGAGCCTGGAGCCCCGGGGAGCTGAGGGCAGCAGGACGAGGGTTCAGGGTGGACAGAGGGTGGGCTCTTCTTTAACAGTGTGGGAGATGGAGGTGGCTCTCCATCAGGAAGGAGCCAAAACCAGATCCCTGCAGCGTGCCAGCTCACAGGTACAACCCACAGGGATTAGAGCTAGATGCTTTCAAATTATAGAAGTATTGGAAAAAGCAGAAGTAAGCTGTTTTTATTGTCGTGGGCTAGGGAAGGTCCTCTTAAGAAGGCAATAAAAAAATTATCCAGTTTCACAAATTAAACATTAGAATTTTTGAATGTCAAAAGACACATGAAAAAGTTGAAACATAAGTGACAGAATATACGTGTGACACACAGACCAGGGATCAGCCCCTTCGTGTGCCAAGAGTGCACTCAAAACAGGCAACAGCTCAGCAGACAAATTAGCAAAGTCCACGAATGGGCATAAAGAGGAAAATTTTAAACAGTGAATAGAGTTGAACAGATGCTTGGTCTCATTCACGGTCACAGAAACGCAGGTTAGCCCGAGACACTGAGCTTGGGGAAGCTGCAGAGGCCGCGAGCTGGAAGGGGGAGGCGGTCTGACCCACACACACACGCACAGACACACGCACACGGCTGGGCCGGTGACTCACAAGAGAAGCTCCTCAGCAGCTCCGAAAACTGCAAATGGAACGGATGTAGCCCAGATTGTAGCCCCACTTGCGGGGCCTGAGGCCTCGTGAACACACTGTGGATGCAGAGACGTCCACGTGAGGACGGCCACTGCAGCGCTGGTCACACAGCAAAACACAGGAACTGCCCTGAGTGGCGAGGGGCGGACCCCCACGTGCCCAGCTCCTGAGACAGACGCTGGCAGGGAGGTGGGTCAGGAGGGCGCGTCTCAGCCAGGCGGCCAGTGGAAACCAGACAGCCCTAGAACAACAGCAGGAGCCGGTGGTCCCAGACTTCCCCACAGGCCAGGAAGGTGGGGTCTGAGGGTCATGTGAGGAGGCAGGGCAAGACGTCCCTGACAGGACCCCACCACTCAGCCATGCTGAGGCTGGCCCTGGCTAGGTGTTGACCCTGGACCAGAGTGGGCCCAGGGCTGGAGGTGGGGGACTCACTGGTTGGGGAGGGGAGAGCACCAGGGCAGGGAGGTGGGGAGAGCTGGCCTCTGGGGGCCCGGCCTCTACTCCTGAGCTGTGTGACCCACCTCTCTGGAGCTGGCCCCCACCAGCTCCTCCTGGCCCAGCTGTGTGGCCCCGGCAGGTTCCTGAACCTCTCTGGTCTCAGCTTCCTGTGAGTGAAGCGGGGATGATGAAGCCCCACGTGCACGGTCCTGAGATGAGGCGAGAAGCCCAGATGGTGTTGGAGGACACCTGGCCGCAGGGGTCGGCAGCCCCTCCAGGACCTGAGGGCTGAGGCCTGCCCTGTGAGCCTGTCCCAGCGGGCATGGGGTGAAGAGCCCCACTCTCACAGGGGAAAACCCTGACTTCCAAACTGCAAGAAACCTTCCTTTCCTCCTCCTCAAATCGGTTTTTGAAGCATACACTTGAAAAAGAAAAGGCTGGCCCTTTGAAGACAGGGCCTGTGCCAGGCGAGGGCCTGTGCCAGGGAGGTGGGCTGGGGCTGGTGGCGCGGGGCCGGCACAGACCCCAGGCCCGGGAGCATGGGGGTGGCCCGGGGCCAGGAGAATCGCCGCGCTGGGGGCAGGGGAGGCGGCCCTGTAAAGCGCAGGTGCTCCTGGCCCAGAGGAGCAGCGGCTGCCTGGGGACAGGTGCTGCCCGGGAGGCTGCGAGGCCCTGCCCCACGCCCAGTGGGCTCTCTGGTGCTGCCACAGGCCCACATCTACTCTCTGGGGGCCACGCTGAAGGCAGCCCTCGACTATGTGACGGAGCCTGAGCCCCAGCCCAGGCTGAGCCGGGAGCTGGAAGCGCTGCTGGGCCAGATGCAGGCCGAGGACCCCCGGGACCGGCCCGACCTGCAGGTAGGCGCGAAGGCAGCCCCCGCTTCCCCCAGGCGCGGCCCTGCGCCCCACGCGCCCCCAGCCAGCGCGCACGCACAGCCAGCGCGCACACGCGGGCCCCCACCCGCCCATCACCCGGGCTCCTTACTTCTTTACTCTGCATTTTTGCGATGAACGGCATGCATTATAACCATCACGGGCAGGACAGAATCCGCTGGTTTCACAAAGCAGATTCTGTCCCACGGGGATCATGTAGCTCAGGACGCCCCGCTTCGTGATCCCGGCGCCTCGAGCGGCGGCGAGGGGGCGACGGGGGCTGGGGCGGGGCTGAGCGCTGGCTCCGGTCACAGAGCATCATCGCACTGTGCGAAGAGAAGATGCAGCTCACGTCCTCCTGCCGCCTGTGCCAGAGCCTCTCGGCTGCCGGGAGGAGGGTGCTCTCCATCGAGTCCTTCGGGGCGTTTCAAGGTAAGCACACAGGTGGACGAGCCTGCCCACACGCCCAGGCATGTGCACGCCCTCACACATGCACACATGGGTGTGCACAAGCATTAACACGATCACGTACACACACGTTCGCACCAGCGTACTCACCGTGTAAGCCACCCACGCTGACATGCACACGGATGCAGAGAGATCACATGTGCTCCCACAGCACACATGGGAACATACAAGCATGTGCAAACTCGGACACACCTATTTAGACTATTAACTCACACAGTGAGCACACCCCCAGTTTCCCACACGCACAAACACGTCTGCAAGCGTGCACACACTTACACGCTCTGACCCACAATTGGAGGTGAGAGGCAGGTCATATGGGAAGTGACTGCCCTCAGGACTGGTCACCTCTGTCCTCTTCTGTGGGCGTTGGGGACATGGACACAGCACCGCCAGTCTGGTGGCCACTTACTTCCTGGCCACACAAGCTGTTGCTGAAGCATCTGGGATTTTCATGGCTCACAAGGCATAATCTTGGGTGGCATTTTGAACAAATGCCAACGTCTGCTCTGCGCTGTGCTCGCAGCAGGGAGCCTGGAGGGTCCTGAGGGGAGGTGTGGAGCCTCTGGGGGTGGCAGGGCCCCTCCCCCAGCCAAGCAAGCGGCATTTGCCACCACGTTGGCGTTTGTGACACTGCAGCACCAGGCCCGCTGGCAGCTCTAACATCGGGGAGGGCGTTAACACTGAGAGCAGAGGCTCCGCTGAGGGGGCCGCAGGCCACTGGGAGGGGAGGGTGTGTGTCTCGAGGGGTTCACACAGACACGTGTGTGGAAGATTGTACGTCAGGACGAGCTGGGGCTGCTGCCGGATTTAATTTATTCCTTTGGGGAGTATCACTTGTGTAACCGTAATAGCAAAACCATGTGCTTTTTGGATGAGCTAATTAGACAGGCCTTAGGAAACCCCTTCGGGAAGCTCATCCTGGATTGGGTGGCGGGGGGGACCGAGACCTTCGGAGACTCATTACTTAGCCAAGATGGTGTGATTAAGGAAGCAGATGAGGACGTTTCTGGGCCAGTCCTGAGGGAAGGGGTGGGGGGCCTGGGAGGCCCCGTGCTCTCTGTGATGGGTGGGGGTCCAGGGGTCCTGCAGGAGTGGGTGCCTTGGTGGCCGTGAGCGTGGGGATTGCAGGGGGAGGTCCATCCTGGCCGTGGCCCTCAGCTGTAATCACGTCTTGCTTTTGCCCAGATGTCTGTGAGATCACCTGGAGGGAGAGACTGGCTCCAAAAAGTGTGGGGCCCAAGAGGCAGCCAGGGGACCGCTCCGCGGACCCAGCGGCCCTGCCTGCCCTGGAGGGCCAGCCCCCGAGCCCCGCCGGAGAAAGCCTGGAGCACCCGGGGACCCCGCCCTCCAAGGCTCTGCTGTCAGCCCCTGTGAAAAACGGAGAAAGCCCGGGCCAGGAGGGGCTGGCCCCCGAGAGGCTGGCCTGCCTCCTCCGGGATGCCCAGCGGCCCCTGGGGGACCCGGACAGAGGCTTCCTGGAGAGGAGCCGCCTGAGGAAGGTGCAGACGCTGCCCCGGCTCCCGCCCTGCAGCCCCGAGGCCGGCGCCCTCTGCCTGTCGCTGACCAGCACGAAAACCCAGCCACGGGCACCAGAATTCTTCCCTCCAGACCCCAAGAAGCCCTTTCCGGAGGGGAAAAATGGCCTTACCAGCTCCCAGGCACAGCCCGAATCCAGTCTGTGGCCGGAGCGAGACGCCGAGCTCCGGCGCATTGGGGACAGGGGGGCGCGTGGCCGGGGCCCCGCGGAGGAAAGCCCCCCGCCAGGTTCCAAGGGCCCTCGCGATGCCGGCAGAGACCCAGGGACTCCCGAGCCTGATGACGGGACTGCGGACAGAGCCGGGGAGCCGGGCGGAGCAGCCCTGGAGCAGGTGGGTGACCGTGGCCCGCGTGGCCCGGGAGGGGCCTGCGTGCACACGCACTGCGCACGCGCTCCCTCCGCAGGCGCGGGCTCTTGAGTACGAAGTAAGTCGCTCCCCTAAGGTGGGTGCCTGTGAGCATCCCGGGACGAAGTCACCTGGGGTTCGGTGGCCCGAACACACGTGTGTCTGTGCAGCAGTGCTGACTCCACCAGCTTCATTCCCACCATGCTTTGCTGACCCAGAGGTCAAAGGGGAGGGCAGACTCTGAGTTACATTTTTATTCATATCCTGATAAGCACCTGAGGGTAATTTACTTGAAAAATGTGGTTACTTTAAAATGAAAGCCCGGGCTTCCCTGGTGGCGCAGTGGTTGAGAGTCCGCCTGCCAATGCAGGGGACACGGGTTCGTGCCCCGGTCCGGGGAGATCCCACATGCCCGCGGAGCGGGTAGGCCCGTGAGCCATGGCCGCTGAGCCTGCGCGTCCGGAGCCTGTGCTCCGCAACGGGAGAGGCCACAACAGTGACAGGCCCGCGTACGGCAAAAAAAAAAAAAAAAAAAAAGAAAGCCCATCCTGGAGACCCCAGTGCCTTAACACATGCTCGATGCCCACGTGCTGTCTGCTCAGCCCAAACCATCTCCAATGGCCTCCCCATGTCCACCCACCCGACCACACTCATGTACCCAGAGCGCCCAGGCACCGAAGTGAAAACCTCAGGCCTGAGCCCAGGGCTCTGCTCACCTTCAAATGCCCACCAGCCTCACAGACAGCCACCTCCCGGATGGGTAAACTGAGGCTGGGGGCCGCCATGAGGAGGGTGGGTGGTCGCTGAAGTGCAGAGCTGATTGGGAGCCCAGCCATGGTCTTAACCACCAGGCTTCCCTGCCCCGAAGACTCAAGGGATCAGGGCCCACCAGACCTCGGCCCCCACACAGGTCACAGCCTGTCAGGTGTCAGGGCTGGTCCAAAGTCGGGGACCCAGATCTCCTCTAGAGAGCACGTCCTGGGTGCAAAGCTGGCTGCTCCAACCCCACATGTAGCAGGAGGCTTGGGGGGCCCTGTGCCCCAGAACCTGGGCCCCTGGCCAGGCACAGGCTGGATGAGGCAGGCAGTGAAGTCTCGGGACCGAGGCAGCTACATCCTGGGCACAGAGGGGGGTCCAGGAGGGGTGAAGACACTGCCTCTGGAACCTTCCTCTGAACATGCACTTCTGTGTCCAAGCGGGCAGTTGTACTCCCAGCTCTTCCGTGGCCGCAAAGCAGAGAACGCCCTTCCAGCTGAACTCATTCTTCTGACTCTGGGACTTTAATCTGTGGGGGGCAGTATGAGGGAAGGGGAGCCCATAACATAAAGTTTACCATCGTAACCATTTCAAGTGTACAGGGCAGGGGCACTAGGCACATTCACACTGCAGTCATGACCATCGTCCATCCCCGGAACGTTGTCATCACCCCAGACTGAAGCTATGTCCGCAGTAAACACTTACCCGCCATCCCTGCCCCGGCCCTGACAACCGCTCATCTACTTTCTGTCTCTATGGGTGTGACTGCTCTCAGTCTTTGATAGAAGAGAAATCATGCAATGTTTGTCCCTTTTTGACTAGCTTACCTCACGGACCAGTGTCCTCAGGCTTCATCTATGTTGTAGCTGTGTCAGAATTCCCTTCCCTTTTAAGGCTGAATAGTGTCCATCTTATGGATGGACCACGTAATGCTTATCCATCCATCCACCAATGGCGCTTGGGTTGCTTCCACATGTTAGCTCTCGTGAATCACGCTGATTTGAACATGCGTGTGCAAATACGTCTTCAAGACCCTGCTTTTAAGTGGAATTGCTGGGTCAGATGGTAATTCTACGTCTGATTCTTTGAGGAGCCTCTGTGCTGTTTTCCACGTCATTGCACCGTTTTACGATCCCACCTGCCGTGCACAGGTGCTGGTTTCTCCACGTGCACCCCCAGCACCTGTTGTGCTGACGTGGGGACTCTCCCAGCCCGTCATGCCAGGAGTGCATTGTGTGGGGCAAACCCCACATGCTTGAGGTGGTCCCTGCCCTGTCGTCTTCCTCCATGCATCCCTCTAAGGTGCCCACACACTGAATGTGGCTCCTCCCCCCACCCCCCTCAGGGCGTCTCCCTGCAGGACCTCCTGTCTAAGCTGGGCCGGCCCTTCAAGGAGTACGAGCTCTGGGCTCTGTCCCACGCATGCCTCAGCACCCTGCGGACGCACGGCCAGCACCCAGGTGACGTCCTCCCATGGGTCCTCGTCCAGCACGCCGACCCCCAGCATGTCCGGGCCAGGACCCAGGGCCACACGTGGCCTCTGTTGCCCGTGTGGGCTGTGTGGACAGCCTGGGGCTGGGTGGCAGTGTCCATCCTGTGAGCTGGGGGCAGCCTGGGGGTATCTACTCTGGTCTCAGGACCAAGGGGGTCAGAGGGCAGCTTCAAACGTGGGCCTCCTCCTGCTGAGGAGGGGCGGAAGCTGTGCGGTGGCCCTGGGCCACACCCTCTCAGCAGGGGCGACGCTGTCCCCAAGGAGACGAAGGTTGGCTGGGGCGGGGGCGGGGGGGTTGGTCCTCGGACGTTAGACTCATTTGTGACCCCTGAAGCTCAGCCCTACCAGGCAGAGGGACCAGTCTCCGGCCCCACGGTGGTCCTAGCAGGGCAGGGGCGCTGCTCTCTGGCCTCCCTCGGGTCCTGTGAGCCTCAGGCCTGTGGGTACGAAGCGCCGGCACCCAGCCTCCCCCGGGACCCCTCCCAGGGCCGCGCTCGGCGGTTGGGTCACGTCCCTCTGTCCCCCTCCTCTTCCCGCAGCTCCTGTGCCCCAGGGCTGGCTCAGATGGCCCTTCCGTGGCCTGTCGCCCAGGCTTCTGGGAAGGGGAGCCAGCACTTGGCCCCTGTGCTATGTCCAGCTAGGGCCCCAGCGTCCCCGCACTCCCTGGGTGGCTTGGGAGCCCGTGGGGTGGCTGAGAGAGGGGGCTGCCCCACGACTGTGGCTCTGCCAGCCCTGAGGGGGATCAGGTCCCCCAGTGAGTCTACAGCCGCCCTGACCCTCGCCTTCCCTTGCAGCCTACCTGTGTCTGGACTCCGTGCTGGTGGCCGAGGATGGAACTGTGCTTTTTGGGCCACCTCCCGCCAGCGGTGCGTAAGTGGGCCCCCCCAGGGGGCTGTGCTCTGGTTCCGATAGCCAAGGCTGAAGGAAAGCTCAGTGGGTTTGGGGTTTTCTGTCTCAGGTGCTTACAACTCGTTCTTTCTGGCTCCCGAGGTCGCAGAGCAAAAGCTGACGACTGAAAAGGTACCTGGGCCCTCCCCACCCCATCCCGTGGCCCCCTGCCCCGCTCCGTGGTGCCCACGCCCTCCATCCAGAGAGCCTGAGGGGGGAGGGGGTGGGGAGAGGATGGGCCCAGCATCAGGACTTAGCAGGGTCAAGGCGACCCCCCCAACGCAGCCCCCGCGTCCAGAGCCCAGCTCTGCAGGGGCCTCCCAGAGGGTGACAGGGGTGTCATCTGAGCCTGGACTTCAGCTCCGGGCAGTGCTCACAAGACCCCACAGCTGAACTTTCAGGGATGTTTGCCAGATGCTTGTCAAACACAGCCGTTATTAAAAATTCAATTGTACAGACTTAAAATCAAGTAAATTATATTCAGAACCAAGGTAGAACTTCCGCTTTCGGGAACGTGGGGGAGACGTAAGTTCCCTGCCCCCCAACAAAGCACGCCGTTCTGAAAGCTGGCGTGTGAGGACAGAAAGGCCAGGGCCCTGGGCCCCGGGGAGCGACTGTCCTAAGAGTCCCGGGTGTCCTTCCTGCCTCACACGTGGAGGATGAGGAAGCACATCTGGGAAACACCAGCGGACACAGCAGAAGCCCACTGGAAGCCCGCATGCTGGAGCTGGAGCAGCAGGACAAAGGGAGGGTGGCCCGCCCAGGCCAGGTGCTGTCGGAAAAGGCTGAGCATCCAGCCTGTGACGAGGACCCCTGCGCCTCAGTGAGACCTGCCCCTCCCGGGGTGGGAGTGTAAGTCAGAGGAGGCCTCAGGAAGAGTTGGGACTTTCACCATCACCCAGTGGCAACGAGGCAACCTCCCCTCAAAAAAAAAAAGGAAATCGCTAAAAATGAAATACTTAGATGTAAATCTAACAAAGCATGTACAGGACTCGTATGCTGAAAACTAAAAAAGAGGTAAAGTCTCAACTCAGTAATCTAGGCACCCACCTCAAAAGAAGAGTGAAATAGACCCAAAGCAGAAAGAAGGAAACAGTGAAGCTGAGAGCAGGACTCAGTGAAATGAAAACAGAGAAACAGTAGAGAAAACCAGTGAAATGAAGGGCTGGCTCCTGGAAGAGGCGAATAACATTAACAAACTTCTAGCAAAACTGACAAAGCAAAAAGAGAAGGAAGACACAAATTGCCGATGTCAGGAATGACTCAGGGGACATCCCTGCGGACCCTGCAGACATCAAAAGGATACTGGAATACCACAGACAACTCCCCACACATAAAATTCAATGACTTAGATGAAATGGACCAAATCTTTAAAAAATATAAACTACACCTCACCCAAGATGAAACAGACCTTTGAATAGCTCCATAACTGTTGAGGAGATTGAATTTGTAATTTTTTTTTTTTTTTGCAGTACATGGGCCTCTCACTGTTGTGGCCTCTCCCGTTGCGGAGCACAGGCTCCGGACACGCAGGCTCAGCGGCCATGGCTCACGGGCCCAGCCGCTCCGTGGCATGTGGGATCTTCCCGGACCGGGGCACGAACCCACGTCCCCTGCATCGGCAGGCAGACTCTCAACCACTGCGTCACCAGGGAAGCCCTGAATTTGTAATTCTTAAACTCTCAAAAATAAATCTCTAGGCCAAGATGTTTTCACTAGGGTGGTATACCAAATGTTTAAAGAAGAATTAATACCAATTCTACACAGTCTTTTCCAGAAAACAGAAGTGAACACTTCCCAATCCATTTGATGAAGCCTAATATTACCCTGATACCAAAACCAGGCAAAGATAGTGCAAAAAATATGTATATAGGTCAATATCCCTCATGAATATAAAGGCAAAAATCCTAAGCAAAATATATGCAAATAGAATTCACTAAGATATAAAAACAATTATACACCATAAACAAGTGGGGGTTATTCCAGGGACATAAGGCTGGTTCAGTATTTGAAAACCAATCAGTGTAGTCCAACATATTAACCAGCTAAAGAAGAAAAATCCCATGATCACATTCACTGATGCAGAAAAAGCATTTGACAAAATTTAACACCCATCTATTAAAAAAAAAAAACTCAGAAAAGTAGAAGAAACTTCCTCAACTTAATAAAGATCATCTACCAAAAAAACTGTACAGTTAACATCATACTTAGTGGAAAGACTAAATGCTTTCCCCCTAAGATCAAGAACAAAGCAAGGATGCCCACTCTCACCACCCTATTCAACATTGTACTGGAAGTTCTAGCCACTACAATAAGGCAAGAAAAGCAGGTAAAAAGCATAAAGGCCAGAAAGGAAGAAATAATACTGTTTGCAGACGACATAACTGTCGACATAGAAAATTCCAAGCAATTCCAAAGAATCTCGATAAAAGCCTCCCAGAACTTAGAATTGAGTTTTGAAAGGTCACAGGATATAAGATAAACATTCAAAAATCAATTGTATTTCTATATACTAGAAATGAACATGTGGACACCAAAATTGAAAACACAGTACATTTACAATCACTCCCCCAAAAATGAAATACTTAGATGTGAATCTAACAAAGCACGTACAGAATTTATATGCTAAAGACTACAAAAGGCTGCTGAAAAAAATATATCAAAGAAAATCTTTGGAATGGAGGGCTAGGCAAAGAGCTTTTAGACTTGACACCAAAAGCACTATCCATAAAGTTTTCCACAAAAGGAAAAATGGATAAATTGAACTTCATCAAAATTTAAAACTGGCCAAGTGGCATTTATTCCATGTATGGATGGCTGGCTCAACAATTGAGAGTCAATGTAATACATCACATGGACTAAAGAAGAAAAATCATAACAATAGATGCTAAGCTTTTGACAAAATTTAGCACCCATTCATAATAAAAACTCTCAGCAAACTAGGAATAGAGGGAAATTTACTCAACTTGATAAAGAATATCTACAAAAAAGCCAACAGGTAGCATAAGTAATGGTGAGAAACTAGATGCTTTCCCCCTAAGATTGGGAAAAAGGCAAGAATGTCTCCTCTCATCACTCCTATTCAACATCGTACTGCAAGTCCTAGCTAATGCAATAAGACAAGAAAAGAAAAGAAAATGGATGTAGATTGAGAAGGAAGAAATAAGACTGTCTTTGTTTACAGGTGACATGATTGACTAAGTAGGAAATCCCAAAGAATCAACAGAAACCTCCTGGAACTAATAAGCAGTTGTAGCAAGATTGCAGATAGAAGATTAAAATACAAATGTCAATTGCTTTCCTGTTTCCCAGCAATGAACAATTGGAATTTGAAATTAAAAATACAATACCAGGGCTTCCCTGGTGGCGCAGTGGTTAAGAGTCCGCCTGCCAATGTAGGGGATATGGGTTCGAGCCCTGGTCCTGGAAGATCCCACATGCAGTGGAGCAACTAAGCCCATGTGCCACAACTACTGAGCCTGCGCTCTAGAGCCCTCAAGCCACAACTACTGAGCCCATGTGCTATAACTACTGAAGCCCACATGCCTAGAGCCTGTGCTCTGCAACAAGAGGAGCCACCGCAATGAGAAGCCCATGCACCACACGAAGAGTAGCCCCCGCTCACTGCAACTAGAGAAAGCCTTCACACAGCAACGAAGACCCAATGCATCCAAAAATAAATAGATAAATAAATTTTTAAAAATAATAAAAAGTAAAAAAACAATACCAAGGACTTCCCTGCTGGTCCAGTTGTAAAGAATCCCCCTTCCAATGCAGGGGACACAAGTTTGATCCCTGGTCGGGGAACTAAGATCCCACATACCCCGGGGCAACTAATCCCGCGTACCACAACTACTAAGCTCGCACGCCTCAACTAGAGACTGCGTGCTGCAAACTACAGAGCCCACGTGCCCTGGAGCCTGTGCGCCACAACTAGAGAGAAAAAACCAGCACACCACAACTAGCAAGAAGCCCACGCACAGAAATGAAAGATCCCGCGTGCCACAACTAAGACCAGACACAGCCATTTAAAAAATGATTAATTAATTATTTTTTAAAAATACCATTTACGTTAGCACCAAAAAAATTACTTATGTATAAAATTTAAGAAAACGTGTATAAGATTCATATGAGGAAAACTGTAAAATTCTGATGAAAGATACCGAAAATGATCTAAATAAATGGAGAGATAGTCCATGTTCATGGATTGGAAGACTCAATATTATTAAGATGTCAGTTCTTCCCAATTTGATCTATAGATGCAATGCAATTTCAGTGAAAATCCCAGCAAGTTATTTTGTTGATATCAACGAACTGATTCTTAGGTTTTTATGTAGAGGCAAAAGACCCAGCACAGCCAACACAATATTGAAGGAGAAGAACAAAGTCAGAGGACTGACACTACCCAGTTCTAAAACTTACTGTAAGCCACAGTAATCAAGTGTGGTTTCGGCAAAAGAAAAGACAAAAAATAAATGGAACAAAGTAGCCCAGAAATAAACCCACACAAATACAATTAACTGGTCTTTGACAGAGGAGCAAAGGCAATCGTTGGAGAAAGGACGGTCTGCTCAACAAGTGGTGCTGTAACAACGGGACATCCACAGGCCAAAAAAAACCTTTACACAGACCTTGTTGCACTTTCATAAAAATTAACTCAAAATGGAACATAGGCCTAAAAGTAAATTCAAAGCTGTAAAACTTCTAGAAAATAACATAGGAGAAAATCTAGGCAGTGAGTCTTCAGATACCACACCAAAAGCATGATCTATGAAAGAAACACTCGATGTTAGATTTCATTCAAATTAAATGCTTGATTTTAATGCTGTGCTCTGTAAAAGACACAGTTAAGAGAATGAGAAGACAAGCCACAGATGGGAGAACTATTTGCAAAACACGTATCTGATAAAGGACTTGTATCCCAAATATGCCCAAAGCTCTCAGAAGTGAACAGTAAGAAAACAAATAACCCAATTAAAAAGTGGGCAAAAGATCTGAACAGACACCTCACCAGAGAAGGTATCAGATGGCAAGTAAGCACGTGAAGGTATTCCATTTCATACGGCATTCGGGAAACGCAACTTAAAACCATGAGCTACCACTACACACTTACTAGAAAGGCTAAAGTCCAAAACCCTGACAGTACCAAATGCTAGCGAGGGTGTGGAGTGACAGGAACCCTCATCCACTGCTGAGGGGGATGCAAGATGGTGCAGCCCTTAGGAAGACTGTTTGCTGGTTTCCTACAGAACTAAACATGCAACGATCATACAACCCAGAAATTGCACTCATAAGACATTTTTCCTAGAGAAATGAAACTTATGTTCACACAAAGTCCTGGACACGAATGTCTATGGCAATTTTATTTGCAGTAGCTACAGCCTGGAAACAACTCAGATGTCTTTCAGCGGGTGGCACGTCCACACCGCAGAGCGGCAGCAGCGGTGAGGGGAACGGAGTGTTGACGAGGCGACCACCAGTTGATGGGGCTGAGAGAGAAAGGCGCCCCGAAAGGCCGCATATCGTATGACTCCATTTATATGAAATGATGAAATTAAGAAATGGAGAACAGATGAGTAGTTGCCAGCGACTAAGTTGGGAGGGGACGGGCCGGATCCTGGTGATGGAAATGTCCTGCATCTCCCGGCGTCCACGCCAGGGAGCAGGTTGTGATACCACACTACAGCCTTGTAAGATGTCACTGCGGTGGGGAGCTGGGTGAAAGGTACATGGGGTCCCGCTGGATTATTTCCTACAACTCTATGTGAATCTACAGTTATCTCAGAGTAAAAAGCTTAATTTTTTTAAAGGTTGATAAATACTCAAAACTAAGAATTTCCTAATGATTTGCTATAGTTGACTGTTATCTGTGCTCCTGGGCAGAAGGCCTATAGGAAGGGGGCCCCCCCATCTCTCCCCCTGCCCGGCTCACTGGCACCACCTTGGCAGCTTGCAGCTGGCCACACGGGAGTCTTCACACCGTGGAAATCAGCAAATGCTGAACTCAGGGCTTGATTCGTTGTTTTGTCAATTGACTAGACTTGACGTAATGGAGGAAACACGAACAACACAATTAAACTGAAAAGTGTGTCAGGTCTGTACAAAAGCTCTGGGAAATACTCCTTTGGGGATTCAGCCACTGTTACCTGACTCAGCACAGATGTCAGCTGTGTCTCTGGCTTCACTTTCTCTTACTTTTCGAGAGAAACGAAGGTATCGGCCACGTGTACATCGGGACCACGTGTTGGTCACAGGTCGGCTGCAGATACAAGAGTAGAGGGTAAAAATCGGGGAAGGCATTCAGGGAGAAGCAGTCGACTCTATGGAGCTCACGGAGAAGGGCATCGCCCTTTTCATTATTGTTTTCAAGTGCATGCGACACATCCTTTTTATCAGCAAATTTTAGAATAAACCTCGTTGTATACCGAGAGGCCTGGGTTTTTGTTCAGAGAGCCTGTCCTTAGCCATTTAGCAGCATAGCATGGTTTCTGGGGGACTCCTGGCCTCGGGCTCCCTGAGGTGCCACCTTTGCCCTCGTGGAGAGAGAGCTGGGAAGGTCCAGCCGGGGCCCCAGGTTGTCCTGGTCACACTGAGACTTAAAGGCCTGTGGGTACTTGTTAACCGTGCAGATTCCCAGGCCAGGCCCCCGGGTTCTGGCTCAGGGACTGCGGTGGGGCCTCCAGGTTCTGCGGAAGCTCCCGGCCCTGGGGGACGGTGCCTAGGTGTGCCCTTGGCGGGGCCCGAGCGGGGGCAGGTCTGCTGAGCCAGCCGGCCGTCTCTCCTCCTCCACCCAGGCGTCTGTGTACTGCGTGGCCGCGATCCTGTGGACAGCAGCCAAGTTCAGCATCCCCCGAGACCACAAACTGGCCCTGCCACGCAGGCTCAAGACACTCCTCCTGCACATGGCCAGACGCAGCGCCCAGGAGCGGCCGTCCGCGGCTGAGGCCGTCGAGGTAACCGTGCTGCGGGGGGGCCCAGCTCAAGGTCCAGGGCCAGGGACGCGGGTTCTTGTTTCTGGGGCAGGTCAGTGCTGTTGGACAGGGAAGGACATGGCTTCATTTGTGGACGGGCGGTGAGGGGTCTCTGCTGCTCAATGCCGGCCTTCCCCCCAGATGGTCCTGTGTCTCCAGTGCATCCACCAGCCGGAGAGTGGCTGGGGATGTCCTGGACCCGAGCGCTGACCCCTGACCCCCTGCAGCGCGTCCCCCACATGCCCGACTTGCCCGCACTCCTCCGAGGGTCCTCCAGGCTGGGTCAGGGGGAGCCCCGTCGTTCCGTGGCTTCCCAGCTCAGGACAGCCAGGAAGGACAGCTAGAGACTCTGAATTTCATCCCAGGCCCCTGAGGCTGGGGTGCACGTGGCTCTGCCCAAGAAGGGGTGCCACGGGGTCCTCCTGGAGAGAAGCCCCCGGGCCGCCTGGCTGCCACCGCACACTCCAATGGGCTCCGCCGAGGGAGTGAAGCGGGCCGGTGCCCCAGGCGTGCTGGACGCTGGCCTGTGCTTGCTTTCAGACCTGCAGCGGCTACCTCCTGCACAGAGGTATGGACAGCAGAAAGATCCTAGCCCACCTGAGGGCATCGACCTGCACGGTAAGCTGGGCACCGCGGAGACCCCGCAGGCCCTTTATCCTACCCTGGGGCCGCAGAGGTGAGGCTCCTTGCTCTTCCGTGTTTACTGAATAGATGCATGGAGACTCTGGGGCGGAAGGCAGGTCACCCTTCATCCTCCCGACGTGACTTTCCTTGGCTCCGTCACCGCGAACGAGCCCACAGAGCAGCCCCTCCCGCAGGCCCACACCCTGGTCTCTGTTGACCCCTGGCATGTGCGGGCGGGGGCGCACCCTGGGGGTCCCGCCGGGGGACACTCAGTGCCTGTCGGCGTCCTGCTGTGCTGACCGGCCGGGGCCCCGTCGGGCAGTGACAGGGTCCCTCGGACGCAGACAGGAGCACACAGCAACTTTGGGGAGTGTGGGTTCTGGCGGTCTTCCCATGCCCCGGAAACCCACCGGAACCCTGCTGCACTGGGCAGCCCCATGCCCCAGGGGCTCCCGCTCCAGAGAAACAGGCCTGCGCGTCAGCACAGGCGGGGGGCTCGCGCCGCGGGGGTCTGCTCTGCACCCCTGGGGCCTTGCGCCCGTCTCAACCGGGAGCTCTCCGTGTCCTTCTGCCCAGGTTTGCCAGGAGGAAGAGGCCATCGGTCTGCAGAACGCCTTCTTGGTGACTGAACCGAGCCCCAGCACAGCAGCTGCGCCCAGGCCCGGCTCAGGTGGGCCCCGGGACCGGCCTGTCCCCACCGCCCCTGCCCTGCAGGCCCCTCGCCCCGCACCGCGCCCCCGCTGCCATCCCCCCAGAGGCTGCCTCCGGGAATCCAGCCCCAAGTGGACGCCACCTCCGGATGTGGCCGAGACCGCAGGCAGCGTGCCCGCAGCTGGCCCCCGGCTGCCCTGCTCTGGGCTCCCGCCGGCCCCTCTGGCCCCGGCCTCTCAGGCCTCGCTCGGGTCAGCCCTCCCGTCTCACCAGCGGCCAGAGCAGGCGACTCGCCTCCACCCCGCAGCCCGCGCTGATGACCCAGCTCTTGTCTTGCCCTGTCTGCGCCTCAGTGGCACCTACGAAGATCCTTCCCCACGGGCCCGTCCAAGCCTCCGGTCTGTGGCTGGGTCTTCTGGCCTTTTCCGTCACTCCAGCCCCCCACCGAGCACCGCACCCCCTCCCTGCCTGCTCGGGGCAGCCCCGGACTCCAGGGCCCTCCTTCAGGCCTCTCCCTGGAGTCTCCCTTCCTCCCAGTGCCCCTGAGGCTTCCTGGGCCCTTCAGGTCAGCACCCCGCTAAGGCCGGCACCCACCCTGCTCACCCCATGTTTGTCTCCAGGCTTCCTGCAGATCAGCAGTGACAGCAGGCTGGTGGCCGTGCAGGAGCCAGCGCCCAGTCAGCCCTCCTGCCTCCAAGGGGCCACGTTGCTGCCAGAGGCGTTCGCCTCCCCGGCCACACACTTCAGGCCCGTCGTCCTCGCTGCCAATGCTGGTGTCGCCAGGTGAGTGTCCCCACCCAGGGGCTGGCGGGCTGCCGGGCCCCCTGCACACTCTCTCCTCTCTGCTCGCAGGGACACGCTCGCCCTGACCTCGGGGCCGGCTGAGGGGCCTGAGGAGAGGAGAGGCCGGCTGGACAGGGAGGGTGATGGGAAGCAGATGCCTGAGGCCCATGGAGCGGCCCCCGGCCTGACGACGCCTGGCCGGCCAGCACCCGGTGCCCCAGAGCCCCTCAGAGAGTCGGCGCCAAGAGGCTCAGCCCAGGGCTGCCCCAGCCCCCCAGCCCCTGCCCCAGCCAGCCCGCTGGAAAGGGCTTCACCGGTGATGCCCAAATCCCCGGCCCCGCCCACGACAACACAGATGCCACCCCCGGAGCGAGGGCCGAAGGAACCCATCCCAACTGCAGCTGCTTGTGGAGGCCTCGAGCCCCGCCTCCCCGGGCCCACCGCAGCCCCCCACAGTCCTTGCCACCCAGCCAAGCCGCCCAGGGGCAGGGCCACCCAGGTCCCAGGCCAGGAGCCCGAGGGCCCCCCGTCAGCCCCGCGGAGCCCCTCGCTGGCCACGGGGAGTCCCGACGGCCCCGGGGGAGCCCCCGTCAGGGAGTGGGATGACCAGGCCCCAGAAGGTCACCCGGAGTGGCCCTACCCAGCAGACCACAAGCTCTGTCCGTCCAGCGCGGATGCCTCGCCCCTCTCACAGGGGACAGCCAGCCCATCGCTGCAGGAGGCCACACGCCTCATCCAGGAAGAGTTTGCCTTTGACGGTTACCTGGACCACGGGCTGGAGGCTCTGATCATGGGTACCACGGGGCCACAGGGACCCAAGGACCAGGGACAGGCCCGGGGGGAGCCGTGTGCTAGGGGAGGTCACCACAGGAGGGCCCCCCATCCTGCCATCTCTGCACAAAGGGCAGAGCCCCCAGGGGCTGGCCGGCAGAGGAAGCCAGCTGCACCCCGCCCCCCGCCAGTTCCCGAGGCCAGGGGAACCCAGAAAAGCACTCATATATTTTCACTCACCCCCGTGGTTTTCTCGCGAACTCAGGGGAGTATATTTACGCCTTGAAAGACCTCACCTATGCCACCTTCTGTGGGGCCATATCGGAGAAGTTCTGTGACCTCTACTGGGGGGAGAGGTTGGTGCAGAATCTTTTCAGAGTGGTGAACGGGAGGACGTCGCCCTCCGGGAAGTAAGAGCCCCTCCTCGCGGTCCCCCCCCCCCCGCCCCCGCTGTGCCCCGAGGGCCGTCCTCCTGTCCCGCGTCCCACTCATCGCCCTCCCCAGAGCGACCACCTGCTGGGCCCCTCTTTCCTGGCCCGAGGCCCACTCTGCTTCCAAAGCTCTCCCTTCAGGCAAGCGCTCCTCTTGGCAGGAGGGGGGCTTGTGGGGTCACAGGGCGCAGAAGGCACGTCCGCCTCCCTGGTGCCTCCCTGGGACCAGCTCAGGAGGCAGAGCAACGGAGCCCGGAGGCCGGAGGCCGGGTGTGGCTGCGGGGAGGCCCCTGCAGGGACCAGCGTCTGCCCCCCGCCTCCCGTCCAGCTCCCCTCCTGGCGGTAGAAGAGGAAGTGACAGCTCAGGAGGGAGGGGGGCAGGCACCTTCCCTCTCCTGCCCCTTCCCCCAGCCCTCTTGGGCCCCAGCCTTCACAGGATGCGCCCGGGGCGCCTCAGTGCCAGGCCTGGCCCAGCCCCTCCCGAGGGCTGCAGAGGGCCGTGCTGCAGGGTGGGCGGGACCTGTGCCTGGAGTGGTCCAGCGCCCTGACGCCCGAGCTCACGGGAGCTCACGGCAGCCCCGTCCCCGCCCCCTCCTGGTCCCCAGAACCCCACCCAGAGGCGGCGCACACCCTGCTCTCCCCCCCAGGCAAGCCCCACATTTCCACATCACTGGGGGAGCCGTCGAAGGACCCCAAGAGGCGGACGCCCAGAAAGTCGTCTGCTAAAGGGCCCGTGTCTGTGACATCTGTGGCCTGTGGCCAGGCCGTCCTGGAGGTCTGGGGGGGGGGGTTCGGTCACCGACACCCCCGCTTCGCTCCCAGGGGAAGCCTCTAGTAAGCCTGTGGGAGGGTCCCGGGGGTGCCTGCAGTGTCCTCCGTTCTGATGGCAGCACTTCCGAGGAGGCTGGGCCACAGCCCGAGGGCAGCGGTGGGACCAGCGCTCCGAGCACATGCTCACCGTCCAGCAAAAGGCCTTCACATCTCGGAGCGGGTGAGACAGAGGGCTGTGGGTTGAGACCCTCCACAGCTGGGTCTTCTCCACCCTTGGGGCCAGGTTACCCTGTGTCTCTCCAGGGTCCCAAGGGCAGGGCCCGTCCTCCTCTGGGGGGTCTGTACTGCGAAGGGGGGCATTCTCCCCAGGCCACCAGGTGGGCAGCAAGGGCAAGGGCTGGGGCCAGCAGCATGGTGATGGGGGGCTCTGCATTCTTTCTTGGAAACGTGCCATTTAAAGACCCTGAGGCGTATCTTCCTAGATCCATAGCCAGGACTCCCTGATAACTGAAAACTTTGTAATTTCTCCAAATCTGGTCTGAGTGGGACTTGGCTTTGGGGACCATGTCCTTTAGGTTGTGTGACTACAGTCACACACAGGATGGCAGTGAGAGCCCCCCATACCGTGTGCACGCTTGGGAAACTGGAAAGCAAAATGGAGATGCCCAGAGAAGAGCTCATGACCAGCTGGAACCCTTGGTTCCTGGGGGACTCTCTGCTTTGTCTGTTTACGGACAGTTCAAAGTTCCCTCGGGTCTCTGCCACAACTCTGCCCTGCGTGGCAGCCCATTTGGGAGGGGACCGAGGGACTCCGACCCTGAGGACCCTTTGCGGCTCTTCTGGAGCGGAGGTGGGGCCACCTGGCCATCCCGAGGGGCCTCCTGCCCCCTGCTAGGGACCTGTCGCCTCTCTGCAATCAGGGGCGGATTCTCCCCCGGGAACCCACGTTGCCGCGTGTGACCCGCCCCCCCCCCCCTTCCTCCGTCCAGGGAAGGAGAAGCCGAGCGTGGACTCAGACGAGCTCTCGCGGAGCAACTTTGAGGTGGGGTTTCGGCCTCAGAAGTCGGTAGCAGCTGGGAGGGAGCAGCCCCAGGCAGGAGAGGCCCGGCAGCAGGGTGGGGGCCTGGCTGGGGGCTCTGAGGCAGTGGCACGGCTAGCCCAGCCCCCGAAGGGCGGCCCGTCCATGAGCCCAGGCCCAGGCGGCTTGCAGAGCTGCAGCCCCGGCTGGTGCAGCGCCTTCTACGAGGCCGACTGCTTCAGCGCCGACGTGCACTGCTACGTGAAGGAGCTGGCGAGGCAGAAGGCCGCCGGGTGCCCCGCCGCCAATGCCCAGAGCCCGGTGAGTCCTGGGCTCCTGTCCACCGCTGGAAGGGAGGATGCTCGGCCCCAGGGTGCCGTGGGGCGTGAGGACGGGCTCACGCTGGAGCTCCCGGTACCTCGGGTGACAGAAGGGCCCCCGTGTCTCCCAGCCCTGGTGCCCGTCGGCCACCAGCAGCCACCACGCTGGCCTGGGCCCCTGCCTGCGTGTCCTCCCGGGGGTTGTGCTCATCTGCACGCGTCCCCCCGCCGTCCGGGAAAGGAAACGGCTTTCCTCTGTTTGGGCTCCTTGGCCACCAGGGGACGTGTGGCAGGAGGTTGCCTCATGCTGGCGACCACAGTTGGGTTTGGGCGTCAAGGTCAGCCCTCGGGCAGCACCACAAGATGAAAAGCAGCACCGAAGCACCTGGCCCGCGGCGGTCAACTCGGGCCAGGCCCCAGGGGCGTCTCTGGGCAGCGCACTCTGCGTGCCGCCCCGGCTCAGGGGCAGCCTGGGCTCCTCCCGGGTCAGCAGGGCGAGGGGACGCCCTAGGCTGGAGAGTGTCCGGGCCTGGCCAGCCCGTGTGCAGGGCAGCCCCACAGAGTTCTGCACCCAAGGTTGCTGCCCGTGCCGTTGGGGGTCTGCCCCCCAGTGACCAGGAGCCCTGACCTGGGCTGCAGCCCCACTCCTGAGTGGCCAAGAACTCAGGCCTGACCTGGGCTGCATCCTTCCCCCCGTGACCAGGGGCTCCCACTTGGGCCACAGCCACACGGGGCCCGGGCCCCAGGGTAGCAGACAGGAGGGAGCTGTCAGCGGCCTGGCGTCCCACCCTCACCATCTGCAGCCTCCGAGCCGTGAGCCCCAGGAGCTGCATCTCCTCTCATCTCAGCACCGTCCGAACCGTCTCGCTTGGTTCCTCAGTCCCAGGCTAGAAAGAGACCTGCGTGCCTCGGGCCTGGAGCACCGGGCACGGGCCTGTGTGCTTGGGAGTCGTGCTGCCCCCTCCGGGTTTCCTTAAAGCCGGGCCCCGAATGTGCTTGGCGTCGTGCACTGGGGGAGGGGGGGGCTGCAAGGACTCAGGCCTCCCATGGGGACTGGTGAGGACAGCTGGCACGGCAGACGTCCACCAGACACCCTGGCCCACCAGTGCGGTATCCAGGTTGGGGAAGCCCGATGCCTCTGTGTCGGAGCCCAGAGCTCTGACCAGGAGAGGGTGGCCCCCGGCCCCCTTACCGACCCATGAGCCCCGGTCTCCTTCCTCCCGCTTCAGTGCCCTTTGCTGTGCATCTGTGCACAGTGCAACTCACTTGGGGTTCCTAAGTGTCGTGGTCCCCGTCCCCAGCGGCCTTCCACAGACAGTGCCAGTGTGGCAGGGTGCCACTGCTCCGCCTGCCGTCACAGAGGAGGCGGCGCGGGGGGTGGGGGGGGCGGTTAAGGGACTCGCAAGGCTGATGAGAGGCCAGAGTGCAGCATCAGCGACGGGGCAGCGCTCACGACAACCCCGAAACAAGTGCAGGCCTCGTAACCGAGTATGGAGCAGGTCCTCCCAAAATGGAGCCGCTCTGACACTGAAGGCTCCTGAGGGGCCTGGGGCCTCGGCTGCCATGAAGGGGTCTTACAATAGAGCTCTTGGTTCTGTCAGCCGAGAGAGCCCGGAAGTGGCGACCCCAGCAGCAGTGGGTACACCTAGTGCCTGGTTCTTGGTTTCTAATACCGTTCTCAGTCAAAGGAGCCAGGGCTCCTTGGAGAAGTGGCTGATCTTGGGACTGGGACCAAAAAAAAAAAAAAAAAATGGAGCCGGGAGCATCTCTGGTGCCGGAAAGTAAGGAAATGATCAAGACAATGAAGAGGGTGTGTCAGCCGTCACAGGGGCCACGGCGGGAGCGGCGGGAGCTGTAAAAGCAAGAACACAGCACTGGACTCTGGCTCACAGCGTGGGGCGTCCGTGCATCCACGCGTCCGTGCATCCACGCTTCCGTGCGTCCACGCGTCCGTGCGTCCATGCGTCCATGCGTCCATGCCGATGCGGACGGCCGAATGAAAGAGGGAGACACGGCCCTGTTTACAGAAAGGAAATCCCACCTAAAAATTCATACAGGATCCCAAGTGGACCCCAACAGCCAAAATAATCATGAAAAGGAACGAAGCTGGAGGAGTCACACTTCTGATTTCAAAACTTATTGCAAAGCTACTGTAACCAAAGCAGTGTGGGACAGGCACAGAGACAGACGTATAGACCAGTGAAATAGAACAGAGGGCCCAGGAATAAACTACCACACATATAAGGGTGCCGTGACCATTCAACAAGGAAGGGCAGTCTTTTCAATAAATGATGCTGGGAAAGCCGGATAACCCATGCAAAACACCGAACCAGGACCTGCACCTTGCACCATATACAAAAATTAACTAAAAACCCAAAGACCCAAACATGAGAGCTAAAACTCTAAAACTCTTAGAAGAAAACATAAGGGAAAGCTTCATGACGTTGGGTTTAGCAATGCTTTCTTGGATATGATGCCAAAAGCACAGGCAACAAAAGTAAAACACAAATTGGCTTCAAAGTGAAAGCCTTCTGTGCATCAAAGGACTCCATCAACAGAGTGAAAAGGCAGCCTATGGAATGGAAGAAAATACTTGTAAACCATCTATCTGGTAAGAGGCTAATATCAAGAATATTTGAAGAACTGATGAACTCAACAATAACAAAACAAACAACTTGATTAAAACACAAGTGAAGGACTTGAATAGATTTGTACAAAGAAAATATACGAATGGCCAAAAAACACATGAAAAGATGCTCAACGCCATTGGTCATCAGGGAAAAGCAAATCAGAACCGCAATGAGCTACCACTTTACACCCATTAGGAAGGCTGTTGGGCTTCCCTGGTGGCGCAGTGGTTGAGAGTTCGCCTGCCGATACAGGGGACACGGGTTCGTGCCCCGGTCTGGGAAGATCCCACATGCCGTGGAGCGGCTGGGCCCGTGAGCCGTGGCCACTGAGCCTGCGCATCCGGAGCCTGTGCTCCGCAACGGGAGAGGCCACAACAGTGAGAGGCCCGCGTACCGCAAAAAAAAAAAAAAAAAGGGATGGCTATTAATAAAAGATTTTTTTAAAAAGCAGAAAACAACAGCCATCGGTGAGGATTTGGAGAAATCAGAATCTCTGTGCACGTTGGTGGGAATGTAAAATAGTGCAGCCACTGTGGGAAACAGTGTGGCAATGCCTCAAAAACTTTAAACATAAAATTCCCACGTAAGCCAGCAGTTCAGCGTCTGAATATACACCCAAAAGAATTGAAAGCAGGGACTCAAATAGATATTTGTGCTCCTGTGTTCATAGCAGCGCTATTCACAACAGCCAAAAGGTGTTAACACCCCCGTGTGCATGAATGGAAGAATGGACTAAACGCGCCGTCCAGCCACACCAAGGGTACCGTCCAGCCTTAAAGCAGGAGACCCCAGCGCTTGCTGCGGCTGAGCTCAAGGACATTATTCTAAGGGAAGTAAGCCAGTTCAAAAGGACAAGTACTACACGATTCCACTTACGGGAGGTCCCTGGAATAGAGTCAACCAGGGGCTGGGGAGCTGGTGCCTAATGGGGACAGAGCTTCAGTCTGGGAAGATGAAAAACGTCCGGAGACGGTGGTGGCGATGGCTGCACGACGTGAACGCACCTGACGCTGCACCGTGAGGGATGCTTCAAATGGTAACTTTCATGTGTATTGTGTCACGATTAAGAAATTTCAAAATAAAAAAATTCTTGATGAGTCGGGAACAAAAAAGTAGGGAGGGGTGAGCACTGGGGACTTGAGGGTGAAACGAACTTGCAGACGTCACTGGAGCCGAATCGAAATAGGGAAGGGACGCTGGGGGTCCCCGATCCCTGGTGGGCTTCCTGTGCCGCCCCCAACTCCGAGCCCAGGTGTCCACAGCGTCCCACCAGAAGCACTGTGGTGTCGCCCTGACCTCAGCTGGACCACAAGACGGGACCCCTGCTGACCAGGGCTGGCGAGTGGCAGGGCTGGGAGCCCACATACCCCCGGAGCAGCCACCAGCCCCAGGGAGGACGGGGCCCCTTCAGAGGCAGCTCCACGCAGACTTGCCCGCAGCCTCCTCTCGACAGTGCTGGGCAGGGTGGGGGGCTGGTCCCTGTACGGGTCATGTCCTGTGACATCAAAAGTTACATCCTCTGGCATCACAGGTCACGCTCGCTGGCAGCATCACGTCCCTGTGGACAGGCACCATCATCAGCCTGTGTCGTGTTCAGGGCCGTGGAGGGTGGTGCCAGTGGGTCCACTGTGCAGGTGCCTGGTTAGGGCCGAGGGGCCTGTCCTCGATCCCAGGCTATCCTGGGGTGGCTGCTCCCTGGAGGGAGACATGCCCACAGGTGAGCCCCGGGTGCACGTCGATCGTCCTTGAAGGTGGACGCTGAGACCAGCTCAGGTCCCAGATCTGCTGGGCCAGCTTCTGTTCTTACTTGCTCGTGATCCCGTGGTTGGGACAAGGCTCCCACACTGGGTCCCACCATCACTCTGCGGGCGGCTCACGTGGGGGACAACCTGGAGGGGGTGAGGTGGGCTGGGAAACGCCGGAGGGTGTCCAGTGACCATGTTTCTCCCTTTCTCCTGCTCACCTGGGAAGGCGTGTCTCCTGGAACCTGAGTGCATGCAGGTGAGTGCCCTGTGCCCTCCCCTGCCTCGCGGGTGGGTGGGGTGACCCCGGCCACAGTTCCACTCTCTTTGAGACCCACTGTGTCTCTTTCAAGCAGGGGCCTCAGGAAAACACAAAAGGCATAAAACAGCTAGTGGACATGTTTCACATCTGCTGCCCAAAAAGAGAGTGCGCGCACAACGGGCCAGGCGCTGGGGTGGGCGGGGCAGCTGGAGGGCGAGCGGGTGGCTCCTCCCATCGCTGACCACACAGCAGCGTCTGTCCACCCGGCACTGCCGTGCGTGTGAGCGCAGCCATGGCCCTGGCCGTGATTTTGCGTGTCCAGCACTGTGGGCATCCCCCAGGCCAAGGGAGCCAGTCTGAGCACCCGGCTCGCCTTGCAGCTAACACAGGCTTTGCTCCCAGTGTTTAGGTGGATGGCACTGATGTTGGTTCTTCCCTCTTTCTCTCTGTCTCTGACGTCTCGTCTTCCAACTTCCTTCTCTTGTTTTATTTGTTTACTTTTTCATACTTGTCCGCCTCAGGGCCACGTTAAGTCCAGTAGCCGCTGGGCCCAAACTGTGCCTCAGATCGTCCTCATTTGTTTGTCCAGTGAACTGATGCTCTTTTAATTCTATGAGAACAACCCTTGGTCGGGTTAGGCCGGGAGGAAATACCTAAACCAAACTGATTCTGAGTATTTCATTTAGACCTACCAGTCTGCCTCGGCCTGGGGGCCACGCCTGCCCGTGGGCCTGCTGGGCTGTGGCCATGAGGGTGACACCAGCTAACACCAACCGCCCTGTGAATCTTGGTTCGTGTAGATTTATCCTTAAAATCAGTCAAAATGGTCCTTTTCTGAGAGTCAGTCTGCAGTTCAGTGACGAGAGAAGTGGCCCTGACAGACTTCATGCTTTATAAACCAAGGTGATGGAGGCACTGACAGCAGCCCCCGCTATGCCCACAAGCCCCTGCTGGGGAGTTTTCTCAAGTCAGCATCTGGGCAGCGGCCCGGGTGTGAAGGGCTGGACCTGAGCTGTGCCCTGGAACACAGGCCGGGGTCCCCGCCACCGTCCTCGGGAAGCCAGGGCCACCACGTAGCAGGCATGGGGGAGGGGGTACCGTGCAGACCCGTGGGCCTCGTCGAGACAATGCCGGACAGCAGAGGGTGATGGCACGGGGCCACCTCGCCTACTGCCGAGCCCCAGGGCACGGCCCCTGCCCCCCAGTTGCCCTGGCCTGGAGGCCCCCCCCCGCCCCATGGGGCTGCCTACGACCATAGTTAAAACAGTAGCACGTGGACAAGGACAACCACATGAACCACCGGTTTTCAGTGAAACCACCAGACAGAAAGGATTCAGGTGTTTAAGTAAAAGTGCCACAGAACTGTTCAGAAATAGACGCTCTCGACAAAGCTAAGTCCATCGCTGTAGGACGATGGGGATGCGGGAACCTTGTCTGGACTGCGTGTGATCAAACTCCCCAGAATGAATGCCCAGATGCTCAGCTGTCAGGGTAGAGCTTCTCCAAGCACGGCGGACTCAGGACCTGGGGGGTCACCTTGACCCTCGTGTTAACAGCAAGTGGCCTCCCCAGGGGTCTGAGCGAGCCCCTGGCCTCTGCCCCCAGCCCAGCCCCTCTCTGTGGCCTGTCCTCCTCAAGGTCCCAGCAGAAGACCCACCAGAACCCAGGGGCCAGCTCACAAGGACCCCCAAGGCTTCCCAGAACCCACTCCTGCCCCAGAATCATGGGCTCCTCTCCCACCCCTGAAGGGGGCAGTCCGGCCCCCAGGGCTTCCCTCCCCCCATGTGAGAGGAGAACATGCAGATCCTGCAGTAAGGGGCTGGGACCCATCGTGCTGGGCACACGAAGCAGAACTGGGGCGCCCTCGGCTCCCCTGCAGCCTGCAAGTCTTGGTCTCACTTCCCTTGTGGAGACCTGGCCTGGCTGAAGCCCCCGCTGTCTTTGGGTTTCTGGACAGAAGCACCAAGTGGGCAGCAGGGGCTCAAGGGGGCCTACACGGTGGGCGCAGGGGTGGGACGGTCTTGATGGGTCAAGTGGGGTCTGCGACGCTGGGCATGTCCAAACCTCATGTGCAAAGCAGGGTGGCCGAGCGCATGGGGGGCTCGGGAGGCACCCTGGCCTACAGGGGTAGACTCGGGCTGCACCGCAATGGGGGTCCTGAGGGGCAGAGGCCAAGCGTGGGGTGGAGACCTCAGGGGGTGTGCCTGGGACCACAGAGAGGCCTCAGGACCACTTGTGCCCGTGAGGACAGCCACCGCCTGCTGCGTGGACCTGCCCTGAAAACCCCACTGGAGGCCAGTCTCCAGGGCCAGAGAAAGCACAGGAGGCTGGACCTAGGCCCCCCAGCCCCCAACAGTGGGCGTGCTGCCTGCATATCTCACTGGAAGGCAGGCCCTCCGTGGCCCGGACCCACCGGCAGTGGACGCGCCCCACCCCGCTCTGCCCACCTTTCCTCCTGGGCGGCTGGTGGGGGCAGGCCACCTGGGGGTGTTAGGAGAGGCTGACACCACTGCCTCACATATTTGGCCTCATTTTTTAAGCGAGTCCATCGCATCTGGTTCTTCCCAATTAGTTTACTGAGACATTTGCTAACCTGTCTGGATGTCCGGTTCCATTGACCAGACGCAGATATCCCTTCTCTCGCCCGACGGCCAGCCTCGGGGTCCTGCGTGCAAACCTGCTTCCCCTGAACTACCGAGGAGTGGGCACCTGGGGCTCATGGCTCTTTCCTCTCCAGGAGCTGGAGCAGCAGCTCATGATAGAGAAGAGAAACTTCCGGAAAACCCTCAAGTTCTACCAGAAGCTCTTACAGAAGGAGAAGCGGAACAAAGGTAGCCTCGCTGGACGTGGGCCAGGGCCGGGGTTGGGGGCCGCTTTGGGCTGACTCTGCCCGCCCTCAGGCTCCGAGGTGAAGACCATGTTGTCCAAACTGAAAGGGCAGCTGGAAGAGATGAGGTCCAAGGTGCAGTTCCTCGGGCTGGTCAAGAAGTACCTACAGGCAAGGCCCCCGCTCCCCTCCCTCCAGAGGCCTGGCGCTCACAGGGCTCCTCCCGCTAAAACCTTGGAAATCGGTCCCTGTGAAAACATACCCCCACCACCACGAGAGGCCACCCCGCCCCCCGGGTCAGGGGCGGGGCGACCTGGCAGCAGGTCAACCCGACAGTGCTGACTCGCGCCCCAGGTCATGTACGCGGAGCGGTGGGGCCTGGAGCCCTGCGCCCTGCCCGTGATCGTGAACATCGCGGCCGCCCCCTGCGACACACTGGACTTCAGCCCCCTGGATGAGTCTTCTTCCCTCATCTTCTACAACGCCAGCAAGCGCCCGCGTGGCGGCCGACAGAGGAAGGCCCGCGTCCTGCAGGCTGGCACACCGCTGGGGCTCATGGCCTACCTCTATTCCAGGTGCAGCAGGGAGGGAGGGCGTCTCTGTGCCCCCCAGGCCTTCGGAGACAAAAGCAGGGGGGAAACAAATAGGCCCCACGGTGCGGGACAGGGGGTGAAAGAAGTGAGAACTCTTGCCTGCCCTCATCTGAGACGGGTTTGCACTTTTTTTATCTAGAAAGTCCCCTTTAAGTCGCCTTGTGTTGGCTCCCACTGGCCTCCAGGTCCTTGGCTGAGTGGCTTCAGAGCCACGGGCCCTACTGGACCCGCATCTGTGGACCTGGGCGTCTGGGTCAGGTGTGCAGGGGGCACTTTGAAGGAGAGCCCAGGAATGCGGCCGCTGTGACTAACAGCCCGGTGGGCTTCTGAATCTGAACGCAGCCGGGAGCCTCAGGGGCACCTGGACCCCATCTACTTTCCTAAGTCAGACACCCCATAGTTAACATTGGGCTCCCCGGGGCTGTGGTGAGGTTGGCCCCAGCCAGCTCTCTGCAGCGTTTCTGGGCATCAGCGGGGCTTAGGCTCGCGGGATCCCCTAATAATGCAGGTGTGCGGGCTCACCTACCGCGGGAAGGGCCAGGCCCCTCCGTCCAGGGTCACAGGGCCCCCGGGCCACACCCAACCCTGCCATCCCTGCGTCTGTCCTGCCAGCTCCACCTGGCTGTCAGGCACAGGGCGGCCCCCTCCAGGACCCGGCCCCCATCAGGGATGGGTACAGACGTCCTCCCAGACGATGGTGGAGGCCTCACCCCAGTGTTGACTTTTAGGGACTCATGACACCATGTTGGAGCCCCTGGGGTCTTTGGGTTGGAGACTGTGGTGACCTCAGACTGCTGGCTCTTGGCAGCCAGTGGGGAGCGGGGACCCTCCTGGGGCAGCTGACTCTCCCTGCTCCCCGGCCCATTCCCCCGAGGTGGGCTGACTGGGGCTCCTGCTGGCGGGGCCCCAGGCTGCCCCTCAGACTCCGGCCTCTTCTGCAACGTGGGATGTCACACGCCGCCACAGGCACTGTGCTTTCCAGGAGATGAGAGCGCGCACGTGCGCACCGGTATCACAGGGCGTGCTGCGCGTCCTGTGTGAGCACAGCATCTCCGGGGGGGCGTGGGCTCATCCCTGCACACCCCGCGGGTGTCCCCTCTGCGGGATGCTGAACCCGGGCTGCCTAGTCTCCAGCCTGAGCCAGGCTGCAATGTCCCAGGCAGAGGCTCCCTCATCCCTGGACCCCCACGTCTTTCTCGCTCCCCTGGCTCCCTGGTGCACCCAGAGGTGGGGGACCCTCCCCAAGGGGTGAGGACCCTCCCGCCCTCAGCTGCCTGTTTCCAAACTCAGTGATTTCCAGCTGGGGCTGGGCCACTGCTCTGGCTCAGCTTTCTGAACCGTTTCTAAAAGACACAGTGAGGGCCTTAAAAACGGATGTTACCAAAGTCCTCAGACTCGCAACATCCAGGAATTTCTAACGTGACCACTGCTCCCCCCCGCCTTACTTCTGAGCGGCGCTCCTGCTGGCCTCCCTCCTGGCAAGGGGCTCACGCGCACACGTGCCCGTGTGCACCCACCCCAGGACCGCGGGGCTGGGGGAGCCAGGCCGTGTCCTGGCGGCTGACTGCCCCCTCCCCGCAGCGACGCCTTCCTGGAGGGCTACGTGCAGCAGTTCCTGTACACCTTCCGGTACTTCTGCAGCCCGCACGACTTCCTGCACTTCCTGCTGGACCGCATCAGCAGCACCTTGTCCAGGTAAACGCCGACCCTGATGAGGACGAAGCCAGAGCCAGAGCCCCCGGGAAGGCCCAGGCGAGGGCAGAGAAGGGAAGCGGGGCGCAGATGGGCTGCGGGAAAGGGGCAGGAGTGTCAGGAGGGGCCGGCGGCTGGGGAAGGGGAGGTGGAGGGCGGGGGCTGGGACACGTGGGAAGATGGTGAGCGCCAGGCGCGTGGGCTGGGGGAGGGCAGCTGGGGGGCAGGGAGGGTCCCGCGGGCCTCAGCCGGCAGATGGGGTCAACAAGGGAAGGGGTGGTAGGCAGTGCTGGACGCGCTCTGGCCCTCTGAGCTGGCCTGTCCTCGACCCCCAGACTCCGCACAAGCCCAGGCCAGGAGCCCTGGGAGGGGAGGGACTCACGGGAGACCCCAGTCCCCTGCTTCCCCACACGCAGAGCAGGGCTCCCGCCCTGCCTCTCGGGACGCCTTCCAGCCCCTGGGTGCCATCTGTGAGGGTGGCAGGGGCTCCAGGACGGGCACCAGGTGGGCGGGCTCGGTGGGGCTGAAGTGCCACAAAGACAGAGCCACGCTCAGACCCCAGCACTCAGACCCCCACGCACCCACTGGCTTGGGTGCGACGCCAGGCGGGAGCGGGGTGACCTGTGTGGCTCAGGCCTCCATCTGTCCCCAGTGCCCACCAGGATCCCACCTCCACCTCCTCCAAGATCTACAGGCGCAGCTTCTGCCTCCTGCAGGCCTGGCTGGAGGACTGCTTCGCCGTGGACTTCAGGAGGGACGCCGGGCTCCTGGGGAGGCTCCAGGACTACCTCGTCTCCCAGGTGAGGGCGCGGCTCGGGGAGCGGGGCCACCGCCCCTCTGGAGCAGCGGGCGACCCCGTGTGCTTCTGCCCAGATCCTGCCCTTGGACGGCTCCGCAGAGCCCCTGTTGAGCCTCCTGGAGGTGGGCACCGAGCGGCGGGCTGAGGGCGCCCCACGCAGCACAGACCTGCAGGACCCCAAGGAGGCGGAGGACACCGCCAGGCCCCTCAACGCCCTGTGGAAGAGGCTCTCAGAGGACGGCGTCTCCCGGAAGGTGCGGCCTTTCCCGGAGAGCTGGCGTGGGGACACCGCCTACGCAGGCACACACACTCTTGTGCTCAAGAGCACACACACACGTGCCCTGGTACACACACACACGGACAGGCACACGTGCACAAACGTGCACGCGCCCCCCCCCCCCCCCCCCGCCGTGTTGCCGGTCCTGGGCACCAGCCCTCTGGGCCTGGCACTTCCTGCCCCCTGGCCCTGGACAAGGACAGCAGAGGGCCAGCCAGGGGCTCAGAGCACCCCGCCTCCCTGACTCTGGGGCCAAGGCGGGGCCGGGACATGGCCTGGTACAGGAGCAGGGTTGAGGGATGCGTGCGGACAGCCCCATCCATGAAATGACCAGGACAGGCATCCTCGACCCAGCACGGCTGCGGGCGGGAGGGATTTGCCATGTGGCTCTAGCTGAGCCAGGCTGCGAGGTCCTGGGCCTGGGCCCACCCCCCCATCCCCCCACCCTGCCCTAACCTGGAGGGGACCCTCTGGGGCTTGGTCTTCCTGCCCTGCAGAGCTTCCCCTGGCGGCTGTCCCGGGGCAACGGGCTGGCGCTGCCCCACCACAAGGAGCGCCAGTACAGCATCGCATCCGCCCTGCCCAAGCCCTGCTTCTTCGAGGACTTCTATGGCCCCTATGCCAGGGCCAGCGAGAAGGGGCCCTACTTCCTGACCGAGTACAGCACCCACCAGCTCTTCAGCCAGCTGACGCTGTTGCAGCAGGTGAGGGCGGGGGCTGACGCTGCGGCAGCGGGTAAGGGGGTGGGCGCTGAAGGCCCTCAGCAAGAGAGCGCCAGGTGCACAGGCCCCACGAGGTCCCACAGGGCGCACACACACACACACCCCGCGTGCTGGCTGCGGGCCGGGCGGAGAGCCACATGTGCCAGGCCCTCCCTCCTGGAACTGGGTGCCCAGCCCCCAGCTGCCCCTTCCCAGGCCCCCAGGCATCCTGGGTCCCCATCACTTGGCAGGAACCCAGCGACCCCTCCCCCCCGCTCCCGCCACTGTTGTCTGGGTGGCCGTGCAGAGTCCCCGGGGGCCCAGCCCTGTGACTCCAGGTGCCCCCCGTCCCCCCTCGGGCCCCGGCGCTGCCTGACCTTTGCGTCCTTGTCCCTGGCAGGAGTTGTTTCACAAGTGCCACCCCGTCCACTTCTTAAACTCTCGGGCCCTGGGCGTCACGGACAAAAGTGTGGCCGTCCCCAAGTGAGTGTCCGGCGTGGCTGTCAGAGAAGCCTGGGATGCAGGGCTGGCCGGAGGGTCTTGGGGCCTCACCCAAGCGTCTCCTGGACACGCCCAGCGCAAGGGCAATGCCTGCGGTGCTCGGCTGGACCCCCGCCTCGCAGGGCCCGTCCCGCCAGCCTCCTGGGCCGGGCGCCACGCCGGGGCCTGGCTGGGACCTGCGCCTGCGTCTCTTGCAGAGCCAGCTCCTCTGGGTCTCTGTCGGCCGAAACCTGCAGCTTATTTCTGCCCAACTACGTCCAGGACACGTACCTGTTACAGCTTCTGAGAAGCGCAGACGACGTCAGCACCTGGGTGGCCGCCGAAATCGTGACCAGCCACACCTCCAAGGTCGGTGCCCTCAGCTCTGGCCCCAGCACAGAGTCGGGGCTGCTGGCAGCAAGGGCACCTCCCTGGGAGACCCCCTCCACTGGGGGTGCACGGGGGCTCCAGGCCCACCCAGGCCTGTCCCCGCGGCGCGGACACGCAGACCTCACGCAGGCACACCGCCGCTCACAGCTGGACGTGGCGTCACACACACACTAACGCAGCCCCCGCGTGCTCCCACACTCCTCCTGCCTCGGTCGCGACCCAGGGCTGGGAACTGGCCGGCTGGCCTGAGCTCTCATGGCCACTGTCACAACAGCACGGGTGCATGTGTGTCCTCGGCCAGTTTGTGGAACAAATGAAACACTGCTCAGTGGTCCCATCAAGGTGAGGCTCCTCTGGGTCCCACAGGCCTCGGCCTGGACCGACCCACCTGCTTCAGGGCCAGCACCTCCCTCAGGTCCCACCCAGGCAGGAGGGGCAGCGGGTGGGCCTAGTGCCCCAGAGTGCGCCCAGCAAGCACACTGCTGCCAAGGCCTCGGACGTCCTTCCGCCGGAGGCCAGACGCAGGCGGGGGTCACAGGGTCCTGTAGGACGTGACCATGTGGAAGAACCGGTGGGGACCACAGGGCTCCTGCTATGTCACACGGCCCCTTCCCGCGGGTGCACACCCACCACCTCCCAGGCCCAAAGCATCAGCTCCCCGGGCATGAGCTGCTGGAGTGGGCTGAGCACGAAGGGGGAGCTCGGGGTGGGGGACCCTGTTCTGTCCCAGGAGCTGCCCCAGAGCCCACCGTGGCCACCAACTCCACTCCCCGAGAGATGGTGAAGCCCGGACGTGCCCGTTCCGGCAGTAGGAGCCTCTGCGCTGTGTCTTTCCTTTTCTAGTTTTCTCTGTGTCCCCCGAGCCCCTAGGGGCAACCCCAAGGCCCATGAACAAATGCCGAGTTTTCTACTCTTTCCCCTTTTCGGGAGAATTTTCTTTAAGGGTTTAGCAGCTGACAGACTGACCCGTCCTCACTTCTGCCAGGATGTGGCCTGGCCCCCTCCCCCACCCGGTTTGTTCCAATCCACGATGTTATCATGAGAGACATCAAAGTGCAGCTTCCGATCAGGGGCATCACACGAGGCCTGGGTGCTCGGGCTTCCTAGGGGACCTCGGCTACCAGGGAGTCCTCACCCCAGAGCCTCTGCAGCTGCCCCATCCACAGGTCACCACAAAGGGGCGCGAGCGTCCCCAGGCCGCAGGACGGAACGGTCTTCAGACCCACCTGGGATGCACCCGGGGTCAGCGCCTGGCGGGAAGGAACCACTGTTGCAGTGACCAAACTCTCCCCATTGCGTGAACGGCTCCCCTGTCCCTGTGAGCAGAGGTTGGAGGGAGGACTGTTCACGGGGCAGTTCTGCCTCAGCAGGGACAGGACAGCACAGGGACCGAGGGGAGAAAGTGCCCGGAGTCCTCAGGGAGCCACGTGGGCACTTTCGGCAAACACGCTGATCAAGTTCTGACATGCTGTTCCACATATTGGGCGTCCCTCACTGTGCTGTCGGCACAACCCGGAGACTGACTTCTACATTCGTAAACTCTGCTCTCAGAAAAATTTGTCAAAACTCAAATTTTGAGCCGGAGAATGTAACGGAAGACTAGTAAAAGCCCTCAGTGGTAACAGTGCATTCCTTCCAGATCACATCCCGGGGGGGCGGGGGACGGGGCGAGACAATGGAAACACAAGGTCAAGGAGAAAAGGAAACAAAGTTTCTCACCTTCAAGAAAAGCTTCCCTTTTTGTGGATGAATAATGGTGGGACCTGGCTTCATCAGACAGGTGTAAAAGTGACGGAACACGACAGCCAAGGGAAGGGAGCAACCTCACGTCCGTCGACGCACGAACGGATGAGCAACGTGGTGCGTCACCCCCCGTGAAAATACGCAGCCCTATGAGGGAACCAGATGGGGACACAGGCCACGACGGCTGAGCCTGGAGGGCGGGACGCCGGTCACAAGAGCAGACCCACTGTGTGACCTGACCTGACCGGTACGAGGCTCAGCAGTGAGCGGACAGCTCTGCCTGGACGGGCTGGAAATCGCCTACTTCGCATCCATCTGAACCTGTGAAGAAGATGATGAGGTGTCAACGTAAGAAACAGGAGTGGGCAGATGTTTTTCAAGATCCTTTAAGAGGCACTCGAGCCAGACAGCTGGGAGGCAACAGACAAGGGTCCAGCCCAGGAGAAGGGTGTCTGGTTGGGACCCGCAGGCGATGTTCCCACCTGAAGGATGTCCCTGGCCGTGGCGACAGTCCACAGGGTGAGGCAGCTCTGAAATGAGGGGTCAGCTGAATTCTCCAGAACCTTCTGGAAGTTGCTGGGACTGTGTAAAATCCACACACTGTGGGGCCGTGAGCCAGGCCCCTCAGGTCTGCTTGGAGAGGAGAATCCCACTGGGGTAACAGGGGCTGCTGTGGGGTGTTCCCATCAAATCCGGTGAATCTGCCCTGCCGACCAGCGGCCCCCGAGGCGCTGCAATCCCGTCCCGCCGTGGACTCGGCTGGGCGGACGACAAGCTGAAATCGGCTCCCCCTTTGCCTCTGGACGCCTCGGCTCCATCTCCCCGAGCGGGGGTGCCCTTCCCGCTCCCCCGATTTGTCCTGAGCAGAGATGTGTCCCGGGAGAGAAGTGAGATGGACTTTGCACACCTTTGTGCCTTGGTTTTCTGGGCCCCCGACGCCCTCCCCTGCACGGAGGTGGGCGCACCGCCCTGCACCGACGCTGGCCCCTGTGCCCCGGTCCCTCGTCTGAGATGGAGGACGCTGAGCGTCTTGTTCTCTGGTTTCAGCTGCAGGTGAACCTGCTCTCCAAATTTCTGCTGATCGCGAAGTCTTGCTACGAGCAGAGGAACTTCGCAACAGCCATGCAGATCCTGGGCGGCCTGGAGCACCCGGCCGTGCGACAGTCCCCTGTGAGTCACCCGGGGGGGCCCAGCTGCAGCCACGCAGTGGGCACAGACAGGGCTGTAGGAGTTTCACCTGTGCTTTTATTTTAGGCCTGGAGAATTCTACCCGCAAAGATAGCAGAGGTCATGGAGGAGCTGAAAGCCGTGGAGGTACCCCTTTGCGTGAGCTCCTGGGCAGCTCACGTCCCGGGGGATGGGGGGACCGCCCGGCAGATCCTGCATCGTGGCGCCCACCTCACAGACCCCCCATCATCTCCCCTGGGGCCTCAGCCGCTCACCTGGGCAGAGGTGGCAGGGTTGCTCCAGGGCCGTGATTCCAGCCTGGGGTGCAGGTGCCCTGAGGCCCTGCCTGAGCTTGGCCGACCTACCTGCCTCCTGGCTGCCCCTCATGAGATCCTAAACGAGGACACGCCCTCTGGATGAGGGGCATTTCCCAGACTGAGGAGGCGGGAGCGGCCTGCAGCCGGCCCCAGACACAGCGCGCGCCGGTGGGGGGACTGTTGTGTGTCCTCGGTTGCCACCACACCCAGGGGTCTCTGCGGCCGGCCAGCCAGGCTCCCAGTCTAATTTAGGCAGTGGGGTCACCTGGCTCTTTTCTGGAGAGGAATTTGCCACCAGCAGCAGGAAGCGCACGGCTTTCTGGTGGGGGTCAGTGTTCCTTCTGTGTCCGCAAGCTTTAGACACCTGGACTCTCCCCAGCCCAAGAGCCAAGGTACACTTCGGACTGGCTGATTGATAACTCGGGGTGCCGTAGCCCCCGTGCAGCAGGAACACAGGCGCCAGCTGGGACTGGCCGGGCTGAGCCGGCCCCTGCTGGGCACCTGGGCTGACCTCTCACCTGTCCGTCCCCCCCACCCCCCGCCCACGCCCCTGGCTGGGCCCCAGGTCTTTCTGAAGAGCGACAGCCTGTGTCTGATGGAAGGACGGCGCTTCAGGGCTCAGCCCACCCTGCCCTCAGCCCACCTCCTGGCCATGCACATCCAGCAGCTGGAGACAGGGGGCTTCACCATGACCAACGGGGCCCACAGGTGGAGCAAGCTCAGGTGAGGGGCCCCCAGGTAAAACAAACCAGGTGAGGGATCCACAGGTGAATAAGCCAGGTGAAGGGCCCACAGTTGCAACAAGCCAGGTGGGGGACCCAACAGCTAGAACAAGCCAGGTAAGGGGCCCAAAGGTGAGCAAGCCAAGTGAGGGGGCCCACAGGTGAAACGAACCAGGTGAGGGGCCCACAGGTGAGCAAGCCAGGTGAGGGGCCGCCCCCATCTCTCCTGTTCCTCTGAGACCTGGGCCGCCTTGCCCCTCACGCAGCCCTCACCCCAGCCCAGGCCTCCACACCCTCTCCCCTGGGTGACCTCCAGCCACCTCCTTCTCCACAGACAAGGGGTAAACGATTCACACAGTCCAGTGTCCACGGCCCCAAACGCGGCCCCAAGGTTGCCGTGACCTCCCTTCCTACTGGGAGATCCAGGTGCCCCCAGAACGCCACCTCTGTGCGACCACCCTCCCTGACCCCCCGAGCCACATCTGCCCTCTCTCCCTGCCTCTGCTGTCCCCCTTGGGGCCCCTCCGTAGAGCTGTCCGGAGGATTCATAGTCAGTCCCCACCGTTCAACTGCCCGGCACACCTGCGGACCCACCTGGGAGGAGCAGACTGGGGGGCTGTTGGTGGCGACCACCACCACGACCCTGCCAGGGACTCAGACACTCCCAGCCAAAGGCGATCGTGGCTCCTTTTGGCCTCGGAAGCCCACCCTGGGACCGGCCGCTCCAGGCCCACGTCCCCCCGCAGCGCCCCAGGCCCGCACTGCCCTTCAGGACAGTGCCACCCTGTCTCCAGGGAGACCCTCCCCCCACGACCTCTCACCCCACTCTATCCTCTCCCCCCACTTCATCATCCACACGGCAGTCAGGTGGAGACCGGTCAGGCCTCCTCAGGGTCCAGGGCGGACTGGTTCCTCTGAGTCTGGACTTTGATGCGGCCTGGTTGGGACAGTGCCTGACAGCAGGCTGGGAACCCACCGGCTGCAGACGCTGCCCCCGTGACTTGTGCAAACTCACGTTTCGTTTCTTCCCCCAACAAAGGAACATCGCCAAGGTGGCGAGCCAGGTCCACGCGTTCCAGGAGAACCCCTACACGTTCGCCCCCGACCCCAAGCTGCAGTCCCACCTCAGGCAGAGAATCGCCCGATTCAGCGGGGCGGACATCTCCATTCTGGCCGAGGACAGCAGGCCTGGCGACCACCAGGTGGCCAGCGAAAAGCACTCCAAGAAGATTCAGGACAAGCTGCGGAGAATGAAAGCCACGTTCCAATAGCGCAGGACAGCGGGCTGGGTGTACAGTCCACACCGAGGACAAACCTGGGGTGGGAGGGGCCGTGCCTGCTGTGTCGGACAGGGAGGGACCCCCACGGCCCAGGAGGGGCACCGGGGCGGGAGCACGGGCTCAGACCCAGACCCGAGAGATGGCGCCAGGAGAGGCTGAGGGGGGTTTCTAAGGGAATTTTAAATTTAAAGATTTAAAATTTAAACCAAAATAGGATAAGTAAGCTCCCCAGGAGCCGAGTACCCATTGATATTTCTCAAAGATAAAGAGCTTCACCCAATTCTCTGGCCATTCAGCCCCAGAAACCCCGCACCCCAGCACCCAGCTCAGGCTTTAAACCCAGGCGCCCACTGAGCAGTGTTCCCACGAGTCTGGTGTATGTCTGCCCAACAACGAAGGGCCAAGACTGACCTCTGACCCCCCTGCCAACCACAGATTCCAGGGGGGGTTCTGAAACCTTCTCTTGGGGCCCCTGAGGCTCCCCGGGGTCCCAAGCGCCACCCTGGGCTTCCTCCCTGCCGGACCTCCCCCTCCTCCAGCCCCAACCCCTGGCTGCTCACCCAGGCCCAGGTGCGGGTGCCAGAGCCTCGCAGCCCTTCCTGCCAAGAGGCCCGGCCTTGCCTCCGTCCCAGCCCGGCCTCCTGCTGCCAGAGAGTGCCTCATGGCTCCACACTGGCAGCTCCCAAGTGCCCCGTGGCCCCTGTGCCCACCGCCCCACCACCGAGAGCACTTCCTGGTGGGGCAGGTACACCTGGGCTGAGGCTCTGCTTCCAAAGCATGCAGGACTCAGACAGCCGCTCCAAAGCAGAGACACAGCCTCAGGGGCCCTGAGAGCTTCCCTCTGCCCTACCTGGGGGCCTGGGGGCTGTAGAGCCATGGCCGGGTCCCCCCCTTCTTCAGCAGCCATGCATGTGATGCACACACCCACGCCTAGCTCCCGAGGCTGGCCGTCACCAGCGCTTTCTGACGAGGAAATGAAGTCTGCTGCCTCGGTGGTACCAAGCTCTTCCCCAGGGCTGTTTCCAAACTGCGCTCGGCCAGGGGCATGGGACCAGGACAGCACGTCACACCTCCACAGCAGGGAGGCCAGAGCCCTGGCACCATCCCAGGCACCAACGTTTTTACGTTGCAAATCGCTGCAAGACCCAAGACTGTTCTTTTAAGTTTTAGAATTAGTGATTCTTTAGCGCAGCCAGCTCACGGTATTTCTAGGAAAATCTCTACCTGTGATAAAACACTGTTGTCAAGGTGTGTTTTCCCACATATATTCATTTGCAACATCTACGTCCCGCTTTCGTGAGAGGCACTCCTGGCCCTGCAAACGTGGCTTTTATATGAGAATTCGGTTCTGCAGATCAACTCCTACGTTTTCAGGATTTGAATTCAACAAAGCGCCACAAAGCCTGAAACGAAGTTAGCATCCAATGCAAATAAACATTCCAACTGTAACGGTTTATCTGGGGGAGCGGCCAGGCTTCGGCTCCAGCACGACTGTCTGCATGTCGCCCTCACGCGCGGTTTACGTTTCTAAATAAAGTCGTTTCTACCAAGACGGCCTTCGCGGGTTCCTGGTGTTTACCTGCTTCGTGGGTCAGCGTGGCTTCTTCGAGCCAGGCGAAGACGTCTTCAGGGCTGCTCGTGAAGGCGGGAGGGGACGAGGGACCGAGGAGGCTCATGCCACCGCGATGTCCTCCGATGGTGCGCAGAGGGCCAAACCCCACCACCCGGGGCCCGTGAGCAGGCAGACATCCCGCTGCCCGGGACGTACCTGCCGCTGGAGGAGGAGACAGCCAACCTCCCACAGTCGCTGACCTGCCGAGGCCTCTGGGCACCACGGCCCGCGCCTGTCTGCCACAAGCCCTGCCCATCCTGGCGTCCGGCCACCCAGGCCTCGTCCGCAGCCCACAGGCCAAGCAGCAAGCTCACCCTCACTGGGGGCAGGCTGGGGCGTTCCCAGGGCTTGGTCACCACCGAAGGGTCCCAGTGGAAGAGCTGAGGGTTGGTGGACACCAACAAAGACGGGGAGATGCTGGGGTCGTGTCACTGTGGACAGGAGCTGCCGTGGTC
Source organism: Phocoena phocoena (assembly GCF_963924675.1). Taxonomy (NCBI): domain Eukaryota; kingdom Metazoa; phylum Chordata; class Mammalia; order Artiodactyla; family Phocoenidae; genus Phocoena; species Phocoena phocoena. The sequence goes on along the minus strand of NC_089234.1, from coordinate 317,360 downwards.
ATGTGGCTCTGGAGTCTGGGCCGGGGCGGGGGGTCCTCAGCCACCTTAGAACCACTAGACCCTGGTCCTTCTTCCTCCCGAGACACGACTAAAGCACCAGGAAGACCGGCTCTCCCTTCGCTACATCGGCTCTTATCACATCAACACGTTTTTCTGAGAACTGCCAGCCAGCACCCCAGCCAGCAACCCCCAACCCCATGCAGCCCCTCCTACGCTAAACGGAGCCCAGCCCTGTGTACCCAGGCTCTGGGGAAGCCCCCGCCACAAACGGGGTGCCACTCCCCCGCGCCCAGCAGGCTGCGATCAAGCCCGAGGCAGCCCCCGGGCCGGCACCAGCACCCACCACCCGGAGAAGGCCAGTAGCGCCCCGGCAGCCGGGCCATCGCCTGGGACACGGGCTCGGAGGCCGGTGGTGCTGGGGTGAGTGGCCGAGGGGCTGGCTGAGCGCCGGCCACACCCCTCCCTGCGGCTTGTGTCCTTCCGCCTGCTGTCTGACACCCGCTGCAAGGACGGCTTGAGCTGCCACTCCCCTGCAGCCGCATCTCCTCACTGCCTCTCCCGCTCCCCAGGGGGTGGACCTCAGTGACCATGGGAAAGGCTGCTCTGAAGGGAGACTGAGCTGAAGACAAAAGCACTGCAGAGAGGACCGCACCCCGGTGGGGAGCCGCTTATCAGGTACCAGGCCAGCCCTCCGAGGCTCCTCTGCGCTCGCTGTGGGGTGGGACGCGAGTAGACGGAGACGAGGGCACCAGGCCTCCTACCATCCAAGAAAGGATCTCACGGAGCCCACGGTGCGAGGCGGTCAGGGACCCGAGATACAGGTTGTGTGCGATCCACTTCCCAGCTGCCACCGCAGAATCTGTCACAGCTTCGCTGACGTGTCGGGGGATGGCTCTCTGCGATGGGGCTGTCTTGAGCCTGTAGGATGTTTCGTGGCATCTCTGATCTCTACCCTCTAGATGCCAGCAGCACCGCCCCCTGCCCCCAGCTGTGACAACCAACAACTGTCCAGACATCGCCAAATGTCCCCTGGGGAGCAAAACTGCCCCCAGAGCCACGGGCCCAGAAGCAGTGACGCCCCAATAGCAGCAGCTGCATACGGTGCCCAAATCTTGGTTTCCAGATGCCATTCAAGCCTCGGAGAAAAGGAAATGGCTGACTCCAGGGCTTGAGTGGGGAAAGTACCAGATGAGCCAGGAGCTCGGAAGTGCTACAAGCGGGGCTTGGGGGTGGGAGGGTAGATCACATCAAAAGGACACGGGACAAAAGGGAAAGAGCTGTGAAGACTCCCCACAGCCAGAGCTGGGCTGTCTGAGCCCCCACGTACGACAGTGATGGGCAGTGACCCAGGAACAGGACAAACGTCCGTGAGTCCACACTGGAGTAAACGGACCACTGAATGAATAAATCAACGGGAGGAACTGGGAGAAATCCAAAGTGTGGAGGTGTGGTTTGTCACCCCCTCGAGTGTGGGCGGCAGGGGACCTGGTGACCAGCCCCCACTGCAGGGCAGGACAGGAAGAGGGTGACCTGACAGTGGGGAGAGGCAGGCACCACCTTAACCGGAGATGGGGCTCAGCATCATGGCCCCAAGTCTGCTGACGTCACGCATCCTCTTGGGTCTCGTCCCAGAACCCAGAACCCCACTCTAATCATGAGAAGACAGCAGACAAACCCAAATTGAGGGACACACCACAAAACACCTGACCCGTCTCCTCAAACTGTCAAGGACGTGGAAAACAAGACTTAGAAACAGCCACGGCCCAGGGGGGACTGAAGGGACAGGATGACTAAATGCAGCTCAGTGCAGGGATGGGATCCTGGGACAGAAAAGGGGCATCAGCAGGAAACCGGGCACAACCCAGTAAGTCTGCGGTTTCGTCAACGCTAACTTCTTAGCTCTGCCAAAGTTCCACGGACAAGTAAGATGTTAGGGACTCTGTGCTGTCTGTGCCACTCGGACACAGAATTATCCCAACTAAGGAGCTTTACAAAACTACTGTAGCCAGTATACAGAAATACAATTGACTTTTGCTTATTTTTGTATTCAACGACCTTGCTAAGCTCATTTATTAATTCTAATAATGTGCTTGTAGGTTTTGTACTTTCCACATATACAAACATCTCACTTGCAAGTGGCGGCTGCTTTCCTTCCTCCTTTGCTACCTCTATACTTCCTACTCCTTTTTCTTGTCTTATTGCTCTGGCTAGGACTTACAGAATAAGGTTGAGCAGAAGCCGTAACGTTGGGCACGCTTGTCTCATTCCTAATCTCTCAGGGGGGTAGAGGCTCAATACTCTGTATCAACCACAATGTTAACTGTAGCCATTCTTTATCAGAATAAAGAAGTTTCTTTCTGTGAAGTGTGCGTGTGAATTATGACACTACGTCTGACCACTGGCCTGGCTCTTTATCAGATCCAGCAGAAAGCTGTCAGCAGGCAGCGATGAACTCTACCTCCTGCACAGACTAAGAGCACACGAGGAAGAGGGGCGGGGCGCAGACCCAGAACACAATTACGGTTACAAACAACATCTAGGCTGCACCAGAGGAAAAAGGAGAAGGCGCGAGGGAGCCTCTGGAACTGGAAGGTTCCATGGCTTCATCTGCGCAGTGGTGAAAGGTCATGGCACATGCGTAATGACGAATCAAACATTGCGCACCCAATGCACGTAGCCATATTTGTTTGTACCTCAACTGAGAAGGTTAAGAAGTACAAACGGCGGTTGGGAAGGTTCTTCACCGCTGGGCGGGCGGGGGCAGAAGTTTGCTCCAGGCGCTCAGGGCCTAGAGGCCCAAAGACTGGCCGGGAGACCCAGGCGCCGGAGCAGGCAAGTTGAACTTAGCGCGCGCAGAGGCGGGGCGGGGCGGGGCGGAGCGGTGGGAGGGCCGCCTAGACCCGGCTGGGCTCCGGCGCCCGCTCCTACCGAAGGCGGACGCGCAGGGCCCACCGAGCGCGTGTGGGCGGCTTCTCCCGGGCCTCGGCCCCGACCCCCGCGCGCCCGCCGGCCCCGGGATGCTGCTCCGGCCCCGGCGGCCGCCCCCGCCCGCGCCGCCGTCCCCCGCCAGCCCGGACTCCGAGCAGCGGCTGGCGGGGGGCGTCCCCGGGACCCCGCCCGGGAGGCCCGTCTCGCCCGGCGCGCTGGCGGCGCCCGCGCCCCCCGGGTCGCCCGCATCCCCCGGGTCACCCGTATCCCCGGGCTCGGCGCAGCGCACGCCCTGGAGCGCGCGCGAGACGGAGCTGCTGCTAGGCACGCTGCTGCAGCCGGCCGTGTGGCGAGCGCTGTTGCTAGACCGCCGCCAGGCGCTGCCCACCTACCGCCGCGTGTCGGCCGCGCTGGCCCGCCAGCAGGTGCGGCGCACGCCCGCGCAGTGCCGCCGCCGCTACAAGTTCCTCAAGGACAAGGTCCGCGACGCGCACGGTCAGCCGCCCGGGCCCTTCGACGCGCAGATCCGCCAGCTCATGGGGCTGCTGGGCGACAGCGGGCGCAGACGCGGCCGCCGCCGCTCCCCCGGGCCCGGGCGCCCCCCGCGCGGCCGCCGGCCAGCCCCCGCCGCGCCCGCTGAGCCGGGTAGGTGGGCTGGGGTGGGGGAGGGGCGGGGCGCCTCGGACCGGGGGAAGTGGACTGCGGGCCGGGGGGAGGGGTGGGCGCGCCTCACGCGACCACCCGCTCTGCGTTCCAGGCGCCCCACCGCTGCCCGCCGCCCGAGAACCCGACGCGGACCCCGCCTGGACGCTCAGGTTCAGCCCGTCCCCGCCCAAGTCTGCGGACGCGCCCCGCGCCCCCGGCTCCCCGACGGCCGTTTCCACATTCACCCCCGCGCCCGGCCGCCCCGAGGACCCCGAGCCCTTCCGCGCCCCCGCCTCGCCGCCGCCGCCGCCGCCGTCGTCCCCCGGCCCCACCCGGGAAGATCCCAACTCGCCGCCTGGCCGCCCGGAGGACCACGTGCCCCCGCAGCCCGCGCCGCCGTCGCTGAACGCCGCCCTTCTGCAGACCCTGGGGCACCTGGGCGACATCGTGTCCATCCTGGGACCGCTGCGTGACCAGCTGCTGACCCTGAACCAGCACGTGGAACAGCTGCGCGGCTCCTTCGACCAGACCGTGTCCCTGGCCGTGGGCTTCATCCTGGGCAGCGCCGCCGCCGAGCGAGGCGTCCTGGCCGACCCGCGCCAGTGAGGCCCGGCCGCCGCGGTCCTCTCTGCAGGGCCGCCCCTCGGCCCTGACCCCTCCTGCGGCCCTCCCCCACCCCTAACCTAGGTATGGGTTAAATAAAAAGATTGTTTTTTCCGACTTAATCCCGTGAGTGTGTGCGGGCCCCGCACTGGGTAGGAATGTAGGGCTGGAGGTCAGGGCGAGGTTAAAATGGCCTCGGGATCCCGGGGAGGGGCCAGGAGGTCTGGGGTGGGCTCGGGCCCCCTTGGGATGCTGCCTGGTCCTACCTACCCTGGCAGGCCAGTCTCCAGTGGGGAGGGGGCTGTGGGCACGTGGAACCCGAGGTCGGGGGCCTCACTGCACGCCAGCTTCTCCAGGTCTCCTGACCCTGCCCCCGGGACTTCCCACCCTGCAGACCAGCCATGGTGGGTGAGCCCGGCCGGGCGGGGAGGAGGAGGAGGGAGGGTCCAGGGAAATGGCGACGGCCGGGCTCAGCGGAGCCGGTGGGGGGAGGTATGATCAGTCTCCCGCGCCCACCGCCTGCCGCCCAGGGAAGAGTCTGAGGCTCTTGGCTGAGTTGGGTCAGGGAAAGAGGTGCGGGGCGGGGGGGCAGGAGAGCTAACGCACGCCCAGGGAAGGTGCTCCTTTCGTCGCCAAGGAGGTGACTGGGTGGGGGGCAGCTGGACCTGGGGGTCTGAGATCTTCGACCTTGGCTGAGGCCCGGGTCCTTGCAGTTTCAAGAGGACTTTATCAAAATCGCCCCAGGAGCATTTTCCAAATGGTAACTGAGGGCCCCACCCCGGGCCGGTGGATCAGACCCAGTGGGGACAGGGCGGGGCCGGAGGTGCTCACAGCCGGTGGGAAGGAGGAAGTGGCCCGAGGGGCTGGCCAGCATAACAATGCAGGCTCCGGCTGAATGCGGTGCAGCTTCTCGGCGACTAGGGGCTCATTCAGAGACTTAAGTGATCGCTCTGGGCCACAAAGGTAAAAGAGGGAAGGGTGTCCCCATGGGCCCTACGGTCCTTGCCCTCTGGCATCAGCCCCTCCCCCAGCCCTTTCCTGGAGCCGTCTTCCAGGAGGCCCCAGTAGGGCCCTCTGCCTGCAGGGACCCCGGGCAGGCCAAGGCTGCGCCTATCCTTAAGCCGCGTACTGATGGCAGGGCCTGGGGGCTCCGTGTGAAAATCCCAGATCTTCATTTAAGACACACTGGCCTCTGCTCCACGAGGCTGTTTGTGCCCTGGTCCCTGTGAGTCCGGAAGCCACCAAAAACCTGAGGTGGGCTGATTCGAGCTTGTAAACACGCGTCCCCACCCCCACACGCCCCCGGAAGGCAAGAGCCACGGGCTGGCGGGGTCTGAGCCTTGGGACACATCCCAGCAAATATGCCAATCCCCCAGGGGTGGGGACGATGTCAGCCAGGACCCTCTGCTCTGGAGAAAGGCTGTTCAGGGGCTTGAAATCCGTGTAAGTCTCCGAGTCTGAGATATTTGGGGGCACCAAGGAGAACCCATCTGCCTTACTGCCCACGTTGCCTGGGGCCCCGGACGCCACATCCCATGGCTTTCTCCTTGGGGCTCTATGTTGCAGTAGTGACTCTGAACACCCCTACCCCGGGCATCGCTAACGTCTTCCGGCCTGGTGAGGGGAGAGAGCGTGTCTCACCCCAACTCCTTGGCTAGTGGCTTTAGTTTTAAACTTCAGCCATTCCTGATGCGTGGAAATTCTCAAATCCCTTCTTCTGGCCCTGCCATGACTCCCTTTGGCTGTGGCTCTCTCGTGGGCCTGTGGGGTGAGGTGTGTCCCTGTCCCGCTCTGCGACACGTGTGTCTTAAGCCGGGCATCCTGGGTTTGGCTCTGCACCTGTGTGGTGGACACACCCCAGTGGGATGGTGTCCCGGCCATGAGAACATCTTTCCCTGTGCCAGACCCCAAGTGCAGGGCAGCGACCCAGCAGGGTCTCCTAGGACCAGTCCTCAGGTTAGTGCCCATCTCGTCTCATCAGTGGCCCCTTGGCCAGCAGATTCACCCTTTTTGTTTTATTGTGGTAAAATACACATAACATTAAGTTTACTATCTCACCCATTTCAAGAGTGCAGCTTGATGGCATTAGGTATATTCACATTTTTTGTGCAGCTGTCACCACCGTCAGCTCCAGAACTTCATCTTCCCAAACTGAATCATTAAACACTAACTCTGCAGCCCCCTCTCCCAGCCCCTGGCACCCAGCACCTACTTTCTGTCTCTGTGGATTAAACTGCTGTAGGGACCTCATGTAAGTGGGATCAGACGTTATTTGTCTCTGTGTCTGGCTTATTTCACCTGGAATAATGTCCACCAGGTTCATCCAGGTCACAGCATATTGCAGAATTTCCTTCCTTTTTAAGACTGAATGATCTTCCATTGACTGGATGGACCACAGTTTGCTTCTCCGTTGATCTGTTGGTGGACACTTAGGTTGCTTCCACGTTTTAGCTATTGTGAATAATGCTGCCATGAATAGGGGTGTGCAAATATCTCTTCAAGACCCTGCTTTCAGTTCTTTTGGGTTTATATCCAGAAGTGGAATTAATGGATCACATGGTAGTTCCATCTTTAGTTTTGAGGGGAAACCTCCATACTGTTTTCCAGCCGCTGCCCCATTTTACATTCCCACCAACAGTGCACAAATGTTCCAATTTCTCCACATCCTCGTCCACACTTCTGTTCTGTTTTGATTTTGTTTTTTATCTCGGCCATCCTAGCGAGTGTGTCGCAGCACGTGGAATCATAGCAGTGCTGCAGGTACCAGCTGATGCTCGCCTGTCCCGCTGCTCGGTGGACCCATCTAGCTGGTGTGTCCACCAGCTGTTCCCTGTGTTCGTACCACGTGAATTCAACTGCACGCCCGTTCTGTCCTGCGGTGCACTGAGCCCCGTGAACAGGGTACCTGTGCCCCCGCTAGCTCGGATGACCTCCAGCAGTGACCGTGGGTCCTCCGCTCCCTGCCATGGGGCCCTGCCCCCCCCACAGCTTCAGGGCCCTGGGGCTGGCTTTGCTTTTTCCCTTTACCTCACGTCCTCTTAGTGCTGCCCTGTTGTGTGTGCAGGACCAGCCCTGGGCCCTCATCCCGTCGGCCCCCGTAACTCAGGGTGGTAGCCAAGGCTCGCTCCTGGGGCCGGTTTTGTTTCCGTGTGGGCAGCCAGTAGGCTGGAATCCAGTTCCCGCCTCATTCAGCGCCCTCGTCCTTCCACCCAAATCCCGTTTCCTCCCAGGCTGGGGCCAGAGAGAATTCGTTTTCACAGCATGTTCATCCGTCAAGGATCAGGGCTGTAGGGACCTAGAAAAGCAGCTACTTCCAATGAGCGATGCATTGGTTATAAGGGAACACGTAATGTTAGATGTATTTTCCCCAAAGAGGCATTTAACCCTGTCAGCTTGGGGGCTTCTTTACCCCCGGATAGGGCTACACTCTTTATCTCTAATTAGTTCTGCTACCTGTGCTCCCTCCCATGTCCAGACTGTCCCTAAATTTTTTTTTTTAATACTTGCAGAATGAACTTTATTTATTTACTTATTTACTTACTTATTTATTTATGGCTGTGTCGGGTCTTCGTTTTTGTGCGAGGGCTTTCTCTAGCTGTGGCAGGCGGGGGCCACTCTTCATCACGGTGCGCGGGCCTCTCACTATCGCGGCCTCTCTTGTTGCGGAGCACAGGCTGCAGACGCGCAGGCTCAGTAATTGTGGCTCACGGGCCCAGTTGCTCCGCGTTATGTGGGATCTTCCCAGACCAGGGCTCGAACCCGTGTCCCCTTGGCAGGCAGATTCTCAACCACTGCGCCATCAGGGAAGCCCTGTCCCTAAAAATTTAACTGAAGTAAGTTTCCTGTACAACCTCATGTTTCAGAATCGCCCGGCTTCTTGATTCTTGTTGTTCGTCTTCCAAATTAGTCTCTTCTGTACCTGTTCCTCTAATCACACCATCTATACAACGCTCCACTGTCAAAGGGCTTGGTATTTGGAACAGTCTCAAACCAGGGAGTCTGTGGGGTGCTTGGACTCGGGGGCAGGCTCTGAATCCGCATCATTTTTCAGGTCAGTGCAGATGGGGCCTGAGGATATCGATCTACTGTTTTTGCAAAGAGGAAATCCCTAAGATTTGGTAAATGTATGTTTCTGTGATTTATAGTGAGATAAGGATGGCTCCCTCTAGTATTTCCTCCATGCTTTCTTTTTTTTTTTTCTTTTTTTGGCGGTACGCAGGCCTCTCACTGTTGTGGCCTCTCCCGTTGCGGAGCACAGGCTCCAGACGCGCAGGCTCAGCGGCCATGGCTCACGGGCCCAGCTGCTCCGCGGCATGTGGGATCTTCCCGGACCGGGGCACAAATCTGTGTCCCCTGCATCGGCAGGCGGACTCTCAACCACTGTGCCACCCGGGAAGCCCTCCTCCATGCTTTTGGTCTGCCTAATTACCCCCTTCTCTTACAGGACATCAACCCTGTCTGTGATTTCTTCCCCACTTTTGTGCCCCCTGGGCAACTGTGCCAACAGGCACAATAGCAATGTTTCCCTCTCATCCTGGTTCTGCTGCTAAACTTATTTGTCTGCCAAAAACCACACTGCTCTGTGTTATGGACTGAATGTGTCCCCAAATTCCTATGTTGAAATCAACCCCCAGGGTGGAGGTGTTGGTGGGGTGGGGGGCGCGGTGGGGGTGTTGGGAGGTGATTATGTCATGAGGGTGGGGCCTCATAGTTGGAATTAGTGCCTTTGTAAGAAATGAAATGAGAGAGCTTGCTTTCGGTCCTGCTCCCTGCCGGGCGAGGCCACAGCAAGCAGGCAGCCAGCATTTGCTGCTGAAGCCCCCAGTCTGGTGCTCTGTCACAGCAAGAGCAGACGGGACACCACTGCCAGTCTGCACACGTGCATTCAGGGTTCAGTGCTGCGTCTGTTCCAGCATGCTGCAGTCTGCCCAGCCCTCCTGCCCACGTGCTGGTTGGCCTCTCCCAGAACTGTCCTCACTTACAATCTGCAGGGTTTTTTTTTGTTTGTTTTTTTTTTTATGATTTTTTTTTTTTTGTGTGTGTGTGTGTGTGGTACGCGGGCCTCTCACTGCTGCGGCCTCTCCCGCCACGGAGCACAGGCTCCGGACGCGCAGGCCCAGCGGCCATGGGTCACGGGCCCAGCCGCTCCGCGGCACGTGGGATCTTCCCGGACCAGGGCACGAACCCGCGTCCCCTGCATCGGCAGGCGGACTCTCAACCACTGCGCCACCAGGGAAGCCCTAATCTGCAGTTTTTAAACAGACAACGGCTACTCCAGGTGGGGCTTTCCTCCCCCTCACCTGGCCCAGATCCAGGCCCTGCGGCGTCCCCGGCATGGACCCTGTGTGTGACCCGTCCTGGTCCTCTTCCCGGGCCTCACAGTGGGATGCAGCCCCTGCCCAGCCTCCATCAGCGGTCAGTGGGGAGTCTCTGGGGCCCGTCTCTGTTGGCCGTTTCTCCATGTGAGAGCCACTGTCCTTTCTGGTCCAGTTTCTCTGCCCATCGTGGGTCTAACCCAGTTCCTTTCCCTTCAGGACCCCTGTGGGCATCCCCTTCCTGCCTTCATTTTCTGAGTGCTTGGCTCTGATCCGTTCCTTCAAGGGCCCTCCTGGCCTCCAAGAAAGGTCAGATTCCTGGCTGATGGGTGGTAAGTCTTACTCTTCACTGTGTCAACTGGGCCATGATTAATCCGCCTGCATTTTATGGTTCTGTCTTCTACCAGATGTTTCACTAACGTTTGTCACCACACCCACACCATTCTCTCCCAAAAGCCCGCCTTTGTCAACAGAGCAGAAGGTCCCGTGTCCCTCGCCAGGCTGCCACCTGCCCTCCCCACCGTGTCGGAGTCACCACAGCTTTTAGAGCGCTGCACTACTTCTCCCCATCCTGTCTGTGACCCCTGACCCCACGTGACTCAGCCCTGCTCACGCGCAGCTCTGTGGATCAGCCTGTCCCATTCCGTGTCATCACAGATGGCGTTAGTCACCGTGGCTGCCGCCGTCTGCAATGCCTGTCATCTTTGTCACCAGAATCTCCCATAAGGGGGTCCTTTCCTGAAGACCCCCGGGGTCAGTGCCCTCATCGTGTGTATAAGCAGGTGCTTGTCTGCCTTGTCTTGGTTCATTGCTGTTTCTAAGAACAGCACCAAGCAAAAGAACTCTCTGGGGGTGATGGGAATGTTCTAGAAAAACACTGTCCACCTTGTCTTGGTTCATTGCTGTTTCTAAGAACAGCACCAAGCAAAAGAACTCTCTGGGGGTGATGGGAATGTTCTAGAACAACACTGTCCAATTTGACAGCCACCAGCCACATGTGGTCACTGAGCTCCTGAAACATGGCCAGTGCAACAGAGGAACTGAATTTTTTTTAATAGGCATTTATTTATTTTTCTTTATTTTGGCTGTGCCGGGTTTTAGTTGCAGCATGCATGTGGGATCAAGTTCTCCGGCCAGGGCTCGAACCCGGGCCCCCTGTGCTGGGAGCACAGAGTCTTACCCACTGGACCACCAGGGAAGTCCTGGAACTTAATTTTTTAATCTAAATTAATTTATGTCGCCACATATGCCTCAGAGTTCCACATTCAGTCCTTATGTAAAATTCTGTTTTATTCTAGTGCCATTGGTTTCAGCTTCTTATCTTCAGAATCTCACCTTGAAATTTACATGTATCAGCAGCCAAATCCCATTCCTTTCACCAAAGACAAAGCCCTGGAGTCAGCAGGGTCACCACAGACCCCTTTCAGAGTCTCAGACTTACGGCGGACTGAGCAAATGCAGCCTGAACCCGCCCCCTTACCACTCTGACCCCGTGTCTCTGGGGGACAGATGCAAGACCACAGGGCCAGGCTGCGGGCAGTGCCATTCAGTCTGTCTTCTTTCGGAGGACCTTGCCCGCACGAGGCCACACCCCAGCGTGGCCCAGCGCCTCCTGCCAGAGGTCTTCCCGGGACCGGAGGATGGTGAGCCCCCACCTGCCGAGGGAGACATGATGGGAATCAGCTGGTGCTGGGATCGCTTCTGAGGCAGCTGACCAGAGCAGGGAAGGTGAGGCCTGGCGAGGGGTGGGGGGCGGTGAGCAGAGGGGGCTGCAGAGGGGAAGGTGTGAGCAGAGGGGGCTGCAGCCCCCATAGTCTCTACAGCACCAGCCTCAGGGCGGTGGTTTTGAGGACGGGAGGTGAGGGCTGGGGGGTGGGAGGTGCACCCTGCCTCTGCCTGTCCGCTCAGCCTGCCGTGCTGCAGCCTCTGAGGGCAGGATGGAGGGGGGCAGGGGGAGGCAAGGTCCAGGGCTGAGGTTCCTTGGGCAGCAGCAGGAAGCTCTCCTACCTGGCCCCCTAGGAAGGAAGGGGCATAGGGGAGGCGCCCACCCGCCCGACAGGGAGAACCAGACAGATGTGATGGGGTCCCATGAGCAGCCCCTTCCCAAACTAGGGGAGGGCGTGCGGGGCTCTACCTCATCACACCTGCAACCCGGGATCGGACACCACCCACCCACCGGGTGCTCTCCCAGACTACCGTCCAGCTGGGGTAGGGTCATGCCCACCACGCCCCCACACTCACACCTCAGTTCTCGCCACCGGAAGCACAAACTCGCCCTCTGGGCTTCAACGAGGGAGGTTAGGGGAGGGGCGTGGCGACAGGGGGAGGGGCCGACCTGCGGGCCTCCACCAGCCCGCACTACCTGGCGCAGCAGGGACGCGACTCTCCGTGGCGCGCATGCGCGGGATTCGGTGCGAGGCCGGCTGCCTGGAGCCAAGGCCACGCCTCCACCTGATCACCGGGTCTCCGAGGAAGGCAACAGCGGGGTTGCAGAGGGGCAGCAAAGCCGGGAGGTGGGTCCCAGAGCCAGGAGAGGGGCAGGGCCTAGCACCCCCGGACGCTGCTCCCAAGCCAAGGGAGGAAGCTGAGGCCAGACGTGGTTTACACAGCTGTCACTGGAGCAGCCAGGGTTAGAGGGAGGGGAGACCCCAGGGGACACGAGGCAGCCAGGTCGGGAGAGAGCGGGCCTGTGCCCGCGGCAGTGCTGAAGGAAGAGAGGGGCCACCCCCAGGCAGTAGCCGGGAGCTGGCGGGGGACTCGGGGCGGGGGGCCGTCTGACCTGCGGAGGTGAGGTCACCTTAGGACTCAGGAAGGGGAGCTTCAGGTAGGGGCTGGGGAAAGTCGAGGTGGCAGGGCCATTAGAGGAGGGTCCCGGATTAGGGAGGGGGTCGCCCAGCAGAACTGGGTGGTGGGCGCGGAGGATGGTGCTCGTGTGGGGACAAAAGACCGAGGGGCCGGCCCTGAAAGATTAGAAAGGAAGAGATGCTAAAACGGGGGTTTGAAAGGCGTGGTACCTGTTAATGCCTGACATTTCATAAATCACCGCTTTTGAGCACAAAATGCAGTAATTCCCAACAAATGTTCCCTATTACCTAGAGGGTGCCTGTCCCGCGCGTTCTTTGCAACTGCAGCAGCCGTGGGGCTGGGGTTTACTTCTCTTTGGCGCGCTGGGGAGGCACCGCCCCGCCTCCACCCGGAGGGGCTCCGCGTACCCGCCCCCCAGTCCCCCCAGCTCGGCCGCTGTCGCTGGTAGCGGAGCAGACACTGTCGCGGCGGCACTTAGAAGCCTGCCCCCGGGCGTCCTTGGAGCAGCCCTGGGGACACGCGATTTCCAGGACACCGTGCAGTAATCTCACAAGACACCCCGCGCGACACACGGCGAGTGAGTTAAATCCCCAGCCTCACCCCCTCAGGGTCCGGTGACCGAACTGGGCTGGCCCGGGGGCGGGAGGAAGACGCGGGGTCCGCGACCCCGGCTCCTCCCCGGTGTGCCCGGCTCCCACCTCACCGACCCCACCCCAGACGGAGGGGCTCGAGGGCGGGGTTGGGGTGTTAATCCCAAAGTGAAGCCCGTGGGGCCTTTGATGTCCGCGGGGCGGGCTCGGGGGCGGCCTCGGTGCCCCGCCCAAACTGGCGCCGGCGCCCCTGGGAGTCCAGGCTGCGGGCTCGACCCGACCGCCCTGAAGCCCTGCGGCGGGCTGGGGGCCGAGTTCAGCCGCCGGGGGCGCCGCGCCGACTCAGAGCCCGCGCTCCGGGGGGCCAGTGAGTAGTGAGGCGCTGGCGGCACAGGGGACTCGGACAGGGTGACTGCCCCTAGGCTAAACCGTGCGGCCTGGGCTTCTCAGTCCGCAGGAACCCTGCGCCCTCCTGGCCACCACGGAGTGGAGCCAGGCAGCAGCACAGCGGAGCCCGAAGCGGTCGGGGACCCACAGCGGAGCACGGTGGCTCGCCTGTCCTTCCTGCTCGGTTCCTCCTGGGAGCCAGACGTGGAGTCATCCACGTCCTGAGCCAGCAGACCCCCTTTCTTCCTGTCACCCGAATCTGGAGACAGCTCCTATGGCACCAGAGTGAAACCCAGCAGAGGGTCTGGGCAGGGGCTGGGGGGGTGGAGAGAGAGAAGGGCCAGCGGAACCCGAGGGACCCTCTCTGACCAGCCCCTCCCCACCCTGTCTGGCTAGATGCCCGCCCACATTCCTACCAAGCAGGACAGCTGCAGCAGACACCCTGTCCAAGCCCACCCTGTTGCTGGGAGTAGTGATGTGGACCCCTGACCCCCTCGGTGTGCACACCTGTCACCTCTGGCACTGCAGACCCTCGGGGGCAAGTTGGACAGAGGAGATAGCTCGGCACTCCACAGGACAGGCTCCCAGCCGGGGTGCTGGGTGGGAAGGGGCCGTCCTCGCCTTCCTGCAGCCCAGGCCAGCCGGGTGGGGGTGGGGGGGAGATGATAGGCTGTAACAGGTCCTCAGTTACCACCTCTCCCTTCACCGGGGACACAGACCCGCCCCTCCCCCAGACATCTTGAAGCGGGGGGAGGTGTAAATGGCCTCCTTTGTGCCTCTGAATTGAAGGCAATTAGGTGCTACTTATCTGTGGGGGGCATTTGGGTCCTCTTTGCAAACCCACCTCCCACCCACCCCGCTCCTCCTGAGCTTATAAGTGCAGCCCGGCCCTGCCGAGACTGAGGCGGACCCTGTGCTCTTCCTGGCCCTCCTGCGCGGCCGGGGCGCCCCGTTCCCAGCCCCCACCGTCTGTCCAGAGGCGGATCCTGAGTGCGGCCGCACCACCCAGCAAAGCCTCCCTCCTCCGCCTTTCCTGGTGCCTGCGAGCCAGCCTCCAGCTTTGGCTCAGGGGACCAGCTCTCCCAGAGAAGCTGTGCAGGGCCAGCGCACACCGCCCGGCCCGCCAAAGTCTCCCCGGGGAGCCTGTCTGCCCCAGCCCGGGTGTGCGGCAGAGGGGACCACCCCCAGACCGTGGGCAAGGAGGAGGTGAAGTCCTCAGGAGTGTGCGCCAGGGACGCCCACACCTGGTAGGTGTGGGGATTGGGGGACCTCCCTTCCCAGGCTGGGAAGGGAGCCGGGGAGGTTTCTGGAGCAGGGTCACACATCTGTGTACTCCGGCCACAGGTGGGGCATTCTTTGCAGGGCTGGGGCTTGCGGGTTGTGCCGGACCCCTCCGGCCGGTGAACCCTTCTCGGAAGCAGAAACCACAGTGGTGGTCTTCCCTGCTCAGACCCCTTGGAACTTCTCCCCCCCCCCCACCGCCCTGGAGGGGCTGCCCCCACCCGCTCTGAGCCAGGATGCCCACCTTAGCACTTGGTACACATGGCCTTCAAGCTCTAAGTCCTTGGGGCCCACTTCTGCAAGAGGGTCACAGGTAAGTGCGTCTTGCAGGCCACGAACCTGCTCAGTTCGGAGGGCTCACCATGTCTCCTCCTGCTAAGCCGGGTGCCTTCGTTCGGCATCCGGACTGCGGCCTGTTCGCCGGCCACCTGGAGTCCTGCAGGGCTGTTTAGGGACAGCACGGCCCGGAGCCCACTGTGCTTCTGTCCTTGTGAGCTTCCCGTGGTTTCTAAACTTGACGGAACGCTTTGTCGTTGGCGGAGGGGGCTTTCTTAGTCTGTCTTTTAGTCTTTGTGACTTAATCACTGCTCTTAGGTGTCAAGTCCTACGTGGCCAAAAGTGGGGCTGGTATTATCTGTAGGTTTGCATTTTTTAAAAAGTTTTAATAATGACCATGGACACATCTTCACCTCATGGGGGTTCTTAGTGCTGCCCTATCTCATAATTAGAAATCAGAGAACAAACCTGCAGGAGACAGAGCCTGGGTACACGGGGAGTCCACGGGAGGGCTTCCCCAGACCGCAGGCCTTTGCCGAGGGTGGGCTCCGCCAGCCCCCATTGCACCCCCCGCCCCGTGAGTCAGAGTTCCTTGTCTGCGGGTGAAAGAAACTGGTTTCTGGAAGGGAGCATTGGGCAGCGGTGAGGGGCCGGTGTCAGGATTGTTGTCCACTCCATCATCCTCTTCGACATCCACGCCTCTGGACCCCCTCCACACTCAAGCTAAAGGCGAGGAGGGGTGTCGCCTTGGCCCAGCGGGAGGCTGGAGGGCGGGCTGCTCTCCTGAGGCCCCGCCGCCAGCACCATCCGCGGTCACAGCTGGTGGCATCTCCCGGGGGGGTGGGGGCTGTCCCCCCCAGGCAGCATTTTCAGCCACAAGGACTGGGTGCCCTCCCGTCCTCCCTCAGGGCTGAGCCAGGAGGCAGAGGGCGCTCGGACTCCCCGTGTGCGCACAGCTTCCACGGCGCAGCAGGTCAGCGCCCTGGTGTGCTCCTTCCGGCACCGCCGCTACCGGGGCCCACTGCTGGCCCGGGAGTTGCAGCTGTCCGAAGTGCAGGCGAGGGGGGTGGCCCGTTGTTGCCCTGCTCACCTGGTTTCAGAATCGCCGCGTGAAACACAAACGCCATCTGCAGGACTCGCAGCTGAGCGCGCCCTTCCCCACAGCACTCCGTGCGCCCCTGGCGCTCTGACCCCCCACCCTCTGCCCTGGGCTGTGTGCGGCCTGCAACTGCTGTGCCCATGGGCATCCTTGCCTGGGCCCCCAGCTCTGGCCCAGCCTCTGGGCTCCTTCTGGTGTCCCTGCTGAGCGGAACCAGCCTCCCTGGCTTCCGCGTGGGCCTCGTGCGGCAGGCAGCCCCCCAGACGCCGGGAGCCCGGTGCACACGCTGAGCCCAGCTTTGCCCTGGGGAGCCTGGCACGTGTGCGCCCCGCCGGAGACCCGGGATGTCTTTTAAGGATGTGTGGCTGCCCAGAAGCCCGCAGCTGAGGCCTGTCAGACACTGCGCTTCCGTGCAGAGCTGTGTCTGGCATCTACCTGCAGAGACGCGGTGATCCCCTGCGTGGGCCTGAGGCCGGTGGCACCTGGAACCTTCCGGCCTTAGGACTGTGGAGGGTTTACAGTAGAAGGCGTTTCAGAGCCACTTCATACCTGAAAGTTGCCGAAGGGTTGGTCTAGGAAGTGATAGGTCAGCAAACAAAGACCCAAGTGGACTGTTGCTCTGGGCTCTTACGCCCTCACACACGGGGGTCACGTTACCCTTCGTTGGGGGTAACTTATTCAATAGAAGGCTTCCAGTTAGGGTAAACGAAGTCGAACTCTTACGCTATGTGCTTCCAGGCTTTGTGCATGAAAATGGAAACCGGCAGGATTGGGAGGAAGTGAACGTGCTTCGCACCTTTTGGTGTTTGAATTCCACGTTAACCATGACCCCAAAGCTGGAAACGGGAAAGGAACTGACGGTGGGCGCGTGTGAGCCAGGGACTGCCCCATGTGCTGCCCTGCGCCTCCCTTTGCTGAGGAAGGACCCACGCAGCGTCTGGCCTGCGCCCCCTGAGCTGTCCTCTGTCCTCGCCTGCAGGGCTGTGCCCCCGCAGCAGGAGAGAGAGGGCCCCTCCCTGCGCGAGGCGCGCCTGGAAGCCGCCTCACCACTGGAGGAAAGAGCCGGGGGTGCAAACTTTCCGGAGGGTTCTGACACGGCACTCAAAGGGTGTCTGCGCCACATGGGTGACAGTGGGCGCGCCGGGGCGTGGGGGTGATGCCCGGATACCGCGGTGAAGGGCCAGTTCAGAGAGGACCTGGGTATTCAGTACAGGATCACTTCGTATTCATTACAGGAGTGCTTTGGGGGAGAATAGGAGGGATTGAGGAAGAGGCAGGTGATCGGGGAAGGGCAGCGGGGCACAGCTGGGTGGGTGAGGGTGCGCCCTGGGGCCTGCCAGGCAGGAAGGCAACGAGGGGCAGATACCCTGAGACCTCCTGCTCGCTGTGGAGGGTGGGTTCCGAGCAGAAAGCCTCCGTGCAAGAAGCAGAAGCCTGGGTGTCGGAGGATAGAGCCGGGCCAGTGTGGGGGCAGCTGCCGAAGGCCACTTGGAGCCTTTGGGATTTTGGCCGAGTTCCGCAGCAGCGCGGTGTGGGCCCTGTTACCGCATCACGGTTGTGGCTTTCTTTCCAGAGGTGGGGCTTTTACAGCTGTGTGGAGCCTCTTGTTCAGGGTTTCCTGTGGGTCGGGATTCGCTTAAACAGGTACAGGTTCGTGTGGTTTCAGCTGTTCTAACCTTTGGTTCAGAAAAGCCTAAGCCTCTGCCTGGATTCTCTCTCGACCCTAAAATCTTAGCCAGAGTCTAGCTTGTCTAGTTCCTTCCAAGCTACCCAGTGGTTCGGGGGAAGCTGAGCGATCCTCAACGTCTGTGTCCCGTGATGTGTGTGTGTCTCTGTGTCTGTGTGTCTTTTGCCCGAGTGCTGTCGCCCCCGCTCCCAGGGCTTTGGGTGTCACTTGTCTGCAACCTCCACCCACTTCTGGGCAGCGGTCCCCCCTTACCTGGTGCTCTCTAACCCACGGTTGTCATGACCAGCAGTGACTGGTGGGACCAGGCTTCCCAAGCCCTGCTTCCATCCTGCTGCTCAGACAGGTGCGTTAGAGCCTCACCCGCTGGCAGGGACTGGGCAGAACAGTCTAAATCCCAGTTTAGGGAAACGGGGACTTTGCAGTGGACACTGGCTGGGGCAGCCGGCCTTGAGCAGGAACCGGGTGGAAACGGGAGAGCCCATGGCTCTGCCAGGTCCACCTCCTCTGGTTTGGGAGCCAGACCTGGTGACAGTCTGCAGGGCCTCATGCCTGAAACTTACATACAGAGGGTGCCAAATCCACACGATAAGGTACATAGGCCAAGATATTCACAGCGGAACCGGCTGGCGGGGTCTACGGGCTGTCTGTCTTGCTCTAAACTTTTCTGTCTGCAGTTGTCATAGGAGGTGCTGGGCGGGGCTGCTTGGGTGTCGGCCCCTCCCCTTCCCAGGGCCAGGCGCATCCCTCCGCCCTCCCCCGCCAGTTCTGAGCCACCCAGTTCTTGGCGCCCAGGCAGTGACGCCTGGTTGTGGGTCAAGAATGGGTCCTCTCAGCCAGGCCACCCTCAGAGGCCCCATAGCAGAGGGGCTTGCAGAACAGACGCGGCACTGCCAAGCCCCCTTAAGGGTGTGGGAGCACCTCCCCCCCGTGACCGCACAGATTCTCGGTCCTCCTCCCGCTTCTGTGGCCCCTGGTGGCAGAGGACCTGCCATATCCAAGACCATTGCTGTCCAGGGGTCAGGACCACCAGGGCCGCACGGCGGGGCTCCTGGCCACCAGGTGGGAGCACAAGCCTCCCGGGGCGGCAGGACCACCCAGGCCTCTGCAGCTGGAGGGCTCCGCGTTGCCCCCTTCCGAGGCCGGTAAGATCCTCATTCCCAGCTGTGGTGGTGATTGCAAGAGCAAGGGGACAGGTGGAGGGAAACCCCTCCCCAGGGAAGCCATGCTGAGCTTTGTGGGGTAGGATCATTCACCCAGTGCCTCTGTGAGCCCCACCCCACCATTTACGGGGCAGGGGCCCCTGCGACTGGCGGCCTGTACAGGCGTCACCTGGCTTTTCCGAGGGCTGCCTGGCCCCAGGCTGTTCTCCGTGCTCCTCAGCTGAACCAGAGCTGATACAGGACACACTGGCCTGCTCTGCTCGACCTCCTGGTGGGGACTTCTGGCCCATCTCCCTGCCGAGGGAGCCGCCCACAAGGGACCCCACCCTGCGGCTGGGGCAAGTCAGGGACCAAGGGGAGGGTATGCGTGGCCAGCTGCAGTGACTCTGAAGGGTTTCCCTCCCTGGGCCCAGGAGCCATACCCTGCAGCTGCTGACAGGAGGATAATGGTAGAGAGCAAGGCAGAGCCACTGGCTGCCTGGATCCAGCCGTGCCTGCAACCCACCTCTCTCCCCATCACAGGAGACAGGTGTCTGGACCCGGCCACTGTTCCTCATGCACTCAGGGTATTGTATATACCTTCTTCCCTTCAATACTCTCAATGGTCCAGGGGGAGCCTCACCAGCAGAGCCAGCCCCCAGCCCCTTGGTGACGATGGACCAGACGGAGAGTGGCACTGTGGGGGCAGGGAGCTCCGTTCGCTGGGCTGATCAGCCGATAAGATAAGCCTGAGCGTCACTGTTGAAGCTCTCGGTTCACTGGGCTCCCTCTGTCCCTTTTCCTGCTGCAGGATGTTAAGGCCAACAGGCTCCAGAGCCAGGGAGTTCCCACCTGGACCAGCGAGCCGGCGCCAGAGGCAGTGCTGGGGGGCAGGCTGTGCACACTCCAGCCCTGGGAGTCCTGGCCTGCCCACCTGGCGCTGCCAGGCCCGGGGAGTGTCCTGCCCCCGTGACCCTGGTTATCAGAAAGCCCCCCACCCCACTGCCCGCCCCCCCCAGCTGATGTGTCTAGGAGTCGTTTCATTCCCTCATGTTGACGTATTTTTTATCAGGTTCCCTCAAGACCACTCATTCTTACTGATGTGCCCCCCCTGCCCCCACCAGCATAGACGAGGAGAAACACGACGGAGGGAGCTTTGCTTTCAGCGCTCCAACGGTCAAAGCTTTTCCACACTGAACTTTACAAGAAGTCACCTTTATTGACATTTCCGAAGGGAAAATACACTCACTCTCGTTACAAGTGTGATGAAGGTGGAGAGAGCATCCCTGCGGCAGCCCCCGCTGACGCCCTCCCCCGCCCTGCTTCTCTGCACATCCGAGCCCCCTGGTCCCAGACCCAGACCCCGCAGTGGACCCAAACGGGCTGCCCCCGCTCCTGTCCCGGCACCTTCTATAACTCTTCAGGGCAGCCCCAGTGACAGTCACCGTGGAGCGGGGGCCTGCTCAGCCCCTCTCCCACGCGCCTGCAGGGGCAGGGCCTGGACCACGCCGTCCGCAGCTCTAGGGCACGCACGGAAGCGAAGGTTACCCGATTTTCTTGTTCTAGGACGGGCGACCCCTCCCTCTCCCTGCCCCCACCGCCCCCCATACATCATCCTGATGGAGGAGGGCAAGGACCCCCTGGCCCCGTCATCTGGATCCATCCCCGATCCAGCGTGCAGGACGTGGAAGCAGGTCCAGAGGCAGGTGCGTGGCGGGGAATGGGCTCTGCAGCGCGGCAGGACCTCGGCGCCCCATTTTCCCATGCCCTACACCTCTTTAGGCCAGACCCTCAAAGAAGTATATGCATAGGAAAAAGGAACAGCGAGCAGCGTGGCCGACACGGGCGCGGGTCCAGGAGGGTCCGACCTGGGTCAGGTGAGGCGTGGGGACGAGCTGCGGGCTCGGCTGGGCGGCTGCAGGCGTCCTGTGGGTGCCAGTGAGCGGGATGGGCTGGCGGGCTGAGGCGGAGGCAGCGAGGCCGGCCGGGCCTTACCTGGTCAGCCTCGGGTCCGCGGTCTCTGCGGGCGAGCGGGGCCGGGAGCGAGGAGGAGAGCCGCTTGCTGACTGCGGGCTCTGCCGCTGCGGCCGCCGGGCGCCCCTTTATGCGAGGCGGAGACCTTGGCGGGCAGCACCCGGAGCAGCGGCCATCACGTGCGGTCACGGGCTTCTCTGTGCCAAGGACCCCGCCCGCCCCCGCACCTGCGAGATTGGGGCACAAAGACCCGCTCTGAGCAGAGCGCCCAGCCTCGGCATGTGGGCGGTGAGGCCCACGGAGCTGGGGGCTGCTGGCCAGGACCTGGGACCGGGCCAGCCCTGGCCGGCAGCCTCCTCCGGACCTTATCTCCCCACGAGCCTCTGCTTGCGTCACGGCCCAGAACACACAGGGGAGAGAGAGCCTCCAGGGAGGTGGCACCTCTCCCCTCCCCTCCCGGCCTCCCAGCCTCCTGCCCTGGCCACGGAGCCCCAGGACCCCTGCCTCAGGAGGCCGCCTGGGACTGGGGCTGCCCGGAGTCCAGAGGATCCGGTGGGGGGGGCTCTGCCTGGCCGCACACCCGCCCGCCGTGTGCTCAGCTCTGCCCCAGGGCCCCGGGCTGTCTGGAAAAGGGCAGGGGCCCTGCAGTCTTGGGGGGACACTGTAGGGACAGGCGAGGGAGCGGCACCCAGGGGACAGCTGATCGAAGACCCAGGGCTTCTCACACAGACACACACAGGTGCGCCACCCCTTGCGCAGGCCCAGGGGCCACAGGAGGGCAGCTCCGCCTCCCACTGTGTGTGGGCATGGGCGCAGTCAGTGCCTGCTGGGGGGGGCAGCTGGCTCCACACGGGCAAGTGTCCCCACTGCTCACGAACATTCCTGACCTGCGGGGAACGGCAGAAGTGGTGGCCTGAGTCTGAAACTGACTGGCCATCACGTCCCCCACCTGTCCCCTGGGTCCCAGGGGCCCCTCCTGTGCCGCACCCAGCCTCCGCTCCCCCTCCGCCCCTGGGGTGGTCCGCGCCTCCAGGACCAGGGACAGTCCCCCTCCCTGCCCAAGGGTCCAGACAGGCGACCCCACCCTGCCCTCACTTTGCCCCGAGACCAGCTCTGGTGTGTCTGTGTGTCTGCACGTGTGGTGTGTGTGCAGCGGCCCCTCGGGCTCTCAGCCGACCGGTGGAGCCTCGGGACTGTTGCATCAAACCCCGACTGAGGGGCGGGCTCCTGGATGGGCAAAGGCAGGCGGAGGGCACAGGTGGACGTGTGAGGGAAGCCAGGTGAGAGAGCGGCCACCCATGCCCGTGGACGTGCCAGTCCCTCCTGACACACGCCCACCGTGGCCTGGACCCGTGCTGGCCGAGCAGTGTGGCTGAGAATGTGCAGACCCTGGGCTGCATGCAAGCGGCGGGGACCGCTGCTGGGAGACTGTCCGCAGTCCAGGGCCTCTGGGGGCCGTGCAGCCTGCCAGTGGGCGCAGGGTCAGAAGACGCCAGTGAGCAGTTGCTCACGGCTCTCCTGGGCGGGCGGGAGGGGCCGTGCCGACCTCTGGGCTGTATGGGGCCACAAAGTGGGTGTCAGACCCCGACCTCTGCTGGGCAGGGGAGGGGCCCTTGGTAGAGGAAGGCACCCCCCTCCCCCCTGCTCCGGGAGCTCAGAGGCCCGATGGGGGCCGACTGCTGAGTCTCAGGCTGATGGGTGAAGCCCCACCTCGAGTGGTGGCTCTGGGACCATCTGCTCAGGCCCCTGTCCTCTGGAGAACCACTTGGGGTCCTGCTCCCCCACCCCGGGGCCGCCTCCGTCCGGAGCCTCCATCGCCCTTGACCCTCCCCCCCCTCGAAGCTGCCTCCCTCGGCTCTTGGGAAACACTTGCACCCTTGACCTTGGGCTCCTCAGGTGGGTGGGCGATGGGCCTGCAGGAGAGGAGGTGAGAGGCAGATTGATAGAGACAGAGACAGGGAGTTGGAGGGGAGATGGGTGCGGGAGGCCCAGCTGCTCTAAAGCACCTTGGAGGTCTTCCCTTGTCTTAATCTTACCATCCTGATTATAAAATCAATGCCTGCTAATTACAAACCACTGTTTGCATCCACAAAGGCATAAAGAGAAGTGGGGCGGGGACAGCAGCCTGAATCTTGTGGCCCCTGCCCAGCGTCTCCAGTGTGTGGACCCCGAGCCATCTGCCGCTGTGCCGCTGGCCCTGCTCCCGTCACCCCCTTAGGCCCCTACTTCCACTTTCTCTCCGGCAGTGGGGGTAGCTGCCCCTCTATCAGCAGGAGCCCGGGGGGCTTGGGTGGGAGGCCAGCTGGGGTGAGGGGGCTGGACCCACTGTCTGTGTTTCCCCAAGGGTGGCAGGGAGTAGACTGTGTGTCCAGGAGCCCCCCTCAGGCTGCCACGTAGAGCTAGGCACAGGGAGGGGGCGGCTGAGGGGCTGGGCCTGCCTTCCACGGCAGGTTTCAGTCCATCCAGCCCACCTGGACCCCTAGAGGGCCCAGACCCTTGGGGTCTCAGCCCCTGGAGGGCTTGCTCTGTGGCTTCTGAAGGTGAAGGAGGGGACTCGGGGCCAGCTTCCTGCACGGCCGAGGGCAGGAAGGCCCCAGCCAGAGGGCGCTGAGGCCGCTCGCTGCCCAGCAGGTGCATCCCAAGTGCTCGCCTTGCCTCGAGGCGCTGTGTGGCCCCTCAGGGCTTTCAGTGGGACCCAAGCCCAGAGCAGGAACCCAGGCCCCCCGGGCTGCCCCTTCCTGCGCTCTGGCTGCAGACCCGTCCAGGGACCACCCCCCCCCCCCGCCCCCCGCCCCCCGCCCCCCGCCCCGACATCAGACTTTTGTAGGAGCCGAGTGGAGCAATGCATGCCAGGTCCAGCCCCCTCCCTAAGTGGTGAGGACGGTCCCCCCAGGGCAGACACAGCAGCTGGATTCCAGGGCGGCTGGATAAAGGGACACAGGATCCTGCCCCTCACTTCTGCAGCTGCTGGCTGGACCCCCACTGTGGGAAGCCTTCCTGTTTGCCCGCTCTAGCGTCCACACAACCCCAGGCGCTGCGTCGTGGTCCCTGTCACCTGGGGCAGGGCCCCCTGCTGGGTCCAGCCAAACCCTGGGTGCAGAGGCACCACAAGCGGCCCCTGGAACACAAAAACATGCTGGGCCCGGCCTGCCGTTTGCCCACAAGACAGAAAGTATCCTTGCCGGCCCTGGAGGACGTGCTTGGCATGGAATTGACTGGTGATAAGGGGTGTCCTTCAGGACTGCTCACTCCCTCCCGTTGCTCCATTCCTGGGGGGGGGTCCCCACAGCTGTCTGCTAGCTCAAGCCAAAGTTTCCAGCCACCAGGAGGTAGCCTACATTAACCCTTGGTAGGTTCCCAGAGAGGGTGGCCTGTGGAACAGAGAGACCTCGGCCTCTGCCCTGTACCCCAAGCTGTCCTGCACCCCAATCCTGCCCTGTGCCCCAACCTGCTCTATACCCCAATCCTGCCCTGTGCCCCAACCTGACCTGCATTCCCTGGGTTATTATCCACTGGCGCTCCCCACCCCAAGGGGTAGGCAAGGCAGTGTCAGCAGCCTCTCCCCAGGGCGCGGCTGAGGCCTGGTTGCAGCTCACACGTGCCGTGCAGGCCGCTGCTCCTAGCCTCGGTTTCCCCACCCATCAAAGGAGGCTCTGAAAATGGCCACCCCGTCCAGAGACAGCAGGTTTAAGCAGTGTCCGCCCTGTGACGTGGCAATTCCACTCCCTGGTGTCTGTCCACCCAAGAGGGACTGCCCCAGACAGACTGGAACAGCAGTGTCCTCAGGCTGGAAACCTCTCCAAGGCCCCTCGAAGAGCAGGGGGTGCAAATCCCGGCGGCCTGAGGTCCTCGTGGTGGAGAACACGTGGTAACATGGGGAGTGTGGCCACAGGGAGAATTACGCGTTGTTGGTCTGAAACTGGACTTTAACTGGGTGCCCTGGATTTTTATTTGCTCAATCTGGTGTCCCTACACCCTGTTTGTGGAGAGGACGTGGGCCTGGAGAGGTGGGGGGACGGGAAACCAGGTCCGGGCCGAGACTCCTGTGGCTCCCGGGGCCTCCTGGGCTCGGGGCTTCTGGCGCCGAGAGCCTGAGCCCAGCCCGGTTGGGAGGGCCATGCGGCCAGCGTGACCACAATCAGAGGCCCCGGTGGCCCTGGGCACCTGTGGGAAGCCCCTGTGGGCGCTGGGTCCCCAGGCGGGACCCATGCGTGGGCCAGGCTGGGCCTGGAGGCTCAGAGGAAGGGCCGGGATGGAAGACAAGGAGTTAAGCCTGGACCCGGGCCCCCCCAGCCTCCTGTCGGGGTTTCAAGGTTGTGTCTGAGCAGCTCCCTTGCTGGGGAGATAATCTCGGCTTCTGGTTATTTTCTCTCCCCTCTCCGGGGCGGATCCGGAACACTTGCCCGGCCATGGGAACTGCCCTCTGCCCTTCAAGGCCGCGGCATAGACGGCCCTTCCCAGGGCACCCTTGGCCTTCCCAGGACCCCCAACCCGAGGGAGGACTGGGGCCGCCTTTTCCAGACTGCTGACCTGACAGCCCCACCCCCGGCCACCGGCCCAGAGCCTGGGCCGCTGGGCTTGTCACACAGGCTCGCACGCACACTCAGCCCTGCCCACCGGCCCTGGGCCCGGACCCCAGGCTCGGCCCAGGTCCCCGGCCCCCCGGACCCCGCACAGTCACTGCTGTCCATGACCCAGGGGCCGGGGGTCTCTTTCTCACGGGGCTGGGCCCCCAGGTTTGGGGAGGGACCTGTCACCTTCAGGCTGCCCCCCCTCGGTGGCTGCTGCCCGTGGCGGTCTCCTGGGCCCCCAGCTGGCTGACCCACAGGCAGACAGCGCTTCTCAGGCCAGTTCAGCGTCCCTGACCCAAGGCCCCTCTGGGTCCCCGTAGGTACCGAGGGCCCCTTAGTAGAGGCCTGGGGGTCAGTGAGGGGTGGGGAGCGCTGCGGGTGAGGGCACAGCCTGAGACGGGGCACCTCCTGCTTCCCTCAGTGCTGGCCCCCGCGGCTGAGGAGGAAACCGAGGCCCAGACCAGCGGGGGAGCCTCGCTTCCCAAGGACAAGGGCAGCCTAAGCTGGAACCAACATCCTCTCGGCTCCAGGGGCCCCTTCCCACAATACTGGATGGAGAAGCTGCTGGGCTGGGCCGGGCGGGTGGGAGCCCCCAGCTGAGCCGCCCCCGTGGACTCGCTGCCCCTGACCTGGGAGGGGGCTGGGCTGGGGCTGACCTATCCTAGCTGCCAGGCTAAGGGCCACACTTGGGGGGGGCGTCCCGAGACCCCCTGCTTCAGGCAGCCGTGGGTCACAGAGGAGCGCCCAGCCCAGAAGGTCAGAGCCGGGGCCACAGGTGGTGGGATATAGAGGGGGAGCCCCGGGGGCTGAGTGTGCACGCACATATGTGTGAGGACCTGCGGGTTTGGGGCTGTGACCTCGCGGTGGTGAAGGGGCTGCGGGGGTCGGTGAGGAATGCTTGGTCTCTCCCGGGTTCTGGCCTGTGAGGGTGGGCTTTCCTCTGGGAGCCCAGAGAGGGCTTGACACCCACCGGCCAGCTGCCCAGTGTGGCTGCACCCAGTGAGCAGGGTGGGCGGCATGCTGTCATCCGGGGCCAGGGGTCTGGGGGGGGGCGGTGGCAGCCCAGGTGACTGGCAGTAAAGGTGTCCAGACATGCCACACCCCCACCCAGCCCTGCACAGCCCCTGCCCACCCTCCTTGGCCTGCGGGCATGCCCTCTGCCTGGATGGCCACTCATCTGAGTTGACGGGTGGAGTGGGGGTCACAGAGGGCAGGTACTACTTCATCGCACCATGTGGCCTGTTACACTGCGGGAACAAAGACACACCCCCCCCAGAACACCTGGGGGGGCGGCAGTGGGATCAGAGCCTGGGGTCCTCACACCCCCCCTGGGGTGAGGCCAGGGCTGCTCTGGTCCCTGGACTCCCAACAACCCTCTCCTGGACGGTCCCATTTTCGCTGGTGGGTGAGGCCCAGCAGGGCTGAAGGCCAAGAGACGGACCAGGCCCTTGGCCACCCCGCTGGCTGGTTCTGAGGGAGCTTCTCTCTCTTAACAAGTGTGTCCTTTTCAGGGTCTATGAGGGGACGGGGCAACCGGGACGGATGTCAGGCGTACGTGGGGCGCAGCAGCAGGCCTGTCTCTCTCAGGCGAGCTTGTTAGAGCCATTATTCTCATTTTTTTCCAATTACAGAACAACATGTGCCTATGACTGTCAACAATACAGAAGTGACCATTCTGGCACCCGGGGGCCATCGCTGTGAATTGTGTGGGTTTCCGCCAGCCTGTTCTCTGGGCGTCTTTTTATCACTTTCTACGCGTGAGCCAGGTCCCTTCCAGGGCAGCTTCCCCCACCTCCTCCTGCAATCCGGTGGCAGCGGCAGGGCCGCCAGCGGGGCTTGGAGCCCCAGGCCTGTGGGTGCTGAGGGCCTGGCGGCCCTCGAGGCAGCGGCCATTGTCCCAACATGCTCACGCGTCCTTTCCTGCGTCTTCTCCGTGCCTTCATTTCTAATCTCAGTCGATTGCAATCTGCTCTGCTTAATTTACTACCTGAATTTAATCACAACCTTGAGCTAAACAAACTCTGTTCTGGCTGAACCTCTAAGTTTTATGGAAGCTCCCCGTCACCAGTTCACTTCTCATATGTTTTGTGTGTCTAGGGTGTTTTTCCTTGAAAGGTGTTTTCTAGGTGACACGGCATATTTAACGCACGCACAACGTTAGGCCGGCTGCCCTACCTCACAACTCGGAAAACACAGCCTGGCGAGCTCACTCAGCCTTGATGCCCCGGGGGAGCCGAGAGCCCGGGGCTCGGCCCCCACCAATCCCGCGTGATGGCTCTGGGGCCCTTTGGTTGAGCACCCGCCCTCCCGTCTTCTGGAACTCTCTA
This sequence comes from Phocoena phocoena, assembly GCF_963924675.1. Taxonomy (NCBI): domain Eukaryota; kingdom Metazoa; phylum Chordata; class Mammalia; order Artiodactyla; family Phocoenidae; genus Phocoena; species Phocoena phocoena. Next base: position 289,733 of record NC_089234.1, on the reverse strand, counting down.
AACGTGCCGCGTTAGTGATGCCCGTGACGTCGGGCCCACCAGCTCTGTCTCCCAGGCTCCCCCTGGAACCTGCCTTCTCAGGGCTTTGCCCCCCAGGGCTGTCAGGTGCCTCCTGCTGCCCGGTGGCCACGGTGGCCCTGCCTGAACAGTGCCAGCCTCCGCCTCTCAGCCTCAGCCCCTCTGCCCTCCCCACCCCGCAGCCCCAGCACGGAGCCCTGCTCTCTGCCCTTGTATCGGCCACTCCTCTGCCTGAGCCGCCAGCCCCTCATTTTCTTCACGCCTTTACTCGGGAGTCAGGTGTGGTGGGTTTCCGTGGCTCCCGCTTCCACACGTCAGGCTCTGTTTTCATCTCCCCACCCGGCTCTTATTTCTGGGGGGCGCACCCCGCCCCCACCCCAGGCCTCACATTTCCCTGCTCCATCCTGCTCTCTGGCTCTTGGCCGCTAGACAGCACACACAGGAGAGGGTGGTGGTTCCTTGCAGGACTCGGCGTGTTACCGCTTTTGAAGGAGGGTCGGGAAGGCGCAATTTCTGTCCCGGCCACGCGGAGTCGCCCTCGGGCCGGCCCGGCGCTGCTCCTGGGCAGTGTGGGCGCGGCTGCCCCGGGCACCTCCACTTTCCCATTTCACAAAGGTTGGGGAAGCCCGGGCTGCCCACTGACCTCGACCCACCCTGGGCAGTTAGTGTCACTGCTGGGCCCTCAGGATCTCATTTACACCTCTGTGCCTCCTAAGGTTTTCCCCTTAAAAATGTTTTTAAAATCATGAAATACTTAACACGTACAAAAAGATCTGTCAGACGACGCACCAAGTACCCAAGCGTCCACCTTGCGCCCACGGAGACACTTAACAGGGCTTGGGGTCTGCTTCCTGGGCTGGGGGGAGGGCAGCCTGGCCTTAACCTCCCTCTTAACTGCCCGGCAGTCTCTGCACGCACAGTTCACAGCCGGAGAAAGCTGGAGTGACCGAAAATGCTCGAACCAGAGAGCTGCCTTGAGTCCACAGCCAGCAACGGTGAGAGCACGATGGCGGCGCCCAAGGGATAGACCAGCGGGCGGCCTTCTCGTGTTCTTCCAGAGAGAGCCCCGCCTCTGCTTCTCCCCCGGGACCCAGCTCTGAGCCAGCTCTGCCTGTGACCCAGCAGGACTCAGATCCACTGCCCGTCACACGTCCCCCAGGCCCACCAGCCAGGTCAGGGGCCTCCCTCCAGGGCCCCCGAATCAGGCCCTGCTGATGTGCCCCGAGCCCGACCCTACTTGGGCTGCTCTGCATTCCTGCCCCTGCTGGTGGCACAGCCCCTTCTGAGCTCTCCCCGCCTCGTGCCCCCCGGTGAGCCCCCTGCCTGCCCCCAGCCCCAACCCTGGGCTTAAGGCCCCTCGAAGCTGGAGTAGGTCGGGGGCTCTAGCTGGGACCCCTGCAGGGGCCACCTGTGGGCTCGTCTGCAGGCCAGAGATCCGGGGCCCACCTCTGGCCCCTGCAGCTCAGCACCTGCTCCCAGGTCCCTGTCAGGGCAGCCCTGTGCCCTGGGCTATGCTTCCCAAGCTCCACCCTCTGTCTCCAAAGGCCAGCCCCATGGCCACCTCCGCTGGTGAGTGAGCACATGTGCACTCCCTGACACAGGCACATGTGCGATGACCACTGCAAGCTCCTGCTTCAACAAAGGGCCGGCCAGCCTCCCGCGTGTGCGCGTCTGGGTGTCTGGCCCTGGAACACAGTGGCAGCCCCTTGCAGTACCAAGGTGGAGGGAGGCTGCGGGAGCCCGCACCACACCCAGACTCCTGCCCAGCTGGCAAGACACTGTGAGCTCCGGGCTGCGGGAGCTCATCTCCGTGGGCCTGCCAGCTCCTGACACTAGGAATCAGTAGGGGCTGCTTGTGGCCCGGAATCCCGCGGCAGGCAGTCTGGAAGACCCAGCACACGGATCCTGCGGTCCTGGCTCCACAGGCAGGGCTGCTACCCCCACCACAACGTGCTGCCCCCCTGAGGCTGTGTCCAGGGCAACCTTCAGAGATGGCCCCGTCCAGGCTCTCCCAGAGGCAGGGCCCCTCCCGGAGGGAGCAGGTCCTTGGTCTCAGCCGTGTTTCTAGGGAGCTCAAGCCCTGATTCTCTCCGCAAGGGCCTCGGAGCCCACCCTCGGAGCGCCATGGCCCTGAACTGGGCCATGGGGCCGCGGCCGTGCAGTCTGACTCAGGGAGGATGCAGGCTGACTCAGAGCTTGAAGCAGCCCTGAAACCCTGACAGAGGTTTTCAGCTCTGACGCCGCTTCCTGAAACCCTGCAGGGGCCCAGGATGTGAGTCAGCGGGCGGGAAGCAGAACCAAGGCTCTGGGGTGCCCCCCAGCCCCCCAGCCTGGATGCCAGGACACGGAAGCCAGCAGGATGCAGCCCCTGTCCCCACCCCCAGCCCCCTCAGCGTCTGGGGCACCTAGCCACACCCACCCACCGCCCTGAAGTCCCCGTCCAGGGCCAGGGGCCCCACGTGGCCTGGGTGAGGCCCGTCGCAGAGGTCCTGGCTCCACTCTGACCCCGCCGGCCTCCAGAGCAGAGCGTGGTGATTACAACGAGGCTCTGCGGGTCCCCACAGGCTCTCTTCAGGGCACACGACCTCCCAGCAAGCTTTTTCTCCGGGGTCCTCCGGGACTTAAGGTGAGCTGACAAGCAACACTGCCGCCCCCGGGCCCCCACGGCACACAGCACACCGCAGACCCTCCACATTCACAGACACAGTGATGACGGGACAGCTTAGGGCCTCCGGGGAATTGGACCCAAGTCTTCGTGTCCAAACCAGTCTCGGGCGCAGGGGGAGCCACACCGGCTGGGAGCCCTGAGACGCGCAGCCGGGACGGGCCCAGGCCTCACGCTTGTGGACACACTCGCTCGGGCCCCCGCGGCGCTCTGAGCCTGCTGGACGGCGTGCGGCCACACCCGGAAGCACCTGGTCTGGGGGGTGTTCCGTGTGGGTTCAAGGTCCGAGTCTGGTGGACGGGGAGCATGGCCCCTCTGGCCCTGGGAGTTCCTCCATCACCGGGGCTGGTCTCTTGCACGAGCTCCAATTCGTTGGTCCTTCAGCTTCAGCAGGTGCTCCAGCCTGGCCGCCTTCATCTGCAGGACCTGCAGGAAAACAAACGTCCCTGAGGGACACGTGTCCACCCTCTGGAGCTGGGCAGCTTCAGCCCCAGGCTACAAGGCCACACAGCCAGTGGTCAGACCAAAGGCCCTCGAGTGAGGCACCCTGGACGGAGATGATGTGGGTCCCCGAAATGAGCCTGAGGGACCCAGGGTGATGGAGGGCAAGACACGAGAGGGAGGGGCTGGCTTCCCTCCCCCATCCCGTCCAGCCTACCCCTGGGTCCTGCCAGCCACGGGCTGAGACTGGGAGCCTCCCGGCCTATCCGCTCTGCAGCCCCTGCCTGGCCCCGGGCAGGTCCTTGGAGCACGCCTGCTGATGGTGCAACGCCATGTGCAGGGCTCACTTCTGAAGGGAAACAGCCAAGAAGACGCTCCCGTGAAGACCGACGGTTGGGAGGGACCGCCCAGCGCCCCTGCTCAGCGGTCCTGCCTCGAGCGCAGCCGCTGGCCCTGCTGAGCCTCCTTCCAAGGGAGGCCATGGCGCAAGCCTCCCCTTGCTGGGAACACGGAGCCCGCCTCCCTCAAGCGGGTGAAAAAGAGAATATTTCGAAAAGCTCATCTGCCCCCTAGATGCTGTGTCCAAGGACAGATGGCTCCAGCTGGCCGAGGCAGGGGGTCGGCCTCTCAGCAGACAGACCCCTCCGAGGACCCTGGACAGGGTGCACCAGCAGGCCCAGTGTGCCACCGCCCCATGCGGCCTGGCCACACCTCTCCCCAGTGACAAGCTGCGAAGGCCAGGGGCGTCCCGAGGCAGCACGCCGATTGAGCGTGTCCAGTTCTAATTTCAGTCCACGCAGGAGACTCCGGCCCGGCACATCCAGGCCTCTCCACGGCCCTCCCCCCACCTGCTTTATCTTACATCAGTGACTGTCACGGAAGGGCACTTAACTGTGTCGCTGTCTTAAGTGGCAGGTGAACTGTTTTCCCCTCTGGGTTTCATAAAATAACACACAGCTGGCAGCTGAACAATGCGTCGGGGAGTGGCCGCAGGAGGCTAGAGGTTCCAAACAGCACCCCCCGCACAGCCAATAACCCGCCTGCAGCTTTACATTCAGTCCCGCACCCTGGGTCTGCAGCATACACAGCGCAGCGCCGTGGTGCGTATCTACTGGAAAACACACACGCCATTCAAACCCATGCTGTTCAAGGGCCCACGGAGGCCAGGGCCCCCTGTGTTAGCCCAGGGGCCAGAGCCACGGCCATGGGCGCGAGACAGCAGCTTTGTCCCTACCACGGCTTCCTCTCTGCTCTCCAACACACGTAAACCACACGATGACACCACTTCCCTGCTTCCTTACGAAAACTGAGTGGAGATCTGCGCAGCCCTCGGGAACCGTGCTGTCATCACTATTCCTGACAACCCCTCGGACCCTGAGGCCCGACATGTTCGGCCTGCACACCCACCCCACCCCCCACTGTCTTGGGCCCAAAGATGCAGCCTGTGCTCCCAGGGTGCTGGGGAAGCACGCAGTGGTCGCTGTGCGGCAGTGAAGGGACCTGAGCACCTCCTGAACCCAGGAATGCTGGAGACCCTTGGTGAGAGAGAGGGGAAGAGGCTGCGCCCCCAGAGCCAGGCTGCGTCCCAGAACCAGGTGTGCACCTTACGGATGTGCCTCTGCTCCCTGACCCGGCCCCGTGGCCCCTGGGCTGCTGTCCAGCACATCCGGTGGCATCGTCTGTGAGTCTGCAGCCCCTGGCTCGTGGGCCCCAGGCTTTGATAACTGGTGAAGCTGGGTGGTCAGTCCGTGGGGATGGGGGCTTCTAGATATCTTCGGAACGTCCTGTATTTAAATAATCCACCTAAACGTGGGTCCCGGTCAAGGGCCCCGCCTGCCCCCCACCGCCTCGCCGCACACCAGTCCGGGCTGCTTGGGGGACGCCCAGGCCTGTACCTTGACTGCCTCCTGCAGCACACCCCAGCAGCTGCTGCAGCCCAGGGTCCAGGAGCTGCCAGCGCTCACCAGCTGGGCCCCGACTGAAAGGCAAGCCCGGGGCCTTCGGCCCACATGCCAGTGGAGGTGGGGCTGGGGGGGCAGAGGGCTCGAGATGGGGCCCACCCTCTGTGTGCCCAGCAGCCCGTCACCTCTGGAGCCCTCTGACTCCCAAGGGTCTCCGCCCCGGAGGGCGCTGAGGGGCTCGGCAGGCCTGCGAGATAAGCCGACCGCCAGCTCAGGGCCTCCGGCTGGGAGAGGGGCACACAGGGGCGTGGTGGGGTGGTGGGCTCAGCCCACACAGCGCCACGGGGGCACAGTCAGGCCTAACGTGGTGCCCAGGCGCAGCCCTCGGTGCCTCTGAACGGCTTCCCCGTTTGGAGAGGTGACCATTGAACGACGGCCACCCCGCACGGCCTGTGGACAGGGCCCGGGGGTGCCCACTTGTTGGGGGGGGCGGTTGGCCATTACCAGCGTGTGCAGAGGCGGTGAGCCCCACCCGTGGTCTGTCAGTGTCGCCACTGGAGGCTCCTGGGTCCTGCAGAGGGTTCAAACGTCGTGCAGGGAGACCGGCAGGAGGGGCTGACTCTGCTCCTGTCGCCGACAGGCCTGCCTGGGTCTCCCAGTCACAGGCAGGGAGCAGGGAGGGGCTGACTGGGGGACGCTGGGCCTGAGCGCTTCTGAAAAGGGAAGCAGACAGGTCAGGCTGGAAGGGGCCCTGGCCTGGGGCCGCACCAGCAGTGCCGCCAAGACTTCACTGCAGTCTGGGCCCCGGGGACGTGGGGACCCGGGGCTTCATCCCCACCTATTTCCTGGTTTTACTCTCAGCCGGTTCCAAGGCTGTACGATGGCACCCACACGGCCAGCCCTGCCGGGCGGGTCCTCACCGGCCTCCACCGTATCCCTCACTGCACACAAGACTGGCTCGATGGCCCCAGGCGCGGTGGCCACCACCTTGCGGATCTCCTCCTCCGAGACACAGAAACCCAGCTTGTGGAGGACTTTCCCGCAGAGGAAGCAGGCTACAGCCCTCGGAATAGACTGCCCTGCAGAGCCGGGCGGCAGGGCTGGCTCGCCTCCATGCAGAGGGCCCGGGACCCACAGAGACCCGTGGCCGTCTCGTTCCCAGCCACCCCATCAGGGGTCACAGGACACATGGTGCCCTGTGCCTTCAGGCCAGGTGAGTCCCAGCCTGGGCCACCACCTCCCCGATAAGTGTCCCAGGGACTCTGCGGAGGACGCATCCTCTTGCCTGAGTCTCCTCTGTTCTGGGCGGAAGTCCTCCAACCCCCCCTCAAAGTGCTCAGAGCCTGACCTCTCCCCACATCTGCCTGCAGCTGCCATCCTCTCGCCTCTGGGGGCGGGGGCAGCCCACCCCTCCTCCACCTCCCCCAAAGTCCCCTCTCTCCTCAGAATAAGTCCTCAACCCTGCCGCGGCAGTGATCCCCCCCCACCACGGGCAGTGTGCTCCGAGGACCCTTGGTGACATCCCCTCCCCACTGCAGCCCCACTCTGTTCACTGTCGCTGCCTCATGGGTTCTGCCTCGTTGTCCCTCATGTGACTTGTCACAGCTGACACTGGTCCCATTTCTTCGTTTATCTGTCTTCCCCACAGACGTACAGCCCCATGAAGGCAGGGGCCCACGTACTGCTGTGTCTGCGAGGCCTGAGCAGAGCCTGTCACCCAGAACTGTTGGTGGGTGGGTGGGTGAGCGAGAGGTGTGGTCAGCATGATCTGGACACGCAGTCAGAGGGCAAGGCTGGTGCCCCGGTAAGCGGGTGTCGAGCAGACCAGTGCTGTCCTCTTGGCGGGGAGCCCCCAGGAGCCCCAGGTTGGACTGGACAGTGTCAGGGAGACCCACAGCAGGGACACAGCCTGAAAAGTTGTCCCAGGGGCTGGGAGGGGCTGGGGGGAGGCTGCCCGTCCAGGACAGCCTTGGAGAGTGAGGAGTGGGGCCCCGGCAGAAAAGGCAGGGGGCGGAAAGCCTGCCGCGAAGCCCTGCCTGTCGAGAATGCTCCAGTTGCTGAGCTTCTGGTCCTTGTTGCAGATGGGGATATAGTTGTGCAGGTCCACAAGCCGGGGGTGGAAGAGCTTCACAATCTCGGCCAGCATCACTGGGGCGGAGCGGGCAGGGGCGAGAGGTGAGCTAAGAGCCGTTGGATTCCTTAAATCATCAGTCATCCAGGGCCTCCGAGGTGGATGAGGACAGAGAGAAGCTCCGGGGAGCACCCGCAGGGTGTGGGCGCCCCAGGGGAGGGGGCTGTGAGAGCCCGTGGTGTCAGAGGAGCTGCTAGGAGGACCCCAGTCTGCTGCATCCTCCCCCGGGGAACGCGGGGTCCCGGGACAGGAGGAATTCCCGTGGCCAGGTTGAACACAGAACTGGCCCCTCGCTTTGCCGCATTCCTCCTCCTTCTGGGGCCATCGAGGCAGCGCCCCTCCCACGTCCTGCCCACTCCTTCCAGAGGCCCCTCACGCCCTGCCTCTGGGGTCGTCTGCATTTTGCAGGGAGTCCGGGGAGCAGGGACCCTTCCGGGGCCGCGGCCCTTGCCTGGCCGTCCCGACTAGCGGCACATCTCCTTCGGGGCTCCTGCTGGCCGGGAGGGATGACCGCTGCGCTCTTCCCCTGAGCAGAGAGCGCCAGGAACTGGCTGACGGGCGGTGGCCCTGCGGCCTGGACAACCGGCGGTCACCCGGGCCCCCGGCCCCGTCGTGGCCGCCGCCCCGCCCTCACCGCCGTCGCAGAAGTCCTGGGCCAGGTGGCGCTTTGCGGCGGCTGAGCGGCAGTGCGTCCAGCCAGGCGTCTCTGAGGCCACGGAGGGCGCCGGGCAGCAGCGGCGGCCGGGCCGGGGGGCTCGGCCTGGCGGCGCCCAGCGTGCCGGCGCCCACCGTGGAGCCGGGAGACGGCGGCAGAACGGCGGGGCCGTGGCCGGGAGACCGGAGCGGGGTCGGAAGGGGAGGGGCGCCGGCCACCTTGGGTGCTAGCGGCCGCTCCGCGCGGGTGGACCGAGCTGCTTAGTTTAAGCAGAGGAGGGCTTACGATAAAGTCTAAGAAGAAAAGAAGGGGAAAGTTTGACCTTACTCATTTACAGCAGAGTTTTATTTTAACAAACATTGGACTCTTAAATCTTATAAATTCCACATTGTTTCGCATGCAACATTTTCCACCGATCTCCCGTCATTTAGAATTTGATCAATAATTTAATTGTAGAACACAAAAACTTCATTAAAGTTTTCAGCCCTACTGAATGTGCATCTGAGGTTTCCAGAGACCCAGACAAGACACCAGGGGCAGTATGGAGACACACGTGGGTGAGGAGGCACTGGCCTGGCCCCTGTTCCTGAGGTCAGGACAGCAGCCGAGGGCCCGACCACGGAGTCCTGGGCGGAGAGGGCCTGGGCTGTGACCGTGGGGTGCTGAAGAGTGACCTTGGCCATGAGGAGTTGGCTCTTCCGCTAGGACTCTTCACAGTGGACCCAGCCCACAGGAAGGGCGACGGAGGGCCTGGGGCCAGGCAGCTGGTCTGTCGGTGCTGGTGGCGAGGTCACATGATCATAGGCAACGTCCAGACAGGTGCGCAGATGCCCCCCAGGGTGCTTTGAGCTCGGGCCCCATCACTTCCTCTGGACGGGGGGTTTCAGAGCAACCTTTGGGGCAACAACTCCCTTGGAAAAGGAAGAAAGAACTGACATTAAAAACCATCTGCTACAAAGAGCACAACTGAATCTAATTTCTGTTTACTTTTCTTAAAATTTGGATCCTCAGTTCATCCAACGACATGACTGTGCTCAGAGCTCAGAGCCGAGTGGACACAGCCCGGGTATTAACAGCTGATGCTTTATGAAGAATAGACTTCTGTACTTATACTAGTGGAGAAAAAGACACAGTAACAGCTGGAAGAAGCGGCAAGCACTGAAAAGTCCTCTGACAGAGTAGAGGATGGATGTTACATCCTCTCAGGGCTGTGCCCCAGGCAGCCAGCTGGGCACTGCCCTGTGTGTGAGGGCCTCACCTGAGTGGGTCCAAGCTGGGCCCCTCCGGCCCTGGGCTTGATGGGTGGCATCGGTGGAGTGCAGGTTGGCTTGACGACCTGGAAGGAGGCAGACACAGCTGATAGCCAGCTGGGCCAGGGCGCCAGCTTCCCAGCATCTTCTAGAAAGTTCCCTGGGTGCTCTGCTCTGCTCCAGACCGGCCTGCATGTTTCTCTTCGCTGAGCTCTCTACAGAAAAGTGCCCCCAACACCCCCCCCCCACAGCTGCCACTGCCCCGAATGAAACCCAGATGTGTCAGGGCCCCCATTCCTGGGCCCATCGGCTTATCTCACTGCCCTGCCCTCTTCCCTCAACTCCCCCCTCCCCCCTCCCCCAACATGACCCAGGAAAAGCTCTTAAATTGCCAGAATGGGGGTCTTCGGAAGCTCTAAAGCAAAGGATCCACTACTAGAATTTGCATTTGTTTGCATCTCAGCTTTCCCGGGGCCAGGGCTGGAGTGGAGACGGAAGGCCCCCAGCAGGGGCCCTGCTCAGCCCAGGCAGCTCATTCCAGCGCCAGAGGGACAGGGTGGGCCCCGCACACCAAGAAGGTCCCTGCTGAGCAGACGGGCAGAAGTCGCCTGCACTCTTCTCCCCCAGCACAATTCCCTGGCTGCCACCAGTTCCGTGGCCAGAAATCTCTCTGCCCACCCCCTTCCCTGTCTGGCCTGTCAAAACCCCTCCTAAGACTTTTTTACGGACTATTTTTGTAACTTCATTGTAACTCTAAAATTAATTCAAAATAAAAAGCAAAAAGTAGAGAATCTCCGTTAAGCAAACGCCACAGTAATGGTTGTGGTAGGTGAGATCCACCCACAGAGGCACCGTGGGTCACTTTAGGAAGTAACCAGCCGGGCATTGCTCCAAGTATCCCCACGACATTAACCGCTAAGGGAAGACGGGCCCTACTGAGATTTAGAGCCCTGCAGACACCACTGCAACCAAGTGATGACTCCACACCGGCCGGCAGACAGGCTGCCGCGGGCCCCCCAGGCTCCTGGTGGGCGGAGAGAGGAGCCTGGGTCTCCCTGACTCACAATTCGCCAGAGCAGGTGACCTCCCCGCCTGCCGGGCGGTGCGTGTGCCTGTCCAGAGGTGCGCAGGACCCTCGGCAGTACCCACGGGGCTCCCAGCAAAGAAGGGGACCCGCCAGGGCCAGACCTCAGGACAGGCGGGAGGGCCTCCCGAGTGAGCCCAAAGGCAGGGGGCTTGCTGGGGCGGCAGTGACTCACATTTGGGAGAGACCCTTCCCAAACCCCTGAAGCCTCAAACCAAAGGGAGCACAACGATGGAGCCCACAGCCCCACACACCCCTGTGCCCCTCCCCCGGGGGTCCTCTCACCTGCTTGGCCTTCAGCCCCGGGAGGGGCTTGGTGGGAGGAGCAGGTCTGAGCTGCTGGGAGGGGAGGAGAGGTCAGGACCCCAGTTCCCCTGGGTTCAGTTCATGTCGGCCCCTAAGGGTGCAGTGGCCACCACCCGAGGGTCCCTGGCCCACCAAAGCCAGCTCCAGATCCTCCGCCTCCCAGGATCTGCTCTATGCCACCTCGACGGCCCCTCTGCCAGCCCCCCACTCACCTGGCCTGGGACCTGCTGGGTATACACAGGAACTGGGGACGGTGGGCTGGACATAGCGGCTGGAGGCTGCAGGAAGCCGGCCGTGAGCCTGGGTCTCAGGGCAGCCACCTCCAGGGAGCCCTGGCTTCGGAGCTGCCCCCACCCAGATGAGGACCCAAGGTTCCGGCCCCTCCCAGAGTGGGAAGAACACAGGCCCGTGTGTGCACAGGGGGCACCATCCTGTCCCACCACTGGGCAGGGCCCTGAGTTATGCTCCCTTCCCACAGCCCTGGGGACGCACAGAGGTGCTGCATGGCAGCAAGGGTGTCTGGGCCTCAAAACCGCCCCGAGGTGGACTTTGCAGAGGCCTCGAGCCTCAGATTCAATTCTGTCATCAGTTCCTGCGGGTCCTCAGACCACTTGTCCTAAAGCCTCGTTTTGCCTCTAAATGGCGGTCGTGGTAGCCACTCTAAGCCCCTGGGTACTGCATCCTGGCCTGAGCTTTGGGGGTGGGCTGGTGAACCCGTTGGGGATGCCTGGTGCTTACAGCAGGAGGTGGCCACTTAGGGGTCACTGCGGAAGCCGTGGGTTTGGGTGGCTGGCTGGGGTGGGAGGAAAGGCCCGGCTCTGGGGGCCCCCTGGTGGGAGCCGGGGCCCTGCCCTTCACCGGTGTCCTGTGCCCCTCGTGGAACAGGGGGTTGGAGAGCCCCATGGCCGTCTTGGGCACCACATTCCTGGGGAGAAATAAGATGGGTCAGTGCTTCCTGGCCTCAGGATTCAGCCCAGGGACTGGGGGCTCCTGGGCATGGGAACCCTGGCCTGGCCAGAGGCCCACTCAGCTGCAGCTGCCCGTCGGGGTGCGCCAGTGACAGCCGCGCGCAGAGGGAGAGGCAGCCTCACATGTCCTGGCCCTATTGGCTCTGGGGTCCAGGTGGGCCTGCAGGAGGTACTTGGAGGCCACTGGGCAAGTGTGTCCTGCTGCGGCCAGCGTGGGGGTCGAGGTCCCCCCAGAGTGGGCACCGGGGACGCCCAGAGCCCAGGGCAGACTCAGAGCGCACTGTCCACCGAGGGCAGTGGGGTGCAAGGGGGAGACGGGGTCCTCTCTGAGTTTCCACATCACCAACCTGTCACCATGACCCACACCTGCTCCCGTGTCAGTGAAGGCAGGGGGCCCAGAGCGCGTTCTCCCCCTCCAGCAGTGCCAGCAGGCGACCCGCTCTGCGCACACACGCTGACGCCCTGCAAGCCCAGAGCTCGCTCACCTCCTTCGGACGGGGCGCCGGGCTTTGCGGTAGATGACCACGCCTGCCAGGGTCAGCGCCACAGGCACCAGGAGCACCACAGGCACCAGCACGCCCACCAGGAGGCTCCGGGACGCTGTGGGGACACAGGAGGCCAGGTGCCACCAGGGCCGGATGTGCCTCGAGGCAGCAGGGGCTGGGAGGGCCCGCGGGCAGCTTAGCACATGTCCAGGCCAGCCTGGGGCCAAGGAGGGGCCTGAGGAAGGCGCCCCCTCCTTGGCCACGCCAACAGCCCTGAGCCCTGGGCCCCCTGCGAAGGCCAGGGCCGCCTGAGGACCTTGGCCCTGAGAACCGGTACATGACGCCAGCACTCTGGGCTCTCAGGGGACCAGCTGGAGGGCTTGGTGGTGGGCAGCCCCAGGCCCTCAGTGATGTGGGTGCGGCCAGGCCAGGCCCTGTAGGCCTGACCGCTGGGGAGGAAGACACTTGTGGGGGTGGGAGGCCCCGAGGTTCCCGGGCCCAGGACGGGGCTGAGCACCCAGCAAGGAGCTGGTGCTGTCCCTCGTTGCCCCTGCAGCCCTCCCTCTGGGACGGGCCCCCCTTCTCCTGTAGGGCCGAGGTGGGGACTCGGGATCCTGGGGTCCGGATGCCGGGGGCTGCAAGGCCACATCTTCAACATGCCCCTCACGGTTTAGGGGCACATGGCCTCCTTCTCGGCCCCTCCCAAGTGGCCTGAGAAAAGGCAGGACCCGCAGCCAGATCCCCCTGGGCTTGTGAAGGTGTGTGAAGGCGCAGGGCGGGGCGGGCCCTGCCTACCTGTGCGCACAGTAGGCAGCAGGTCTGCGCAGTAGGGCGGGGCCCAGCCCGGGTGGCAGTGGCACTGGTCCTTGTGGTTGCACACCTGGGGGACGACCAAGACATCAGGGTCTCCAGACCCCCACCTGCCGCACCGCCCAGTGCCCACTGAGGCACCGTCTGCTCTGCTGGGGCCCCTACTGACAGAGGACAAGCTAGGGGTCCAGGACTGCCACCACCCAGGTTTTGTCAGATGTGCTGACGGCAGCAGCCCCTCTCCGGGTGAGGGAGGATGGCTCTGATGGGACGCTGTGGACTTTCTGAGCAAAGCAGGCATCGCCGCAGGACGGGCAGGACAACTTTGGGGCAGGCTGTCCTCCTGAGATGGGGACATGGGAGGGCACTGCCCCAGGCCCCCCGGTTTCAAGCCCTCAGAGCTCTGACCTCCCCAGCGTCACAGCACAGGTTACTAAGAGCTCAGAATAGGACACTTCACATCAGACTGGCCTGGCCCACGTGTCCACCAGCACTGTGACTAACCTGGGCTTCCGTGTCTACATGGGACGCCCAGATCCCTGTCAGTTCCAGCCTCAGGAGGCCTCAGCAGGCTCCTGGCACAGTCCCAGGGCACCAGCCTCTGCCCTCTGTTTGTCTGGGCTATCCTCAGCACAGCCTGAGCATCTTTCAAGCCCAAAGGGCTGGTGGCAGGCCATCCCCTGGGCCCACGTACCCCACGGTTGCTACACCGGGCAGAGCAGTTTCTGGATCTGTAGACACGGAGGTCCTGGCAGAAGCCTTTCCAGCAAACCTGGAGGGCAGTGGGGGTCTCCGTAGGCAGCCAGTCTAGACCCCTGCTTGAAGCACCCCAGCTCTCCACCATCAACCAGAGCGGACCCAAAACCTGTGTCTGGGCTTCGGAGGGGCAGGCCACAGCCTTCACACCCCCGGTGGCCTCGCCCGCAGCCCATCTGCTGGCCGGCCTTGGCCACGAGGAGAGGCACTGCCCGGCCAGCCTTCTGCTGCCACCAGGGCCACAGAGGACTGGCCCCGCCCATCCCCAGAGGGCTTGCAGGACAAATAGTCTTCAAACCCATTAACTGAGAAGGGTCTTCTCCCGCACCCCCCATGCGCCTCCCGAGTTTCTCCCCAGAACAGAGCCCTCCTCCAGCCGCCACCGCCCTGCTCTGGGCCCCAGCAGCTCGCCCTGGGGTCCAGCAGCCCAACCGAGAGGCGCGTCCGGCCCACCTGCTCCTCGCCACACTTGGTGCCTTCCGGCACTGGCTCGTACGCGCTGCTGCTGTCCTGGACGAGAGCCTGGCAAGCACCCGAGGAGGAGGTGAGGGTGCAGGAACTCCGCTCCGGGGGCTTCTGCCCGCCCTCACAGAACAGAGTGCCACACCTGTTGACCCTGAGGACAGAGGGACGTGCGTGGAGCCAGCTCCGCGGGGACCCCTGCGCGGTGCTCACAACCGTGCTCAGCGCGCCAGGAGCTGTGGGCGAGGCCCCCGGAGAGGCTCCTGACTCAGCTCCCAGCCGCAACGACCCAATCTCCCAAAGGGCAGCACGCTCTGGCCTGGGGGTCCTGCAGGGCTCCTGACTCAGCTCCCAGCCGCAACGACCCACTCTCCCAAAGGGCAGCACGCTCTGGCCTGGGGGTCCTGCAGGGCTCCTGACTCAGCTCCCGGACTCCTTTGTGCAGAGGACTCTCTTGGTGGAAACATTCCGTGCCCTGGACCCAGGGGAGTCGGGCCACGGGTGGACGCTCACCTGCCAAAGTCCAGGGGGATCCCGCGCTTGCAGCCTGTGGAGATGCTGTAGCTGTAGCACGTCTCCATGGCAACCCGAGCGCCTGCGGGGCAGGAGTAGGTCAGCGCTCGATTCAGGACCAGCAGCCACCCTGGCAGGCCTGAGGGGCCCATGACCGGGGCCCATGCCCGCCTCACCTGGCCCCCACAAATCCCGGCACCTCTGGGCCACCGTGGGGCAGGCCCCGTTGTAGCAGTAGCCCCCCGGGCAGGGCGTGCCGTTCTCCCAGAAGGCGTCCTCGGGACACATGGGCTGCCGGCCATCACAGTACTCCCCGAGGTCACACTGGTCCTTTGCAGGGCGGCACGGCTCTCCGGCCAGCTTCACCTGGTTCAGCAGAGCCGAGCTCACCCAGGGAACAGGAGGCCCCCGAACACACACGCCTGCTGCTGTGCCCCAGAACCCCAGGCTCACCCTGCACTCGTGGCAGCAGCTGCCGTGGGCACACTCAGCCCCCTTGGCCAGCAGGCAGGTGCTGGCATTGCAGCAGCGGTTCTGACAGTCCTGGGGGCGGGGGCAACAGCGAAGGTCTGAGCGGGCTGCACGCTGGGCTGGCCCCAGGCCCTTCCCTCGGGTGGTCTGGTCACTCCCCCTCATGAGCCCTGCCAGTCGTTTTGGTGCCAGAGGACAGGAGGTGTCGCTGTGCGTGCGCAGGGCGCCCGAGGGTCAGGAACGGTCGCCCCAGCCTGTGGATGGGGACCGGCCCCCCATGTGGGCAGCGGGCAGAAAGCAGAGGGTGGTGGCGGGGCCTGGCCCTGTACCTGGGGGGCGCCGCAGTCGCACTGCTCCCCACGCTCCAGGAACCCGTTCCCACACACGGGGCCGCCCACCAGCCGGTCGGGGTCCGGGGCGTCCACCAGGCAGGCCGTCCGGGGCTTCTCCACGAACGTCTCCATGTCAGCCCGGCTGCAGTGGCTGAACTTTTTGGGGAAGTTGGAGCTGCAGGGAGGGGAGTCCCTGTCATCAGAAGGGTGGGGGGGGCGGCCAGCCGCCCGTGCCCTGGGACACCCCTGCTGGGCGGGAGGCCCTCGGGCGGGTTGGCTGGGGCCAAGCCTCACCTGATGCTGGCCGCCATCACGCAGCCGCCGCCGTCCTGCGGCACCGGGCAGTAGCAGTCCTGGATGTTCTCGTCGTGGTTCATGCCCAGGTTGTGGCCCATCTCATGGGCCATGGTGCTCGCCACGCCGATGGGGTTCGGGCTGTGGTCCTACAGGAGGGGCCATGCTGGCTGGGGTCACTCTGGTGGCCAGTCCCCCGCCTGCCCCCAGCAGGCTGAGGGGCTCGGCGGTGCCTCCTGCCAACATCACTTCTTCAAACCTAAAGCGTCAGTGCATCCTTCGGAACAGGCAGCTGCTCAGGTGTCCAGCAGGTGGACCTGAGTCCTGAGGCACCCCCTCGCAGGCCCCAGCTCAAGCTCCGATCCCCACTCCCTTCCCCCCCACCCCCAGTGGCCAGCTCCAGCCTCTGTCCAGCAAACCCAGCTGGATCCCCCGCACCTGGTTCACAGCCCCCGAGTCCTGGGAGCACATGGCGGACACCTTGGCTAGTCCCACGGTGGTCCCTGTGAAGTCGACCCCGCTGGGAAAGAGAGCAGTGTCTGCACGTGGCCACCTTGGAACCCGCCTCCCCTGGGCCTCCCTCGTCCTGGCGACAGCGTGGCCTCCGCCCACTCACGTGACGAACTGCGCGTTGTCGTGCAGGTGCCGCCCCGCCAGGTCTTGCACCCGCCAGGACAGGAAGTTGTTCAGTGTGGTGTCGGCCTGGGTGCTGACGTGAATCTTGTCACCACCGTTCCACATCTCCAGGCCCACGAGCACCACGCGGAAATTGAGCTCCTGATAAAGCTGCCAGAGGGCAGAAAGCCCCGAGGGTCAGGTTCCAATGGTGAGGCCAGCCAAGGGCCAGAGGTCCCCCCAGCGTCCGCTGCGATGGGACAGGTCACGAGGGCTGGGGCAGAGTCCTAGCCCCCCATCACCTGGCGGATGGTTCTACTGGCAGCCGGGCGCCCCCCATGGCCAGCCCTCTCCTCCTCTCCAGGTGCCCCAACAGGCCTCTACAGCCAGGGTTTCTGTTGGGCTGGGTGTGTGCTGCCGCGGGGTCCCGGCAGCCCCTGCTGAGAGGAAGCCCCCAGAGCGAAGCGGCCCCCACCTTGTCCACGTGGTTGACCACCTCCAGCACCCGCTGGCGCACAGCCTCTCTGCTCCCCAACCGCTGGAACTGGAGGACAGTAGACCCTCAGCTGCAGCCTGTAGGCCCACCTGCACCCACACCACCCCCCGCCCCCGCCCCCGGTACCTCTGTGCTGTCCGTGACCACGAACAGCTCCACGTAGCGGGTCTCTCGGGGCACTGGCCAGTTCTGAGGAGTGGGGACAAGAAGCCGGTCAGCCACCCAGCCACAGCCCGCCTGTCCTCAGCCCGTCTGCGCACACGGAGCATCTCCAGGCCCCGGAGCTGGCCCCACAGCGCTGGGGGAGCCTTGGTGGGAGCTGGGGGGGGCTCTGGCGCAGACTAAGGAGCTGGCTCTGCAGCCAGCGCGCAGCCAGGCCCAGGCCCACCCCAGCCACGGGGGCGGCAGGCAGCACCCCCGCTTCGCGGGGCATTCAGGAGTCTGGGGATGCACGGGGCCAAGTGGACGCGGAAGCAGCGGGCAGGGCCTCCCCTCACCCGGGGCCTGAGGGCCGCCGAGACCCGCGGCCCCAGGATGGTCTCCAGGCTGCTGTCGTTGACCCCGCAGGTGCCGGCCTTCTGCTGCAGGTGCTGTGCCTGGTACAGTGCATGTTGCCCCTCTTCCCCGCCCCCATCCAGGGGCTCGATCAGGTGGATGGTGGAGCCGGCCTGGAAGAAGCCCCTGAGGCAGAGCGAAGCCCATGGCTCTGAGTTAGCGAGGGACCCCAGCGCAGCAGGTGCCCCCAGCCCACCCCTCCCTTCTTGGCCTCAGTTCACTTCGCTGGAGAGTGAGACAGTGCTGGGCCCTGACGTCCTGACGCACCCCGCCTGGTCGGCAGCACCCACCTGAGGCCGGCACAGGTGCTGAGGCTGGCAGCGGAGCCCTGGTGCCCCTCCACGTTGCCCTGGTAGAAGCAGTGGTCCTGCGGGAGGAGGGTGTGAGGGCTCCGCTGCCAGTGCCCGCGCTCCCTGCACCGCCACTGCCGGCCTTGGGTGGGGGGGGTCACTCGGGGGGCCATACCTGCCTCGGCAGCTGCTCTGTCACCTGGGAGCCATTGGCGGCCGTGTAGGTCTCCACGTAGCCCGAGCCCACCAGGTCCCTGGAAAAGAGCCCCCGTGATGCTCTGGGCCCCGCCTGCCTGCCCCAGAAGCCACCTCTGGTGTGGAGGAGAGGCTGGGCCAGGGAGCTGTATGCCCAGGACACAGGTGTGCCGGGGGCAGGGGTGGGAGCAGGCTGCAGGCTTAGGCCCCTGCTCACCTGTTCTTCCGAAGGTGCAGGGTGAAGGTGTGCCCTCGGGCCCCCAGGATGTAGCTCACACTCTCCGGGTACAGGCCCTGAGCCGGGAGAAAAGGGAGGGGTCCAGAGAGAGGGGCCCGGCCACGCCCACCTCAAACCTGGGGGTGGGTAGCACAGGGCCAGTAGGGGGAGGTGGGGCCTTGGGTCAAACCGGAGGCAGTGGGCAGGTGGGGAGCTCCACCCAGAACCGCCTCGGGTGCCTCAGGCCTCGGTGGTTTCCTCACAAGTCCACACGGGGAGAAGAAGAATGCCCCTTACCGGGAAGCAAGGGGAGGGGGGACACAGCCCCTGACAGGCAGCCTTAGAACCCAGGCAGCAGAGGTGACCCGCCCCTGCGAGGCCCCGCCCCTTCCAGCCCAGGGCCCGACTGGAGGGGCGCCCCCAGCCGCAGCTGACCCCTAGGACACCGTGCGCTGTGCCCGCACCCTGAGGTCAGGACGGGGCTGTCCTCGACACACACACTTGGGCATGTGCAGGCGCACACGCTTCAGGTCTCAGGAGTGCCCCCAGGCGCCCCGGGGAGTCTCAGCCCAGCCCCAAATGCCCGAGAGGCGTTAAGCTAGCGCCCTGCTGAGCCATCCCCTCCAGTCTTGGAGGAGTCTGACTAATCGCTGGAGTGAAACTGGGGAGTGGCCGCGGCCGGCGGAGCTCCTGAAAGGAAGACAGGGCGGCCCGGCCGGCACCCCCCACCCCGAGGCGGGGCGGCTGTGGCCCTGCCCAAGGGTGGGCAGGACACGGAAGAATAAGGTGAGGCCCCGGTGGGGGGGGGCGGGGAGGAGAAAGGCAGCCCAGGTAGGCTGTGAACTCCCCAGGGGCCTGCCCTGGCCCTCAGCCCCAAAGGCGGCCCCTCACAGCTCGCTGGGCACACGGGGAGCTATCACCCTGCTCACAGACAGAAATGGGCTCTGAGGGGCCAGGGAGGGACCCCCAGGCCAGCCTCCTGCCCAGGCTTACCAAGTGGGAGGGCAGGGCTCGGCGGGTGCGGGGTGCTGGCAGGCGCCGGGGCCTCACCACCTCATACTGCTCCACGTGGGGCAGGGTGGCCCTGGGGACGACCTCTGCAGGAGAGGGGGGGTCAGCAGGCGCACAGGGCACCCTCCCGCCCTGGGGGTCCCTTCCCAGCCTGCTGTGCACCGGCACCTCCTCCTGGGGAATCGCCCGGCAGCGTGGGGACCGCAGACTCTGAGCCCTGGCTGCCCAGCCCAAGTGGGGTCCTGCGGCCCTGGGTGGGGTCGGGCAGACTTGCGCCTGGCAGTGCACGGAGACCCCACCCAGTGCCTGCCCTTCCAGGGGCCCACCAGGCTGCCTCCCAGACCCTGGGGTGACCCGGATGCCCCCTCCCCCTCAGAACGAGGACACACACAGGCCCCGGGCGGGGGGAGGGGTGGGGGATGCGGGGGGAGGGGTGGAGGGCGCGGCGGGGGGTGCGGGGGGGCAGGTCGGCCCGTCCAGCGCTTAGAGCTGACATTTTTCATCCCAACTAATCACGTGACCGCATCTAACAGGGAACTGGCAGCCCTGTTCCGCAGGGTTCACCCAGCCCAGATCTAGAAGCTGCCCCCTATCCAGCAACAGACAGCAGGGACCCAGCCCAGGCCCAGAGGTGGAGACCTACTCCCCAGGTGACTCTTTTCTTCTTCTTTCAAGGTGTTAATGGCTGTGTCTCCGTAAACGGCTTTCTGGCAAACCTCCCGGAGTGAAGGCCGCGCAGAGGGCCTGCCCTGTAAGCGCCCTCCCCCCCGAACCCCAGGAGGCTCTCAGGAGCTAGGGTGGGGGCCAAGGCCAGCAGCACAGTCAGTCCCCCCAGAGGAGAGGCAGGTCTCCATGTGGCAAAACAACCCCCTGGGGTGCCCCCAACCCCTCGGCTCCAGGTCACTGCTCCTCGGTCCTCCCCTCCCTGCCAAGCTGGGGGTTCCCCGTGGAGGTGGGCAATCCTCCCGAAGCCCCGGAATGGAGCCGAAGCAGCCAGGTCCTCCACCCTGTTCTGTCCCAGCCGGTCCCCACCTCCAGCGCAGAAAACGCCCAGGTGGCCGTTTCCCCACGCACTTCCCTTTTGAAGTTTCCGTGTGTGCACCGCCCAGGGCCTCCCCACCGACTGGCCACCTGTGCGCCGCCGAATCCCAGAGACCAGCCCAGAGCCCCGCGCAGGGAGCAGGGGGCCAGGCGACCGGACCAGCCAGAGCCAGACGCCCAGCACTCACTCACCCTGTAGCCACAGCGCAGGAAGCAGCAGGAGCCCGAGGCCGTGCATGGCGGGCGGTGCGGGCGGGGTCCGGATCCGAACCCACGGTTCTGGGGGGCCGGGGAGGAGGTGCTCCGTGCTCAGGCTGGCTCTGGTCCTGCCCTCGCCTCTGAGGCTCGTGCCCTCGCGCCCCGCCCTGCCCCAGTGACCAGCCCCCTGCCCGCGGCCAATCAGCCCCTCGGGGCCAGGAAGGGCTGGGCCTGGGCACCTGAGGGCGCGGTCCCGCCCCCACCCCGCCTCCCCGGTCTCCTTCTTGTCCCCTGGGGCTCCTGGACAGTGTCCCGTATCCAGTGTTCAGCACACAGTTTTGTCAACGTGGACTGAATTAAGCAGGGCAGGTGGACAGACTAACCTGGGCCACTCCTGCAATTGCATCCCCCACGCAGGTGAGGAAACAGGCTGGGGCTGCCCGGGGGGGGCCCCGCCGGGGGTGGGGGTGGGAGTGGAGGCCCTGCTGTGTGTGAGGCGTGAGCAAGCTCCAGCAGCCCTGCTCCCAGCCTCCTGAGGCCTCACTGGGGAGACTGGGCAAGGGGAGCACACAGGTGGGGCCGCTGGCCAGGTGCCGGGCAGCCACCTGGCTCAGGGAGCAGAC
Organism: Phocoena phocoena; assembly: GCF_963924675.1. Lineage (NCBI taxonomy): Eukaryota > Metazoa > Chordata > Mammalia > Artiodactyla > Phocoenidae > Phocoena > Phocoena phocoena. Next base: position 268,950 of record NC_089234.1, on the reverse strand, counting down.
CCTGCTCTGTGGAGAAGGCGGATGTGGAGGCCCAGTGGACAGCTCTGGGATGCGGTCACTATGGGCCAAAGTCTGCAGCTGCCTGCCCGCTGCTGCCCCCAGCCCCCAGTTTCTGCCCGCCCTGACCTGCCCTGCAGGCTGGGACCACTCCACTCTGGACTGGTACCTGGGGACCCAGGCTTCTTGCAGCTGAGCTGGCCGGTGGCACCCCAGCCTCACTCTGAACGTGCCCCTGGGAAGGCAGGACATCAGAGCGTGTCAAGGTCTCAGGTGAAATGGTGTGGTGCCCACAGTGGGTCCAGACCAGAGGTCAAAGTTCAAAGGACCATGATTTCCCCCAAAGTGAACAGCAGAAAAAGGAAAACAAGGCAGGAGGGGTTTTCACACACTTTGGGGTATCTCGGGCGTGGGTGACAGAAGCCCCCAGGGCCACAGTGAGCAAGGGGCACAGGCAGCTTGTGTCCCTGAGCCCATACGTGACCGTGTTTCACACAACGATGCGTGTGAACCACCCCAAATCCTCCTGGCCATTTTACTTCTCTTTTTTGGTATTGCGTGTTATCTGATAGCAGAAGTTCAAAGGCTACGTGTCCCTATTTGGGCAAAAACCCCAGCTGCCGGGACTACACGCTCTGGTTCCCAGACCTCAACAGGGAACTCGGCAACGAGCTCAGCACCGGCACCCCCACCCCACCTACAGGACCAGCGTGGGCCCGCAGAGCCCCCCACCCCAGAGAACCCCTCCCCCACCCCACCTACAGGACCAGCGTGGGCCCGCAGAGCCCCCTACCCCAGAGAACCCCTCCCCCACCCCACCTACAGGAGCAGCATGGGCCCGCAGAGCCCCCCACCCCAGAGAACCCCTCCCCCACCCCACCTACAGGACCAACGTGGGCCCGCAGAGCCCCCTACCCCAGAGAACCCCTCCCCCACCCCACCTACAGGACCAGTGTGGGCCCGCAGAGCCCCCCCACCACAGAGAACCCCTCCCCCACCCCACCTACAGGACCAGCGTGGGCCCGCAGAGCGCCCCCGCCACAGAAAACCCCTCCCCCACCCCACCTACAGGACCAGTGTGGGCCCGCAGAGCCCCCTCCACCACAGAGAACCCCTCCCGCTGTCAACGCCTGCAACCCGGAGGTGTCTCCTTCAGGAAAGCCCAATGCCCAGAGCCCAGGACAGGGACGCAGGGCTTCTGGGCCTCGGGCCAGGTGGGCGCCTCTGCTCAGAGCCTGTGCTGCAGAAGCGTGGACTGTGGCATTTGGGGTGCACCCGCACGCACTGCAGCTTAGAAGAGGAAGCAGTTTGTGGCTTGAGTCCAGGCCCCCAGCTCAGGGTGCCCCCTCCGCAGGGCAACAGCGGGCTTGGGAGCTGCCCGCCCCCTGCCCCTGGGGGAACCCTGTCGTTCCTCATCTGCTAGAGCGCGGTGGGGGTGGGTGGGTGGGGAACACCTGGAGCAGGCGGTCGGAAGTGAATTTTGAAAACGACCCATGTGGAATTCTGCAGGGAAAGGGTAGGGTGGCTGGGAGGGGGGCAGAGCAGCACAAAGGTATTCACCGCAGGCCACACCTGGGGCTGGCAGTGCCACCCACTGCCCATCGGGAGGGGCCGGACAAGGCTGGGCCTAACAGGACAGAGGCCACAGCCTCAGCCGCCCACCCCAAGCAGCTCTTCCATCCTCAGTGGGCGTGTCGGTGACTCACCCCCCCAAGCTGCTCCAGCTTCCGGACAAGGGGCTGTGCTGCCCCCTGCTGCCTGGAGCAATCCCCTGCCTGCAGTGTGAGGGGTTCCTGCTGACCCCAGGGAGCCCTGCCCCACTTCACAGGGACAGGTGTGGACATCAGGCCCAGACCTCGCCCCCACCTGGCACCTTGGTGACTGTCCTGATGTTGTTCAGAGGCCATGTGTTCTCACTTTGTCTGACTTGAAACCAAAAAACTCTTTAAAGGGACTCTGCTTGCTTCAGGAAAGCGCGCAGACAAGCAGACCCTCTCTGGTCTGAGTGCACGAGCCCCAAGAAATGAGAGGAGCTGAGCGCAGACAATTCAACTTTATGTTTAAACAGGACACACACAGCACAAGCGTTCTGGAAACGTGGTAAGAAACCTCTGAACTCATCCACCTGAGGCTTCAGCTGTGGCAGGAGCGGCTGGCCTCACTGCGCAGTGACAGCGACCCTGGGCGCTGGAGCTGGGGGCCCCCGCGGGTTGGGCACTGGGGGGGCCGCCTTCTGGCTCCTCTCTGCAGACAGGCGCTCCAGCCGCTCTGTGTAGAAGCCGTTGAAGTCGAGCCTGCGGGGGAAGTGGGCAGGGTCCCTGCAGATGCCTCCGTGGCCACACTGGCGATCCCCTTACCACCCCACGGTGAAGGGCATGGGAGGCACTCAAGTCTCTAGCACACGCGCACTCGGACACACATACAGACCCCAGGCGATACTGAGAATAAAGCTTAAAGACACAGGTGAGGGCTTCCCTGGTGGCACCGTGGTTAAGAATCCGCCTGCCAATGCAGGGGACATGGGTTTGAGCCCTGGCCTGGGAAGATCCCACATGCCACAGAGCAACTAAGCCCGTGTGCCGCAACTACTGAGCCTGTGCTCTAGAGCCCGCGAGCCACAACTACTGAGCCCGTGCACCACAACTACTGAGCCTGCGCTCTAGAGCCCGTGAGCCACAACTACTGAAGCCTGTGTGCTACAACTACTGAAGCCCGCGCGCCTAGAGCCCCTGCTCCACAACAAGTGAAGCCACCGCGATGAGAAGCCCGCGCACCGCAATGAAGAGTAGCCCCTGCTCGCCGCAACTAGAAAAAGCCCGCACGCAGCAACGAGGACCCAACGCAGCCACACAAAAAAAAAAAGACACGGGTGAAGTGAGACAAACGTCTCCAGCCCCTGGACATTGGGGCTCTCCGAACCCCGGAGCCCAGGACATCGGAATGCCTGTGGGCGGAACAGGGCAGCCCAACGTTTGGCTGAGCCTGAGGCTACCCAACAGGAGGCTTCTCAGGGCAGGGACAGCCCCCTCCTCACCTGAACCCGCCCCCAAAGGGAGCAGGCCCGCCACGCCCCCTCTGAGGAGCAGGAAACCACCAGCCCCAGGTCCGCAGTCCCCACCGACCGGCCCTCGGGCCCCGCGCGCCCGTCCTCGCCGCTGCACGGTCCTCCCCACGGCCCCCCAGATTCCGCGGACTCCTGCTCGCGTCAGCCCTGTACGCTCGCCGCTCCCGGGGTCATGGGAGGTGGACCCCAGGGGGACACCAACGTGGCCCTCGAGGCGCGGCAGGCCGGGCGAGCGCGGCCCTGACCTTCCGTGCGTTCCCCGGGGTCTCCTGACCGGCCGCCAGCAGGAAGGCAGCGCCTCCTCACTGCTCACTGGAGACAGTGTGACTGCCCGCGGCTGTCCTGGGTCCCGGCTTGGGGCACAGCGGCCAGTGCAGCTGACCCAGGCCTGGCCCTCGGAACACAGAGAAACGCGGAGAGGGCTGATGGGGCGGCCTGACGTATACCAGTCAACACGTGCACGCAGGGGAGCACGCACACGAACACCCGCACGCGTGAACGCCCAGATGCCACTCCTCCAGCAAGCGGCCAGCGGCGGCACACGGAGGCCCAGGGAGCCTCGGCCTCGGTCACACCTGCACCGAGTGGCGGGAGGGCGCGTGGGCCGGCGGGAGGGCGTGGTGGGGCAGGGCGCTGGCGGGGGCCGGTGCACCCACCTGGAGATGACGCTGGCCATGCCATGCTCACAGTCGCTGGTGCTGTAGATGCTCAGCCGGGCCAGGAGGTCGAGCAGGTGGGCTGAGAAATTCTTATCGAACTTACTGATGGTGGCCTCGAAGCTGGAGGCCAGCTGCGGAGCGTCCACGTGCTCGGCCAGGCACTGCAAGACATGGCTGCAGTGACTCGGCTGCCCGCCAGCGGCTCAACCCCCTTCTCTCTTCTTTTTTAAATAGAAAAATGTGTCTCGGCAATTCTTCACGTGAAGAAAGGTAAAACGTTAGGCACTGTGAAAACCCCTGAGACGGCAGGACCTAGAGACGCTCCAGGCAGCCGGCCCTGCGGCCCCACCACACGGAGCCAGGAAGGACGTGAACCTCAGGGTTTCCGCGTGTGGCTCAGATCTTCCAGCTGACACTGTTTTCTCCTGACCGCCGCTCAGCAAGTGGGGAACCTGGGAGTGCCTGCCCGGGCTCACCCTGCCCCGCCGCACCCCACCCTACAGGACACACACCTGCACCCGCCGAACCACAGCCCTTCCGGTTACGGACAGACTTTAATCGCAGTGACCGCAGGCCCCTGCGGGGTATCCCCATGGCTCGGCCTTACCACACACCCACTGAACGACGCAGCCTCACTGTGGGAAGTCGGGAAGGGAGATTCTCCACGGCTTGTATTTGGAACATACATTTAAGAGCCTTTTTATCAACCAAAGGGAAGACAGGAATGGCGGGCTGTAGCAGGTGTGGTTTCTGAGTGCTGTGACCCTAATGCTGTGTCAAATCCCAGCGGGACAAAGGAGGGCCTCGGGGACGCCCGCTTGGCCACCCACCCACCTTGCGGGCAAGCTCCTTGCGGGCACGCTCCTCGGCCCGCTCGGCCTCCGTGGGCGGCCCCCGCATCGTGCCGTGCTCCAGTGTCAGGTGGCCCAGCTCGCTATCCAGTTTCATGCTCTGCGTGAATCTCTGGGGGGTCGGGAGGAAATGCACATCAGCCACGAGCAGCCCACTCGAGGAAGCGCGGCCCCCGCGTGGCTGGGACGGTCTGCAGGACTGGCTCCCGCCGCCCAGAGTCCGGGGGGCGAACCTGCATGCAGTTGGTGAACATGACGCACACGGACATGAGCTTGGAGAAGACACGCAGCAGTTCGGGGTTGGTCAGCATGCAGTCCTTCAGGCAGCTGTCCAGGAAGCTGGTGTGGTGTCCCAGCACATCATCGATGTTGGAGGCCTGGGCGGGAGACACTGTCAGAGCCGCTTTGCTGAGACGACCGCACCGAGGCCCTGACTGGGCTGCTTTGTACGGTCTGTGTTGTTTCCATGTTTTAAACCATCCTGTGGTCTTTTGGGGGAAAACTTCAAAATATCGCTAAAAGGACACACTGAATGTGCCCCAAAAGGTCCAAGGTTTTCGTTTTTAAAGACAGAAAACAAGGAGGAAACACTGCCCCCTTGCACTTTCTGCTCCTGGAGTTTGGTGACATGAACTTTTTGGCTGACGGCCCCCAGGGGCCCTGGGATGGGCCTGGATGGGAAGCTGACCCAGAGCCGAGGCTCCGAGGGAACTGCACACTCTTCTGGCAGCCTGAGCCTGGGCCACGCCGTCCTGCGTGCCCTGCCCTCCACTGCTAACACGGCTCTGGCGGCGTCGGGGGAGCCGTCGGGGGAGCTGTCGGGTCCGTGCCCCACCTCCGCCTCCCTGACCTCTGACCAGGCGTCGTGACCAGCTGGGCTAAACTCACAGATCTCAGGCTCTTCTCCAGGACGTGCCAGGTCGGCTCCAGCACCTCAAACATCATGTAGTACTGGATGTTCTGGACGAAGTTGAGCATCCGCTGCCGCAGGGTGAAAGCGCCCGCGAACCTGCGCCAGGCGAAGGCGTCAGACACACAGGGCGCCCGCGGGCCCCCAGCACTCACGAAGTGCCGAGCAACCCTGGGCCTGCAGGTGCTCCCAACCCTGGAGGAGCCGGAGGTCCACGAAGGGCTCTGGCTCAGACACGCCCCACCATCCCACAGTCTAACGGTAGCATGGAACGTCAGAGACGTGGAGGCTGCACAGGCCAGCTCCTGGGTCTCCGTTTTCGGGGTGTGGAGAGGAACCACCCTGCTCCACGGGAGCCCCGGAGGACGTACCACTTGGCCGAGTGCAGGGAGTACTGCTTGGCAGTCTTGTTGCTGATCCAAACGTTGCAGAGCTGCCGTTCCACGTGCTTGCAGTAGAACATGTGTCTGAAGAGCATCTGATAGCGGGTCAGGGCTTTCCTGCAAAGAAGGAACAAAGCGCATTCCGACGGACGCCTGGGGGTTGTTGCCGGCACCAGACGTCAAAGGCGAGGCTCACGGGGCGGAGCGTGACCTGAGCAGCCAGTAACCCCCAGGGGCCTAAGCAGGCGTGAGAGCCTGATGCTTACCTGTTAATGATCAGAGACAGGGGCCACTTCACCACGTAGTCGAAGGAGAAGGCCTCCAGGCCGCTCAGCGTGAGTTCGGTGGGGTCAGCGTGGACCATCGCCTTTTCCTGCTTGGTCTCGATGGCGAGGACACGCAGAAGCTGGGTGATGAGGTCGTGAGGCATCAGGTCGATCTGGGGAAAGAGAAACACAAAAGCATCAGGTCCCAACCCCACCCCGCCCCTACATCACAAAATGGAAAAGCGAGTCCAGGGCCGAGGAATCTCCTCCAGACATGGATTCTAAGTCTGGGAGGCTGGCTTAAAACACCAAACATCTACTGATACACCTTAATTAAAAAACAAAACTGCTTTCAGTCAAAACAGAAAAAGAAGGGTACAGAGAAATTACTTTAAAAACATCCCTGATGGTATCAAGGAGAAACAAGGGCAAGTGAGAAACCCAGAATCCCGCGAGACTCAGCCCTTCTCCACCACCTGCACAGGCCAGGCGGAGGGAGCACATGGTGAAGACGGCACAGCGGTTCTGGGCAGGGAATGCAGTCCGCACACTGCCTCATTCACACCCTTACACGGTGCCACCTATGTGCCAGAGACGTGGGACAATTCCTGTAAACTGATAAGAGACTGGGAGGATAGAGAATGACAGAACCACAATGAAAGACAAACAAGGAAGGATGAAGGAATGAACAGGAATCCACAGATGAGAACTCACGTCACCTGCTGCAGAAGTGGACCCTGAATGGCCGTGCTCCCTCCCACCAGGGCCGCGGCCTACTCAGTGGGCAGCCCAGGCCCGGGGACTGAGCATCAGAGATGTCAGTCTAGTGGAGCGCTGGCCGTGTGCTTTGACCCAAGAATCTGACTTCCCGGATCTTATCCTACAAGAACACTCCTATACCTCACAAGAGACCCCAAAACACATGAAGTGCGAGCTGCCAGAACTGAGAAGGGTCTACGATGACAGTGGGAGGCCTGACACCCTGCTGTCAACAACAGAGACCACCAGGCAGGTCAGAGACAGGACGTGAGTACAGTGAGCTGACTGCCCCCAATGGGACACGGCCCCAAACAGCTAGTGCACACAGAACACTCCCCAGGACAGACCATATGTGAGGCCACAAAGCAAGACTTAGTAAGGTTAACAAAACTGATATCATGACATGCCCTCCGATTACAACAGGATGAAGTTAGACATCAGTAATAGGATAAAATGAGAATATTCACAAATAGTGAAAATAAAATATGCTCTTAAAAACAAATGGGTCAAGGAAGAATCACAAAAGAAATTCAAAAACATCTTGATACGAAGGGAAATGAAAACACTATAACCAAAACTGATGGGATGCAGTAAAAGCAGAGCTCAGAGAGAAACTCACAGCAGCAAATGCCCACGTTAAAAAAGAACAATCTAGGGCTTCCCTGGTGGCGCAGTGGTTGAGAGTCCGCCTGCCGAGGCAGGGGACACGGCTTCGTGCCCCGGTCTGGGAAGATCCCACATGCTGCGGAGCGGCTGGGCCCGTGAGCCATGGCCGCTGAGCCTGCGCGTCCGAAGCCTGTGCTCCGCAACGAGAGAGGCCGCAGCGGTGGGAGGCCCGCGCACCGCAAAAAAAAAAGAACAATCTCAAGTCAACAACCTAACTTTACAACTTAAGAAACTAGAAAAACAGAAAACTAAACCCGAAGTCAGCAGAAAGAGGAAGATAACGAAGATTAGAGAAGAAATAAACAAAACACAGAACAGAGAAACAACAGAGAAAATGGATGAAACCAAGTTAGCTCTCTGAAAGATCAGCAAACTTGATAAGCTTTTACTTACGTTTGACTAAAAAAAAGAGAGAAGACTCATATTACTAAAATCAGAAATGGAAGTGGGGACATTATCGTCAACCTTACAGAAATAAACAGGATTACGAGAACTAATTCCTACACAAATTCCTAAGCACACACAAACTACCAAAACTGACTCAAGAAGAAACTGAAAATTGGAACAGACCTGTAACCGGAGAGGAGACGGAAAAAACAACGAAACCTTCACAACAAAGAAAGCTTCACTGGTGAATTCTACCAAACACTCCAGGAAGAGCTGACACCAACCCTCTCGAAACTCTTCCAGAAATCCGGAAGAGGGAACCCTTCCAGATCAGTCTACGAGGCCAGAGATGCTACAGAAGACTAAAGCCAACATCCCCGCCAGACACGGATGCAGAGTCCCCCAGAGACCCCGACCCCCCAGTTCAGCAGCCCATGGAGAGGCTCACATACCACGACCCCGAGACGTGTCCCTAACAGAGCCAAGGAAAAGCCTGTGAGCATTTCAACCGAGGCAGGAAAAGCACTCCTCAAGGGCTGGCTTCTGCTGTTTCTCTCTCCAAGGTCCCTGGGGGGTGCCTGCTCACCTTGAGGTCGTCTTTGAAGGGGTCGGTGTTGGCAGTGCTCATGCGCAGGGCCAGCTCCAGCAGTGCCTCCAGACGGGTGGGCGTGATGTCGTCCACCGGCTTCTTCAGCTCCTCCTCCGTGAGGTCCATGAAGTGCACGAAAAAGTCGCCCTGGTCCATCAGGAAGTAGCGCTTGATGGACCTGCGGGCAGGAGAGGTGAGAGGCCGTGGACACGAGGATGGCCCAGACCCGCAGAGTGCTCCCTACGAGGGGTGATGGGGGGAGCTGGGCGGAGACTGGGAGGAGGTTCCCATGCCCACAGGTGCCCCGAGTCCACGGGTGCCCACGCCAAGAAATACATTTATGGGGGGAGCAGGGGTCAACTCCAAATGTGCTGAAATGAACAGCGGGGTCACAGCACTGTGCAGGACATGCTGCCAGAAAGGCACTGGGGACCGCAGACAGGTCCCTGGGAGGGCAGGGGGCCAAGGCGGGGGCTGGCGGCCGCAAGGAGGGAGCTGTGCCACCGCAGACGAGGGGATGTGGGCACACACGGCCCTCTGTCGGCCCCTGGGGGCGGGCGCACCTCAGGCGGGCCACGAGCTCCTTCTCCTCCGTGAGGAAGTCCAGCAGCACCTTGCTGGCGTAGCTGAAGGCCTTCTCGATCTGCTCCACGTACGCGCGCTCCTTCAGCGTGTAGATGACCTCTTTGGCCACAGGGCAGGTGACGTCACGGCCACACTCTCTGACCACATTCAGATATTTTCCTGGAAAGGGATGGAAACAGTCAGATTACCATGCTTGCTGTATACGTGATAACTCACAGGCCTGAACCCCAGACATCGCAGCCCCAGTGCCGGCCAGAGGCAGGCAAGAGAACCAACCAGCTGATCACAGTCCCTAACCCCTCGGCCAGAGCAGAGCAGCACAGCTGTCGCCACAAAGGGCTGCAATCTCCTGTGGCTTCATACCTGCACTTGCCTCATCAAAGGCACAGGAATAACCTCAGAGAGCCTCACGGGAACCAGACGCTACACCACCTCCCAGCCCCGATCTCAGAACCAAAGTGTGAGGCCCTGGCTGGAGCGTGTCTCCAGGTAACTCATCCCACATGTGTCTCTCAGTCACGTTCCTGACCGCAAGGAGATGACTAAAAACCCTGCAAGCCCAGCGGGGCACGAGTCCTTTACTGCTTTTCCTATGCTAGCCTGTGATACTGAGAAATAAGACACATACCTCTGGTCTTTGTTCTTGGTTCCTGGCACTGAGCTCCTACAACCCTTCGGATTTTGTGGTTCACAAGCCCCTTTCACCCACACCTGAGTTTACACTCGCAAGGTGACTCCTGGCCATCCCTACAGAGCTTCAGGACGGGGGCTGGCGGCCGGAGGAACCAACCACGTGATGGGAGAGTGAAACCCTCAGCCCCATACTGACATCTTGGGGTGGGGGAGGGGCTGGAGGCTGAGTTAATTCCCAACAGCCCGCTAGCCGATCAGCCGTGCCCTGTTCCGGAACCTGCAGGGAAACCCTGCAGGAAGGCGTTTGGAGAGCTTCTGGGCTGGTGAACGTGTCCATCTGCCAGGAGGGTGGTGCCCGGCACAACCCAGCTCCACAGGGACAGACTCTCCCGTGCTCGGGACCCTTCCACACCTGCCCCATGGACCCCCTCATCGGGCTGCTCATCTGCATCCTTTACAACATCCTCTGTAACAGACCAGCGATCTAGCTAAGTCAAGCGTTTTCCTGAGTCTGGGAGCTCTCATGGCAAACATCGAACCTGAGGAGGGGGTCGTGGGAACCCGATTCATGGCCACACTGCATGGAGTGCAGTGGCCTGGGGACCCGACACTTGTGACCGGCGTCTGGTGGGGGCGGCCTCGAGGGATGGAGCCCTGACCCTGTGGGGCCTGCACTGACCCTGGCACGTAGTGCCAGAACTGAGTTAAATGGGGGGGTCACCCAGCTGGTGTCCAAGGGGAGCAGAGAACTGGCTGTTGTACAGAAACCCGCACACCTGCGGTCAGAAGCGCTGGGAGCAGAAAACAGTCTTCCTTTCAGTGGCCACAGAGCTTTAAGAATCACAAAAGGACGGCAAGTCCAGCTCAGGGGTGGGGGACAGAGTGAGTCCACCGGGCGCCGCCGGCACTGCGGGCGCCTAACCTGGGCAGGTGGGGACATGAGACGGCCCGCCAGGCCCCGCCCCCACGGTCACCTGTGCTGAGCACCTTGCCCGCCATCTTCTGCAGGAAGGACGGGATCTGCCGCTGCACCACGGTGTAGCGCTGCTCCCAGTACCTGTCGTTGTAGTCCTCCTGGATCTTCTCCTTTCGCAGCTCTCGCTCCTCCACCATGAACTCGCTGAAAGGCATGGGCGCCGGTGACGGGCAGAGCTCACCACACAGGCCGCCACAAACAACGGGAGTCCACGGGGGCCATGGACAGCCTCGCCGCCCTTCATTCTCAGCCGCCGACGCCCATGGGGTGAGGTGCTCATTACTGGGCGCAGAGGGGACTGAGGTCTGCAGAGCTGACAGGACGCTGACTCCACTTTACTCCTCCCGCCCCCCCCACGGGAACCTCGCGTGTTCTTCCATCTCGAACGCGGGCAAGAAGACGACACTCCCATCGGGGCCCATGTTCCTGTCACCAGCAGAGCCAGACACCCTGACGCCACCTACGCTTACCGTGGGAAGGCTTCCTTGCCAGGCCCTCATGCTAGATTTTGTCACCTGGGTCGTTAGTAAATTATGTCTAGACAACAGGTTCATTTTTTTAATGTTCCGACGTGTACAACAGATACACGTCAGCATAGAACTCTCCGTGAGCTGACGCGCTTCACGTTGTGCACTGAGCGTGGCGTCAGCTGAGAAGGGCCCGCAGGCCCCCACCTCACCCCGCTGCCTCCGCAGCCCCTACCTGTATGGGTCGTCGATGATGCCCCTGTAGATCCACTTCTCCAGGATCTCGAAGTAGGGCACACTGGCGGCCGTGGTGAGGTACAGACACAGCTCCTGTGCCTGGCTGTCGCCCGTGTAGCTGAAGCTCCGGTCGTGCAGGAGGCTCAGGGTTGACCCCCCGACACACTCGCCTTTGTCCACCGAGGTGGCTGCCAGGGGAGAGGACAGCGCTCAGTGCTGAGAGGGCCACTGGGCCACCACGGGCTACAGCCCCTCCTCAGGGGACAGGCCTTCCTTTTGGGATAAACTCCAACTATAAAGCTGTGGTTTTTGGAAGCTCCCGGAGTCTTCCTCCCGCAAACTAATAAAACACAAAGCTGCGTGGCTTTCGCCTCGCAAAAGTAAGAATCGGAGGATGAGTGCCCTGGCCCAGGGTGTCCCTCCCACCAGGCCCGCGCACCCAGGGAAGCCAGGATGTCCACGGTACGCATGGCCGGCTGGATGTGGAACCAGAGCTTCTGCAGGGACAGGAGGCCCTGCCTCTGCAGCTGCTCCAGCTGCGTGACCAGGATCAGGTACTCTTTTACCAGTGTTCTCATGGCGGCCGCCAAGGCGTGGTTCACCTGCCCGTACTCGAAGGAGGACTTTTCCTCGACGAACCTGCAAGGAAAGCAGCCCTGAGCACCGGGTGGGTGAGAGCTGTGTCTCAGAAGGGGCGGTCGGAGCCTCTTCCCCAACCCCAGAGGGCACCGTGGGCAACGCCTCCCTCCCTCTTCCAGGCCCAGGAGTGAGGCTGCAACTGTCCCCGCAAGGGGCTGAGTGCGCTTTGCTGGGTGCCTACCTGGTCACAGTGGAGTAGCTGGAGGCTGCCGGGAGGACCCTGCTCACCAGCTCCCGGATGGACAGGTCCAGGCTGGGGTCCACGAGGAAGGTGCGGCTCTGCCTCCCCGTGAGGGGCTGGGCGGTGACGTACCTGCCGTCCACACCCACCAGCACGTACAGCAGGTCCTCCACGACGGCCGCCTCCTGGGCGGCCAGGGGCAGTGTGCCTGTGGGCACAGACGCCAGCTGGCCTCGCCTCCCCCAGACCCCCCTCCGCTGCCCCTGGGTGACTCCCTCCAGCGCTGGTGGACCTGAAAGCCAAGGTGATCCCTCGGCTTAACTGATCCCGTCGGGGCACCACAGGCTGAGATTACACAGCCTGGACCGGCCTATTGGAGCCTTAAAGCAAGTAAAACCCTCCACACGGAAATAACCCGCGTGCACTCAAAAGGATGAAATCGGGAACGACAGAGCTTCTGACACGTGTCGCGCTCGTGACACTCACTACAGCCGGGTGAGCCTGCGTCACTCAGGGAGAAAACGGTTTCCTCTGAAGCTCTAAAACGCTGATGATTTCTCTCTCACAGTGAAAGATGGTTCCCTTTGACCCCAATGGACTCAGGACAGTCACAGGCCACGGACCAGGGCTGCCCCCCAAATGCCTCACAGCCCCAGCGGCTCCCCACCTCTTAGTTCTCAGCCCAGATGGCCCTCGGCACCCTCCCGACACTGCTGGGCCAGAGGCAGAACCAGGAGAGAGGCGTCCAAGAGACCACTGGCGCCCTGTGGGCTCCTGTGTCAGCCCCAGGGCACCCAGAACCAGGGCCTGGCAGCTTGGGATGGGGCGCACCACACGCCCACGCTTACAGAAGCCCTGCTGGCCTTGCACATCCACGGGCGCACACCTGCCGGTGGAAGCAGGATGGGTCTGAGCCAGTGGCCCCCTGTCCAGGCACACGGATCACTCTGGACTCAGAGCCGCCCCTGAACTTCAGGTGGTTTTCCTCCACGGCTCTGGCAGGTCCGACTACGACCTCAGGACCCCTGAGGGAGGCAGGTCCGGCTGCCTGACCCCCAAGTGCAGGGCTGCTGACCTCCGCCCTGCTTACCGCCAACCTTGGCATCTCCCTGGCCAAGGCCCAGCTGAGGCTCTCGGGCTGCAGGCCCCGGGGCAGACGCCACCCGGGCCCCAACCCCTCTCCCCGCCAGCGTGTAGAGCAGAGTGTCGCAGGCTGCGTTATTGTGAGGCAGACCAAGAGACTATGTACAGGACCTTCGGGAGGCACGGCCAGCTTGAGGCCTAGCTCTGAGGGACACAGTGCAGAGGCTGGGATGGGAGGCTGCACGAGCCGCCAGGGTCTCCGCAACTCACTGGGGTGCAGGGCACAGGCCGGACACGCGAAGCCGGCTCTGGGACGACGGAGACGAGCACTGGGGCCGGGCAGGGCAGGGCTCAGGTCTGCACCCTTGTGTAGGGCCACTGGCCACCAAGGTCAAGTTAAAGAAAACCAAAAATCCAATTCTCAGCCACGCCAGCCATCCAATGCCCACCAGCTGCATGTGGCCGGTACCTGCACTGGACGAGACAGAAAGTTCTGTGGGACGTGCTGAGACCCCAGCTGTTGGGAATGGACAAATGCCCTCGGGCTGAAAGGGCAGGTGGAGGTGGGGCTGGGGCCAGGCTGGCACAGCGGGAGGGACGCAAACACCACACGGTGAGGAAGAGATGCTGGGGAAGGTCGGAGCCCGTTGTGGACACGCTCAGCACACAGATTCTCCCGGACTTCAGGAGAGCGGCGCCAGGGACAGAGTTGGGGTCACACTGGGGACGCTGGATTCCTTCAAACTGATGTGGTCACCCGGGAAGGGGACATTTGGCGAGAGCCAGGAGCACGGCCCGAGGATGCGAGACGAGGTGGGGGGAGGGGTCCCTGGGGGCCGGGGGTCTGTGGCGCAGGACAGCACCTGTGCTGCCCAAACGTCCAGAAAAGCGACTGCATCCGCAAGACCTGAGCCCGAGGCTCGGGGCCCCATCAGAGGCTGCTGCACGGGAGCTGCACGTGCGGTTAGAAGACGCCCGCGCTCGTGACCTTGGGGACAAGGCCCTGGGTCAGGGCAGGACCCGTGAGGGCGAGAGGCGCCACGCCGTGTGGCCGTGGACGGGCTGGCCCAGGCGGGCACACGGAGCTGCAGGCCGGCGCGAGGAGGGTCAGCCCAGCGATGGGTGGGTGGCGGGCAAGTGGGTTGGGGGGGACCTGCCTCAACAGGGACTCAGACGGCGGGACACCGCACGGGTGGTGGGGGTGTCCCACAGGGCCGCTGCACGTCACCTGAGGAGGCAAGTCCCTCCTGGGTGAGGCTCTGCCAGGGGGAGGCCAAGGCAGGGCCGAGGACGACCACGCTGACCACAGGCACCTGAGCATAGACGGGGCCAGGGGGCCGTGGAGGCTGCATCAGGGCCTGAGGCGCTGGGCCAGGGGGTGACAGAGGGCAGTAGGGTGACAAGAGGCCTGCGGGATGGGCGTCAATCCCGCCTCCGGAGCCCACGGGGTGCGGCTGCAGAAGGGACATGGGCCAGGCTGCCCATCCGTACAGAGTTCTCCCCGGGAATGGTGTCACTCAAGGCAGCCTCGGAGCCACCCCCATGCGAGGCCCGCCCGCTGTGGCCGCTGTGTGCGAGCAGCCACACAGGAAACCTACACGGGAAACCTTGCACGTCCAACACCATAAGCGCGTCCTGCCCTGGAGAGCCAGCGCCTGGCCGCCTCCGCTCTGGCCAAGTCTCCCCCGAAGGCGCCTCTTGCGGGCCTGGAGCCTCCGTGGCTTCTAACTGGTCCAAGCCTGCACGCGCAACACGGAGACGCCACGACCGCGGGGAACAGACTTGCTCAGCGGTTCTGCTGCCAAAGTCCTCCAGATTCTGCCGCATGTGCAGGGGAGCCCGAGGCGTCTCATCTGCCTGCCCAGCCAGCCCCTGGGAATGCCAGGCCCCAAGCCTGCAGCACCGGGGTCCCCGCCTGCCCTGCTTCTCGCCCTTGGATGTGGCCCCGGGGCCCAAGCTCCTCTGATGGCCACAGAGCAGGCGTAGCCACACTCCCCTCCCTAGGCGGGCTCTGCGGGTGCCTCTCTGTGAGCACCGAGTGTTCCCTGCTGCCCCTGCTTCCCGTGTGCCCCGGGAGCCAGAAGGCAAGACGGTGGTCAAACCCACGTCCCCAGATGCCCCACAGTCTGTCTGAATGTGACACACATAGGCCGGTGTGGCCAAGGCCGTGTCACGCGTGTAGCAGAATCTGCAGTGGCACGACTCACTGTTGGGAAGGCCGACCCGGTGATCCTGCCGTCCCAGGACTGCCCGAGCCCCGGGACACAGGCGCTCCTGAAAGCCGGGCAAGAGCCAGCCCAGACACAGGCACATCACCACCCACTGCTGACCGGGGATGGGAACATGAAGGACGGTGTCCGGCGGGCACTGCTCCTTGCCGCGTGGCCAAGGGCAGCAGAGGGCCCGGGTGATGGCACAACACCGGCCTGCCGTCTCCACAGGGCTTAGCCCTCCCTGCCGCGGCGAGGCCCCTGCGGTCAGAAGTCGGCACGTCACCTACCGATGGGCACAGCCGCGTCCATGCTCGTGCCTGAGCCCGTCAGGAAGTCCCCGAGCAGCATGGGCCTCTCATACACCCACGCTGGGAAGACAGGGAGGCGCTGGCCCAAGTTTTTTTTGTTCTGCTTGTCTCGAAGCATCTTTCTCGTGAGTTCCAAAGACTGGTGGGGAGGTTTTTAGAAACAAAAAAGAAAGATACGCCTTCAGTACAAACACTTAAAACCGACACATCCGCGGTATGAAAAAGCAGATCCCTGAGCACACGTGTGGACGGAAACACACGTGTCTGAGCCCATCGCAGTGCAAGGGGCCGGGGACAAGGCAGACGGGGCCCAGCCCCTCATCAGGGTCTGGACTGCACGGGGCCCACAGGTAAAGCTGGAGCTTTCGCACAGTGCAGGCCCACTCTCGGGACCTCCGGGCACAGCTCACCGCTTTTCCCAGCGGCACGAGGTCTAGGCCCGAGCTGCCAGGTGAAAGGAAGGCCCAGTGAGAGTTGGTCGGATAAGGGGCGCACCTACCCGAGCCCCTCGGGGCTGAGGGACAGAGGGAGATGGCCACTCTGGCTTGGGCAGGGAGCCGTGGTCCCCACGGGTGCCCAGCTTTCAGAGCACTGGCAGGGGGCGAGGGGGCGTCGAGGAGGGGGCAGTGGTGGGAGGACCACATGAGGTGGGGACACAGGACATGCCCAACCCACACCGGCCTGCAGCTCAGACCTCAGGAGGCAGCTCTGAGTGGCTCGAGAGCCAGAGGCAAGACGGTGGGAACACAGAAGGACGGCAGGAGACCAGGGCTGGACACAAAGTCAAAGGCAAGAAAAGCGGCAGGTGAGGGAGATAAAGTATCACCTCAAACCAACTGCCCAGTGTCAATGAGGGGAGCCGGGACTTGCACTGGCCAAGCCTACAGAATGGGCGGGCAGCAGGCGCTGACCCCCAGGGGAGTCAGAACCCCCCACCCGGGGCCCGGAGCTCGTGTCCCAGAGCCAGGCCCCTGCCGGGCCAGAGTCCACACCCAGACGCCTCCACCACACGGTACCTGCTGCCACGTGGGGCCCGTGGCCACGCTGCCCAGCTGCTTCCTCAGCTCCTCCAGCTCCTGCACAGAGATCCTGGAGGCTGCGGCGGGGGCGCCGGCCACGAGCTCCGCTCTCTCCTTGGCGTTCTGCTGTAAATACTGCAGGGTCTGGAAGCACACGGCCCTGGCGTCATGCGGGCCTCACGCTCGGGCCCTCCGCCGGGCACTGCCGCCCCGCCCCACGGACCCCAGCTGCAGCCTCCACGCGGAGGCTGAGAGCAGGGGCCCCACTCGTCCTGGAGCGGCAGCCTGCTCTCCCGACGCTGCCCGCCACGAGACGCCACGCCCCCAGATCACGGCAGGTCGGGATCCCAGACCCTGTTCCCAGTGGCTCAGCCTTTTCTCCACATGAGACCGGCCTCCCTTGCTGCTCGAGACCACGCCCCTTTATCTGTCCCGGCGCGGTGGCCACCACGCGCCCGGCCACATGCTTCCCCGCTGAACGGACCCTGGGCCTCGCGATGCGAAAGGAAGCGCCGACCAGCCCTGGATGCCCTGGGCCGGGGCTCCTCAGATGGCACGCACTTCCCTCAGTATCACAGGTAACACAGGCTCAGTTTAGCACAGACAAGAGCACGGCCTGGACAACGAAGGTCAAAGGCCCTCTGCCCCAGAGGCCGCTGCTAGCGCTGCGCTCATCTCCACCACGTTGCTTCCGTTCGGGGGCGCGCACCTCAGTGCTACAGGTGTGAGGCTGGGGCGGTTAACGGGGGGCCACCAGGCAGGACAGCCGTCCATCATCCCCACAGACGCAGAGAGGCTCTCCTCCTCACACAGCCGCCCCCGAGCCCGGCACCCACCTCCCTGTCCTCTGTGAGCTTCGACAGCAGGTACACCAGGGGGTCAAGGTTCCTTGTGTTCTTAGATTTCAACTCATCATATTTCTTCAGAAAGTCCTCAGGAGTACGAGAAAATTCTGCTATTTTAACCTCAAAAGCACAGACAGAATGATTTAGAGACGATAACTAGGAACTTTAAAAAGCCTTGCAAAAACTAAACCCAAAAGAAGAGTGAAGTTAGGCAGATGGAATAGTCACGTGTCTCTAAACGAAAACGAAGAAAACGCATCAGGACGCTTTGTTAAACTCACCCATATTCTCTTCTGTGGTTTCTTCCATGTTATACTTCCTAAGCCTTAGGTCAGACCCTAACCACCTATGTTTTTCCTAATAGCGTATATGCATTCTTTCCATGCACTTAACTCTTTTCCCTCTGGAATCATTATTACACACACGTTCAGGGGCTACGTTTTCTCACTGATTAAAATGCTCCCCTTAAAATAAATTGGACATAACTATGTATCCTAAACTCTCTATTCTGCTCAGTAAGTTTTCTGAATTATCCTTGCGCCATCGTTAGGCTGTTAAAATAAATGAAGCCTCATAATGTGTTTTTAAAATAGACTTCTAAATTGTCTTTTACTGAAAACCTGTAACTTTGAATTTTACATTATTTGAATTTAAAAAAATCCACTTTGAAGGGATTTCAATGTGGCTAACGCCAGGAGCTTCCTTTTTCACCCAGAGGAGAATCTGCGTCACGATGTGAACAGAAATCAGGACCATCTGGGCCTCCCTCCTTATGGGGCGCAGGGAGGGCGTGGCTGAGAGTCTGGGTTCCCAGGTCAGGTTGCCAGTCCAACACTCTCCCCGAGCCTTCATTTACTCATCTGTGCAACGGGTGATGGGGAGAAACCAATGGAAGCAGAGCGGAGCAGAGAACGTGGCCCATGAAAAGCATCTGACAGTGTTGTCTGCCAGCGTACCGGCACCGCTGTGGCTGCTCGTCAGGAAGGTGAACTTTGTGCCCAGTGCAGCACCGGGGACAGGCACTCACTTTGGCGCTGTGTGCAGACACAGTGGTTGTGACATACGGGGTCCTATTCTTCTGCAGCAGGTCGATGTAGACCTCGGCCCCGTCCCCTCCGTGCACGCGCAGCAGGCTGAGCAGCTCATTGACGTCGTGGTGAATTCGAAATTCACTCATGATTTCGGCTCTGTGTTCTCCTAAAGGTAAGAGGAGAGCCATTTATAAATCAAGAGGCTATAAATTAAAAAGTTTTAAAGCAATTGAATTGGCCAATGTCAGGTCTTTGAGAAGCCAAATTGTCACAGAGCCCATCCTGGCCTGAAGGTTCCCCACGAAGACACCACCACAGCCTGCTCCGACCAGCATGTGGGGCCCCTTCCTGGGGAGACTCGCCCTCCTCGCCTGCTGCTGGGGTCTGTCATTCTCACTGGGCGCTGTCTCAGCGGGCAGCTCCCATGGGAATCAGTGCTGAGCCCCAGCAGCTCCAGCCAGGTTCCAGGCTCACTCCTCAGCTCGGGGGGCCTGGCACGTGCACACACAGTGGACGTGGCCCTAAGGCCCGGGCCCCCATTCCTCCTGGGTGACCCCAACGGCACGTGGCCCTGGGCCAGCAGGGAGCTGCTCCCCTCAGGTGGCAGACAGCACTTTCTAGTCCCAGCTGTGCAGATACAGTGGTCCCAGCCCTTCAGGGACCCTGATCTATACAGGGAGCTCTGCACAGGCCTAAGCCACCGCCCCTCGCGGCTGCCCCTGTGAGGCCCACACCTACAGCTCCAGTTGCCTCCAGCTGTGTGTTCTCTGTGCACTCTGGTAACCAGGATGCTGCCTTTTCTCGCCAGGCTGGGCTTTGCTAAGACTGCTACACATCTCCTATGTACTTGAGCTGGGTGGGCTTCCCCTTCAGCTCAATCTGCCCTGTCCATCAGATGTTCTAGGGTCTCCCCACTGGATCTCATTTATGGTCAAAACCATAAATGAGATCCCATCAAGAAGACAGT
The DNA here is from genome assembly GCF_963924675.1 of Phocoena phocoena. Classification (NCBI taxonomy): domain Eukaryota; kingdom Metazoa; phylum Chordata; class Mammalia; order Artiodactyla; family Phocoenidae; genus Phocoena; species Phocoena phocoena. The sequence continues at coordinate 249,235 of NC_089234.1, read as the reverse complement.
GGTAGCCTGCAAGGGGACCTCTATGCAGATGTCCCCAAAGGGACAGTAGTGGCCTGCAGGGGGACTTCTGTTCTCCCACTGATGACTGGTCCAATTAGCCATTATTATTAAGAGTAAGACAGACAAACACGGGCAATTAGTCATAGATTCAACAAATAAACACGAGCAAACTTTACACGCTTCACATAAACGTTTCAACGCGGCTACACAGGGTTCATAATTTGGGATCATGAACAACAAAAGACTTGGAAATTACAGGCAAAGTCATTTCTGTATGCGATTTTTCTGAGGAAAGGGTCTTTCAACAGATTCTCAAAGGCTGTGACCCTAAAAAGGTTAGAACGGCTGTGTCAACAGCTCCAGTGAAGACAAGCCATGAGTTAACAGCAGGTGGGGAAGGCTCGGCACACACGCCCACAACGTGGATATTAATTTGTACCTCTACATCCAGAGACTCTAATCCTGAGTGATGGAAAACAAGGTCCCCACAAACAAATATCACAGTCACCTACGTAAACGTCAAATACCGGCCAGAGGCAGGGTGTCTCCAAACACAAAAGCAGAACAGTTAAGTATGAGCTGGTGTGGAACTCGCCAGCATGCACACATTTTACACCAGGAGGCGCTCACGGTGACCACAGTCACGGGCACGGGGCCTGGGCTGCGGGATCCCAGGCAGCCTGAGCCCTGACTTGGTGCTTCCAGGCTGTAGGGCCCTGGACAAGGAGCCTGTCCTCTGTAAGCTTTCTTGAAAAGGGGCGAGTACTAGACCCTGCCCACGAAGCTGTTGTGGAGATTAAATATAGCACCTGAGGGCCTGCACTGCTGTTGTCAGAAAAGCAGAAACAAACTTTGCTATTGCTACACGCGGCCAACCAGCTGGAAACACCCGCTGTTACCCGAGATGGGAAACTGGAGCTGAGCCACTGCCAGCATCCTCAACCATCACCTTCTAATTAGTCACAGCGCGGCTAAATGAGGCACTGCGAACTACAAACGGAAAAGACAGCACGGAGCTCTCCCACCGATGGCCTCTTCCATTCCAAGGGCAACTGCTTTTACCCACATTCTACGAGGTTTCCAAGGACCGCAGGGTGTTCTCTAACAGCTGGACTGAGGACCACTTTGGCCACCTAGGCGGCATGGACACTGCATTTGCCATCTCTCCACCAGTCACAAGTGGGTGGACAGGGCTCTTCAGAAGAAAGATCATTTAAGTAAATGCTTATTTAGAAACTATCTTCGTGAACCTTGACATCTGTGGTAGAAACGAGCGCAGACATTCCACATCACAAGTCCACGCGCATGTGGGGAACCATTCCTGTAAGATCTGTGGCTCTCACCTGCAGGTAGCACCTCCCCAGCTCGGCTGATCTTTTTAATGCTCCCTTGGGCTTCACCCTACTGGTCGCCACCAACGGACCCACAGACCCCGGTGACTGAGTGTGAGCTGCCGTGGGGCCGCGGGACCGGCACAACAAATCGCGAATTTCCCAAAGACCACTCGGGCTCCAGTCTGCGGACTGGTCTGGAGACAAGGATGGTCCAGAGGCCGCGGTAGCCCTTCAGGTGGGAGACAAGGCGGGGGGGGGGGGCGGGGGCCGAGGGTGATGGCAACGAGGACGGGAGGGAGGGAGCCTCTACAGCCAGGAGCCTGTGCTGCTCGGGGCCGGGAAAGGGACCCGAACCATCGGCTGGACGCGCGAGGCCAGCTCCGCATAGAAGCCGCCCCGGGACTCACCGCAGGGGCGCGCCCGGCCCGAGCCCGCCAAGCCCGTCAAGCCCGCAGGGCAGCCCCGGCGGCGGAAGTGGCGCTCTACGTCACGTCCGGCCCCGCCCCGGCCGGCTCGCGGACGGTGGCCGACAGGCCGTGGCGCCGCTGGCGCTCAGGGCGATGCAGCTGCCACCCGCGCTGCACGCACGCCTGGCGGGGGCACCCGGGCCGGCCGAGCCTCTACCCGTGGAGCGGGACCCCGCGGCCAGGACCGCGCCCTTCCGCTTCGCGCCGCGCCCGGTGCGCTTCCCACGGGAGCACGACTTCTTTGAGGTGCGTGACCCGAGGAAGGAGAGAGCGGTTGTGGGTGGGGGCGGAGCCGGCGCCCTGGGGGCAGGGCTTGGATGGGGCGGGGGGGAAATGCTTGGGGCGGGGCCTGGGTGGGCCGGGCCTGGGTGGGGCGGGGGCAGACTCCCGGTGGGCGGGGCTGAGGCTCTGGGTGGGGCCGGGGTCCTAGGGGCGGGGCCCGGGGTGGAGCCGGGTCAGAACCCAGGACGCTGTCTCCCGCAGGAAGGGGACGTGCAGCGGCACCTCTACCTCCAGGATGTGCTCACGCAGGTGGGCGGGGCGCCCGAGAGGCCCAGGTTAGTGCTGTGGCCTAGCAAGGGGCCCTTCTTGCCCTCTCCGGGCCCCTCCCTCTGCCCGCCCCGCCCCTGGTGCCCGCCCCGCTACTCTGCCTGTGCCACCACGGGAGCCTGCGTGTCTGGCCTCACCACCGCCTAGCTTGTCTGTAAAAATGTAGTTGTTGTGAAAGTAGGATTTGGGCTTGCAAGAGAAAATCCGAAGCTTTATCAGTCCACTTAAAGGGGAGTGGTGACAGGGAGCCCGACGCTCTGTCCGCTGTGGAATGGCATCCCCACCAGGCGTTCCTCTGCCAGGGTGCCCGAGTTCACGTGTCAGGTGGCCGGCTGCTGCCAGGTGTTCGACGCCCTGGAGGATTACGAGCACCACTACCACACTCTGCACAGAAACGTCTGCTCCTTCTGCAAGCGGGCCTTCCCTTCTGGACACCTGCTGGACACCCACATCCTGGAGTGGCACGACTCCCTCTTCCAGATTCTGGCCGAGCGGCAGGACATGGTGGGTGACGGCTCGCCCGCTGAGGCCAAGGGCAGGCATCACGGGGGTTCGTCCCTGAGCCGTGTGCCTCATGGTGCCAGAGCCTGGGGTCAGAGCGCGGTGAGATGGGCAGCCCTGGGGTCAGGGTGGGGTGATGCTGTTTCCATTTCAGTATCAGTGCCTGGTGGAGGGCTGCACAGAGAAGTTCAGAACCAGCAGAGACCGGAAGGAGCACCTGGTGATGCGTCATCTCTACCCTGCGGACTTCCGCTTCGATAAACCGAGGAAAAGCAGAGGGTGCGTGGCGGTGTGTCGCGGAGCCGCCTCCCGAGCCTAGAAAGCCTTTGCGTGCATAGACTTTGAGGGCGCAGATGCCCTCGTTCAGCATCCCTGCCGCTAACGTTACATTTAGCTGCAGGTTACAGAAGCTCTGACAAATAGGGAGTCGTTAACCGAGAGGGGTTAAGCAGATGGGGTGGTTCTGTGTGTGGCCCCCCCGGCTGCAGGGAGGACGGGAAGGGGAGAGCCTGCCTTCCCCGGGCCTGTGCTGGGAGTGGCTGGGGTACCATCTTGGGGTCTGCCGGGCGTGCAGGAACACCACCGCGCCCCTCTACATTCACACTTCATCTCCACCCTGCTCATCACCTCCCTTCCATCCTCATGTGGGCCGTGGGGAATTTGTCCCAGGCCGTGAGCCCCTCACCTCACGTGGGGCCGTCGGTTTTTCCCTTTTCCCGTCAGTATATGTTTACAAACTTGACGGCACAGCCACGTGTTACATGTTACTGTTCAGAACGCACTGTGGGAAGTACCTCTGGGAGTAGCCTGTAAGTGCGTGTTACGTTACTCTGCCTTTTCATTAACTGATTTCCTCAGGTGAAGCTTCATCAGCATCTAAAAGTTGCATTGATTGAAGTCGTTTCAGACTGATTGTTGTCCCCAGACAGAACTTTACTGTTCACAGTAGAATAATCTGGAGAACTGACTTCAATATGGGAGATTTTTATAAGGCCTTGAGTGTAAGGTAACTCCTTCCTTTCCAAGGAATCGTTTGAAGGAGAAAAACCCTACGATGCTGGATTGAGACACTGGTGTTAAGGAGGAGACACTCAGTATTGTATGGTTGCTTTTAGTAAATTTCTCAGTCATTGTAGTGGAGAGACGTTTGGTACCGTTGGTAGTCATTTACCGTGTGACACCATGAAAATACTATTTTTAAAAGATGGAGTGTGACCATCATACCTAAATTCATAGAATATGGCTTACGTCATATGAACATTCACTTCTCCACATTGTGGTAGCCTGAAAATTACTCTCTGATAAAACAGTCATAAAATAGCTTTGCGAATTCAGTCCTGGGGGAAGCGGGGGCTGCAGGCACTGACACCTGGGAGCGTCCTCACCACCTGTCTTCCCCAGCCCAGTCATGCCCGGTGCCGCTGAGCAGGTGTTGGCAGAAGCCCCGGGGGATGACGGGGTGCCGTCGGAAGGCGACGCCATGGAAGTCTGCTCTGAACACGTGGAGCCCCCACCAGCACCCGCGGGAGAGAGGCGGGCCTACAGCCACAGGTCAGTACCCGGGCACCTTTCTGAAGCAGGTTCTGAATCTGTGCTTCTCCTGGAGAATTCTGGGTTTGACTCTGGGCCGGCCCAGTTCCCGCTGAGAGAAACCACCCCTGGGTTGGAGCGTTGGCTTCAGCGGGAGGTGAAAGCCAACCATCCTGCTGCCCTCGGACGACCTGGGGCCCCAGCAGCACAGGACTGCAAAGCACTGCCCCGTTTGACCACGGCCTAAGCTGGGATGGAGAGACCCAGGGTGTAATTGCTCGAGTTACAACCTATGAGGCTGTGTTTCTAGTGTTAACTGTGCTTTTATCGGGGATAAAGTTGATTTCAAATCTAATTTGGGGGTAAGTGTTGGAGAAGTGGAAGAAATCGCCCATAAATTCAAACCCACAGGGAGATGAACTCATGTCCTTCAGCTGCCCTCGCACAGTTGCCCAGAATTTGGCCTGAGAGTGAGTCCCAGGTGCCACCTGGAGGGCGGGTCACAGGGAGCCTGAGCTGGAGCCTGGACACATTCTCTGGGGTGGGTGGTTGGCGGCAGGTGGTTGGCGGCAGGTAGTCAGTGGCGGGGAGCGTCTCCCACCGGAAGCAGGTTTGGAGCAGCTGGCCTGCTGCAGCCGGGGAGGGGAGAGTCCGGGTGAGAGCCAGTGGACACCCTGCACGGTTCGCGGGGGAAGAGGGAGTGTCCAGAGCAAGAATCAGACCCCCGCGAGCCCACGAGACTGCCAGCATGAATTGGGTTGTTTGTGAGCAAAAGCATAGCAGTTTAGCGTGAAGGTGTCTTTCATTTCAGGATACCATCTACCATCTGTTTTGGTCAAGGTGCCTCACGAGGATTTAAAAGGGCCAAGAAGAGAAATAAGCACCAGTAACGGCGGTTCCTCTGCGGCCCTGTGGCGGTGTTGCCGGGCTTTTCCTCCCCGCCGCGGGGGCCCCAGGACCCTGGCCCGTGCCGCCCTCCATGTCGCGGGCCTGTGACCGACTGAACGAGGCCGGTGGCTATGTGGGAAGTTGTGGGGGAGCCGCGGATTCCAGGAAGGGCCCCCTCGTGCGGTGACTGGGGTGTGGGGAGCAGCCCCCGCCCCCCAACGTCCTTGTGAAACACGTGGAGTAAATGGTTATCATTAACGGTCTCTGGTCAACGTTCTGTGTTGGGGGGAGGGAGATAGCAGCAGTTACTGGTGAGGTCTTTGTTTCCAGCGGCCGCTTCTCAGAGGGGGTGACTGGCTTGTGCAGCTCATCAGGGCTTCAAGGGAGATGCCTGTGGTCCTCGCTCCCGCGCTTGGCAAGGTGAGCAGAAGCCTCGGGTGGGCCTGGGGAGCTGGGAGGGACCCGGGCTGGGGAGGGCAGAGCGCAGACCTAGGCCGGCAGCTGGCTTGGCTCCGATTTGATGACATCAGGGCCCCCCGGGCTGGACCTGGGGAGTGGGGACCCACCAGCCAGCCGTCCCCCGTGCGGTGCCCGGTGCTGCCGTGCCCGCCCGAGGCCCCGCTCGGCCCATCCCGCCCGGCCTGCTCCCACTCTGGGCTCCAGTCTGGTGGTGGCAACGGTTGCTGGCCTGCGACCGCCCCCGCCAAGCCCTGCGCACAGCTCTGCAGACACGGGTCGGGGCTGGTGGGTGTCAGTTTGAAGTTGTTCTTTGGAAGATTACTTGTCTCCTCTTTGTCTGTTGTGGCTCCACTAAGATGTCAGGGGAAGGTACTCATCGCCCTACCTGCTCATTGTTGAATGTTTTGAATCTGGGTTTTATCTTTTCAAATATTGTCTTTACTCCAATCTCTGTTCCTTCTCCTTCTAAAACCCCAACCAAATGTACGTCAGACGCCCTCCGTCTTCTAACAGCCCTTCCGTATTTCCTGTTCCTTATCTGTCTTTGCTACATTCTGGATAATTTCTTAAGATCCACTTTTCAGTTCACTAATTTTCTGATCAGCTGTATCAAATGTGCTGTTGAACTCATTCAGTGTTTAATTTCCATAGTTACAATTTTCAATTCTTTAAGTTCTATGTTGTTTTTCTAATTTGCTGGACTTTATAACTTTTATTTATCACATTTTCAACTCATTCTTTTCTTTTTTAACATGTTAAACTTATTGTACGTTCTCTGATTGTTAATATCAATGTTTGAAGACAATCAATCAATGTATGTAGACAACCCTAAGGAGCTCACTGAAAAATGATTAGAACTGATAAAAGAACTCAGCAGGGTGGCAGGATAAAAGATCAGTGTACAAAATCAATTATCTTTCTATACCCTTGCAATGAACAATCCAAAAATGGACTTAAGAAAACAATTCCAATTGCAATAGTATCAAAAAGAATAAAATGCTTAGGAATAAATTTAACAAAAAAATGCAAAACTTATACCCTGAAAGCTATAGAACATTGTTCAGAGAAATTAAAGAGGATCTAAATAATTGGAAAAAACATCTCACGCTCGTGACTAGAAGACTTAACATTGTTAAAATGTCAATATTTCCTGAAACAGTCCCTAATCTACAGATTCGATGCAAAATCTCTGTCAGAATCCCAGTGGATGTCTTTGTGGAAACTGACAACCTAATTCTAATATGGAACTGCAAGGAACCCAGAAGAGCCAAAACATTCTTGAAAGAAGAACAAAAGAAGGTTTCGAAACTTACTACAAAGCAACAGTAGTCAAGACACTGTGGTACTGGCAGGAGGATAGATATATTGACCAATGGAATAGAACTGAGGGTCCAGAAATAAACCCATACCCCTATGGTCAAGTGATATTTGACAGCATACAAAGACCGTCCAATGGGGAAAGAGTAGTCTTTTTAACAAATGGTGTGGGATAACTGGATAACCACACGAGAAAGAATCAAGTTGGACCCTTACCTCACAAAATATTCAAAAATTATCTCAAAATGCATCAAAGACCTAAATGTACGAGACGAAACTATAAAACACTTAGGAAAACAACACAGAGTGAATCTTAATGATCTTGGATTTGGCAAAGGATTCTTAGGTATGACACCAAAAGCGTGAGCAACAAAATTAAAAATAGATAAATTGTATTTCATCAAAATTAAAATAGTTTGTGCTTCAAATGACACAATCAAGAAAGTGGAAAGACAACCCACATAATGGAAGAAAATATTTGCAAATCCTGTATCTGATGAGGATTTAATATCCTGAATGTGTAAAGAACTCCTACAACTCAACATGAAAGACAACCCAACTAAAAAATGGGCAAAGGACTTAAATAGATGTTTCTCTGAAGAAGATATATAAATAGCCAATGAGCACATGAGAAGACGGTCAGTATCTCTAGCCATCAGGGAAACACAGATTAAAGCCTGAGACTTCACACCCACTAGGCTGGCTGGAATCAAAATATCAGATAATAGCAAGTGTTGGAAAGAATATGGAGAAATCGAACTTTCCACTATAATTTACCACATTAACAGATTGAATGGGGGAATCAACTGATCATCTCAATATATGCAGAAAAAGCACTTGATAAAGTACAACACTCACTGATGGTAAAACGTCCTATTAGCTAGTTGCAGAAGGAAATGTAGGTCACCTGGGAAAGGTATTTTGAAACCCCCCCCCCCGCATATATCATGCTTATGGTGAAATGTTAAAAGTATTTCCTTTAAAAAGCAAGAATAAGACAAAATGCCCCTTCTGGAAACTTCTAGCCACACTCACACTGCAGGCTCTAGCCGGCCCAGTAAGACAGGAGAAAGAGGTAAGAGATGGGTACCACTGTGCTTTGTTTCAGTTCCATTTAACAGAAAACCCAAACAATTGCTTACACGGGTAGGAACGCAATCCTCTCTGGCCCCTGAGGCCTCCCCAGCCTCCTGCAGGGTCCAGGGGCGCTGCCTCTGGGCCTCTGAGTGCAGCATTCACCACCCCAAGTTGTGGAAACGGCTCGCTGAGAGTAGGGGTGAGTACATGGCTCCTCGTTCTACAGATTTTCAAAGTCAACCTGGAAGAACGGTAACACCCCTTGGATGCGTACAGTAACAATGCAGCTGTTTGGTGTGGTTTTTAAAAACACGTGCTTCTTAACATGCTGAGACGTTTCCTGCCCACATTTTACTGCCTCTGAAATTTAGCATCTTATCATCATGGCCATGTCGGTTAATTTGCTATACGGGTATTTTTCTTAATGGTCTAATCAATGGAAACACAGCATGATGTATGGAATATCAGAAATAGCAAGAACTGTGTATGTTTAGCTAACGAGGCAACACTTTTTTAAAAGTCAAATGAAAGTACCAGAGCTTCAGGCCATCTGGACAGCATTATGCGTTACCACACCAGGGAAACACGCTGAAGTACAGTGATTCAGAAATACTTCCTGAGGGCGTGCACAGATTTGGGACCAGCGAGGCCAGCAGAGAACCCTGCCCTTTGCCTGCCCCTGGCTGTGTCCATGAAGCATGGCATCTCTGGCGATGCAGAAACGGCATTTTTCTTAACATGCCAATCATGGCAAGGTCTTTACAGTCTGTTGGGAGGAAGTACTGCCTAAGTAGTGTTTTCTTGTTATGAAATGTTTTAAACGCATGAAAGCAAATGTAAAATCACACGTCTGGGCTTCCCTGGTGGTGCAGTGGTTAAGAATCCGCCTGCCAATGCAGGGGACACGGGTTCGAGCCCTGGTCCGGGAAGATCCCACATGCCGCGGAGCAACTAAGCCCGTGCGCCACAACTACTGAGCCTGCGCTCTAGAGCCCGCAAGCCACAACTACTGAGCCCGCGAGCCACAACTACTGAAGCCTGCGCGCCTAGAGCCCGTGCTCCGCAACGAGAGAAGCCACCGCAATAAGAAGCCTGTGCACTGCAACGAAGAGTAGCCCCTGCTCGCCAGAACTAGAGAAAGCCACGCGCAGCAACGAGGACCCAATGCAGCCAAAAATAATAAATAAATAAATACATACATTTATAAAAATAAAAAATAAAATCACATGTCCTGGCAAGGACAGTAGATACCACAGCCCCACAACCCAGCTTAAGAAGTACCCAGTGTTTACTTTTAGGAGTCCCATGAGAGGGCCTCTACCCTCCCGGCACTGCTTCTTTATGATCGTTCAAGACCTATGGTCAGATTGCGGGAGTCCCTCCCCCAGAAGTACTGAAGCAGAACTGACCTGGCCCAACCCTCTGAGTGGTCCACAGGCGCAAGACCTGCGGCCTGGGGTCCATGCCTGGCACAGAGTAGGCCAGGTTGGCTCGGGGGCCAGCAGGGACCATAGAGCTGACTGGATGCCAGGAAGGGACCCTGGGGTCCAGCCTGATCCCCACCCAGGAACCAGAGGCGACCCTGACGTGGGAGCCTCAGGGCAGTCTTCCTGAGACCCAGGCATGCTGGGTGGGTCACTGTCTAGCGTCCTCCCTAGTCCCATCTTCCCCACTCTGGCACTACTGGGGTCACCGCAGTCCACACCTTTGCATAACTTGGCCCACTCCTTGTCCCCAGATCAGGTGGCCCCTGCACCTCCAGAGAGGCGTGCTCTGCCCTGAACTGCTCTCCTGTAGCCCTGTCCAGGTGGTCTCCCAAGGGCAGGGCTGCTGTCTCCAAATCCAGCAGCCGGGCATGAGGCAGGTGACTGGGAACCAGTGGGGCTGGGGGGGAAGCTGGACTCTGGAGCTCGGACCCCTCCGTGCAGGGTCCTGATGGGTGAGCCCTCCCGCGTTGGCTCCGGCCAGCTGGGCAGCCTCAAGGCCTTGGAGACACAGTGGCTGAGGAGATGGCCGGCAGTGTCCCCTGGCCCCAGGACCTGGCCCAGGGCATTCAGGGGCCCGAGCTGTCCATGAGACGGTGGACAAGCAGTAGAAGTCCACAAAGCTCTGCCCTGGGCAGGAGCCTGGTCTAGAACAATGGGAAAGTCTTGGTCTTGATAAGTTTGCTTCAGCCTTTCCCAGCAAGGGCACCCGGCTGGTGGGCTCTGGGCTTCCACAGAGCCTCGCTCACCCTCCAGTGGTCTGGGTGCCAAGCCCTGAGTCAGACAAAGGATGGTCGAGCTGCTCCGTGGGGTCCTGAGAGGAGAGGCTCCCTGGGGAGGTGTCTTGGTCAGAACCGGTTATGCAGACCTGTAGCAAATTGATGCAGCCGATTCCTCTGCCAGCCCCGGGCTGCCCAGCGCTCTGGGGTGTGGAGAAGAGGATCAAAGTATTGACGGGCCTTAAAAAGCCGCAGATGTGGTCCTGCAGGTGCCTGGGCACACACAGAAGGCGGGTGGTCGCTCTCAGGGCCCCTGGGCCCCTCGTCCAGCTCCCTTGGTGCAGCTGCCCCCACCTGCCTTCTCTGGCACTTTCCAGACCACGGACGGGTCTGGCCCCTCGCGAATCGTGACTGGAGCTGGGTTCTGAGCTTAAGCAGCCCAGGTTCAGGACTCGCTGGCCCACACCCCAGGAGGGACTGGACGCATCTGGCCTCCTCCCCCTTCCCATCACCAGGCCTTCATTCTTAGCAGCTGCACTTCAAGAACTGCATCAGTTTCTCTTTCAAATTCATCCTGAGTTTGCATTTTTCCAGGAAACCGAGGGAGAATGATGGCTACCACATGCAAATTAATGCAGTATTATCCTTGCTTCCCGTGGAGCGGCACCTCCGCTGCCTGCCCAGTAAAAGTCAGTGCTTCCCCTTCGCAGGCGGCAGGATCCCAGCCCTGCAGTCATTACAGGGAGAGACGGGCCTGGAATTGGCCTCTCGCGTGGTCACTGCGTGTCCCTACGCCCACGCGGCAGAGGCGGTCTGCCGCCCAGGTGCCCCCTCCGGCCCGGCGGGTGAGGGAGGGGAGGTGAGCTAACCCCAAGGACGCCCGCCACGGCCCCAGCCCTGAGTCGGAGCATTGGGGGCGGCAGGGCAGACGCTCGGACAGGGGAGAGGGTCGGACCGTCCTCTTGCTTGGCGCCTGGGCGCCCGGTTCCTAAGTTATGTCAGCACGTTGTCAAGAGGCAGCAGAAGGATGCGCAGCAGGTCCCCGGCCACCGGCCACCCCGGCGAGTCGGCAGGACGCAGCTGGCCGCTGGCGCCGCCTGTCCCGCTGCGGGCGCGCGGCCATTCCTTCTCTTTCCACCGGACAACGCCGACCGCTGTCCCGCTCCAGCTCCGTCCCCGCGGAAGCCAAGCGACCGCGCCAGGCCCGCGGTGCGGTCCGCGCTCCACGAGTCCGCGGTTCCGAGGCCGCCGGTCCCACGCGTGGATGACCCGCGCACACTCACCGCACGCACCCTCACGTACATGATCCCACAGAGACAGCACTTCGCCTCAGGCTCCCGGACGTTCTCTAGTAAAATACATAAATACATAAATGAACGCGGGAAAAATTCCCTAAAATAAGCGTGAAAGTCTCCACTCACACACAACACTGAGGAACCTAGTTAGTGAAAGTAGTTGGTAAGTTTCTCTTTAGCAATTCCGGCACCAAACTGCTCCTGTCGTTTCTTTGTTCCAAATCAGTTTCCTGCCGCTGCAGCCAGAAACAATCTACTAAGTTCTTCGGAGCCGCCGCGGTTACCGAGACAGGTCCACAGAAGAAACCTCAGAATACTTTATTGGCTGCTTTGTATACATTGGAAAGTCCTATTTTGTCCATTTCGAGGACAATATAAAACTATGTTCACTGTCTTTCAGGAAAGTTTGCACTAACATAACTTTTTTAAAACATTTTAAAAAAAATAACCGTAAGATACCCACAGATAGTCTTGCGGCATCCAGTTTAACACAGTATTAACAACAACAAAAACAAAAACCTGAAAAACGAGACAAGAAGAGAACCCCGAGACGCCCGCTGCGCACCAGGAGCAAGGAACCGGCCGGGGCGCCGCTCGCCCGCGGGGACCCGTCTCCGGCCCTGGGAAGGGGTGGCCCCGGTGGCGGAAGACAACACCCCGCCCCCCACGCGCGTGCCCTTCCTCCCCAGCGGGCCCCCAGGGCCCACGGCCTTGCAGCCTTAGGACAGGTAATACGTGCCGTAGGCGGCCACGGGCGCGGCGAGGAGTCCCGGCACCTGCGGCAGGGAGCCCGCCGCGCTGCCGTACACGGCCAGGGAGCCGTGAAGGTGGACGCCCAGCGGGAAGGGCAGGGCGAACGAGGGCAGCAGCGGCTTGGCCGCTAGCTTCAGCTTCTCCAGCTCGGCCTCCTGCAGTCGCTTGGCCTTGGCCCGGCGGTTCTGAAACCAGATCTTGACCTGCGTCTCGGAGAGGCTCAGGCTGCTGGAGAACTCGGCGCGCTCCGCGATGGACAGGTACTGCTTCTGGCGGAACTTGCCCTCCAGCGCCAGCAGCTGCGCGGTGGTGAAGGGCGTCCGCGGCTTGCGGTTGTTCTTGTGTTTCCTGAGGGTGCAGGGTGGAGGGCTGGGGGCGCCTAGGGGGAAAGAGAGCACAAAGCGGGCGCTCAAACGCCAGCAGTGCGCGCCAAGGACAGTTCCGGATGCGTGTCCCGGCTGAGACCGCGGACCTCAGTTGAGACAAGATACCCCCAAACCCCCGGGGTAATAGAAGCGAGGCACCGGGGAGACGGCGCGCGGAGAGGGGGGCCGTTGTGGACTCGGGTTCTGCTCCCCAGATCGGTGGCCCTGCGTCCCTCGGGAGGAGGGGAACTCTGCCCACTTGGAGAAGCGAAAAACTTGGGCGGGAAGCGCAGAGGCCAAGCAGAAGTCAACCATCGCGGGGAGTGACGGCAGCAAAAGGGGTGCTCCGCCAGAGAGACTCCGAGACAAGAAGCCCCAGGTCTTGGGTTGCGGGCTCCGCCCCAGGGTAGAGCAGAAGCCTGTTTGGTGTGGGGCCGGGGAGCCGCCGTGGGTTTGCGCGCGCGCGGGAGGGGTCGGGTGGGCTCGTGTGGGCTGGATTCTTTCTCTGCACCCAGGCCGGCGCGTTAGTGGCTGGTTACTTTCCAAAGTTACGAGAGACAGCGTCCTTCCCGCCCTAGTCCTCCGAGCCCGGGCCGGGCGGGCTCCTCTCGCAGCCCAGAGCCGTGCGACAGGGCACTTACGTGGGGAGGACAAGGGGGCGGCCGCCGGGACCCTGGCCCGGGGTTCCGCGGCGCCCCGCGGCCTCTCCTCCCGGGGCTCCGCGGGCTCCGCGCCCAGCCAGTGCTCTGCCTGCAGCAGCGACTTGACGCTGAAGGGCAACGGGCCGGACCCCGCACGGTCCCTGCTGCACGTCCTGAGCCCAACAGGGTTCATGCCGAGCGACGCCGGGGCCATGCGCTGGCCGGCGGGCGCGGGGCTGGCGGGGCTCAGCAGGCGCGACGTGGGTCCAGCGCGCCGTGACACTGCCGGGGGCTCCACTGCGCCCCCGCCCTCAGAGCCCTATAAAAAGGCGGCTCCCCTTTCATGCCCAGCTCTCCAATCGCCGCTGTCGCTGCCGCGTGGGCCCAGGCGTCCATTGGTTTCGCTGACCCGGGAGGGCGGGACGGCCGACTGGGACTCTAGCGCCCCAGCCCCGGCCTGCTTGGCGCACCCCTGTGGACTTCCCAGAGCCCGGCTGTCCTCTCCCGGAGCGCTGCGGCCCGGCTGGGAGGTGGCTGGTACACCCGGGGAGCACGAGGCGCTGGCCCCAGCCTCCCCACGCGCAGAAGCCCACAGTGGGCGCGACCTGGTTGAGCCGCGGTCCGGGCACAGGTCGGGACCGCGCGCGGATCCTGAGACGCGGAGAGCTCGGCGCCGTCAGAGAGGCGGCGCCGGCGCCTCCCGTAGTGTTGTCCCTCTGTCGCTCGCCGGCTGCTCTTCCCGCTGCGCCCAGTCCGGAGCCTGAGCCCTCGGCGCGTGCCTGCTGTGGCCCAGGCGTTCCCTCCGAACCCTGGGGGCTGCTTTTGACTGAACCTGCGCCCGGACCGAGGACCCTGCTTCTGTCGCCTTGTAGTCGGGCCTCAGGTGCCCTGACCCTGAATGGCTTTTTAGGCACCCGTAGCTGCCGAACGCTCTCCGTGGCGTCCCACGGCCTGGCTCCAGGAGCGGCCGGCGGGGCACGTCGAAGGTCCCCGGGCAGGGCCCGGAGCCGCGGAGAAGGCCGAGGGGCCGACCTCTCACCCGCCTGCGACGCAGGGCTTGGGGCACAGGCAGGGCGCCTCGGGCCGCTGGGGCGCGAGGTCAGTTGCTGGGTGTTGGATTCACCGTCAGCCTCTCCCGCTCCGCACTTGCTTGGCCGAATCGTCCGGAGTCGCGGGACGATGGGACCTGGGAAAAGCCCCGCGGCCCGGGCTTCCGACTGACCCGGCCAGACGGGGCCGGGCTGTCAACGGGGCCCCCGCGGATCAGGTGGAGAGGGATCCCCGACACGGCTCGTAGAAGGTGGAGCCAAGGCCCGACAGAGATTTACGCTTCACTCGGATTACTTTTCCAAAACTGAACCAGTCTTTGGTTTAAAAACCTTCTGGGGTGCTGCAGACGAGGCACCGCTCTGCAGCCTCTCGCGGAACGAAAGAAACCCCGACTGTGTTTTAGAATAAATCATGCGATTATTTTTCAGGTAACACCTTTATGTCCGATTGATATCCCAGAACACGGAAACAGCAACCCAAATCCGTACATGTTTATTTTTGAAAAACCGAAGTGTTTTGTGTGTGTGTGTGTGGTACGCGGGCCTCTCACTGCTCTGCCCTTTCCTGTTGCAGAGCACAGGCTCCGGACGCGCAGGCTCAGCGGCCATGGCTCACGGGCCCAGCCGCTCCGCGGCATGTGGGATCTTCCCGGACCGGGGCACGAACCCGCGTCCCCTGCATCGGCAGGCGGACTCTCAACCACTGCGCCACCAGGGAAACGCTCAAAGTTGTTTAATGAAATCTAGCTTTGGGTGACACTTTATCCAGTTCAGCTAGAAAAATTCAATTAGAAAGTTTCTCTCCATGCAAACTTAGAAGCATGACTGAAAGGGGCCCTCAGACCCCTCCAGGCCAGGCCTGCATCTGTGGCTAGATCAGTTCTTTCTGCATTCCAAGATGGATTGCCCCTTTCTAATGTAATAAAGATGTTCTGAGTTGATTGAAGATAATTGCACCATTAGAGCACTTTCTTTGAAGGCCTCTCTCCTGATAGCTTATCTTTAGCAGGCCACTCACAGGAGCGTTTGAAAAAGAATTTTAATGAGGATGACAGCCAGCTGCCTCCGCCTGCCCCATGTCCACTCAGGACACTCCGGAGGTGGCCTCTGGGTGGATGACGTGGGGGCCTGGCTGCGGCCTGGCTAGCCTGGGTGTGGGATGGGGCCATGGGGCCAGGCGCAGGGGCCGACCTTCAGGACCGGCTCCCTGAGGGTGTTGGACTGGCGCCTCTAGTTCCCAGCAAGGCTGGGCCAGTGCTGACCAGGCCCCTGACTGGCACTGGCTCCAGCAGGGGCATAGAAGAAGGAGGGAGGGAGGATGTGGGGTTGGGGGAGAGCCCCTGGGCTTGGATATCAAAACCCAGACCCCAACACTGAGCACAACCAGGCCTCCAGCACAGTGTCATCTCCAGCCCCGCTGGGCCCTGGGATGGGAGACGGGGCAGGGGATGGTGGCGGTGAGAAGGAAGGGATCCCACTTCTGTCAACGTGGGGGCTTTGGGTGCAGAACACTGGACCCCGTGTGTAGGGGAGCCTGGGCACCGTCTCTGGCCACCAGGAGGGATGAAGACACCTGCAGGGACCCGGCTTCCCAGCGGCCCAGGAGCAGGCCAGCCAGGCATGTTGTGTGGCCAGGAGCACCCTCCCCATCCCAGGTGAGCCCCTGAAATGACGGCAAAGCCCCAAAGACTGCCCCACTCAATCCACCCTGGGGCAGACACTGTCCCCCCAGTTCGAGTGGCATTGTCCCTGCAGTTCGCTCTGAGCTGTGTGGGGACAGGAGGTCAAGCTAAGGCCCAGACACTTTTATTTCCTGTGTTTCTCTGCCTCCTTTTGGTGCTGAATTCATGGGGAATGAACACATCCTTAGCTTGCAGAAATGAGTGACGAGTACAGACACGGGGGGATTGGAAGCCCTGAGGGGCCTCCTCAGTGGAGTCAGTGTAGCGAGATGATTCTTGAGAATGGATTTTGTTTTGTGGGATTTATCTGGGCAAGTTTGGTACTGGGCAGGACTCAAACAGAAGTGCTCTCCCTCCTCTTAAAACCTGGTGGAGGGGAGGGTTTGATGCTGCGGAGGACAGGTCACGTAGAGCTCACGCCAGACGGCGCCGCGGGGTTGAAGGTGACACCACGTTAGTGACTGAAGAAAGTGATGGTCCCCTTTTGTATGTGGACGGTGGGCATCCCGTCCTGGATGCCGTCTACAGGGTGGTAGCACAGTTTGCACGCAAGGGACCATGACGGGCCCATCTCCTGGGTCTTGCTCCAGGGCGGGACCACCCACTCCTCAGGGCCCTTTCCAAAGGGCCACACTTCCCAGACAGTGTAATCTCCAGGGGAACCATGTTAGAAACCATCGATTTATGCCTCATCCTCTATGTCACTGCTGTCATTGCTGAGGCCCCAGAGAGCCTCCTATTCATCCTGAAAGGCTGGGGCCACTCCCCTCCTCAAAGGCATCTGTGTTGGAGCCTTTGAATTTTTCCTTCTCAACTTATTGGAAAATTGCTCCAAACACAAGTGGTACTTTACCCATGACTCTGGCCAGAGGGAGACTAGGTGGCATGAGCTCCAGCAGCTAGTGGATGTGCTAAAAGAGAGGCAGGTGGGATGTGAGGTCCCCCAGGTGGGACGTGAGGTCTACCTCCCAGGTGGATGCTTTGGCGTCACTCAGGAGAGGACCTGCTCCCAGTCAGATGAGGCCCATGAGATGGGAAAGGCTCAGATGAAAGTGGGAGCTGAGGAGAGAAGGCCCTGGGACTCATCCTGCGACCCCATCACTTCATAGTGTCTCCCCACGTCTTTTTTTTGGCCGCACCTCGCAGCATGTGGGATCTTATTTCCCTGACAAGGGATTGAACCCGTGCCCCCTGCAGTGGAAGCGTGGAGTCTTAACCACTGGACCGTCAGGGAAGTCCCTCCCCACATCACTTCTTTTCTCCTGTTCACCTCTATCTTCTCTGCAGGTGGACTCTCAACAACTGTGCCACCAGGGAAGCCCTAGCTATAACTTTTATTATTATTTTTTGCTACTCTAGGGTTGACAGTATACATCTTCAGTTTACCGCAACGTACCTCTAGTGATATCATCCTGCTTTGTGTACAGTATAAGAACTTTACAGTAGTGTCTGGTATCTCCATTTCTCCCTCTGACTCTTGTGCTATGGTTGTCATACGTTTTACCACTACGTGTTATAAGCCTCACACTACATTCTGATTAAATGGTCAGTTACCTTTTAAGGAGACTTAAATAATAAGAAAAAGCCTTTTCTATTCCTCCATGTAGTTAGTCATTGGTGCTCTTCATTTTTTCGGTACATTCATATTTCCATCTGGTATCACTTTCCTACTGTGTAAGAACTTTTAGAAATATTTCTTGTAGTGCAACTATAAGTTAGCAGGTTTTAGTGTTTGAAGACATCGCTCCACTGTCTTCTCATGTGCACCGTTCCCAATGAGAGCTCTGCTGTCGTCCTCATCTTTGCTCCTATGCACACAAGATGTCTTCTCTCTCTGAAAGAACATATTGCCTTTATCACTGGTTTTGAGCAATTTGGCTATAACGGACCTTGATGTAATTTTATGTTTGTTTTGCTTGGTGTGTCATGTTTTTGGCACAAGGATTTATCACAAACATCTCTGCTTCGCAGAGTCACTGGAGGTCATGGGAAACTCCACCCTGGGGTGCGTGCGCTGAGTTCCTCGGGTGGGACCGCATCTGGCTCTCACCTGCACCACTCAGAGGCCAGCCGGGCATCACGCTCCCTCCCACCTGTGCGCAGGCGGAGGGTCCATCCTGGGGGGCCAAGCATCGTGGGCAGCCTTGTACAGGCCTTGACTTGGGAGGAGGGAAGGGGAAGCTGGAACAGAGAGAGACATTGGGGGCAGAGGCCAGGGCCACAGCGCTCAGAGGAGGGGCTCCAGGACCCATGGGGCCTGAGGGGCCATGGGACTCATGGGGGAGGGGCCCCAGGGTTCAGAGCAGTGAAACTGCAATGGGTCTGCAACTGCTTCTCCTGGGAGTTAAACGGCCCACCCAGAGTCTCGGGGGAGAACCCTCGGTCAGGACCCTCTGACCGAGGAGGGGCTGGTGGAAAGGCAAAGGCCCCTGAGCAGCTGGAGGCCCTGTGTGGCTTGAGTGCAGGGAGTAAGGGGAAAGTGGGCGCTGGGAGGAGAGGGCAGGTTCTGGGGCTGGGGTGTGGCTGGGGTCAGGGCTCTACTCGGGAAGCATGGAGGGACGGGCACTCTGGGGCCCATCTCGTCTCTGTGTCACCTGCCCGCCTACTGCGAGGACTCTGGGAAGTCCACAGAAAAGTTCATGTGGCACCTGGGCCGAGGGATGGCGACAGCCTGGAACCCCCAAGGCAGCCCCCACCCCTGGGAAGGGGAGGGAAGCAAACGGCGAGCCCTGCCGGTTCAAGGCCTCACTACTTTTCTTGGTGCTGCAGGAAGAACTGGCTCGGGGCCCCTCCCCTCCGTACCCTGCTCTCCTGGGTGACAGGTGGTCCCGGGTCTAGGTGGGGATGGAGTGATGCGGGCGGGTGGGGGGCTTCCCAGGCCCACCCTAGGCAGCCTTTTGCTCTTCCCCCCATGAGCCATCCCACCGTGGAAGGGGCCTCTCACGAGCCGTGGGCACTGTGGACAGAAGTGCCGGTGAGGGGCGCCAGCTCGTAGCATGGGTGGGGAAGGCCGCCAACCCGAACCCCACCCTAGGGAGAGGCGGAGGGATCCTCCTGAGCCCTGCCCCTCCCCCGGGAAGTTAGCGAGGGTCCTGTTCAGCTGGGCCACGTGCTCCCCTCCCAAAGGCCTTCTCCCTGCCCGGCCCTACGGCCCAGAGCATGGCCCCCTCTGAACGCCTGGCCAGGTCCCTTTAATCACGGCCTGGCACCGTGCAGCCAGGCTGGGCTCTCCCCAGGCGAAAGAGTGTTCAAAGGGCCTGAGTAAACAGGTGGGGCATTTGGGGGACAACGGGCGGCTTGGTCTCCAGTCTCCAGGCGGCAGGGACCTGTGGAATCCTCCGGCTGCCGCGCTCTGCTCTGTGCAGCCCGCCTGCTTTGTGCCATAGCCACCGCGGGTTAACGAGCTGGAAAACACAGTTGCACCTCCCCGGCTGTGAAAATCGCTTCAGGGGCGACGGAGTCAACCTAGCTGCTGGGAGAACCCAGAACTGATCTCCTTTGTCGGGAGGGCCCAGTGCATCCCAGCAGAGGCCACGGGCCGGGTCTGGGCCTCCTCCCGAGAAGACCCCAAGCAGCCCAGGCCTCAGAGGGGCTCTGAATACAGCTGGGGACCCCAGGAATGAGAAGGCTTGAAAGACAAAACAGCAGACGCCTTTCTCCTGCCTCCCCCAATTTCCAGAGCCCTCCCCCGCTTTTGGACTGAGTACTAGACCCCTCCCCACGGCGGGCGCCACGCCAGGAGGACGATGCTGGGGGCTTGGGACTGGGCTCCGGACACCACCCCACCCCCACTCCTTCCAGAGGAGGTCATCAGGGCCAGCCCTGCCCGAGAGGCCCCCAGTGATCACTCTCGACCTTGCCTGTCTCTTGGCCAGCTCTGCGTTCACGGCTGAACGTCCAGGCACAGCGGGCATGTCAGGGGGACTGCAGGGAAGATCTGAATCATCCCTGAGATGCAGGGTCACGAACGTGTAACGGATTTCTGAGCCTCTGCCGAGAGCGCCCGACGTTTTGTGACGTTTTCTCCCGTCTTTCAGGCTGACCCAGTGTTCGGCTTTAGATCTTTATGAAGTTGTCGAAGGCCAGCTTCTGTGGACGCCTTGAAAGACCATGTTCTGGAACGCAGTCTATCCTCATGACGCGGGTGGGGCTGCAGGCCTCAGGGGGCCGGGCTGAGCCCTGGTGGGTGGTGGGCTGTGCTCAGGGGTACCCCTCCCTCTGCTGCAGGGCGACTGGACGCTGGGCCACGCCACAGACGGGCCACCAACAGCAGTCGACTCGGATCTT
Source organism: Phocoena phocoena (assembly GCF_963924675.1). Taxonomy (NCBI): domain Eukaryota; kingdom Metazoa; phylum Chordata; class Mammalia; order Artiodactyla; family Phocoenidae; genus Phocoena; species Phocoena phocoena. Next base: position 228,838 of record NC_089234.1, on the reverse strand, counting down.
CACGCGGGTCGAGGACCTGTGGGTCATTTTCTACTTGGGCCTGGAATTCAGAGCCGAGACCCTGATTCCGTGGTTTCCAGAAGCCCAGAGAAGCTGGAAGTTTGAGGAAGGCCTGCAAATCCCGGGGGGAGGGGCTGTCTCAGGACAGTGAGGGGTGTTGAGGGGCGCCAGTGTTAGCAGGGTGGGCCTGTGTAGTGAGACACGCGGACCAGAGTGCAACCCCTCAAAATGGGGAGAAAAGAAACCCCTCAGCCCGGGACTGAGACGTCTCCTGCTCGTACGTGGGCTTCCAAAACCAGATGTCTTCCAAGACAAGAGCAGCCCTAACTTGGGCACGTTTCCTTTCCTTAGAGGGTTTCTGTTTCCTTCTCCCTCCATAGCGAGGGAAGTTCTCCTTTGTCCCCAGTAATGAGCGATAGCAGTGTTGTCACATGTGGCAAGAAGCCTGGAGTTGGGGGCGGGGCCTGGGGGCCCTGCTCAGAGCTACCCACCCACCCACCTGCCCGCCGAGCCCCTTGCACTTGGGCTAGGTGGAATGTTCTAGCTGCCAAGGCCTGTGGGCGTGAGTTGGAGACGGTGCCCACATCTCAGACCCCCACCCACCCTGAGCTCCACCCTGCAGGCCCCGTGCTGCGCCGTCACCGGTCACCCCACGCTCCTGGCACTCAGAGCTGACCCATGGCAGAGGACAAGGGGCGTGTACTGAGTGCCAGTTACAGGTGGGCCTTGCAGGGGGTGGGAAGGGGGGTCGGGAAGGTGAAGGGGCGCTGGGAGTCGCATGCCCGGTTCTAGTCTTGGCTCTGCTGAAGGGCCGTGCCACTGACCTGGTGTCTTAACCTCTCTGGGCCTCAGTTTCCTGTTCGGTCTCCCCCACATAAGCCGAAGCAAACTTACAAAGAATTCCCTCAGTCATGGTCATCAAAGCCCCTACCCACTGCCCTTACAGCCCCTCTGGTCAGCCAGGCACAGAGGCACTGGGGAAGGGCAGGTCGCCAGCAACAGAGGGCAGCAGGTGGCCTTTGGAAGAAGCAGGGGCTACTGAGTTCTGCTGCTCAGGGGAGGGAAGGGGGGCCGTCCTGTCCTGGGCCCTCAGGGCTGATGGGGCCCACTCCAGATGCCCGGGGCCTTGAGGTGGGAGGGTGCCCCTGGCTGTCCACTGAAGTGGGGGTCCTGACAAAATGCCCTCCACCCTCCCCAACCCCCGTGCAGCAGGGACCACTCCCAACCAGGACGGGTGGGCCCGCTCATCGTCTGAGCCTCCGCGGGAGGCTTCTGGGGGTTGTAATCCCACCTAATCCTGCTTCAGATCCCTGCGGGCAGAAGGAAGGCCACACACAGTGGCCTCAGCAGATCCTGGTCCTGGGGACAGGCCGGGGGAGTGGCCCCCTCCGGCCCTGAGACCCTCCCCTCGGGTTCTGGGTCCAGGACCTGCGTGCACAGGTGAGAAGCTGAAAGGCGGAGGTGCCGGCCTCGCCTGCCTCTCTGTGGCCTCCCCTCGGCCTGGGCGAGGCCACGCACAGAAGGCAGAGTCAACTAGCCCGGTCCAGGTCCAGGGCCAAAGTAAACCAGAGCCGGGGCCTCCCCAGCACCTTGGATGGGAGCTACTGGGGACCTTAAAGGGTGCTCTGGTGTTTTTGTTCGCACTGAACGTGGGCCCTGGCTCGGGAAGTACATGCCTTGGGAAGTCTTCTCTGAGCTGATGGCCTCCATTCCTGAAAATGGCCAAGTTGGAGGCCAACTTGTGGTGAGGACCAAAGGGGCCAGCCCCAGAAAGGGCATCCCCCCAGCACGCCCCCCACTGCCCCAGCTGTGCCCGCTCAAGGGGAAGGGGGTCCTCAGACCACTTGGGCCCTGTCCACCCTCCAGTGGCCACTGGGCAGCGCCTGGACCTCTCCAGGGAGACGGAGGGAATAAGGGGCAGCGAAGGGCCAGGAGGTCACACAGGGCACTCTTAACGCGTCCTCCTACAGCCCTACAGCCACGATGCCACATGACACAGGAGAGGGACGATTAGGTGGCCTAGTCAAGGAAACCCAGAGTGAAATCTGAGAGGAGACTCTAAGGCCAGGAGCGCTGTGGGGACAGAGGCGAGGCCGAGAGCCTGCACTGCGGGAGAGGGAAAGAGGACCTCGGGTCATCAAACCTGTGCTTGAGACTCTGGGTTTTGTTCTAAACATGGTGGTAGGGGTCAGGGTCAGGCATGAAGCTTCAGAGGCTCAGATCAGAGGGGCTACAGCAGCTCTCTATTCCCGCCTAACAGATTCCTCCAGCAGGGTGGGTGGGCAGCTGCAGTCAGGAGGCGGGTGGGCAGGCAATGAGGGCCTGACGGGAGCCAGTGGAATCCCTCCTCTTGATCAGAGAGGGCTGGCAGTGTGAACTGTGTGCATTTGTGGACAGTTCATGGCCCGAGGCTTGTTATGTTTGAAAACAGCCTATAGAGGGTAAATAACAATCGAGTATCTAATTCAATCCTGGTCTGAAAGCTCATTTAAGACTGAGCAGCTGAGTGAACCCTTGGGCAGTGGGTCTGACTGCCGGGCTCTGGAGGACTGCGGCTGTCTAGGCCCTGGGCTTCAGTCAGCGGGGAATGAGGGTTGGGCACACCGTGGTGCTCCCAGACTCCAGATGGGACGGATGACAGGCTCACTGCGGGGGAAGCTCACTACTGCCAGGCTAGCATGAAGGGCAGCACCTTCCCTGGGATGGCGCAGGCCCCAGGCCGCCATCCTGGTCTCAGACCCCAACTCACACGTGTGACCTGCACGCAGGTTGTGCCTGGCTGTCGCGGGGCCTTAACCGGAACTAGTACCTGGATAGTTCTTTACTCCCTTGGTTGCGAAGCCTGAGCGCGGGTCCCATCCTGTGTGCGCCTATTAAGCTGTCACCCCTCAGCCCTGCACTGGACCTTATCTGGGGCACGTGTGAAATCCTGGAGGCGCTCGCCCAGCCCAGAGCCGGCAGCAAGGAGCCCAGGTCGCGGGGGAGCCGTGCAGGGCTGAGGGCTCCCTGTGCTCTGAGGGGTGGGGAGACTTGCTGGGAGTCTGGAGCAGCAGCAGGACCCTCAGCCGGGGCTCAGAAGGGGCTGAGGCAAAGCTGCGGGATGTCCCAGGCCTGAAGGCTCGTAGGGCCCAGGCCCTTGCTGCCATGTGACCCTCAGTCACCCAAGACGAGCATGCCCTCCTCACCCCGCCAGGTCAGGGCTGGGCAGCCTGTGCGCACCCATGACCCAAGGAAGGATAATGCTTCCCAGGTTCTTGGCGGTGAGGTGAGCTGAGCCCCAGTAGGCAGGCAGCCACGCCTTCTGCACCACCACGTCCTGCGGACCCTGAGGAGCGCCCACCAGACCAGGAGGGGCAGAGCCAGGCTCAGGCAGCCCGCCGAGGCTGGCTCCCAGGTCCCTGGGTGTGGAGCTTGTGCTCCTGCCCGAGGCGCTCTCCGGTATCCCCAGTGAGGGCGCTGTGGCAAGCAGCATTTTCACCACCCTGCCTCTCCCCAGAGGGCCCCCCACAGCAGTCCTGCTTCTCCTCCACCAGATGGGGGCTGGAGGGACCCAGCGCTGAGCTGTTGTCAGACGGAGGAGGTCCTCGAAGGTCCTGCGCCTGAGTCTGTCAGCTTGCCGGAGGAGGAGGCAGTGAGCTGGGGCCCCTTTCGGATCCCCAGGTTGCAGACCAGCGGGAATTCTTCCCTTTGGCCTCTGGGGTTGGCTGCTCGTCCCTAGTTCCTGCAGTGGCCAAGGAAAACCAGGCTCCCTGACTCAGGGATGCTGCGGCCACGAGGGCACCCCCGCCTCAAATTCTCCTTCCTGACCCGGAACAGGCAGTTCTGGCTTCGGCAAACACCGGGGTGGTGAGCCCAGGGCAGGCACCGGGCAGGGGACTGGTCGGTGGCAGGTTTCCCAAGGGAGGGCTGGAACCACGACCCCTGGCTTCCCGGCAGAAGCGCCCAGGAGTCGGGGCCGGAGAAGCGCCGGAGGGGCCGGGTCGGACCAGCCACACTCGAGTGCGCGCCGCCCTCAGGGACAGTCGGCCTCGCGGCCCGCGGCCCCTTTGTCATGCACATGAGGGTGCCGAGGCTGAGTAAGGGTCCCCATCAACACGGAGTCACCGATGAAGAGCACTTTGTTTCCCAGTCTGCGGGCTTGGCACATGCCTGCTGTTTCCCAGTGGCCTCCCATTCAAAGGGCCCGGTCCGCCATTCTTTGTCCCCCTAGGTGCCCGGCCGACAGCCCCCGGCAGCTGCTGCGCTTTCAAAGGCGCTATAGAGCGTCTCTGCAGGTGAGCCCTCCTGCCAGGGGCTCCCGTCAAAGGCTCTTTGAGACGTCACCGCGGAGCGGGCTCGGGGCGGGTCGCGCTCGCAGCGCCCGCACAAAGGCCGCGCCACTCAGCGCGCCCCGCCCGTGCGCTTCCGTGGGGAGGCCGGGCAGTCCCGGGTGGAGGGCGCCGGGCCCCCAGTCCTCCGGCGCTCTCCCCCTTCCCCGCCCCCTCCCCAGACTCCCCGTTTTCCCGCTGGCCTCCCCTCCACGCTCTGTGCTCCTCCCCATCTCGCCGCCCAGCCTCTCGGGGCTCCATCCTCCCCCCCTCCGGCCTCTCTTCCCCCCTCCCCGCCTCCCCCTCTCCGGCCTCCCGCCGCCAGCCCGGGGTAATTGCTCCTTTGAAGCCCCCGCCGGCGTCGCGGCGCCCTGAGTGCTCCCACCCCGCGCGCGGAGCTGCCGTCCGGCCGCTAGGTTTCAGCTTCTTTTCATCCTTTCCTTTTCAACTTTATTAAAACCAGCGGGGCAGCCGGCGCGTGGGGGCGGGGCCGTGGCCGCGGGGGGGGCGGGGCCTACGCTCTCGGGGGTGGGGTGGGGGAACCCCGTCCCGCCTCTCTGGGCCAGCGCGTGGGGGCGGGGCCCAGCTTGCTTCTGCCAGGCCTTGCGTGGCCAGCCGTGCTGGGGCCCCAAGGTGACCAGGGACTCTCCCAGGACTCTGGTCCTCCTGGTTGTTTTGCTTTTAGTGTTTTTTGAAAGAATGAGACGGGGAAGGAGAGAAAATTCGGAGAATTTTGGGCACAGTGCCGCCAAGCCCCCCACCCCAATCGTCCTGCATGGGACCTCAGGCCTCAGAGACTGTGCTGGGCCTACCTGGAGCGGGTGGGTGCGAAGGACCCCATAGGTCCTGCCCCTGGGAGCTCGAGCTGGGAGGCGGTGTCCTTGGGGTTCAGCCCCTGTTCCCCCCAGCCCCAGCTCTGCCCTCAGGGGTGAGGGCCTGGCCAGCAGACATGGGGGTGGGGACTTGGAGGGGGGCGCCTGTTGTTTGTGCGCGTTCCTCGGAAGTCTGTGCTCCGCCTGGAACAGATCAGCTCTTCATGCAGGGGCGCAGAACGTGTGGTGTAAAATCACTTCATTTATTCACTCATCGGTTCACTGAACAAACACCTGCGGGGCTTCTGCCGGGTGTGGCCGGGCCCTGGAATGCAGCCCTGGGAGGGACCGACTCGTCCTTGATCCTTGGGAAGCAGGAAGTGACTCTGGAGAAGACCCCTTTGGGGCCCTGCCCCCAGCGTGGGCCACGCCTCCCCAGGTCTAGCCCCGCCTCCCCCCAGCCCCAGACTGCATACGGGGTTTTCAGGCCTCGGGGTGTGGGGGTGGGAGTTAGTTCCCGGGGGCTCTTGGAGGTCGGGCGCCACTGTCCCGGGACTGGACACCTCCGGGCCCGGGTCGAGGCCTGAGTGGGCGGTTCAGAAGGCAGGTGAAGCCCAGCGGCCACTTGTCTGAAGTGCATCCCCTGAGCTTCCCGTATCAGACAAAACATGGCACTGGTTTGCTGGTAAACGGCGAAGTGTGATGCTTCTACAAACCGTTTATTGGGGGGCAGTTTTAGATACACAGGATATTGCAAAGGTGTTTTAGAGGGTTCCCTGGATTCCCCTACACCCCACACCTGCGAAGGTTGCATGTAAAGATAAATGTATTTGTTCACACTCTGGAAGTTTGGCTTCCCTGCAGGGAGGAGATGGGTCAAGATGGGAGGTGACCCTGAGGGGTCCCGCTGCCCTGAGGCCTCAGGGAGCAAGACTCCTGCTTGTCACAGGAGCCGGCTGGTGGCTCAAGGTAGGGGGTGGGGGGTGGGAACTGCCGCCAGCAGAGATGGCTGCAGGTCTGGTCTGGCTGTCCCTGGAGGCTCCCAGGTGTGGGGCAGGACTTAACAGGTGTGGCTGCGAGAAGAGGATGGTAGGGTCAGACTCAGGCCTCAGCCTAGTGAGGCCCCATCCTCGCCTGCCACCTTGCTCCCCTTCCCCTGGGCAGGGCGACCACAGACAGGCACAGGGGTTGCTGTCCTTGCTGGCCAGGTCCCTTGCCCAGGAGCACATCCAGGCTGTGTGGCCCTGCGGGGGGGCGGCACCCGGGACCAGCTGTGCACGCAGTACTGGGTGGGGTCCGGGCCCCAGACCTATAGCCCACCAGAATTCCGCAGGGATCACCTCTGCTCCGGGCCCAGGGGATGGCCACCTGTTGTCAGCTCAGAGAATGAGGGTGCCCCCAGGCCAGCCAGAATCCCTGCCTGCCCAGCCCCTGCCCACTTTCCTGCTCTCCTCCCTGCAGCCTCTGAGCCCCGGGCCAAGCTACCCCTGCTCCTTCCTCCCAGAGCTGGGCAGGGGGCGGGGGGCTTCTGAGGTGCCCTGCAGGGTGGAGCCCCCTCCCCGGGCCTGGCGCCTGCCATGGTGCCCACACACAAGCCTCAGTTCCCTCCTGCAGGAGCGCCATCTCCCACCTCCCGTCCGCCCCGGGCCTTGCTACTTCCTCTCCCTCTCCTTCAGCCGAGCGTCACAGGACACCGTTTCAGGTCACTGGGAGGCCTCTTGGGTATGGCTTCCCCTCCACACACCACGCAGCCTCGTGCACACAGAGACACACACGCACAGATACACACAGAGCCCCCCGCACACCTGCAGCTCCCAGAGCCCGAGGACCCTGCAGTGCAGGGTAGGAGCTCTCAGCCTGATGGCCCCCATACAGGACTCCCAGGAGGTGCCTCTCAGGATGTGGCCCTTGGGTTGCGTGGCAGCCTCTACCTTGTGAGGCGTCCCAGGCACCGGACCAGGAGGGGCTTCTTCTCAATCCGGGACCATGAATGCAGAGACATTACCTGGCCACAGGCCTCCGTGGCTGAACCTCAGGCTGACCAGATGAAGGCGCGGGACAGCCGTGGCCAGACCGAGTGCCGACCGTCCCCCTTGCCCCCTACGGGTGCTTGCCCCCCTCAGCTGGGACGGTGGTTCTCAGGTTCCCGGCTCCCCCACCTCCATGGCAGCACCCCTGGGAAGCAGGACCACCCCTGCCTCACATGCCAGGCCCACACCCAGAACCAGGGGCTCTCCTGTCCCCTACAGCCCCCACAATACCTCCTGGGCCCTGTCATGGGCACGGCCTGCCCCATGTCCCCTTCCCAGCGAGGTCTCCCCGGACCACCAGCCCTGGTGGCCACACCCGTCCTTCCCAGCCCTTAAGACCACTAGTAAAATGATGCCTCTCCTTTTCCCCACCACCCTACCGCAGGGGACACTCCCGTGCTCAGCGGGAGTCCTGTAAATGGATCTGGAAAGTGCTCCGTGAACATCTGTTGGTGAACGAATTTGTTGAATTTGTTGTAGGCCGAGGGCGCCCAGGGGTGCGGGCTCTCCGTCCAGACCCCTGGGAAGCCACGGGGTAGGGGATGCAGGTGCCTGTCCCCAGGGACACCCCCGCCCCAGCCTCTCTTGGAGGTGGTGGCTGCCCGGGCACTGCCTCCTGTTGGGGGAGAGAAACGTTCCTCTACCCTTCTCGGTTCTTCTGGCTGGTCTAATAATCAAATAGGCATAAGGCAGATAAACAGGAGAAAAACAAACAAATCTGATTTTGTATGTGCGAGGCTCCATGTGGACCTAAGTCTGTGATCAAAACAGACTGTTTATATATCTTTTTAGACAAAGAATCAATTCTTTGTGAAGATTTGACAGGACAAAGGGATTTTTGCTTGTGGTGGCGAATGGATGAAGAAGTAACAAAGTTTGATTTTGCAGCAACTTGGCCTTGAGTTCCCTGTCTCCGGCCCAGAGGATGCCCTCCATCCCCCTGCCTGTGGGGATGCTTCTCGTGGGAGTTTGTTTCCTGCTTTCAGGGAGACAAAGGAGGGTCAGAACATCCTTTGCGTACTGACTGTTTCTCAAGTAACTTTAATTCAAAATAGTCAATGTGCCACCTTGGCGTATTTTGGGGTGGCCTGCTCTGAGCCCCTTCACACCCCGTGCCCCTCCCAGCCCGCTGTGGTGGTCACTGGGCTGGTGGGCGGTTGACAGCTGTCTCCGTGGGTGCTCATGGGTACGGTGGGGGGCCAACCCCGCCACCCCTCTTCTGTCCTCCCTCGGGGGGCCACATGGCAGCTGCCGGGCCACCCGGCTGCTTCTCACCATGTGTTCCTGACGCTGACGGCCACCGGACCCACCCCATGAGGGCCTTCCTTCCATGGAGTCTCCCCTCCCCCAGGTTAGGGCCGGGCAGCAGTGGGGTGGGGGGGGGTTGTGACCAGGCCTGGCCTGCTCCCACCAGGCCCAGGGTCTGGAGTGCAGCAGACCATCACTGAGGCCTCCTGACCTCAGACGGGGAGGGCTCAGGGGCTCCTGGGGTCCTGGGTCAGGTCGCTCCCCCGCTGGGGGCTCTGCTGGCCGTGGCCCCTGGAAGGGCTGGGCTGGGGGCTCTGTGGTGCCTTGCCCAGGCCCTGAGACCTTCCCTGCTCAGACACTGGACGTGCTGTTTTAGGGGAGCCTCCCAGGCTCCAGAGCCTGCTGGGAGGGGCTGAAGGTGCAGTGATGCCTCTCTAGCAGAGCCTGCCTGGGGGTGGGGGCATCACCCAACGCCTGGTGGTCACTCCAGTGCTACCAGATGTCCCTGTAGACGCAGCCTTAACCGGCCCACGTGGACAACCCTGTAATGTCCACGTTCGCTCAAGTGAGAGTCAATTTACTGCACGTCTATTTAAAATATCTGTGGCAATAGCCTGTTACATTAATAATGTTACAAAGGCCGCGAGGCTTACGATGCTGAGTGCCTACCGCACAGCGTGGCTGGACTCTCGGAGTCCACCCCAGGCTTGGGGCCAGCCCTGTCTGTGCACAGACGCGCCCCTGCAGATCCTGCCCCCGTCGGAAGGCCACACACCCTGCTGCTCTGGGCTGTCCAGGGGCCACCGCGCTCAGTCCCTTTCTTGCCGGGACGGCGGGCACGCAGCGGGGGGGGTCTCAGTCTTGCTGCAGGTCAGGAGTCGGGGGTCTCGCCCCCTTCTGGGGACCCTGAGCTGTGGGGACACGGCCGACCAGCTGAGTCAGAGTGGGGATAGGGCCCAGTTTCCCCAGACTTCAGAGTTGCCCCAACCTTTACAGTGAGGTACATGGTGAGGGTCAGACCAGACATGGGCTGGGGTGCCAGGCAGTGGCCTGGTGTGGTGGAACTCTGCAGGGTGGTTGAGGAGTTGAGGAGGCTGTCCCTGGGGGTGCTGTCCCTGAGGGGGTGCTGTCCCTGAGGGGGTGCTGTCCCTGAGGGGTGCTGTCCCTGGGGAGTGCTGTCCCTGGGGAGGGCTGTCCCTGGGGGGGGCTGTCCCTGGGGAGTGCTGTCCCTGAGGGGGTGGCTGTCCCTGTGGGGGGCTGTCCTAGAGGGGGTGCTGCCCCTGAGGGGGTGCTGTCCCTGGGGGTGGCTGTCCCTGGGGAATGCTGTGCCTGGGGGGTGCTGTCCTTGGGGGGTGCTGTCCCTGAGGGGGGATGTCCCTGGGGAGTGCTGTCCCTGGAAGGGGCTGTCCCTGAGGGGGTGCTGTCCCTGAGGGGGTGCTGTCCCTGAGGGGGGCTGTTCCTGGCGGGGGCTGTCCCTGGGGGGGCTGTCCCTGAGGGGGTGGCTGTCCCTGCGGGGGGCTGTCCTTGAGGGGTTGCTGCCCCTGAGGGGGTGCTGTCCCTGGGGGTGGCTGTCCCTGAGGGGGCTGTCCCTGGGGGGGCTGTCCCTGGGGGGGCTGTCCCTGAGGGGGTGCTGTCCCTGGGGGGTGCTGTCCCTGAGGGGGGATGTCCCTGGCGGGGGCTGTCCCTGGGGGGGCTGTCCCTTGGGGGGCTGTCCCTGTGGGGGGCTGTCCCTGAGGGGTTCTGTCCGGGGGAAGGCGGTGCTGCCTCAGGCTGAGTTCAGCTGTGTAGGAAGTAGATGTGTCCCCTGTGGGTGGCGTTGGGGAAGGGCAGGTCCACCACAGGGCAGTGGACACTGGGCCTCACAGAGGGCACTGACCGGCTGGGCTCTCAGTTTGTCTGCAGTGGACACCTCCGTGTAACTGCTCTGCCCAAGAGGAGCTGCGGCCCCCAGCAGCTCGGTCCAGACAGGGCTACCGAGTCCTTAGCCCTTTGTCTTTGGCTTTTCTAAAATCGCATTCAGACTCCACCTTTACCTGTGGTGTTCCTGCCCTGTCACCCGCCCGAGGTGCCAAAGGACCTCAGCAGACCGACTTGGTAGAAAGCTGACACCATGAGAAGTGGCCACTGGCTGCCCAATAGGAAATGCTAGATGGGTGAGGGGTTAGGCCAGCGTCCTGCTGTGGCCTTGAAAACAGAGAAGAAGTGAGTCCCTGGCTGCCCGCCTGCCCGCAGCGAGGGCTCTCAGGGTCTGGAACGTGGGAGTAGGGCTCCTCCTGTGGGGGCACGTGCCCCCCTGCAGCCTGCTGCGTGCAGCTGGGGGACTTCCCTGCCTCTGGGGTCTGGGAGGGGCCCGGCCTGCGCTCCAGGCACAGCTCAGCAGGAAGCCGGGCCCCCAGCACCATCTCCGACCTTGGTCAGGGGCCCCTCTCCACCTGCCCTCGCCTGGCGTGGGCTTCACAGGGCCCAGGGCTCTCCTGCCATCCCACCTTGAGGACTTTGAAGCCCAGAACCCCTTCTGGGGTCGTGGGGCAGGCCCTGGCCGGGGACGATCCCTGAGCCTGTAGCTGCACCTGGGGCTGGGCGTGGTCCAGGTGTGGACACAGCTGACCCGTGACAGAGGGGCCCGTCATGTGTGGAGTGACATGGGTGGAGCTCGGTTCTCCCTCCCTTCCCCAATATGTCTGCTGCCTGACAGCCCAGACACAGAGATGCCCGCCGTGTCCACCTCATGGAGCCCTGCCAGGCGGGACCAGTGAGCCCAGGCGCAGCGCCTGTGCTGGGGGCTGCTGGGGAGGGGTGCGACTCCGTGGGGGCCTGACTCAGAGGTGCCACCTGAGGTCTGGAAGCAAAGAGGGAAGGCGTGACTGGCAGAGGGGACGGAGGCTTGGTGTGGCCGGAGCGCTGGGACTGAGGGGCTTGGAGGGTAAGGGGCCAAGGGAGCTCGGGGAGAGCAGATCTGGGGACCCCGTAGGCCAGCAGGCCCCACTCCCCCCAGGCAGCACCCGTGGCTGTCCAGACACCGTTCAGAGGCTCAGACAGCAGCAGGCCGAGGTCATCCAGTCCAGCCTTGATGTGAGGGAAGAGGCGAGCAGCCCTCCCGCGTCCCAGGAGAGCAAAGACCAGCCTCAGGGGGTGTGGTCAAGCAGGGCACGAGGACAGGATAGAGCAGGAGTGGGGATGGGGGTGTCAGCTCACTCCCTGTTTTTCTACATCAAGGGCTTGGGGTAAGAGCAGAAAACGAACCCAGCCCGGTTGAGGCGGGAGCCCTCTGGGCTCTGCTCTAAGGAAACACGCCAAGCCCCACAGGCACCAGCGCACTGGGCTCCGGCAGGAAGCAGTTCCTCCCTGCATGGTCAGCATCTTTTTGTCACAGCCGTGGTCACGTGGAACTGCCGCTGGGGCCGTCCAAGGGAGTCCAGAGCTTGCAGGCCCCATTCTTGTGTTCTGAGTGCTCTGGTTACCAGTGAGCTTCCTTTAACTCTATCTTGCCCATATGCCATCTTGGTTTTTTAAATGGAGATATAATACACATACCACGAAGTCTTCCATTTTAAAGTATACACTTTAGTGGTTTTCACTGTGTTCACAAAGTTATGCAGCCATTACAATGATCTAATTCTGGAACAGTGGTTAAGAATCCGCCTGCCAATGCAGGGGACACGGGTTCGAGCCCTGGTCTGGGAAGATCCCACATGCCGCAGAGCAACTAAGCCCGTGCACCACAACTACTGAGCCTGCGTTCTACAGCCCGCGAGCCACAACTACTGAGCCCGTGTGCCACAACTACTGAAGCCCATGCACCCAGAGCCCGTGCTCTGCGACAAGAGAAGCCACAGCAATGAGAAGCCCACGCACCACAACGAAAAGTAACCCCCGCTCGCCACAACTAGAGAAAGCCTGCCGTCCCACCTCGAGGACTTTGAAGCCCAGAACCCCTTCTGGGGTCGTGGGGCAGGCCCTGGCCGGGGGTGATCCCTGAGCCTGGAGCTGCACCTGGGGCTGGGCGTGGTCCAGGTGTGGACACAGCTGACCCGTGGCAGAGGGGCCCGTCATGTGTGGAGTGACATGGGTGGAGCTCGGCTCTCCCTCCCTCCCTCCCTCCCTCTCTTCCCAAATACGTCTGCTGCCTGGCAGCCTGGACACAGAGATGCCTGCTGTGTCCATGAAGACTCAATGCACCCAAAAACAAATAAATAAAATAAATCAATTAAAAAAAATAGAAATAATTAAAAAAAAAAAAGAAATTCAGGCAAGGCTGTATTGGGGCCCCTGCTGCAGCAGGGGGCAGTGAGAACAAACAGCAGGTTCCCTCGCTTGCTTGCTCCCTGGCAGGGGCAGGGAAGAGAGGGGGCCAGCTGGCTCCTTATATAGGGTGAGGGTAGGGGCGTGTCCAGGGGTGGGGCCAGAGGTGTGGCTTAGGTGGTTTGCCCACCCCTAGGTGGTGGTGTGTGCAGGGGGCATGTGCAGTACTCAGCTTTTGCTCCGGGGCCCCTGCTTCTGCTCCAGGCTCTTCAAAAGTGGCAGTTGGGTTTTTTGGTTTCTCTGTATCTTTTGTCCAGAATTTGTCCCAACTGCCATGCACACAGTTCGTTTTAGCCCCACACAGTTTCTTTGTATTTTGTTGCTCCAGGAGATGTGTGTCCAGGTGCAAGCACTGCTGCAGCACTGCTGCAAACGGTCCCAGGTCCCAGCTTGTCTCACCTGCAGCCCTGGACCTTGCTGAGAAGCAGTCCACAGCTGGGCACTGGGCCTGACCACCTGCCCGGCTGGGAGAGGCTGTGGCCCCAAAGGGATGGCACAGGGGTCAGGGCGCACACAGCTGGTGGCCCTGGGAGTCCTCTTGGGAGGCCCAGAGCCAGGCCTGGCTGGGAGGGCAAGAGGCCCTGAACGGCCTGCCCCTGTGCCGCCTGGAAGGAGGCCTTCCAGCGGAGCAGTTCTTGCTAGTGCCCTGCAGCAAGAAAGCCCCAGAGGCAGGGAGGGGCAGAAAGTGGGGTGCCCTCCCTCTAGGTGAGAGCGGGCTGGCAGGCAGGCGCAGCTGTCAGGAGGGGGGCTGACTTGGACAGGGCGGGCGCATGTCCCCCCCGACCCGCCGTGTCCCACCAGCCCCCACCCAGCCCTGGACCCTCGCCTTCATTCAGAGCAGATGGGCCCCCTGGGCCACTTCCTTTCTCTTCCTCTGAAGCGACTTCTGCTCTTCTCAGGGAAAAAGAGCCTGAGGCGGCCGTCCAGGCCTAAGTCCAGCCAGCCAGTAAGCCCAGCGGGCAGCTCTGGGTCCTGGAGGCCTTTTCTCCTGTGACCGAGCCTGGTGCTGGTTTCGGCCGTGAGTACACGAATTTTGCCTTACTTCCACTCCAGGCACCCCCCAGGCCTGTGGGTTTCCTCCCTCCCTGGAACCTTCCACTGCACTGTCGGGGAGGGGGTCTTCTCTCCAAGGCCATTAGCAGTTGGACGTGTCTCCGGTGGGACATGGGCCCTGAGACCCACATGCAGCTGTTTTTTAAAAGAAAACAAAATTTTCATTCGTGGCACTGAAGCTATTAAGAGGCAGGTTTTCAACGAACACAGTTAAAAATGAGCCACGGGGGTGGAGGCACCTGAGCTGGGGAGAGCCTGGGGACCCCGGGAGCTCCAGCCCCACCCCCTGCATCGTGGGGCCCAGAGGTGTTGCCCCTCCTGGGCCCCTGAGGGAACCCACCGAAGGCCGGAGGCAAAGCGGGCGCTGGGGGAGCACAGAGTCCCACCAGGAAGCTCCCGAGGACCACCGGACACTTCCCGGGTGGCCGCGGGAGGCCTGTCGGGCTGGGGGCGCTGTGAGCGGGCTGAGGGCACTGGGCTTAGGACGCTGCTGTGAGTCAGGCGAGCCCCCAGGATTCCAGAGCCAGTCCCAGGTGGACGAGGGCGCCAGGGACAAGCGGCCTGGCTCCCAAGCTCCCAAACCCTGGGGCCGCCACAGGGTGACCTCGCTGTTACAGGCCTTAACTGTCGCGTGGGTGTTTCTTTTCAGGTTACACCGTACTCTGACCACGCTCCCCACCCAGCCCCAAACTGGAGGTCGGAGGTCAGTGACCTGCCAAGCAGAGTTAAGACAAGGGGCGGGCGGCGGTCAGCTTCCGGCCCCGCTCTGCTCACCCCGTCCCCACTCCCCAACCCTCACTCTATCCTTCACCCCTACCCCCGTGGACCTGGTGAGTGTGAAAGCCGGACAGAGATGTGGGAGGTTTGGGGAGGTGGGGAGGTATACGGGGGTGGGGGGCTGGAGGAAGCTGGGGTTCCCACGTGCTTCAACCCAGAGGCTGGTGGGGCTGTGCAGCCAGGAGGGCTCTGGTTGGCGGATTGACCCACGCAGACCCCGGGGCTTGGGTGCCCCCAAAGCTGTGGGTGTTAGGGCGTCAGGGGGCTCCCACACAACCTTTCCTGGAGGACTGCCCCGGCCAATGACACTGCCCCCGCCCCGGGCGCCTGGGAGTTCTGCCCCGGGGACCCCACCCTCTGCACAGGTAACGGAGCGGCTGAGTCCCCACCCCTGCCCTCTCCTTCTGGCCTGCTAGCCAGCTGACGAGGAAACTGACCCCTCCCTGCCTTGGGTGCAGGTGACTCAGGTGGCCTGTCCCCCTTGCTCTGGAAGAGTCCACCTGAGTCGGCGGACGGAGCAGGACCCCCAGGAAGGGACGAGTAGTGAAAGTCATTTTCATCCTTCGAAAGGTGGCGATGCTGGAAACGTAGGTCCCTTGAGATCCCATAGTCCAGGCACAGAGTCGAGTCAGCCAGTTACAGCACCTGCGGGATTTGGCCCTCAAAGGGCAGAGCCCTCTTTCCAGGCCTCCGGGATCACAGTACCGGTTCTGTTCCAAACCAGAGGGGACAAGTCTGGCCACCGCAGCTGACCGGCACTGGGCTACTTCATCAGTTCTGGGTTTGGTGGTTTTATGGGAATAAAAGAGTAAGTACCACACTGATTTAACGTGTGTTTCCTCGTCAGGTATGAGGTTGAATAGCTATTTTTTAAGTGATCACATGGGCCTGATGGGAGCCTTTGAGGGCCACCTTCCCCAGGTGGGAGGGAATCATCAAGGGGCAGGGCCCCAATTGACAGCAATGGCCACTCCCCGGGTTACTTAGCAGAACTGCTAAGGGGCCAGGTGGGCTTCCGGAAGCCACAGGAGGGTGCGGCTGCCCCCTCCCTGGGCCCCAGGGGCCGGGGAAGTTACTGGAGGGCAGTGTGGCTGCTTGCGGAGGGTCACCCAGCAGCTGGGATCTTCCCCTGGAGGAGCGGTCAGCCCCAGGGCACCGAGGGTGCACTCCCAGCCCTGAACCCCGCCAGGCCTGCCCCCCTGAAACCGGTCACCCCAGCCCTTCATGTCACTGCTTCCAGCCGGAGGGGCTGACCCAGCCCCGGGAAAGCACGGGGCTCCGCCAGGGTGCCCTGGTCACCTGGCACCACCATCAGACGGATTTCGAGAGCACCCTGTCCATCCTGCCTCCCCGCCGTCCGGGGTCCAGCCCGTGCCTTTTCCCAGCGCCTCAACCCCTCCTTCCTCAACCTGCTTCCTTCTTTCATTTTCTCGCTGTTTGTTAGTTTTAGCAGAGATGCCTTCAGAAAGTGTTGGCTGAAGACTTCCTTCTGTCTGGGGGAGCATCCCTGACTGCCCCCAGGCCTCCTCGGAGGACTGGGGTGAGGAAGTGGGCAGCGTGAGTGCAATATTCAGACCGCTGGTGCCCAGGACAGCACAGCGGTGGCCTCCGCCTCCTGGACACCTGGACGCTATGGAAGGAGCGCCCTTCCCCACTTGGAAGTGCAGGTGAGAGGATCCGGGGGGCGGGCGGGGGACACGACCCTGAGCGCCAGGCTCTCCCACCGTGTCCCTCAGAGCCTCCTGCCCTGACGCTCAGCTGCCACCTCCAGGAGGGGACGGCTGCGGCACAAGGGCTTGCTAGCCAGGAAGGTGTGGTGCCTTCCTGCCGCAGGGCAGGCGGCGTCAGGGGTCCCTGTGGAAGAGGAGAGTGGGGAGACAGTTTCCCGGAGCTGCTGGCTAGACCGCACAGGCCTTGCAGGGCTGGCCTAGCCCTCGTGACCCCATCCTGCCCACCCAAGTGGGGAGGGGTCTCAGCTGGGGGCCCCCGGCTGCAGGGAGGTCATAACCCACCTCGCGCCTGCGGGTTTGCAGGGCTCCAGCAGGAGGGCCGCTTGCTGGGGCCACCACGGCTGGCCGTGGGCACGTGAGAAAGCTCCCACGATTGAGTCTTGGGGAGGTGGCGCTCTTAGAGACAAGCAAACAGACCCAAGTAAAGGCCGTTCAAGCTCAGCCCTCCGCCCACTGAGTTGGAGCAGCGGCATCTCGATGGGAGGGTGTGTGCAGAGCAGAGGAGGTCTAGTGCCCTGGACAGCGTGGCTGCCCTTCCTGGGCATGCTGTGGGCTGGGACCCGGCCCAGTGCACTCAGCTGCATTGCACCACACCGCAGGAGGTGCTTACAGCACACGGCCGCGTCCCACCGCTCCAGAGGCTGGAGGCCCCGCAGACCAGGGGCTGCGTGGTGTGGCTCCCTGAGGCCCGCTTGCTGGCTCCTGGACACCGGGTCCTCACGTGGGCTGGGGGAGCTCTCTGGGGTCTTTTTTATAAGGACACTGACCCCATCATGGGGGTTCCACCTGGTGACCTCGTCACTTCCCAAAGGCCCCGCCTCCTTAGACCATCACCTTGGGGGTTAGGATCTCAACACAAGAAGTCTGGGGGGGACACAGACATTCAACCTCCCATGACCACTGGCACATGAGCCACAGGTGACTAGAAGGTGTGGCCACTGTAAGCCCCAACCCTTTTGGAGCTAGATGTCCTGTGGACGTCGCCGGAGACCCCCGGGTGGGCACAGCAGAGGCTGGTTGCCCAGGGCGCGCTGGAGTGGGGTCCAGGTCACTGGGGTTTGGCAGGCTGGGAAACTTCCCTAGTGGGAAGGGGGCTCAGGCTGCCCCCCGGGAGGCTGGGTCCTGGAGGTTAGTTAGGGGAGCGTTGTGACTCTCTCTGGTGGGTCCCGAGTTGGAAGGGGGAAGAGTGACAGTTGTTGGCCGCGTCCTGGGGGGTTTGGGTGGTTTGCGGCTTCCGGGGCTGGTAGCGGCTGGTCGTGACTGCGGCTCCACCTCTCTAGATGGTTGGCCGTAGTCCATCTGCACAGTCAGCCTGTCTGTCTTTGTCTCTTTCAGCCTAAGGGCAGTTTTCTCCACAGGGACCAGAGGCAGATTCAGGGCAGCGCCCGTGGGTTCCAGTCCCAGGGAGGAAGGCGTGGCCCTGGCCATACCCCCACTGAGGCCAAGCGAGAAGTCCCACCTGTTTGTGAGTTACAGCAGCGTGGACGCCACGTGGACCCACGGGCTCTTCAGTTCCTTGGAGGCGGACCACGCGGGGCTGAGGGTCTGCCTGAACGAGCGGGACTTCACGCCGGGCAGGAACGCGGTGGAGAACATGGCAGACTGCATCCAGCAGAGCCGGGGCTTCGTGCAAAGCTGGCGGTGGCTGCTGGAGGCCGACTGCTCCTCTTGGGCTCCTGCCTGGAGGGGAAGCCGGTCATCCGGGTCCTACTGAGGGCCTGCCGGGTCCCGCTGCACCTCGGCCTGACCTACCTGGAGGCTGCAGACAGCCGCTTCTACCCGAAGGTGGCGCAGCTCCAGTGCCTCCCCAGCCACTGTGCGGCGCGCCCCGGCCCTGCGCTCAGCCCCCACCCTCTACAGCGGGGAGACCCTGATGACCCTGGACTGCGTCAACAGGGGCAACCTGCCCTCGTGGAAGGTGGGCGCCTTCAGCACCCTGGGTGCTGGAGGACCCCGAGGTGTACAAGCGTGCCGTGGGCATCGTGAACGGTGCTCCGTCGCCCGGGTCCTGCCTGCGGTACCGGGGCTGCAGGATCACACTTGGCATCGTCCTGACTCTTCTCTCCTTGGCATCACTGTTCCTCCCCTTACTTTTAGGGCTCAGGGAACGCCACCCAGCTCAGCGGTTCCTCCTGATCACCGCCAATGCATTTTCCTGCCCCTTCCTCGTGGTCTTAAGTGCTAACACCCTGTGCTGGTTCCGAAGGTTTTCTAAGAGGAAGATGCGGGAGCTGGTCCGCAGAGCTGGGGAGGCCAGCCTGCTACTGGCGCCGCATTCGGCGCTGATGGGCTATGAGATCAGAAACAGACTCTGCTTTGTGTATGCGCTGCTGGGGGACTGCAGGCGGGCCCTCCTGGGCGCCCCCGAGGGCGAGGCCCTGTTGCAGGAGGCCCCACTGCAGTTCTCGTCCGGCTACACCTGCTGCCTGGCCCATGCACACCGCCCCCGCCGCGAGGATGCCGCGGGGGCCCCGGGCCACGTGGAGCTGGGCCTGTGCTTCTGCCAGTTCATCTCTCTGTAGCTGAAGAGACTCGGGGGGCTCGGGGTTAAACCCATGTGACGGCTGGAGGGCAGGGGCCGGGCCTCTTGCTGCATGTCCGGTCACCCCTGGGTGGGCCCTGCGGACAGGGCTGCGCTGAGCCCTGGCTGGTGTGCACAGGCCTCTCCCCTTGGTTCCCTGTGCTGAGCGTGGCGGCCTCAGGCCCCTGCGTCCTGCCAGGCCAGAGCAGGACTGACTGCGGACCAGGTGCCCTTTCTGCTAGTGGCCTCCCCTCCGGCTCCGCCCCAGCTCCTGAACTGCAGACCTGGTGGCTTCTCCTTCCCCTTTGGGCGGAGGGCGTGCCTGGGGCTGCAGCGACGCCCCCTGGAGCAGGCGGGGTCCATCTACCAGCGCTGCCCCTGAAAGCTGGCTCCGCTTCTGCTGACGCTGTTCATCCCCAAGAGAGCAGCCTTGGAGCGTGAACTGGTTCTGGGTGCGGGGATAGCCGGGCAACCTGAGAGTCCTGGCTGAGCGGTGTGGCTCCCAGGGGAGCAGGACTCTGGCCGGTGTCCCCAGAGGTCCCTACGCACCAGGGCAGGACGTCGGAGGTGCATAGTGGCCCTGGGGCTCTGTCCTGGGCCTCAGTTTACCGATCTGTAGATGAGCAGCTGGCAGAACTTCCTGGCCCTCCTCGGGGAGCCCCCGGCCCGCGGCCAGGTGCTGTGCTGGCGAGAGCTTAGCTAAGCCCCTGCATGGTACAGTGGCCCCGCAGCCACTTCATTTGGCCGGCAGCCTCGCAGTCGGCAAGTGCAGGCCGCGGACAGCAGCCCCAGAGCCACAGGCCAGTGCAGACTCCTGAGGGGCCTTCCCAGCAGCCCTGTGAGCCACAGCGCCCTCCCTCCCTGGCCTGCCTTCCCCTGGCGCCCCTGAGATGAGACCCCCCGGGGCGGACCGAAACCCCACTCTTGTGGTTTGAATTGACCAATCCGGCCCAGCCCAGGGACCCCAAAGCACTGCCCCCGTGGACCCTGATGCAAGCTCCTGCTGCCTGCCTGCCTGCCCTCCCCCGCGAGTAATAAACTCGCCTGTTTCATTGTCTCTTGCAGTCTGTTGTTGAACCTGGCTCATCATCCAGCACCCTGTGCTCCGCTTAACAAGGGCTAATTGAACGAAATCATAACACGAGTGTCTTGCTGGAGGCTGGCACAGAGGCTGTACTGGTCGCCTCCGCCCTGGGGCTAGGATCACACAGAGAGGCTCCCCCTCCAGAGGAGACTGACCTGCAGAGTGAGAGACAGAGAAGAGGAGGCTCTGGGTCGGGGGCAGCGTGAGCAAAGGCGCCAGGCAGGCCCCGGACCTCGGGGGCCCCAGGGACGGGCCCTGACACAGCCTCTCCGTGCCCGTGGGGCCGGGCCCCCCTGCAAATTTAAGGGTTGGGGGCTGATGGGGAAGCAACGTGGCCAGGATGTGGTGACGGGCACAGCCAAAGGGGGAAGTGTCCTGTGAGCCCCAAAGCCTGCTGGGTGGCTTGGGCGCCGGAACGTCTTAGGGCACAGTGCTTGGCAGCAAGAGCCGCCCGAGGGTCCCAGCACCTGGCCTCTGAGATGCCCAAGGAAGGGCACCATCTGGGCCTCACATGGAGAAGGAGCCTCGGAACAGTGGGGGCTCCTGCTGCCTTCCAGCAGCCCCCCTCCCAGACCCCACTGGGTCCGCCATCCCCAGCAGAGTCTCAGCATGGGTCCACCCACCCCTGCTCCAGGCCAAAACTGCCTCTCGGGCCGCACAGGTGGCACCACAGTTACAGAGAGGCAGA
Source organism: Phocoena phocoena (assembly GCF_963924675.1). Taxonomy (NCBI): domain Eukaryota; kingdom Metazoa; phylum Chordata; class Mammalia; order Artiodactyla; family Phocoenidae; genus Phocoena; species Phocoena phocoena. Next base: position 208,286 of record NC_089234.1, on the reverse strand, counting down.
CCCCAGGCCACACTGGCCATGCCTGTCCAGGCCGAGGGTCCACTCAGTGCCCAGAATGCGTCTGCCAGAGAGCACAGGAGCCCTGGGCACAGAGCTGGGCACTGGTCAGCCTTTAGGGATCAGACTCCTGGGGGCAGCACAGGGAGCCCTGGGAGGCAGTGCCTGGGTCCGGGGGCAGAGGCCTACCTGTGTGCACGCACCCACATGTAACCTGCACACGCCCACATGTAGGCCCCCACGCACCCACATGTATCCACACGCACACACATCCACACATATGCACACGCACGGCCCCTTGGCTCCTCGGGCACACCGCTGATGACATTGGCATTCCTGCCCAGTAGCACCGAGCCATGCAGCCGAGAGATGGGGAGATGGACAAAAAGAAGGGCAGTCTGTCACTTCAAAAGGCTGGACTTTTTGTCATGAACTAGGCAGTCTGTCGTCACTTCAAAAGGCTGGACTTTTTGTCATGAACTAGGCAGTCTGTCGTCACTTCAAAAGGCTGGACTTTTTGTCATGAACTAGGCAGTCTGTCACTTCAAAAGGCTGGACTTTTTGTCATGAACTAGCACATTTGTGCAACAAGAAAGGGGAGACGTTTAAACGAGCCTTTCTATGGGACCGTTATCTGTAACGTAGGCTGTGGGAAATCCAAGGCTCTTTTGCACTGTGTCCGCGGCAGGCAGGCCCTGCCTCAGCCAGCCCTGCTCCAGTTCTCGGGGCCTGGCCACCCCCCAGTACGGCACAGATCCCCCCACTGGGGCCGGGTAGCTCCAGGCAGTGGCGGCACTAGACCTGGAGAAGTGGTCCCCCCAGAGTGCCCGCCGGGGACCAGGGTCTGGGGGACCCCAGGCTGGCCAGCCCCCAGCACCCACTCCAGGGCCGTGGGACCCAGGCCTGCCACTCCAGAATGCCAGGACGCCTGCCCACCTCCTCGCAGCCTGGACTCAGGGCTGCCCAGGGTCACACTGCTTGCTCTGACCCCTCGGCCTTGCCACCCGCTCCAGTGGTCGGTGGTCGGGGGGCACCCAGGGCTTTCACGGCGGGGGCAGGAGGAGAGGCCCCTGAGTGCCCAACCTCTGCTGTCTGCCCCAGGACAGAACCCCAGCTCACCGCCCTGGACCGCTGAGGACGCAGGCGCAGGCTCCGTGGACCTGGGAGCTCCACGCCCTGTAGACACCCCAGGAAGCTCCTCTGCTGGGTCCTGGACTGGTTCTCAGTGGGGTGACCTCAGTCAGGCTGGGGCCTGTGAACCCCAGGGAGGGGCTGAGGCTCTAACCAGTGCTGGGAGCCCCCTCACAAGGCTGCTGGTCACCAGGTGCTCCGGCAGCTGTCCGAGGCCAGCCCTGCATCCTGGCACACCACCCGCTGGTAGCCACCCCACGGGGCCTCTGCAGCAGCCCCCACTTCAGCCCCGCAGTTTCCCATGAGACAGGAGAGGAAGACCTCCAGGATGAGGCTGCCACACCCTGGAGACCCCTGTCCCAGCTCAGGCCTGGATTCAGCAGGGGTGACCTGAAGCTCTGAATGGACTGTCCCCAGGGCCCCATATGACCCTCCAGGGCCTTTTAGGACCCCCTGACATCCCCAAGGCTTCCTAGGCCCCTCCACTGACCCTCCACCTGGCTGGGCTCTGCCCTGTGGGTCAGGTGAGCCTTACCATGGACAGTGGGGCTGGGCCAGAGCTGCCCTCTCCAGGATCCTCCCCCAAGGGGACAGGGTGGGGGTGCAGCGCCCAGGTCAGCAGAGGGCTGTCCTGTACCTGCGCTGGGCGTCCCGAGCACTGGGTCGAGGCCATGAGCCAGGCGCTCTCCCCAGAGGTCCTAGAGGGGTCCCTAGAGGGGAGACCTGGGTGGACCCGGGGGGCACCAGGCCCAGCTGGGACGGAGTGTGAGGGCGGGTCCCAACCGCCTTGCTGAGAAGCATCTCCAGAGGTCTTGGGGTCCAGTGTAGTTGAGAGTCTCTTTGGCCAAGGAGACGGCGGAGCTGCGTGTTGCTGTAAGGGGTCCACGCAGGTGACGGGTTGGCCATGAAGGTGGCAGCAGTGGGGTGAGGGGTCCCTCAGCAGGATGCCCTTGGTGGGGCGGGTTGCAGAAGGTACCCTGGGAGCCGGTTGATGTTAGTGCTGCCCAGCGGAGCCTGGGTGACCCCAGGGGCACAGAGAGCCTTGTTTCAGAGCGAGGGAACCCACATTCGTGAAAGCGGCCCTGTCCCAGCAACCCCACAGGCGCCAGCTTGCCTGGGTCCCCATTTTACAGACGAGGAAACTGAGTTTTCAGGGGTCTGGTCCCAAGAGACTGTGCAGCCCCCCGTGGCAGGACCGCGGCTGACTCTCTTCTCTGGCCTAGGTCCCCCGCCCTCCGATTCCCAGCTGCTAGGTGAATGGCAGGAACCCTGAGGCGGGATGTCCCATCTGGGGACACAGCCACAGCCAGGCAGGTGGAGGCCGCTTCTGAGGGGAGTCCACTCAAAACACAAGCCAGGAGCCCCCATCCCAGTTCAACACCCCAGGACAGCTGCTACCTTTGCGGGCCTCCACCCACCACCCCAGCTGGGGAAGGGTCTTCACCCCAGAAGAACATGTGTGTGCATGCGTGTGTGCGGAGGGAGCTACATCACCGGACACCTGGGAGGGGGGTGGTGGGAGTATGTGTGCACGCGTGTGTCGGCATGTGTGCGTGTGCCTGTGTACATGTGACTGTGTATCCTCAGGCTCCGCATACGAGGATTCAACCAATTGCCAATCAGAAATATTAAAAAAAAAATTCCAGAACTTTCCAAAGAGCAAAAGTTGAATTTGCCAAGCCAGAAACTTTTTACACAGCATTTACATGGTATTAGGTATTATAAGTAATCTAGAGATGATTTATAGTACATGGGAGGATGTATGTAGGTTATGTGCAAATATTACACCATTTTATATAAGGGACTCGAGCATCCCTGGATTTTGGTATCCACAGACTTGGATATCTGTGGGGTGTCCTGGAACCAATCTCCGTGGTACCAAGGCACGACTGTATGTGTGCACGTGAGTGTGTGCACCTGTGTGCAGAGGGAACCCTGGAAGGGTCACCACATCGCAGGCCGCAGGGCGAGGGAAAGAGTCTTTGCTCGCCTGTTCTACTGCAGGGTCTGCACTGTGGGTCACGCTGCGGGGCCGGGGCTACTGCAGGGGGCCGGGCAGGCCACCCAGAGCCGAGCCCCAGCCCACACCCTGACACTGGCCAGAAGCCACGGCCCTCTTGGCCTGGGTCCGTCCCAGGAGCCTGTCCTGGTGCGGCGAGGTGGTCCGCGGGACCCCGCAGACGGCGCGGGGAGGGTGGAACCCTGCTCCTGCTGCCCGTCTTGGCTTAGGTTCGCCCAGAAGTGGTGCCAGCAGCATCAGTTCCTGTTGTTTGCTACTGAAAACCAGGGGAAGTCTTAAGAGGATGTAGCACAGGCAACTCATTTTAATTTGAAATGGCTTAAATTTCATCTCAGCAATCCTGGGTTTTACTTCCAGGAGGTGAGAGAATTTCAGTTTAAGATCTGACTCCGACCTCGCGGTGTCAGGCGGGTGGGGGCCACGCTGTTAGATGCTCAGAGGGCTCCTGGGGTATGAGAGCCATAGGGAATCTAATTAATGAAGTTGTCACTTCTGGGAAATGTCTTTAACAGTTTAGAGAGATTAAATGTATTAAATGTATAAATTAATGGCGTATTAATTAAAGAATAAGTGAAGACATATACAAAGGCTACTAGGTTAATAAATGCTTTTAAATTGAGCTTTAAAGCTTGAGAAAAGCTGGGCAACGGGGGACAGAATTCGGGCCCTCGCCCGAATGGGGTTGGGGGGTCAGGAAAAAGGCCGGAGAGCCGAGGATGCTCAGGAGAAGCACGAGATCCAGGTGGAGGTGAATCTTTACTCAGAGAAAAGCGACAGAGCTAGAGGCTCACGGGGCGGGGGGCGTCAGCGAGGGGGCCTGGGAGCAGGGGCACGACCACGGCGACCACAGCAACCACAGAGCGGCGAGCGTCGGGCGAGGGAGGTCACAGGTGCCGGCGTGGGACGCTGCGAAGACAGAGGGCAGGAGGGGTGAGGCCGGGCAAGTTGGGGCGGGTGCACGACCACACCGCCCACCTGCGTGCGAAGAAATGAGGCTGAACTCCGCCCTCCCGCCTCCAGTTCACCTGACCCCGCCCCCCACTGACCCCGCCCCGCCCACACTCCGGTCCCCGACCCCCGCGCCTTGCCCACGCCCCCCATCCCCCATCCTGCCCTGACCACGCCCTCGTGCCTGCTCCCTGCCCGAGACCCTCACGCGGTCACAGGGGTCGCCAGGGCGGACAGCACCCCTGAGTGAGCCTCCGGCCGACCGGGCCGGCGCCCTGCCCCTCCCAGGGGTGGTGGGGCGGATAGGGAGGAGGGTCCCACCTACCCAGACGGGCTGCGACCCGGAGGCCAGAGGCCATCACTGGGGGGCTGGGGGCGGCGCGCTCCCCTCCTCCTTCTGCCCCGCCTCCTTCTCTCCTGGCGCCGAGGCCTCCCCGGAGGGCTTCCCCGAGGGCTTCCCCGAGGGTTTCCTCGAGGGCTCGGTGACAGCCGCCATGGCCGCGCGGGCGGGCGCCTTGTGCGCCTTGGGCGCCTCCTTGAAGGCGTGGTAGCTCGCGGACAACCACGGGGTCTCCGTGCCGTGCTTGCGGCCCACTGGGTAGGCCCCGATGGCCGCCAGCAGGCTGCGGTGGTGCTCAGGGTCCAGCTCGGTGTAGTACATCTCCAGGGTCAGCGGGGTGCAGATCTTGTGCTGCGGAAGGGGGCCGGTCAGGGGCGGGGGTGGGGGGAGGTGTGGCGGCCGCGCCCCTGGGCTCGGGTGTGCAAAACGGGGTGCATTTTTTCTCAGTGGCATCAGCCGCGATGCGGGAGCCGCGTCCGTGGGCCACCCGCGGGCGGGCGGTCACCTCTGCTTTTGAGCAGTTCGGTCATACTGTAGACAGTGCCCCTAAATACACTGATTTCTGCCGTAATTTCAAGCCATCAGGGGTAGGCCTCCAATTCAGACCTGGAGGCTCCGCAGAGAGCCAGCCCTTCTCCGAACGCACCGGTGGCCGGTGGCCATGGCCTCCTCCTGAGTGAAGGGTAGGGGGCTCGGCGAGTGCCCCGCGGCCCGCCCCCACCCCGCGGGCCCCCGAGGGAATCCCAGTGAGTGAGGGCCGTTAGCAGCCCGGTGCACCCCTGGAAGTACAGTGAGGGCTCGTGGCCTCTGTGGGGGGAGCGCTCCCCTCTCGGAAATCACGGGGAAAGGGGGACGATTTATCTACTGAAAACTTAGAGTCTTGAAAAAATACACTGAAAATGGTAAAAGTCACCATAAGCAAAGCTGAGAGAAAAGAAACAAGGATGGGGGAACACTTTCCAAGCATGCAGAAAACGTCAACACCCTGTGACATAGAAACACACCGCATACAAGTGAGGGAGGCTTCCCTCCACCTGGACCTCCTTCCTTATGCTTTACTTTTTAAATTACAGGAAGAGAAAACCTCTCGCTAAAACACCTTTTCTTTTAATTTTTCTAAAGATAGGACTTGAATATACCTGGAAGGTGACAGGGCTTGAGGGCCTGTGCAGGTCACGTTCCCATAGAGCTGGGAACACCCCAGACCAACCCTCCTGGTGGTAGCTTGGGGGAGAGGAGGGGAGGCACCCCGTCCTTCCACAGGACACCCCCCTGGGACCCTCCCTGGCACTCTGCCTGCAGGGCGCGACTGCCCTTCCCAGCCCCGGTGCCCAGTCCACCGGCCTTACCCGAAGCAGGAAGCCGTCGGGGCAGCTGAACTGGTCATACCAGATGGCCTTATACATGATCAGCAGGCAGCCCATGAGCGCCATGGTGAAGGCGATCATCCGCCCTGTGGGCATCTGGGGGGTGGGCAGGTGCGGAGAGGAGAGGTGGGGTGGTGAGGCTGTGCAGGGCCCGGGCCGCGAACCTCAGGGCCGGCGCCCATCGCGCACACAGCCCAGGGCTCACCGGCCTCTCAGAAAGGATGGGGAAAGGGGAAACGGGCAGAGTTACTACTGAGAAATGAAAGGCTTTAGAAATGGTACCCTAAAAGTTATAAAAAAGCCACCATTAGTAAGCTGAAGAGCTAGAAAAGGAAGGGAAAACACATTTGCCAGAGACACAGCAGGAAAAGTGAGTCTCCATCGTATACGGGAAATCCGCGAGTCACCGAGGCAGAGACAAACGACCCAAGTGGGAAAGGGTGCAGGGCGCAAGCAGGCACTGCGTCTCCTGCCAGGGGCTCCTCTGAGGGCGGCGGCTGCCCGCACCCCACGTTACAGCAGCAGCGGGGAGGCTGGCAGAGCCTGCTGCTGCCCAGGCCCGACCCATACCTCTGATGGGGTGATTCCCTGTCCAGCTCTACTGAGAGCAGGGCCCTGACCAAGGGCCCCCAGCCCACCCAGCCCAGAGCCTGGGTTCCCACAGCTTGCAGCTGCCTCTCCACCTCCCCTGCCCTGACACCCCATGGAATTGGCGGGGAGGGTTGGGTTACCCTGCCACGTGCATCCTCTGGGTGGCCGCCGCCCAGCTTCTGGGCCTCCAGGTCGGAGAACTTTGTCGGCTGGTCCCCGGAGGACAGCTGGTATTCCGTCTGTGTCTTAATGACAACCTGTGGGAAGAAATGATGCAGGAGGACCCTGAACTAGGGGGGCTGGGAGGGAAAGGGGGCAGGGGGCAGCTGCCCGCAGTGGTGTGGGTGCTAGTGGCAGGGCTCTAGTGGCTACAAGCTGACACCAAGGGAAGGGGACACTGGAAGTCGGCCAGGGCCGCGGCAGCCCAGGGCCTGGCCAGATGATGGAAAGAGCCCCTATGTCTGCTGGCTGCCTTCGGCTCTGAGGACGCTAGCTGTACCTGCCAGAAGCTTCCTCTTCGATGGCACCACAGCTTGGTCCCCTCCTCCAGGAAGCCCACCACTGAGCCTTCCCTTTGGGAACCAGGTCCAGAACGGTAGCAGGCATGGTCGAAGCCCACACAGATCGCTGGAGAACTGCCCTCGACTCATGGGAGCAATGCTGGGAAGTGCCCCCTGCCCTCGTCAACGGCTGGCTGACAGGGGCCTCAGGCTGGGACAACTCTGCGTGCCACTCACTCTCCAGAGCTCCGGTGGGGTCAGGCAGGGCTGTGCCTGAGCTGAACCCTGCTTCTTACAGGTTCCTTCTGAGAGCTCCCCCTCCGCCCACCCCTTGCCCAAGGACCTCATCTCGGGCCGCCCAGCAGAGGAAGGGGGCAGTTTTTGCTGTTGAGCCCCTGCTGGACCGCAGGCAAGCTGGGCACTGTCTGTGAGAGCATGTGAATCCTCACCACCACCCGTGGCCAGTTTACCCTGGTTTGCAGATGAGGAAAGGGCAGTTCTGGGTGGCGGGGGGAGCCGATCGGGGCACACAGCAGGCTCAGCCTGGCCCTTCCTCCACTTGCTCAGCTGCCCCTTAGAGGAGGCCACACCTAAAGCCACCTTGCTAACGCCCGTGTGTTTCCAGGGCAGGATGACACAGGCCTCCACGCTGGCCCAGGCCCCTCACCTGGTCGGAGAACGCAGGCTGTAGCTGGCTGACATCCAGGGGACTGATCAGAGGGATGCTGTCCATGGTAGCCCCGTCCCCGGAGCCTGTCTTCCCCGAGAAGCTGCAGTTCAGCTTCACCATGGTGGATGGCAGTCCTCGTCCTGTCCAGAGGCAGACACAGGGTCACTGGCCACATAACAGATGCCCACACCAGCTGGGTCTGGAGTGAGAGGGCCCCAGGCTGGCCTTTATGCTCCTCACGCCAGAGGTGGGTTGGGCCGCGGGTGGCCAGGCCAACCTCCCAGGACAACCCGGGTGAGTCCAGCCGCAGGATTCTAGTCCCTTCCTGCCCCCTGGACTCCCTTTGGCCCCCACAGCCGTGCAGGCGAGAGTGCCTCTGACTGGTGACTGCCTGGCGGAGTCTTCCACTGGCCCACCTGCTCCAGGAGATATTCTAAGGGCAGCAACCAACAGAAAACAATCCCAGATAGAAGCCTGGAGAGTAGGGTGGCCAGACTTAGCAAATAAAAGTACGGTACGCCAGGTTAATCTGAATTTCAGGTAAGCAACGGGTGCTTTTGCTCTTTATGATGTATCCATGTAACGTGCAGTACAGGGGCATATTTATACTAAAAAGTGTTGTTAAAAGTGTTAAAGTCTATCTGAAATTCAAATTTAACTGGGTGTCCTATGTTTTATCTGCAACCCTACTGGAGATGCAGGAAGTAACAAAGAGCTACAGAAAGAGGATGCTGGTGACTGAATCCAAGAGCTAACTGCACAGAGCGTGGCAGTAATGGTGTACGTGGACTGGACCATCTGGGGAGCCGGAACGCCCTGACAAGAACAGGAGTGGGGGGCAGGCAGGAGGTGGGAGGGACCTGCATGGCTTGGAGGAGCACAAAGCTTCCTGGGGGAGGTCAAGATGGTTTCACTTCTAGGCTGACTGATGAGAGAAAAGGAACACAGCAAATGACTTGAAACTGAAAAAACAGAAACACAAAATATACTCAGTCAATCAAAAGGAGAAAGAAATGGTCCCATGTCCACTAAGAAATTAAATCTGTTGTTAAAATCTTCCAACAAAGAACTCCAGGCCCAGGCAGCATCACCCCTGGATTCTACCGATCATTTAAGGAGGAAATCATGCAAATTTCATACAAAACTCATCCAGAGGAAAGAACACGGGAGCACACCCCAGCTTGTGAACCCAGCACGACCTCTATCTCAGAACTCGGCAAGGACAACGAGACAGAAGACCTCGCAGGCCATGCTACCCACCAACACCAGTGCCAAGGCCCCAGATAAAATGCAAGCATGTGGAATCCAGCAAGATATTAAAAGGCTGGGTGTATTCTGGAAATTTCACATCTGAAAGCAATCATTATTTTCACCATATGAACAGAATAAAGAAGAAAAATGATCTGATCAATTTCAATAGTAGCTGAAAAAGTATCTGGTAAGGTTCAACATTTGTTTACTATTTTAAAAAATCTATTGGAATTCCCTGGTGGTCCAGTGGTTAGGACTTCATGCTTTCACTGTGGAGGGCCCAGTTCAGTCCCTGGTCTGGGAACTAAGATCCCACAAGCTGCGCGGCACAGCCAAAAAAAAGAAAAAAATTGAGAGGGAGATGCAAGGCCCTTTATTATCAGTTCTATAAATGATGGTGATTTATAGAGGTCCTAGCCAAGCCATATGGCAGGAAAAAGAAATAAGAGGTACAAAGCCTGGATGAGATTAGGTAAGACTCTCATTATTCACAGAGAAAGCATCTTTTGTGTGTAGAAAATCCATAGGAATCTGCATATAAATTATACGGATTGGAAAGTGAGTTCAGCAGAGTTGATGGGTTTAAGGTATTCAGAAATCAGTTCTGTTTCTATGTATCAGTGACAAAAAATTAAAACATAATTTGTTGAAAGATTCCACTTAAACAGTATCAGAGATATCGAATGCTCAGGAGCAGGTCTAACAAGAGATTAGAAGGACCTCCCTGTGGAAAACCAGAAGAAACCCCTGTCAAGACACTATTGACTGGGACTTCCCAGGTGGCCCCGTGGGTAAGACTCCACGCTCCCCATGCAGGGGGCCCCGGTTCAATCCCTGGTTAGGGAACTAGATCCTGCATGCCTGCCGCAACTAAGAAGCCTGCATGCCACAACTAAGAAGCCTGCATGCCACAACTAAGACCCTGTGCAGCCTAAATAAATTTTTTTAAAAAAAGACATTATTATTATTAATTTATTTTCTGCTGTACGCTGGCCTCTCACTGCTGTGGCCTCTCACTGTTGTGGAGCACAGGCTCCGGACGCGCAGGCTCAGCGGTCATGGCTCACGGGCTCAGCCGCTCCGCGGCATGTGGGATCTTCCCGGACCGGGGCACGAACCCACGTCCCCTGCATCGGCAGGCGGACTCTCAACCACTGCGCCACCAGGGAAGCCCAATAGTTATGTATTTTTAAAATAAACTTATTTAATTTATTTTTGGCTGTGTTGGGTCTTCGTTGCTGCGTGCGGGCTTTCTCTAGTTGCAGCGAGCGGAGGCTACTCTCATTGCAGTGCATGGGCTTCCCGTTGCGGTGGCTTCTCTTGTTGTGGAGTACAGGCTCTAGGCACGTGGGCTTCAGTAGTTGTGGCACATGGGCTCAGTAGTTGTGGCACATGGGCTTAGTTGCTCCGTGGCATGTGTGATCTTCCCGGACCAGGGCTCGAACCCGTGTCCCCTGAATTGGCAGGTGGATTCCCAACCACTGCGCTACCAGGGAAGTCCTTTTTGTTTGAATTTGATAAGATTTGTAATTTTATATGGAAGGCAGAGGGACAAGGATACTCATAACATCTTGGAAAAGACCGAGGGGGGCACTTGTCTGCCAGGCGTCTAGCTTGTCACATAGCCGTGTGGTATCACTGCGTGGTGTACAAAGACCCATGTGACACACCCTATACACACGGACCACGGAGATGTCACTGCAAAGCTTGGGGATGGCCACCCAACGTCCACATGGCAAACAGTGGACCCAATCCCCACCTCACACCCCACACAAAAATCTACTCCCGGTGGATAAGCCAAGATGGAAAAGCGTCGTGGAGATAATACAGGAGAATATTTTCCTGGTCTCAGGGAGGGAAAGAGTTTTTCAGTATCACAAATAAGCGCTAACCACAAAAGAAAATATTGATAAAAGAACTACATTAAAATTAACAGCTTCTTATAACAAACGTATGGTTACCAAAGGGGATAGCAGGGGTAGGGGGAGATAAATTAGGAGTTTGGGATTAACATATACACACTAGTATATATAAAATAGGTAAACAACAAGAACCTACTGTATACCACAGGGAACTATAATCAATATCTTGTAATAACCTATAATGGAAAAGAATCCAAAAAGGAATAGCTATATATGTATAACTGAATCACTTTGCTGTACACCTGAAACTAACACGACACTGTAAATTAACTACAGTTCAATTTAAAAAATTAAGAGCTTCTGCCCATCAAAACATAGCCTTCAAAGAATGGAAACAGAAACCAAGACTGGGAGAAAATATTTGCAACCTGCAAATGAGAAAGGACTTGTTGTGGGTTCAACAACAAGACGAGCCCAAGCCCTAACCTGGGCACCTGTGAACGGGATCTTATTTGGAACTAGGGTCTCTGCAGATCTAATCAAGTTAAGATGAGCTCATACTGGATTAGGGTGGACCCTGATCCAATGACTGGTGTCCTTATAAGAAGGGAGAAGTTTGGACACAGACACACACAGGAAGGAAGCCATGTTGAAGATGGAGGTGGATACTAGAGGGAGGTGGCCACAAGCCAAGGGACTCCTGGGGCCACCGAAGCTGGAAGAGGAAGGAAGGAGCCTCCCCTGGAGCCTCAGAGGGAGCTCGGCCCTTGCAACATCTTGATGTCCCACTTCTTGCCTCCAGAGCTGTGAAAGAATGAACGTCTGTTGTTTGGAGCCACCCAGTTATGGTGGAAGCCAATATGGGTCAGGCATCTACCATATAAACAGAGCGTCTCAAGTTGGTCAAGAAAGACAGACAGATCACCCAAGAGAAAAATGGACAGAAGAGGATTTCAAATAGCCATGAATACTGAAATGGTGCTCACTCCATTATCCTTGAAGAGACAAATTGCAGGGGTAGTGGTGGGGGAGCGGGGCGGGGGGAAGCCGAACACCGGGACAGGGAGAGCAGGAACAGAGGCCACCACAGGGTGGGGTGGGGCCGCTTTATCTAGGGTGTTGAACCTGTGACGGCCTCACTCACTCCTGGGCAGACACCCCGCAGGAAGGCAGGTGCGCACCCACGTGCACAGCAGCACTGCCCACAGACGCACGCACCACGGGGCATCTCCTCAGTGGAACAAGCACACGAATAGAGGCGCTTCTACGAGGTCGCCAGAGCAGGGGAGGGAAGGGACCACGCTACTGCAAGAACAGCCCTCAATCAGCGAGGTCGCCAGAGCAGGGGAGGGAAGGGACCACACTACCTGCAAGAACAGCCCTCAATCAGCGAGGTCGCCAGAGCAGGGGAGGGAAGGGACCACACTACCTGCAAGAACAGCCCTCAATCAGCGAGGTCGCCAGAGCAGGGGAGGGAAGGGACCACGCTACCTGCAAGAACAGCCCTCAATCTGCGAGGTCGCCAGAGCAGGGGAGGGAAGGGACCACGCTACTGCAAGAACAGCCCTCAATCAGCGAGGTCGCCAGAGCAGGGGAGGGAAGGGACCAAGCTACCTGCAAGAACAGCCCTCAATCTGCGAGGTCGCCAGAGCAGGGGAGGGAAGCGACCACGCTACTGCAAGAACAGCCCTCAATCAGCGAGGTCGCCAGAGCAGGGGAGGGAAGGGACCACGCTACCTGCAAGAACAGCCCTCAATCAGCGAGGTCGCCAGAGCAGGGGAGGGAAGGGACCACGCTACCTGCAAGAACAGCCCTCAATCAGCGAGGTCGCCAGAGCAGGGGAGGGAAGCGACCACGCTACTGCAAGAACAGCCCTCAATCAGCGAGGTCGCCAGAGCAGGGGAGGGAAGGGACCACGCTACCTGCAAGAACAGCCCTCAATCAGCGAGGTCGCCAGAGCAGGGGAGGGAAGGGACCACGCTACCTGCAAGAACAGCCCTCAATCTGCGAGGTCGCCAGAGCAGGGGAGGGAAGGGACCACGCTACTGCAAGAACAGCCCTCAATCTGCGAGGTCGCCAGAGCAGGGGAGGGAAGGGACCACGCTACCTGCAAGAACAGCCCTCAATCTGCGAGGTCGCCAGAGCAGGGGAGGGAAGGGACCAAGCTGCCTGCAAGAACAGCCCTCAATCACAAAACCAGCGTCGGCCAGAAGAAGCCAGGCACAGACGAAGGGTCGAGAATAGAGAAACACAACAGCCTTGTTTAGGACCCCATCCCGCACTCAGGAGCTCGGAGGTGCGGCCAATGCTCCTGCGTCTGCAGAGTCCCGCGTGGTGCCCTTGGGGGAGGGGAGCGGCTTCGGGGCGGGGCGGGCGTTTCCGGTCTTCACTCGGATGCTGGACGCCTGGGGTTCACTTATGACGAATCATTAGGCTGCATGTTTGCTTCGTGTCCTCTTCTGAGTTCGTTATATTTCACAACAAAAAAGGTTAAAAACAAACAAAACCAAACGACAGCGGGCAGGTAGCAGAGGCACAGCCAGGCCACGCCCTCTCCCAGGACTGAACAGCCTTTTGACAACTGTGCCCTGGCTGTCCCCTTCCTAAGGAGGACCTCGGGCTGAGCTTTCCGCCCTGGCCTCCGAATGTGGCCCCTCCCTCGCCACTGCCTGCACCCACCCTGCAACCCCCAAACTTCTGTCCTGAGCGACCCTTCTGGGCATCAGCTCCACCACCGCAAGTGCCTGCCAGGCCCTCACTCAAACCCCGGCAGCCAGGCCCTGCTGTGGGTGCCGGTGCGGGCAGGCCAGGTGGGAACGCAGAGGGGGAGCCCCTGCCAGCGGCAGAGTCAGACAGACCTGCAGGACGTGTGGGAGGCGCTGGGCAGGGAGGCTCGGGGCGGCCACTGTGGGGAGGGCAGGAAGCCCCCGGCCCAGGCTGGGAGAGGGGCCGCCCCATCGTGGACTCACTCCCCAGGCGCCCGCGGAGGAGGCTTCTCTTAGCGTCTTGAGCCGGCGCCCTTCCCCGGATGTGCGCGCCTTGCCCGGGTCGTACAGACCGGCAAAGCGTCCCCACTCCCCACCCACCCCAGGCTGGGGCGGTGTGCTCTTCCTGAGGTGGGTCGAGGCCTGGCCGGGCCTCGGCCTGTGGATGACGTCCGGGCACCTGGGCACCTGCCCCAGGCGGGCGGGACATCTGTCCTTCTTCGCTCGTACCGCGCTTATATGACGTCCACGCTCCACGAGGCAGAGACGGACAACATATAAATAAAAGAAGGTCGGGCGATCCGTGCGAAGAAGGAAATAGAGATGAAAACCGCCGAAAGGGGGCCGCGGAGGAGGGCGGGGGGAACGACCGGGCACTGCAAGGGAGGGCTGTGCGAGGTGGGGACAGCAAGCGCCCCGGCCTTTAGGGGAGCTTGGCGAGGGGCTGGGGAGGGTGCCCTCCAGGGGGAGGGGGCTGGGGGCCTTCACGCAGCAGACGCCCCGCGACTCTCAAACCCAACCTGCGGTTTACAGACAGGAGCCGGGAGAGGCAGAGGGGGCACAGCCCCCACCCCCGCAAACCTCTCAATCTCAGCTTGGTGGCCACGCCCCCTGGAAGGCGGAAGGCCGAGGTCTCCCCCTCCTCTCCCGCAGGAGGCCCCTATCCATACGAGCTCCGCCTCTGGGTTCCCTTTAAGCCAAACGTAAGCTCCAACTCCTCTGCCTCTGCATGACGTCCACATTACATCATCTTGGGTTTCCATGGCAACAGAGACAGGCAGGCAATGACACGTCTTCTTGAAGAAAAGAAGACTTGGGGGCCCAACTGACCCTCTCCGTCTGGCTCTAGGCGCCTTGTTCCAGGCAGAATGCTGGGGTAGGGGCTGGGCTGCATCTGGGAAGCCCCCCCCCACCCAGCAAAATTCCTTTCCCTGCCCGAGTCATGCAGACCCTCTGGGCAGGCTGGCTGGGCTCATTCACACGACAGACACTTAGCTCCGTGGAATGGGAGGGGTCTTCCCTACTCCTCCCACCGGCCCCCTCCCTCCACGCTGCGCTGTGATTGTGCCTTCGACAGCGGATCAGCTGCTCCCCGCTCGCCGTAGGCTGCTGGGCTGGGATGTGGGGCGGTGTACGTCTCCTCTCCGAGGCTTGGGGAGGGGGCACAGGTTGAGCAGTGAGGTTGTGCTGAGGCTGCGATGGGTGGCTGGACGGGAGGGCACGGACCCTCAGCAAGCTTGGCTGCAGGCCACGTCACAGACTCGCTTTCACACATACGCCACCCTGGGATGCTGCGTCACTCGGAGGTATGCACCGGCGCCTGCATGTGCGGGCGGGCACGAGCGTCCTGTGTGCATTGGGCGTGCGTGTGACAACGGAGCGCGGGGGGCCTGCGCGCTTTGCAGAACCCCGCAAGGCCCCCGCCCCCGCGCCGCCCTTTCCAGGCCCAGCCGCAACGCCCACCCAGGTGCGCTCCCACCCGTTGTCCTGCAGGCCGATGGTGGGTTTGACTGCCGGTTCAAGGGCAGGTGGACTGCAGGCGCCAGCCCAGCCCTGAGAGGCCCAGGCGAGCCGGGCAGGTGGGGGGAGGTGCAGGTCTGCCCCCGGCTTCAGCGTCCCAAGTACCAGCCACCTGTGGCTCCGCACCGAGAGCCCGCGGCAGGCGGTTCTGGACGAATGCCCTCTCTCCGCTTCTTGGCCACGTCCCGCCTGCCACGCAGCCTCCCTCACCTCCGCCACCACCGTGCCGTTGCCGGCAGCGCTTCGTGATCTGGTCCGTCGGAAGCCCCTTCTGCCTCCCCCACCCCCTCAGGTAGAGCTGAACCAGTCCTGGAACTGGCATCCCTTCTCCACCTCGGGACGCCCATCTCCCACTGGCTCTCTCAGACCTGCAGAGGTGGAGCTGGCTCGCGGGGAGGGGGCTGCAGTCTCCATGGGACGGGGGGAGCTGATATCCAGCAGTCCTACCCCCACCCGAGCTGCCCCGCTCTACCGCGGACGGGAATCTGGGCGGCACGTCGGGTCTGTGCAAGGCTGGACACCCACGGCCCTTCTGGAACATCCAGGCAGGGACTCTTCCCGCGGAGGCCCCGGATCCTCGGGGGGGCCTGAGGACAACCTCCTGCGCTCGGGCCGACCCCTGCCCGGCCGGCTGCCAACGGGTCAGCCGCAGTTCCGCCCCCCCGCCACTCTCTCACCCCTGCACACGCCCCTCGCACATCCGTGCACACACACCAGTATACCTGCGACCCCCGCACACCCACCATGCACATCCGCGCAACGCACGCGCACACTCGTGCGCACACTCGGCCCCCCACCCGCCCCGCAGCTCCGCTCCACAAGGACAAATGTGCAAATGGCTCACAGGCGGCTCCAACGGGCAGCTGCAGCAGGACGCGGCCGCAGGACAAGGATGCGGAGGAAGGATGCGGTTCCAGACGCTTCTCAGCTGGGGCGCGGCGGGGGGAGGGGCCGAGCCCCAGACCGAGGCTGCCGTTGTTGCCAGGGAGATGCAGGCTGGAGGAGGCGAGCACTGCGTCTGCCGCCGCCGCCCCGCCTCCCACGCGTGCCCGTAGGAGCTGCGCCGCCCCCCCAACCTGTCACTGGCTTAGACACGCACACCGCATCCACCCACAGCACACATCTCACACACACACCATTCACACGCTGCACACACATATACATACACCTCACACACTCACACCACCGCACTGCAGGCGGGGCGGGGAGGGACAGACACCCTGGCCAGCATCCTCCCCTGGGGATGTCCAGGCTCCCAGGCACCACCTTGTCGGGCGCGCAGTCTTGCCCCCTTTGGTCCGCTTGGTTCAGGCACAGCTGGGTTGGGCCCCCACCCGCCCAGAGGGCTTCCTCCTCACGGCTCGGCGTCCAAAGCCCCGACTGTCCGCTTTCGGAGGGCAAGCCTGTGGCTCCTGGTAGACGCTGTGGCCCAGAGCCTGCACAGCGCCAGGCATAGAGCAGCCGACGCGCAGGCGCGTTGTCCGAGTGAGCAGGTGAGCGGGGGCTGTGGTCTCAGGACCCCGGGGCTCAGCCCAGCAGGGTCGGGGCTCCACACCTGGGCTCACAGCTGGCCGAGGAGCGATGGCGCGGCTGTGTCATGCCTTTTTGCTGTTGACTAGTGCCCCATGTTGCGGATGTGTCCCGTCTTATCTATTCAGTCGCCAGGCTCTGGACTGTTCGTGCCGGGTGTGTCTACTGTTGACAGCGTTGCCGCCAGCGTTCTTGGACTAGTGTTTGTGTGGACACAGGGCTTTCATTTCTCTTGGGCAGGTACTTAGGAGTGGAATTGCTGGGTCGTATGGTAGTTTACATGTAGTTTTTAAAGAAAATGTTTTAACTTTTTTCCAAAGTGGCTGCCGCATTTCATATTCCCATCAGCGGTGCAGAGGGGCTTGGCTTCACCCCCGCCCCGGACACGTGTTACCATCTCTCCTTTTTGCTGCAGCCGTCTGTATTCGCTCGCGAGGGCTGCCATAACTAAGTACCACAGACCGGGTGGCTTAAACAGCGGGAATTATTTCCTTATGATTCTGGAGGTTGGAAGTCAGACATCAAGGTGTCGGCAGGGTTGGTTTCCTCTGGGCCTCTCTCCTTGCCTTATAGAGGCCCGCTTCTCCATGTGTCTTCAGATGGCCTTTCCTCTGCGTGTATCGGTGTCCTAATCTCCTTTTCCTTTTTTTTTAAGCCTTTAAAAAATAAATAAATAATTAATTATTGGCTGCATTGTGTCTTTGTTGCTGCGTGCGGGCTTTCTCTAGTTGCAGAGAGCGGGGGCTACTCTTCGCTGCGGAGCATGGGCTCTAGGCACGTGGGCTTCAGTAGTTGTGGCTCGCCGGCTCTAGAGTGCAGGCTCAGTAGTTGTGGAGCACAGGGTTAGCTGCTCCGCGGCATGTGGGATCTTCCCGGACCAGGGCTCAAACCCAGTCCCCTGCATTGGCAGGCGGATTCTTAACCACTGCACCACCAGGGAAGTCCCTAACCTCCTTTTCTTATAAGGACACTAGTCAGAATGGATTAAGGCCACCCATATGACTTCATTTTAACTTAATTATCTCTTTAAAGACCATATTTCCACATACTCTCACATGCTGGGGTCCTGAGGGTTAGGGCTTCTACGTATGAATTTTGGGAGGGAACAATTCTGCTCATAACGCTGACCTCAGACCCACTAGTAGGATGAGTGCTATCTCAGCGTGGTTTGAATCTGCATCCCCATAACTAATGATGCTAACGTCAACAAAAATTACTCAGTAGTCCATCCAGAGAAGAAACAGAGAATTTTATTCAAGGCAACCTGAGGATTATAACTCAGAAAACTCTGAGGACTGTTCAGCTTGCTGGAAGTTGAAGGCACAGCTCTATACATTTTCAAGACAAAGGATTGTTCATCAAAATGACCCTGACATTTTATGTAAAGTTCACCAAACATACACACTCCAGCTCTACACGCATGAATCGAGTGCAGGTCACCACGACCGTGACAGAACCAGGAAAAGAAGGAAAAGGAGGAAAAAAAAAATGATCTTTTTGGTGAGGCAGAGATTCTTGCTCTTGAGGAGGGCCCAGGGCGGGGAGTATGGTCTGCTTAAATTTTCTTGTCTTGTCTTAAAAACATACATTTTATTCCATCATTAACTATACATCTCTTCGTGGGTTTCTTAGCCACCTGTATATCTTTGGTGAAATGTTTGTTTAAATGTTCTGAACATTTTTCAATTGGGTTGTTCGTCTTGTTGTTACTGAGTTGTTAAAACTCTTCATATATTCTGGATACAAGCCCTTCAGCAGGTAGAAGATTTGCAGTCTCCCCCGGTCTGTGACTTGTCTTTTCACTTTCTTGATAGTCTCTTTTGAAGTGCAAAAGCTTGTAGTTTTGATAAAGTCCAAGGAATCAATTTTCTCTTTTATGTGTCGTGCTTTTGGTGTTGTGTTAAGAACTGACCCAAGGCCATGAATATTTTCTCATTTTTTCTTCCAGTGGTTTTGTAATTTTAACTTTTACATTTAACATATGATGCATTTTGAGGTAGCTTGTGTGTACGATTAAGTTATAGGTCTAAGTTATTATTATTTTTTGCATATGGATATCCGGTTGTCTCAGCATCTTTTGTTAAAATCACTAATCTTTTCATGTTAAGTTGTCTTGACATCTTTGTCAACAACCAGCTGTCCATACATATGTGGGTTCGTTTCTGGATGCTTAACTCTGTTTCACTGATGTGTGTCTCAATCCTTATGCCTACACTATGTCTTTTGCCACTGGGGCTTTGTAGCGTTTTGAAGTGGCGAAGTGTATCTGTTCTAATTTTGTTCTTTTAGAAATTGTTTTGGCTCTTCTGAGTCCTTCCATTTTCATATAAACTTTAGGATCAACTTGTCTATTTCTAAAGAGTTCTGCTAGAAATTTGATAGGAATTGCATCGAATCTATAGATTAATTCTGGGAGAATCACCATCTTGACGAAGACTTGAGTCTTCTAATCCATGAAGAAAGAATATCTCTCCATTTATTTAGATCTGGATTTTCCTCAGCTCAAGTCTTGTGCTTCTTTTGTTAAATTTATTCCCAAGTATTTTATTACTTTCAGTGCTACTATGAATGAAACATTCTCCCTAACTTCATTTCAAATGTTCATTTCTAGTATATAAAAACAATTGATTTTTGTATATTGATCTTATATCCTGAGATCTTACTAAACTCTTTCTAAGTATGGGATCATATCATCTGTAAATAAAGACGGCTATTTTTCCATTCCGGTTCAAGCATGATCTTTTCTTTGTCCTGCCTTGTTGTGCAGGCTGGACTCTACAGCACAATGTTGAACATCAGGGTGAGCGTGGACGGTGACGTCTCCTTCCCATCTGAAGGTGAGAGTTGGTGGTCTTTCACTACTGAATATGATCACCACTGTAAGTTTTTCTGTACATGCCCTTTTACCAGGTTTAGAAAGTTCCCTTCTACTACTTTTTTGAAAGTATTTTTAAAAAATCATCAATGGGTATTGGCTTCCTGAAAAAGAATTTCAGATTCTTTTTGTGTCTATTAAAATGATCATTTCTTTGTCTTTCATGTTATCTATATAGTATAGTACATTAATTAACTTTTTGAATATTAAACTAACATTGCATTCCTGGGATAAATTCTTTTTTATGTGTTGCTGGATTTCGCTGGTATTTTTTAAAATCTCATAATAGCTTTTTATTATGATTTTTTAAAATCAATTTATTTATTTTATTTATTTTTGGCTGCGCTGGGTCTTCCTTGCTGCGTGCGTGCTTTCTCTAGTTGCAGCGAGCGGGGGCTACTCTTCGTTGAGGTGCGTGGGCTTCTCATTGCGGTGGCTTCTCTTGTTGTGGAGCACAGGCTCCAGGCACGCGGGCCTCCGTAACTGTGGCCCACGGGCTCCAGAGCGCAGGCTCAGTAGTTGTGGCACACGGGCTTAGTTGCTCCGCGGCATGTGGGATCTTCCCGGACCGGGGCACGAACCTGTGTCCCCTGCATTGGCAGACGGACTCCCAACCACTGCGCCACCAGGGAAGCCCTCGCTGGTATTTTTTATTAAGGATTTTTGTGTCAATGTTCAGGAGAAATGTTGGTGTGTATACAGCTTTCTTTCCCCTGTAATGTCTTTGTCTACCTTTGGAGGTAGGATGTGCTCTCACCTCCTCTACAGACTGTGAAAGGTTATTTTTGCTGTTATTCCTTCTCAAGCGTTTTCTGCAGGCCTCTGGTGTTTCTGACAAGAAGTCAGCTTTAATCGTGTTGCTGGTTCTCTGCGCAGAAGGAGTAGTTTTTCTCTTGCTACTTTCAAGATTTCCTCTTTGTCTTTGGGTTTTAAAGTTTAACTGGGGGCTTCCCTGGTGGCACAGTGGTTAAGAACCCACCTGCCAATGCAGGGGACGTGGTTTCGAGCCCTGGCCTGGGAAGATCCCACATGACGCGGAGCAACTAAGCCCTTGTGCCACAACTACTGAGCCCGTGCTCTAGAGCCCTCGAGCCACAACTACTGAGCCCGCGTGCCACAGCTACTGAAGCCCGCGTGCCTAGAGCCTGTGCTCCGCAACAAAGAGAAGCCACCGCAATGAGAAGCTCGCGCACAGCATCGAATAGTAGCCCCCGCTGGCTGTAACTAGAGAAAGTCGGCACGCAGCAACGAAGACCCAACGCAGCCAAAAATAAAACTAATTAATTAAAAAAAATAAAGTTTAGCTGTGATACATCTTTGTTTTTATCCTATTTGGGGCTCATTGAGCTTATTGGGTTCTGTAGATAAATGCTTTTCATAGAATTTGGAATGGTTTTTGCCATTAGTTATTGAAATATTTCTTCTGTCCCTCTCTTTCCTCTACTTGTGGGACTCCACGTATGTGTGTGTATGGTGTGTGCCTGTGTGCGTCACATGTGTGTTGCTGTCTCACAGGCTCTGGGCCACCAGGGAAGTCCTTGGGATGCTTTTCATTGTTCTTTTTTTTCTCTTCCTTCAGGTTGGATAATTTCTATTTATGTCTTTAAGTGTTGATCTAACTTAAAGGTATATACTTAAATATGTCTTTTATTAAGCCCTCTAGTAAATTTTTTATTTTAGTTATTGTTTTTCAATTCCAGAATTCCCATTTGATTCTTTTTTAAATGTCACTTATTGAGATTTATTTATTTAAACCACTTTCATCATATTTTGCTTTAACTCTACACATGGCTTCCATTCATTTTTTGTTCTCTAAGTCCAATGCCTTGGTCCACTAAGAACAGTTTCTATTACCTGCTTTTCTCCTGAATATTGGTCACACTTTTCCTGTTTCTTTGCCTGTCTTGTAATTTTTGGTTGGAAAATACATGTTTTAATTGGCTCATCATTTGTAACAAATATACTAACCAATGTCAGCTACTAGGAGGGGAAATGGGGATGGGGAGAGGGTATTATGGGAACGCTGATTTTCTGCTTAATTTTTCTCTAACCCTGAAATGTCTTATTAGGGGACTTCCCTGGTGGCCCAGTGGTTAAGAATCTGCCTTCCAAGGCAGGTGACATGGGTTCGATCCCTGATTGGAGAACTAAGATCCCACATGCTGTGGGGCAACTAAGTCCTGGCGCTCTAGAGCCCGCACGCCACAACGGCAGATCCCACGTGCTGCAACAAATATCCCACGTGCCGCAACTAAGACCCGACACAGCCAAATAGATAAATAAATATTTTTTTAAAAAGTCTATTAACCAAAACAACTAGATGTCTTAGATTATATTTTGAAACGACTGTGGATTATGATATTTTCCCCTGAGGGTAGTGGTTAGCTGTTTAGCAATTTCCTGGACTAAATCTGTAGACTGTTTCCTTGTGGTGTGTGGCACTCATCTCTCTGCCAGGGTAATAGATCAAAGACCCTTCCTCTTAGGACGTTATTTTCAATGATACTTGTTAGTGGTACAAGGACCAGAATTAGAGAAAAATACAGACTAGATCCTATGTGTCCAGTGACAATAAATGGGTGATCAAAGGGTAGTCCTCTGCTTCATATTAGTGTCAGTAGGTCCCCTACAAGTACTCAGAATAAACATTGCTTAAGGGGTCGGAATGTTACACATTGTCGTTTTGTTGTATGAAGTATTGGGACAATTGATAAAATTAGGATTGAGAAGATTAAGGACAGTGTGCTCCCTGTTTGTTGTGAATGGATCATACAATTGTGTTTGCAAATAAGAAGTATCATTCTGGCTTGATGTGGGGGGCTGTGTTGAGGAGGTTAGGAGGAGTATAATGGTCTGGGTCCCCTAGAAGGTCGGATGAGACTAGTACCAGTGTTAGTGAGATTAGAAATAGGAACAAGGCATACCAGATATCTTTAATTGTGCAGTGTGGATGAAACGGGATTTTGTTCATATCGGATTAGATCCTTGTTGGACTCTTAGAGCCTGTTTCATGAGGAGTAATGGGTGAAGAACTACTAAAGCTGCAGCAATCAGTGAATGGGAGGATAAAGTGGAAGGTGAAGAGCAGGGGAAAGGGTGGCTTTATCCACTAATCCTCCTCAGCCGCCTTTGGCTGGGTTAGTGCCAATGGAAGGACTTGCTGGAAGGAGACTTGTAACGTAATGTAACTTGCCACAACTAGAGAAAGCCCGTGACAGCAACGAAGACCCAACACAGCCAAAAATAAACAAATTTATTTTAAGAAAAAAAAGCTATTTAGCCTCATGATAAGACGTAACCTGTAATGCTGTGGCTTTTAAACAGCTGGATGGTTCCAATGGCTCATGTCTCTCGGAAGCTGTAAGATCCGTCATACAGACCTCTCCCAACGTGGGTAAACAAGCAAGCAAAGAATATGGAGGCTCTATTTCCATTAAGTATTGGCTAATTCATCCATAGTCTCCATCTTGGTAGATATGGGTTATGGACAAGAAAGCAGTTATTGATACATGATAAAGTATTGCTGGGAATAACCCTGTTAAGATACGTAAAATTAAACAAATACCAAGCTGAGAACCAAATTTCATCATGATGAGAGATTTGATGGAGCTGGTAAATCAATAAATGAATCGTTGACAGTTTTGCTTAATGGGTAGGTTTTTCTAGTGTTGGTCATTAGTGGGGTTTTTTAAATAAATTTATTTATTTATTTATTTTTGGCTTCATTGGGTCTTTGTTGCTGTGCGTGGGCTTTAGTTGCGGTGAGCGGGGGCTACTCTTCATTGCGGTGTGCAGGCTTCTCATTGCGGTGGCTTCCCTTGCTGCGGAGCACAGGCTCTAGGCACACGGGCTTCCGTAGCTGTAGCACGCAGGCTCAGTAGTTATGGCTCACTGGCTGTAGAGTGCAGGTTCAGTAGTTGTGGTGCACAGGCTTAGTTGCTCCGTGGCATGTGGAATCTTCCTGGAGCAGGGCTTGAACCCATGTCCCCTGCACTGGCAGGCAGATTCTTACCCACTGTGCCACCAGAGAAGCCCTGGTCATTAGTGTTTATATAGTTGAAAGACGATGATTTTCATGGCATTGGCCATGGTTATGCTCCACATAAGAATAATCATGACATACACTGGATTTAAGTACATTTTGGTAGTTAGTTTTGAAGGTTTTCCTTCAAAAGCTTCCTTACTTATGGTGGGCTTGGGTTGATCGTGAGTGGTTGAATTGGTTCTGGCATTGTAATACGTTTTGGCGGGTCATCTTTGAGCTTAGTGGTTTCTCAGTCTCTTTAGTGGGACTGTTGTTAGCTCGTGGTTATACAACAGCTGTGCCTACGGAGCAGTAGCCCGAGCCTTGTGTTTCTAACAAAACTGTCTTAGGGCTGTTTCTTTGGGGGTTGATAATGGGGCGTGCAGTGATCCTTTTGCTGAAAAAGTTGAGGAGCAGGAATTGTGTTTAAGTTGAATGGGGTGGGAACTGAATAATTTACGCTACAGGAGATTCCGACTTTTTCTGAGGAAGCTACAGGAACGCTGTGTGGTGTGGTTACGGTACGTGACTGGTGACTGTTACGGGTTGGTCCCTGCTTATTGGTGCTCTGGTTAAGATGGAGATTACTCGTGGACATTAAATAGGGTTGTACTTCAGTGTAACGAGGAAGGAGAGCAAACGTAATTTAACTGGGCCTATACGTGTCTGCCGTAGGCTGTGAATAATAGCTTTGGAGCATATACAGAGCGTGGCTTTGAAGAACGCACGTGTGAAGGTGTGGAGGCATGCTAGGCAGGGTTTTCGCTGTCGGTAGTTGGTACAATGAGGCCTAGTTGACTCGAGAGGAGTATGTGCGCTGAGGCAGTGATGAATGTACCGACCCCTGTTACGAGGATGGGGATGTTGGACCCTGAGATGACGTTACTGCCCCCGAGCAAGGGCGCTTGTCCCCTCGGAGCAGAAAGCAACTCCTGACAGCGGGTGTCTGCAGCGAAGAAAGGGTTTATTTGCAGGCTTTAAACAAGGGCATGAGGGACAAGCCTCAGATCCACTCAGACCCGCTCAGATAAGCCTCCGACCAACTTGATCTTTGAGGGGATTTTTTAAAAAGGGGAACAAAGAAAGAGGCTGGGATTCATCATCGTTTTATGACATTTCTGTGACATTTCTGAATCTAGTTTCAGGAGTCAGGCTGTCTCTGGTTTACATTCTCAGGCCAGGCGGTCCATGGCTGGGGGGTCTGTGAGCTCATCTTGCCCTGGAGAGACAACCTGAGTGTGTATTAACGATGATGTCTACAATGGCAATTTCAGTACATCAGCGATGTTATCAACAGCAGCCATCTTAGTCACCTGACTCTGGTTGATTCGTGCTCAGTTAGCACAGGATTGAGGTCAGAGGGAACAAGAAAGGGAATAAAGTTTTGGGTGGAGAGACGAATCCTGAACTCAGTAAGGGAACTCGGTTTTGGGGGGACTTGGTGTCACTACTACAAATAACTCCCTCATTAAGCTGCTTGCTGGCGGCAGGGCTGCATTTGTAAGCCTTGTTAAGAGTCGTCATCGCCATTAGTGGAAGAAATGTTTAGGCCACGGGCTAAAATTGTGGTACGGCTGTGAATACGTTCGTGATTTGAATATGCCAAGCAAAATAGTGTAGATGACGCGAGGCCATGAGCAGTTCTAAGCCCCTGCGACATCCAGGTGTCTGGTAAGAACACGCGCTGCCAGTGGCCCGCGGAGCAGCAGCGCGAGCGGGTCGAGCTGTTCTAATTATTCCTCATTAGGATGACGTAAGGACTGGCTCTGCTCTGTGGCTTTAAGGGGTTTGGGAGTTTGGGTGCTGCAGCTGCAGGAACCGTAGATCCCACCGTCGGGGCTTCTACACCCGCCGTGCAGTCAGAGGTGTAACGCGTAGAGGGGTGTTTTTACTGTAAAAGCTATTGTGTATGTTAATCGTATGAAAATATTGAATCGAGAGTCAGATGCTGCTTGGGTTCGGTACTGGATCATTAAAAAGTTTGCGGAGGGCTTCCCTGGTGGCGCAGCGGTTAAGAATCCGCCTGCCGATGCAAGGGACACGGGTTCGAGCCCTTGCCCGGGAAGATCCCACATGACGCGGAGCAACTAAGCCCACGCGCCACAGCTACTAAGCCTGAGTTCTAGAGCCCACGAGCCACAACTACTGACCCCGCGTGTCACAACTACTGAAGCCCGCGTGCCTAGAGCCCATGCTCTGCAACAAGAGAAGCCACGACAATGAGAAGCCCACGCACCGCAACGAAGAGTAGCCCCCGCTCGCCGTAACTAGAGAAAGCCCGCGCGCAGCAACGAAGACCCAGTGCAGCCAAAAAAAAAAAAGTTTGGGGAACCAGTGATATTTCTGAGGAGTCCAGCAGCTGCGGCTGAGGGCCCAGCGGGCAGGGTGGGCTGGGACGCCCTCCGGCTTCCATCCAAGCAGTCAGCCCCGCTTGGGGGAGCATGCCCCTGGGTGACAGAGCCCAGGGCCAGGGTGGGGCGGAGGCTGTGCGAGTTCCTGCGTGTGGAGAGGTGGGGGGAGGTAGGGCTGCGTCAGGTGGCTGGAGCGGGCAGAAGTCAAGTGCTGGGGAGGGTCATGTGTGTGACATACAGGTGGACTCAGTCACCTCGTCAGCCCAGTCAGGATCCCAGCCCCGACCTCTGTCCAGACACGCCCACACAGGGGCCATAAAGGCTCGAGAGAGAGGAGAGAGGGCAGGGAGAACGAGGACCAGACGTCTGGATCCCTGGGCCGCTGGCTAGCTGGGTCTGCAGCTGCAGGTCCCCCAGAGCGCTGTCTACACTGAGGAGGGGACCCCAGCATGAGGAGGTAATGCCCAGCACCTGTAAACCCTTCACCCAAACACCCCATCCACAGCTTTGCTGTGTGGTCACTTGAGTCCAGGAGCCCTGGACTCAGGGAACAGCCCCTGGGGCACCTGGGTCCCCAGCGCAGGCCGGTTTCAGAAGGGGGTCAGG
Source organism: Phocoena phocoena (assembly GCF_963924675.1). Taxonomy (NCBI): domain Eukaryota; kingdom Metazoa; phylum Chordata; class Mammalia; order Artiodactyla; family Phocoenidae; genus Phocoena; species Phocoena phocoena. The sequence goes on along the minus strand of NC_089234.1, from coordinate 181,718 downwards.
GCTCCGTCTGCAAACCAGTGTCTGGCTAGTTCCCAGGAGCGCCGGCTCCTCCCGGGTGTTAAGGGCTTGGGGACAGAACTCTTCCTCCTGAGTCCTCCAGAATGATTGTAGCCCCTGGCTCCAGCTCCAAAGGCCACCCCTGTGGCTCCTGAGAGAGACCACTGTCCCTTGGGGTCCCTTGAACCTGTGGAGAGTCACCCAGGAGCCCCTGGAAGCGGGTGGGAGGCACCAGGGCCAAAGAAGGCAGGTCTGTGACTGACGAAATGAAACTGGGGGTCAAGACGCTGAGCCGGGGCTGGAGGCTGGGGGGTGATGCGGGCAGGGCAGCTGGAGCCCAAGGGGTCGTCACCCCGGGAGCTGGGGTGTGAGGCCCGGGGAAGCACTGGGGCTCCTCCAGGACCCTGAGGTCAGAGGCCATTTCTCCTGAGGGGGTCTCCCTCTGCCCCCTCCACCTGTGGCAGGGGTGGGGGGCCCCTCCCCCGGGTGGGGGGCCCCTCCCCCTCTAAGCCAGAGCTCTCCCCGGCCCTCCTGTCCTGGGGGTTTCTCCTAGGGGCCCCAGCGTGGGCCAGGGGCAGGCTGATCAGTGACATGGGGACCTCTTGGTGTCCAGAGCCTCTGTCTAGGGAGAGGCAGGGTAGCTGACCAGACTGGGCCAGTGCCCTGCAGGCCAGGGCAGGTCCCTGCCCTTTGCCCCCTGGGAGTGCAAGGGAACCTCCACCCCAAAGTGCTGAGTCACCCGGAGGAGCGAAGGTCTTTGTGGGGCTGGAATCAGGCATCAGGCAGGAAGCCTTGATGGGCCGCCCCTGGCCCCTCCCCCCAGCCACGTGCTCCCAGCCCGGCCCAGCTGCGGAGCAGAAACCTTCCTGCCCACGGAGTGACACTGCCGAGAGATAGATGCACTGAGGTGTGTCAAACATTCTGAGTTTATTTAAGCAAAACTCGATTCAAATCGGGGCGGCATCCAATCTAGCAGATAGAAAGGAGCTCCAAGGAGCTGTGCAGAGTGAAAGACTTCTACAGGCCGGAGGTGGGGAGGTGGGGTGAACAAGGAAGTTCCTGTAAGCGAAGGGCGCTGGTTGTGGTCGGGTCACCTTCCTTCAGGGGAAGGCAGGGCCGCAAGTGCCGCCTGGCGGTTCCGGATTGTCTGGCTCAGGGTATTCCATCCCAGGGAGGGAGGGGAGGGAGGGGAGGGCGGGGAGGGCAGGGCAGCGCCCACCCTGTACTGGGGCCTCAGTTTGGTGATGAAGGCTCTCAGCCCAGCAACTCCACTGGGGGCCTGTTGTCTTGCATTTTAATAATGCAAAAGACACGGGGCACATGCACACCACACACGCGCACGCGGCAATGCACACACACAGGCACGCGCGGGTACCCTAACCCCACGCCACGCATCCCCGCCGCAGTCAGCCCCAGCCGTCCTCTGCTCTCCCGACCCGGCCTGTCTTGGGTGAGGCCTCCTCGCTGCTGAGTCCTTTAGTCGCCTTCTGTCCTGTGCGTCCCTCCACACTTCCTGCCTTCGGCCGTTGCTCCTCAGAGCCCCTGCTTGGGCTCGGTCCTCAAGCTCCTTGAGGTCAGGCTAGACGTGTCCCGGCGGAGCACCCCATCTTCCCCGCCCCTCCTGGGCTTCCCGCCCAGGTAACGCCCCAGCGTCCACCCACAGCTCTGGGATAGAGCGAAGTGCCACCTGCCTCTGAGGAGCCACGGGCACCGCCTCAGGGGTGTTGCGGGCTTGAGCACCTGCCAGCTGAGCCCCAAGCCCGTGCCCCATCAGTGCTACAGCCCCACTGCACCAGGCCCCGACGGTGTGGCCGGCACAGGCCGCGGAGCCAGAGGCAACGCTGGGACCACCAGATCCACGCAGTAACCCGGGCCTGCAGGGTGGGGTCCGAGGGCCCGGGAGCAGGTGTGGGCCTGTGGAGGCCCCATCTCTGTGCCTGCGTGGCCTGCTCTGTGACGTGGGGGACAGTAAACCACCTGTGGACCTGATCAGGACCCGGCCCTTGGCCCCCCTGGCTGGACCATCGCCGGCCCTGCCAGGCGTCATGTCTGGAGGTTGTGGGGCAGAGGCAGAGGCTTGCCTGTCTCTCACTCTCCTCCCTGGTCCCCCAGGCTTCTCCTGATCACCAGCCTGGGGGCTGTGTTTCTGCTACAGGGGAGCTCAGCATGGACCCCCCAGGTACGTGCGGGGTCCTCACCCAGCCGCCCCGTGGCTTCCGCCCTCAGCCCCATCAGCAGGGGGTGGAGAAAGGCACCAGCCGGCTTAGGGCAGGGGAGGCGTGGCACCCATGGGACTGCAGGTCCTGTGCACCGGGCGGGCCCGTGGGCACTGGGGGGACCCTCAGGATGAGGGGAGCGGCCCCTCTGCGGCGTCTGATGGACAAGCCACAACCACCCCAGGTGAGCCAGGTGGAGGAGGGGGCCTGATGACGCTCACCTGTGCTGTGAAGCCCAGGGCACCTCCACATGCAGGGCTGCCCAGGGGCCAGGACTGTGCTGGGGCCGTGTTCTTGACCAGCCCTACACCCTGAGAGTGCCAGGCGAAGAGGGAGACACAGGAGGACCAGCACAGCTGTCCCACAGCTGCCGGGCACCGGTCACTGGGCTGGGTCACCCGTTTCATTTGCTCCCCTGCCCCACTGGCCCCGGAAGGAAGTATGGGCAGGGGAACCGGCTCCCCTTCCTCAGGCCACCAGGGGACAGGTGGTGCAAGTACAGACCCCATGCTGTCCCCAAGTCTCCCCCAAAGCCACACGGCCTTCAGCCAGTCCCCAGAGGAGGACCCTTGGAGGACCACACTGAGCCTCACTTGCGACCTCTCTCCCCCAGGTCCTCGTCCAGACCAAAGGCAAAGCCGGGGCTGAGCAGGACACAGAGGAGTGAGTGCCCCCGGCAGCCTCTTGTGCCTTCCCCTGCTGTGCCCCCTTCGGGCCTGCTTTGAGCTGGGGGCCTTCATGCACGGAGGGGGGATCCTGTCCAGCAGCTTTGGGGAGGGGAGGCACGGGAGCCCCTGAGATCCGTGAGCAACCGAGCAGAGCGCGGGGCCTGGAGGATCCAGTCCCCTCTCCTGCCCCGCCCAGCTCCCCTGCTCCCCCGTAGCCTCCAGGGTGGCTCCCGCCCGGGGTGGCCAAGGCAGCAGACTGAGCCAGCCGTGCCCCCTTCCCCTACCCACGTGAGACGGCCGGCCAGGCAGGAGGATGCAGCACCACCTGTAGACCGGGCTCTGCTGATCTCTGCACAGGAGGGAGCCCCGGCCAAGCCCATGGAGCCTTCTCAAGGCCTCCCCTTCAGGGACCTTCCCGGGCCTGAAGTCCTGGGCACGCCTGGCCCGAGGGTCTGGGTTGGGGGTGGGGCAGGGGTGCTGTCCTAGGGTCTCCCCCTGCACACGGTGACCTGACCCAGACGCTCTTGCTACAGGGCCTGGGGCGCCCGAGCGGTGGAGCCCCTGGAGAAGGACAGCCAGCTCATGTGGCTCTTCATGGCACCAAAGCTCTTGGCCACCACCGGGGAGAAGCGGCAAGGTCAGGGCAGGCGCTGTCCCCTGGGGAGGGGGGCGCAAGTTCATGACAGGGGGCTCGCAAGGGGCCGACTTGGATGAGTGAAGCCTCGGGAGGGAAACTGAGGCCACACTTCCCTCTGTCTGTCCCTAGGTGCCGAGGCCCTGGCAGAGACCGAGGACACCCTGGGCCGTGTCCCAAGCCCCAGGTGGGGCCCTGAGCCTGACCATGACAGCCTGCACCACAACTGGCCCGAGGAGGCCCAGGGGGAGGCAAGGCCCTGGGCTTGGGTGCTGCCACCTCAGCAGGTGCTTCAAGGGCCAGAGGAGGACCGAGACCACATCTACCACCCCAAGGAGGACCCCTGGGAGCCTTGACCCCCCCACAGCTGCAAAAATAAACCCTGCAAAGAGGCGGTGGCCACATATGTCTTCAAGAACAGTGATTGTGGGCCCCACCTGCTCTGTCTGGGAGAAGGGGGGCCACAGGCTGGCCCCAGGCAGCCCCAGGCTGACGCTTGGCTCCTTGCACCCAGCGCCCATGCGCTGGGAGCCGTCTGCTTCCCCCAGGCTGCCTCATGTGCTGGGGTGCGGACGGAGCTACTCTGGGCTCCCCGCGGACAGGACCGGAGAATGGAAAGGACTCAGGAGCAGGGAGCCCAGTCGCTGACTGCTCAGGGACAGGGGGGCAAGTGGACAGGGGGACAAGTGGACAGGTGCTCAGGGGGACGGGGGACAAGTGGACAGGTGCTCAGGGGGACGGGGGACAAGTGGACAGGTGCTCAGGGGGACGGGGGGACAAGTGGACAGGTGCTCAGGGGGACGGGGGGACAAGTGGACAGTTGCCCAGGGGGACGGGGGACAAGTGGACAGGTGCTCAGGGGGTCGGGGGACAAGTGGACAGGTGCTCAGGGGGACGGGGGACAAGTGGACAGGTGCTCAGGGGGACGGGGGACAAGTGGACAGGTGCTCAGGGGGACGGGGGGACAAGTGGACAGGTGCTCAGGGGGACGGGGGGACAAGTGGACAGGTGCTCAGGGGGACGGGGGACAAGTGGACAGGTGCCCAGGGGGACGGGGGACAAGTGGACAGGTGCCCAGGGGGACGGGGGACAAGTGGACAGGTGCTCAGGGGGACGGGGGACAAGTGGACAGGTGCTCAGGGGGACGGGGGACAAGTGGACAGGTGCTCAGGCAGGTGCACAGGTGAGTGGGGGTGGACTTGGGCCCAGCCTTTCTGTCCTCATTTTCTGGGCAGTTGCCGGCGCTCTCTGAGGTGACCAGTCCTCTGACACGGCCTGGCTCAGCAGGCCTGATGTTGCAGACGCAGGTATAGGGTCACTGGAATTTTCCACAAGTTGTACATGTGCTGGGGCGTGTGCAAGTGCAGGCGGGGTTTCTGTGTGGCAATCGCGCTCCGGCATCGAGCGGGAAGCACTTGGTACCTGAAACTTCCTCGCTGCCCAGACTGAGCCTGCTGGGGGCTAAGACAGAACGAGGCTCCCGGCTGCTCCAGAGACCGTGGGTCTGTCCTGGGGACCTCACATGCCCTACAGCTCCTATGTCACCCCACGGGTCCCAAGCTCCTGGAGGCCTCAAATGGCAGCCTCACTCCAAGATGCGCTGCTCAGAGGCGTACATGCCTCCCGGCTTTGAGGCCCCACAGACAGAAGCTCTTTTGCCCCCAGTACCAACAAGGAGACTGAGGCCCCGGCGGTGACCTGCTCAGACCTGAGGTCGATGGTGGCCACGGCCCTGAGCAGCCCAGGGTGGTGTTCGTGGCCAAGTCTCTCTCCAGCCCTGCTGGAGCCAGGTCCCCAGTGGGCACTGCCTACCCCGAGGGCACAGCCGGAGACCCACAGGAGCAGGGGACTTGGGGGTGAGCAGGAGACACTGGCAGAGGCCACAGGCCAGCTCAGCCCCCTGTGACCCTCGCCCCCCAAACTCCCAGGCGCACTGCCGCTGCTCACCCCTTCTACAGAGGGTGCTGAGCGTGGATCCCCTGCCTCTGCTCCCCGGCATCACTAGGCAGTACTGCTTCTGCAGAGTGACCGCTGCTGGGTGAGGCATCCAGGCAGGGAATAAGACACCTGAGGTCCTTCCCGGGAGCCGCAGCCCTGGCTTCCCTAAGCCAGGGAAGTGGTCCTGCTGGGGACCCTGGACGCTGCACCTGCATCTGGGGGCACAGGCTCTTGGCCAGGCGGTGCCCAACGACCCTCATCCCCACACACCTGAGCCACAGGGCAGCTGTGACCCACCACACCTGTGGAACGTTCTTCCTCAGTGGATGGCTGGCAAGGGTGGTCTGTGCTCTTCCCTGAGTCTGAGCATTGGGCTGAACCCAAGACCCTTCTGGTGGGCACTGGGGCTCCCCAGCAAGAGCCTGGACTAGTGGAAAGTACTGTCATACTGTGACTTATAATCAGAAATGTGTGTGGTCTTCATCCCTGATGCTGGCACTGAGCTCCTAAAACCCTTGGAATTTCCTGAGTGATGGGCGTGATAAAGTTGTCCTTTGCTGTGTGACTGAGGTGACTCTGGGAAGGTCCCTAAGGATGGGGCCGGTTGCAGGGAAGTGACCAGGAATAGAGGTTTGGAACCTCCAGCCCCACACCCAGACCTCGGGGAGGGGCGGGGGGCTGGGGGTCAGATCAATCGCCAGTGGCCAGTGACTGAATCCAACAGCCTGCGTAGTGAAGGCTCCACAGAAACCCAGAAGGATGCATCTGGAGAGCTTTGGGGTGGTGAGCACGTGTAGGTGCAGGGAGAGGGGTGCTGGAGAGGGAACAGAAGCCCCTCCCCGTACCTCGTCCACCTGGCTGGTCCTGAGTCCTATCCTTGTAGGATAAGCAGTGATCTAGGGAGTGAATGTTTCCCTGAGTTCTGTGAGCTGCTCTAGAAAACTGAGACTGAGGAGGGGTCAAGGGAACCCTCTATCTACAGCCAGTCGGTCAGAAGCCCAGGTGCCCCCCTGGACTTGGGACTGGCATCTGGAGTGGGGGCATCGTGGGGGGCAGTCCTGTGGGACTGAGCCCTGAACCTGCGGGATCTGACGCGTCCCCGGGCAGGGGGTGTCAGAACCAAGCGGACTGCAGGACACTGGCTGGTGCTGAGGGGCTGCCTGGCGGTGGGGGGAGCCCCCTGCCCTTCCCCCCCCGACACATAGTGGAATTGGTGACCGGAATCATTAAACGCCCTAGTGCCAAAATGGGCAAGAGATTGACCACTCATATCACCAAAGAAAACAGAAGGCACACACACCCATGAGATGTTCAATGCCATTAACGGTCAGAGAACTCACCGCTACAGTCCCCTTAGAGCGGCTCACGGGAAAGACGGGCAGCCAGGATGAGGGCCAGGGGCTGGAATGCACATTCCCAGGGCTGGGGATGTAAACCAGCTCAGCTGCTTTGGAAACGGTTTGGGAGTTTCTTACAAAGTCACACATACACACGCCCTACGGCCGAGACTTGACCAGAGGTGTTTGCTCAAGAAATGAAGGCTCGTGTCCACGCAGACTTGTGCGGGTACGTTCACAGCAAGCTTATCTGCGATAGCCAAGAGCTGAAAGCAACCCGGCGCCCCCCAAGAGCTGCCTGGCTGGAACACGGCAGCGTGTGCACAGCAGAATCCCACTCTGCAGCAAAGTGGAATCATCGATGCGCACAGCGCATGCAAACACACACACCCCACCCCACCGTGAGCACGCAGAGGGCATGCACGGCCTTCCACTTACACGGAGTTCTGCAAAGTGCACATTGACCAGCAGGGAGGGGGGCGGACCAGTGGGGGCAGGGCAGAAGGGGGGGATGGAGGTGCTGGTCCAACACCCAAACGAATTTAACTGAATGCTTTAAACGTGAACAGCTTATTACTGCATGTCAATTCAACCTCAATAAAGCTGTTTCAAGAGAGGCCCGTGTGTGGCTGGAAGCGGCTGGCCGTGGGGTCAGGGGGCTGAGATCAGCCCCGGCAGCGGCGGGCCCAGAACGTGGTCCCTTCCCCAGGCTGAGCCCCAGACCTCCGCCCAGTGGACCTATCTGCCTTCCAGGCCCACCAGCTCCTGGTCCTAACCATGGGAGCCTCCCCCGAGCCCTGGGGATCCCTGGTCATCCCAGCTCCCACGCCCATGTGCTGTGAGAAGGTCTGGAGGAGCAGGGAGAAGGCCCTCAGGGAGGGACCCTGTGCAATGGCCAGTGGGAACCCCGCCCGCCCCGGGAGACCCAGTTTGAGAACGTGCCGGGAAGCCATCACAACCTCACAGGCCCCCTTTGCCTGGGTGCCTCGCGTCCTCCTGTCCTCTACCCACTGCCCCGGCCATCCCCAGACCCACTCAGGCTCATGCGTATTCAGTAGGCGCTCAACCACCAGAGCGAGGGAACACAGGCACCGGGCCCAGCACCCCCCACCCCAGCTGACGGTGTGGTCAGCTCCCGGAGGCTCCAGACCAGCCTCTGGGGCTGAAGGAGCAGCCCCGGCCCCCTCTTCAAGGGCCACCTTAGTGACTGCAGCCCACTCAGGGCTGCCTGGGTAGCTGATGCACCCACCCCCAGGCCCCCTTGCCATGTGCTGTGTCACCCAGGCCCCTGCCCAGGCCCTCTGTGCGATCTCCCCACGCGAGGGTCTCGACCTGTGTGAACTCTCATCCCAAACCCAGGGACTTGCCAAGTCAGGTGACCCAAACCTATCGGGAGGAGGGAGGCCTTACTTCCCACCTGAGGGTTCACCGAGAGTGGGTGGGGTCTGCCCTCCGGGGAGCCCACAGCCGCTGTTGCACTCAGCACAAAACAGGCCTTTGTGAGTGAAGATGGAGCTCCTGTTTAAACCTTTGGACTGTATGTTGGCAAGTAACTGCACTTTTCCATCATTTTCCTGAACTGGGATAATGCCAGCCCTGGTCAGCAGAGGCCCCCCCAGGACCCGCTGGGCCCCTGGAGCCCCTGGCTGGGTGAGCTTTGAGCGCTGCCGGGCAGGGCCAGGCCAGTTCATCTGCCGCTGGGCATGCCTGCTGGTGGCGGCGTCGGGTTCAGGGTTCCAGATCCCTCTCTGGGCGGGTGGTCTTCAACAGGCCTGGAACAGGGCATCGGGGGCCGGCAACCCCTTCTTGAGGATGAGGTTTCCGTAGAGGGCCGCCTCCCTGCATAAGGAGCAGGCTGAGTGCCGAGCTGGGATGGACAGGACTGGGGTGCCCAGAGCCCTGCTCTGCCACCCACCCTGTGCACTTTCAGCAAATCCCTCGGCTCTGCCATTCCCCGGGGGGCATCTAGTCTCTGATGGGGCAGGGGCTGAGCAGAGGGTGGGGAGGGCTCTGCAGTGGGAAGCGGTAGGGGCCCAGGCTCGGCCCAGATGCAGCCGGACCCAGGCAGACCCAGGAGGACCCAGTGGACCCAGCAGGTCCAGCCAGAGCTCACCCAGTTGTCACAACAGCAAAAGCCTTTCTGGTCCACTCATAAAACTCAAATGTCTCTATCGTGGCCAGGGGGCTCTGGAAGGCAAGGGGGGCGGTTGAGGGCCCCAGGCCCAGTGGGGCATCAGCAGATTCTCCAGGCTGGGGTCCCCAGGACGCTGGGCTCCTGACCTGCGAGGGTTGGGCGGACAGGTGCACAGGGGGCTGTGGTGGCCGCCTGCCTGGGGCCCTTGAATCGTCTGAGCTGCCCTGGGGGTCGGGGTGGGGCTGCTGTCCAGGACGGGAGCCCCAGGTCCTCTCTTCAGGAAGGTCCTGCCCAAGATCTGCTGGTGGGTGGTCCCGGGAGGACAGGCCCGGCCCCTTGAAGGGTGGGGGGCTGACAGGCAGCATTGGGCCAGGCCTCTGACCACAGATGGGGTTCCCCGCTTTCCCCTGGCTCCGCACGGACAGGCTGGGATGGGTGAGGACCCCCGGGCAGAGATAGGTCAGGGTCCTGGAAGGGAGCGGGGAGGCAGGGGCAAGGGGTGGCCATACCCCCGGTTAGAAGCTCGCACAACCATGGTACAGGGTTCGGGGGGGCCTGTCTTTCACTTCTCTCGGGACTCCAAGGAGGCACAGAGGATCCCTGACCCCTTTCCTGGTGGGGATCTCAGGCTCACCGCACAGCCGGCCCTGGAGAGGATGGATTGGTAGCTTGTCCACACTGGGGTCTGCAGGCCCCTCTCCCTGTCACTGGGCACCAGCTCCACGACCACAGCCTGGAGACAGAGGGGGGTCAGCTCTGTGGCCCCCTGCTCCTGCCCTGGGTGCCTCCAGGACCCTTTGTTGGGTGACAGTTCAGGGCTCCTCTGATCAGGCTCAGGGGTCTTTGGGGACACGGGTCCTACCCCCTACCCAAGGCAAGTGGCCCCCCTGAGTTCTGGCAAAGGGTAAACTGAGGCCCAGAGCAGGCTTACCGGGCTCTCCACGTAGCAGTCCAGTGGTAGCAGCTGCAGCACGGCCTCCAGGCGCTGAGGGATGCCCAGGCCTGAGGCCAGAGTGCCGACCTCAGACGCCGCCGTCTCCCGCCCGGCCACCTGCTGCCCGTGGGGTGACACTTATTGAGGTCACACTGGTGTCTCCCCACCCCGGCCACGGCACCTGTCACTGTCTTGGCCCTGCCCATCCCCTTTCACTCTACCACACGGGTTGTTGTTGGTGACCCCCAAACACTCGTCCACCAGGAGGGGCACCTGGGCCACCTCCTTGAACCCAGAAGGCCCTGAAGATGACCTCCTTGTGACGAGGACAGTGGGGTCTGGAAGAAGGCCCCTCTGGCCCCAGGCTGCCCCCAGACCTGCCCCACTTGGCTCCAAGGGCCCCTGCTCTCCCGAAAGTTGGTTTCTGATTGTTAAGCTAATGCGCGCTCATTGTACAAAACCAGGAAATACAGAAGCCCACGAAGAAAAAGAACCAGCTGTAATCTTACTACGTAAAGGAAACCCTGCTACTGTCGGAGTGCGTTTCCTTCTGTCGTTTTCCCTCGTTTCAGCAAGGTTAGACTTTTCTGCACATTGGACGCTGAATGCTAACCGCACGTTTGCCGGGGTGTGTGTGTCACCTCTGGGGGCCGCACCGTGACTCACTTATGCCTTCCTTCTCTTCCACCATGTGGGCCTTTCCGTGGCCACCCCGCGGAAAGGGAAGAGAGCACCTCAGGTTACCTGGCCCAAGGTGTAAACTGAGGTACAGCGGGCTCAGCTCCCTGAGCAGGGGGGGAAGCTGGGGCCACCAGGTCGGGAGCGTCCTGTCCAGGGGGCTGTGTTTACCCCACAGTTCACGTCTCTGTGCCTTTAGTGGCCTGAACTCTGCAGGGAGAGTCGTGTTCCTGCCTCACAGCATTGCTGGGGGTGGAGGCATCCAGGCACGGCCCAAGCCCAGCCCATGCCCCCCGTTACCCTCAGGACTGCTAACCCCTCTCTTACTGTTACCTCCTGGACCTGGCTCCAGGGCCCTCCCAGCCTCACCTCCCACTGGGCCCTGGGGGGATGAGAGGGTTTTAAGAGACGGAGTGTGCGGACACCTGGAACGTTTGGGGCCCGGTCACGAGTGGTGGGATTCTAGAGCAGAGTAAAGGCTGAATACCTGACCTGGGCCAGGAACCGCTGCTCAGCCAGCCAGGACGGTGCCAGGCCTTAGTTTCCCCATTTGTAGGAAGACACCAAGTGGTGTGTGAGATGGGGCAGGAGGCCCAGGCTCACTTCTGGGGGCTGGGGGCTGCAGGGAGAATCTTGAGGGTCCTGGCACTGAGATTTCCTGGGTCACTGGTGGGTTATTGAGGAATTGGTGGGGGTAGGAGCAGAGCTGCAGCATCTGGTTAGCCCAGAGGCCGGATGACAGCCCACCCTCCCCACCCCAGCCTGCAGAAGGTGGGGCTCACCGTCGGCAGGGATCTCCTCTGGGCCACACCTGCAGATGCAGGCGGTCGGGAAGTTCACGTCCTCACGAACTGAACAACCAGCACGGTTAGACACTCGCGGTGGGTCCGCGCAGCGCACCCTCCCCCGCGGGCTTGGCCGCAGACCCAGGGTCGCCGGTCAGACGCGTTAGGACACGCCCACTGCCCCTCCCTTCCCGCCCAGCGTCCGGCCACGCAGCCCGGCCCAGGCCCACGGCCTCAGGAAAAGAGAAACCGCTGCAAACGTCAGCGGACAGCCCAGGCGAGGCGGTGGTGGCCCCTTGGGGGCCGTGTGGGGAGGGGCTGGAGTAGGAGCTGCACACAGGGCCTGAGGCGGGGAGTGGGCTTGGTCGCCCGGGACCCCGCACACCCGGGCTGAGGGAGGAACCGGATCTGCCGGACACAGCCCCTCTCGGACCAAGGGCCATCGTCCTCGTGACCACCCAGGCAGGCCTCAGTTTCCTTGAGGGCGCGAGGGCGGCCAGAGCAGTGCCCCCACCCAGGACCAGAGGCCCCGCCCGACTTCTGTCCCCGGCGGGTGGATCCCCCAGAAGCTCTGCGCCCGCCACGCTCACCGATCTCATCTCCGTGCCCCATCCGCGCCAGGGCGTAGAGCGGCTCGGGGGACGGCAGCGCGGGGACACCCTTCAGCACCACCCTGAGGGCTGGGCCTGAGAGGGCGGGGCGGCCACGAGGGACGGGGCCGGGGAGGGCGGGGCCGCGTGTGGGGCGAATCCTGGAGGGGAGAGGGGCCAGAGGGGGCGGGTGCATGTAGGGGCGGGGCCCGGCGGGAGATAGGCGTGGCCTGAAGGGAGGGTCCCCCGGAGTGCGGAGGACTTGGGGTTGCGTGGGCCGCCTCGGGGCGGGGTCGATCCCAGCCCAGCCCCGCAGGCGCCGTCTTTCGAGGTCTCGCTTACCCGGCCAGGTCCAGGACCCGGGCACCCACGTGTGTTTGTGTTGGAGCTCCCCAGCGCCCTCCGTGCGTGAAGGCCTCCTCTCCAGCCCCCGTTCCGCCCCCAGGCCTTGGGGACTCGTCCCCCACCCCCTCTAGCCCGCAGGGTCCGTCGTGCCCTGGGGTGGGGAGGGCTGGGTGGCGGCACAGGGAGGATTTACTCCTTCACCCAACACTGTTCACACTGGAAGGACCCTGAGGACAGGTGGGTGCGACCTCTGGGCCAAGCGGGTGTGCTGAGAGCACCCCTGCGCTGTCTTCCAGGCGTCAGCCTGCTGAGACCCCTCAGGTACCTGTCTAGGGTGCCGCACCCCTGCCCAGGGCAGCAGCGCTCTGACTCCCCGTAGGGGCCCCAGCGACCTGGACTCCACAGGACCCTCCCCATCCCCGCCCCCACACCCCCCAACACTAGGTGTCTTAATTTTGGGGGGGAGAGGTCACCTTCAGCTGGCCAGCTGAGGTGCATATTAAAAGGAATGATCTCAAGGAGCCCATACATCTCGCATCTTCCCACACACAGGAGAGCACTAAATTCATTAACTTGAGATGTCTGGTTTTCTTTAATTAGCAGTAATATTTTGCTGTTCGGACTACCTGGTTTTTTGTTTTGTTTTGTTTGCAAAAACTCCTGTACATACTGGCTCCTCCTGTTACCCGAAAACTGGGTTCACCTCTTGGTGGGTGTCGAGCGGAAAGACAGCCAAGCCAGCAAAGGTGGGGAGAAGGAAGAATTTATCACAGCAAATAAGGAGAGCACGGGGGCCTTCCCAAAGCAGGGTCCCCCCCAGCAAAACGGGACGTTTTAAGCTAAGGGCACATGCGCGCATCCAGGAAGGGGCTTGAGCAGAAAACTTAGCATAAAGTTGGGGCAAAGGTCAGGTCGACAGAGTCACGTCTTTGTTGATTTAAGTCAGGACGGTCAGCATCACCATTCCACCCTCCACCTGGGTAGGGACCTTAGTTCCTGCACAACTCAAGGTATATTATTATGTTTATCCCTTGAGGAGGACCTAGGACTCTGCTTTATCACTGCCTTTTCTCTGTCCCTGTGTTCCTCTGTTCGTTTAACATCACTGATTACTGAGACCTGTTCAAGGGCAAGCACCAGGGCCAGGCTTAGACCACAAAAAGGCACAGGCCAAAACGGGTTCTCGTCTGTTCAGAAAGCCATTCCTGGTTCTCTTTCTCCGGGGACCCCCTGCCCTGCTTACACTCCCTCACCTCTTCGGAACAGTCCCTGAGAGCTGAGAGGCTGTATCCTGGGCTTAAGTCATCAGCAAGTCCACCGAATAAAGCATAATTCTCAACTTTTAGGTTGTGCATTTATTTCAGTCGACAGGTATGATTGTGTTTTCCCAAAATGGCAGCACCGCCGCCATGTTGTATCTGACACGCCACAGTGAGTGATGCGCCTCCCCTGAGGCGGGTTTGTCCCCTTCCTTGAACCGGGTGGACCTTTGTGTAACTGCCTCCAATAGAATGCTGCACATGCTGCTGCCTGGCTTCTGGGGGCAGGTCATAAAAGGCAGTATGGTGGGACTTCCCTGGTGGCACAGTGGTTAAGAATCCGCCTGCCAATGCAGGGGACACGGGTTTGAGCCCTTGTCCAGGAAGATCCCACATGCCGTGGAGCAACTAAGCCCGTGCGCCACAACTACTGAAGCCCGCACGCCTAGAGCCCGTGCTCCGCAACAAGAGAAGCCGCTGCAACGAGAAGCCCAGGCACCGCAGTGAAGAGTAGCCCCCGCTCACTGCAACTAGAGAAAGCCCACGTATAGCAACGAAGACCCAACACAGCCAAAAAAAAAAAAGGCAGTGTGGCTTCCTCCTGATTCTCTCTTCAGAACACTTGCCCTGGTGTTATAATCAAATGCAACCGATTTTCTCCCGAGGAGACAAAACCAGTTAGACAAGCACAATTTAATTTAGCTTATTTTGCAGGACAAGAAAGGTCAACTTGACCTGGGACAGTTCTTGTTTATGCCTCTGAAAATCATAAGCAAAACTTAAACAGTTCCCCCAACTGGCATGAGGTAACCACTAGCCAACTCTCTTTCATTTAAGAAAATTCGAATCTTGTAACCAATCATAAAGAACCACTGCCCTCACACTACATATGCTGCTTTGTAACAACATCCTCTGAGCCTCATCCCATGTTTTGGTTTGAGTACTCCTGGTTTGCAAACTGTCTTTCTGGTGTGTGCACAATACACTTTTACTAATCTCTACCTAAGTAATTTGTTAGTTTTACTTCTGTTTTTTGTGAACTTCTGCCACTGGGAATGCAGACACGGTACTGGCAGGAAGCCGAGGGAACGAACGTGGTGAGCCCTCCTGTGGGCATTCGGCCCATAGCCCCAGCTCAGCCCAGTGACACTGCATCAACCACCAGGCCAGGGAGCGATTGCTCAGGCGGGGCTCCAGCTGAGGCCCCAGACTTTGTGGAGCAGAGACAAGCTGACCCATGGTGGCCTGTCTGGATTCCTGACCCATACAAACTGAGAAAGGAGAACTGATGGTTGTTCCTGTAAGCCACCGAGTTGAGGGATAATTTATTATGTGGCAGCAGCTGACTAATGCAGGTGGCTCCTGTGCCCTGCTGAGATGTCACCAAAAGCCCTGCTGACGCTGCCCTTGGCCTTCAACCCTGTGTCTGCTCTCTCTCTACCCCGCTCCACACATGCAGGCTTGAGTGCAGACCCCAGTGCAGATGCCCGTGCCTGCACCGGCCGGATCATACCCCCGCTTAAGAACCCCAAACCTAACTTCACTGCCCAGCCTGCAAACGGGCTCTTGCTCAGGCCAGCTGGCTCTCAGCCCTCTAGGCTCTGGCCCTCCTTACAGGGTTGCCCGGTTTGCCTGCCGGCCACCTCAGTACTTACTGCTGCCTGTGCCGCAGGAAACAGCCCAACCCAGAGCCGGGACAGGCCAGGCTCTCTCCCCTCAGAGCCCGCCCCCTTCCACCTCATTCCCAAATGGACCCTCAGCCCTGCGGTGACACGCCCGGAGGCCTGGCAGCTCCTGCGGAAGTTCTGTACGTGAAAGATGGCAGAGAACCTGAAGTCAACAGACAACCCACGTCCACTGCCCAGCCCTGCGGAGCCTCACTGGTCAAGGAAGCTGCCCAGGGAGGTGGTCAGCAGGGCCCACACTCAGGCCGCCCACTGCGGCCAATTCCACCCAGGGTGAGCAGTTTCTACTCCAAAACCTGAGTGGAGAGACTTGAAGTTAACATTCCCTGAAGCTTATCTTTTTAGTAGGAATATAAGAGGGAAAAGCCAATTTTATACGGATAGATGAGAATGCAAGGTCTCAGCTTCAGAAACAAATCAAACCCCCAAACAATATGGCGCCGGAGGTCAATTAACTCAATAGGGAGTGGAGGGCTCTCTGGGGCTTGTGGTCCTTGAAGTCCCGCTGGGGTTTGCCTTCAACCCCGCCACCCACAGCAAAGCACGCAGTCACACCACTGGACGGTCCCCAGTCTCCCCAAGCCCGGGGCCACCACGCAGCCTGAAGACAAGATCCTGTTCCCTGGGCCTGGGGCTGGGGCCCCGTCCCTGCCACATGCTGGATCCCAAACGACCCTGTGGGTGCAGACCTTTGAGACACACATACTCTCATGTACGGGTTCCACGTTGAGCCCTTTCTCGGCTTCCGGCTGAGCTGCTGAGACAAGGGCACCTGCGAGTCTTGGATGGGCCCCTCACAACTGGCCCCCCAGCACTTGGAGCTCTGTTGTTCGGAATCGGTTATGAAGGTCACCGCCCAACGCGTGTGAAAGATTAAACTAATGCACGGACTTTCTCAACCCTAAGGTTTCCTCCTGCACATACCTCTGCCTGTTCATTCTAGATGGTACGTCACTAGCACAAACCCCGGTTACACAGCTTTAATAAATGGGGTTCGCACCTCTACTGCCATGAAGACCGCCCAGCTGGGCCCGGCCTTCCTGACCCCAGGGGAGAGCCTGATCTCGTGGTCCCCTCGTACCTACTCTCTTGCCCACCGTTCAAGGGCGACTCCATTAGAACTCTGTCTGCTGTCTGGGGAGGGCCTTGTGCCGTAATAGAACCACTGCGCCCTTCTCAAACTCCCGACCACGGCACACACCGCAGAATGACAGGGCCTGGGCGGAGACTGCAGAGCTAACCTCCCCAGGCAGACGGTCAGCAGAGCAATTCTTTTTGGACCCCCCAGCTGCGTAAATATGACCAGAGCACAAGGGTGAGTCATCGAAGGTGCTGGGCGGCCAGAGCTCCACTGGCCATCTCAGCTCTTCCTCAGATGCAGGTGGGTCTCTCTTGGATGTTCAGCATGGGTCCTGGGTAGGGGGAGGGTACACACTCTGGGCCCAGCCCTGCCCAAGGCCATGACTGCAATCCCACATTCAGAAACCTCCGCTGGGCAGGCTGGTCAACAGGCTACCTGCCCATGACTGGCAGCAGGACAAGGTGGAGGAAACGCCTGTACCAGGTGCTCAGGTCTTCGCTGGGTGGCGGCTCCCGGAGGAGGGCTCTGAGGCCCGATTCCCAGGACAGGTAGGCGCATGTCTCACCGTGCAGCACTTGCTTAGGCAGAGCTCTGCCCTGGGTTCTGAGCAGCACCCATCATGCTGACAGCTGAGGCTCTCTCTGCAGAGCAAGACGGATGGGGTGGGGGTGGGGGCACAACGAAGCCAGCAGAGCTCACCCCTCACCTGGCCGTCTGTTCACCTGCAGCTGCGTTGCAGTGGGCACCGCACCAAGATCCAGGTGCCGGCGTTCGCTCCCAGAGGTGCAGCTCTCCTGGCCTCACCTTGGAGGGTCTGAGGACATTCTGAGGCTGGGGGGCCCTGACCCAGGCCAGTGACTGCCGTCTTCACCCGTGCAGCCCTCCCAGGCAGCAGGAGGACAAGGGCCTTCATCCCGTGCTCCAGGACTCATACGACTCTCCCCGCTGGACACCTGCTCGAGAATCTGGTGTAAAATGGAGGGTTTAGAGTTCCGAGCTGGGCTGTGACTTGAGGATTAAACAGCAGACGTCTGGTCGGGGCAGAGGTGTTTCCCGGTACCTCGGTCACTCATTCACCCAGGGTCCTGCAAGGTGCCTGACTGCACGGTGCCCCGGGGGACGCAGCTGGCCCTCCCGGGAATAAGGCCACCAGAGGAACCTTGGTGTGTAAACTCTACATCCTCCCAGAGCAAAGGGCACGAATCCTGCGCCAGGTCTGGGAGCATGCATTTTAAATCAGCGCCCCAGGGATTCCGACACAAGCAGTCCTCACACCAATCTGGGAGCCTCGGCCCCTAGCAGCCCAGCCCCACAGTGCCGCCCTTCCCTTCCAGACGCACTCGAGCTGAAATGCAAGGATTCGTGCAGGGAATGTTCGCTGCACCGCCGCCACGGCGGCTCTGAAACAAGAACCTGCACACGGTCTAAACATCCAACACCATGTAAATAAGCAGATCACAACATACACACATCATGAAATATTTCAGGGCCACTAAGAGGAATGCTAGTAGGAATAATATTCAGCCATGAAACGAAATGAAACTGTTAGTGCTACAACCTGACGGACCTTGGAAATATTATATTAAATCCAGTGACAGAAAGAAAGTGGAACAGAGGTCCCCAGGGCCGGGGGGCTGGAGTAGGGAGTTAGTGTTGAAGGGGTGAGGTTTCTGTCTGGGGTGATGAAACAGTCTGGAGATGAAGAACACTGTGAATACACTGAATGCTGTGAAAATGTACATTTAAAAATGGGAAAAATGAAAACAAATGCTAGTCAAACAGAAGGATAGGGTGCATTTGTGTGCTAGAAGCAGAAGGTGAGCAGTGCACCTTGCAGAAACGTGTACGTGGAGAACCATTTCTGTTCAAAGAAAATGGAATTTCACACCGGAGCATGTGTTCACGCATGTGGGCACAGAAAGACACCTTGAAAGGCACGAACGTGTGAACAGTGGTTACCCTCGGAGTGGGAGGTGGGTGCCTTACTTTAAGAGCCTCGTCGTGTCTGAATGTTGTTACTGAGAATGACAAACAAGTTTTAAAGTGACAGAACATTCAAATCTCGCGATAACGAAAAGAAGGGCATAACGTGACCTGAAGTTTATCATTCAGTCAAGAGCACGTCTCTTTAAAGGCTTAGCAGCGAGGCCATCCCTCTGAGCGGCCACGTCCACCGGCTGCAAACGACACCGCGACCAAGCTGGGGGTCCTCACGAGAGCCGGGTGAAGGCCCCCTGCTGCTCGGGGGGGCGAGAGCCCACACAGCCCCCCAGGGCCCCTCACAGCTGGAGAGAAGCTGTGTGTCCCTGACACTGCGTTTGACAGAGAAGGATGTATTTGCTTCTGAAGCTGACAGGCCGTGTTTCTCCTCTTTAACTCGAGGCGCTGAGGCACAGGCAGCCAGCTCCTACTGGTCTTTGAAGCTGGCCTTTCTCTTCTCCACAAACGCAGACATCCCTTCTTTCCGGTCTTCCTGGTGAGAGAAGGGGAAAGGCAGAGGTGGATGGTCACTCTGCGTGGGGTCCAGGCGCGAGGCTCTGCCTGTGTCAGGGCTGCTCCCTGCCCTTGGCCGTCCACTCACCGGGTCCTGCAGCGGGATCACCTCAAAAACTGTGAATGATCCCAATTCCCAGGGGTGGCTTGGGAATGGGTATTTTTCCATTAAACACCCCCGCCCCGCCTTTGTGATGGTCATTCAGGAACCACTAACCTATGAGTGGAATAAACTCCCATCTACAGAGAACCTCAGATGCATGTACTAGGGTCATTCACCAAATCATGACCTGGATTTAGCCATGCTCTAGGTCAGGTGGTGTCCTGAGGGTCAGGAAGCAGGACACGAGAATCCAAGCTCTACCTCTGCATACCTTCCTCTGTGTGCACATATGCACACACGCATGCAATCACACACATGTGCACACACGCACCTGCACTTCCTCAAGAGCTAAAGCCATTTTTAATCTTTTATAAAACACCTAGATATGACTTTCTGATAATAAAAGATCAGTTTTAATGACTATTAAGAGAATGATTTCCTTTGAGTTACTGGCAGATATCCTAGAAAATAATGCTCCAAGGCTTCAGATTATGATAGCGTAATACACTCGAGCCCCATTCCAGGTAACTGGAACAATCTAGGAAAATTATGAGTAAATGGATTGCATTTTAAATACAGGAGTTGCTGTTTAAGGGTGCAATTTGTAAAATCTTTTGTAATAGGAAATAACTGTGTGTAAGTTTCTGTACTTTTGAACTTCCACACACTGTACTTATTTGAAAAAAAATCAGTGCTCAGTGACAGAGCACACGCGATCCGGTTACAGGGGAAGCTAAGGGTTCTGACCAAAGAGAAATGGTATTTAGTGATAAAACCTATAAGGAAATGCCAGGAACCTCTATGGCTGGACCGTGTGTGATTCTCCACGTGAATGAGGCTTACTTACGGTAGCAAAAGTTGAATAGAAGAGTTTCTTCTCCAACTTAATGCCCTCTGTTAATGTCATTTCAAAAGCTGAAAAAGAAAACCCTGAAGTTAGGAGCTGAGGTGCCAGGTGTGGGAACACAGAACTTTTTTGTGGAGGCAGGACACACCCTCGGGGACTGATGTGGACTTTGACTTCACAGATGACGTTTAAAGTACAGCCTTGCTGCTCAAATGCACCACCCCAGCCGAGATGCCCAGTGAATACTGCTCCCGGCCTCCCAGTGTCCTGCATGGGGACCTAGATGGAAGGTGGGACGGCAAACTCTGTCCAGTCACGAGAGGGCTGAGGAAGCCCATGACACTGAACTCAAAAACCACGACAAATAATTAAGGACAACACCCAGAAAACAGAACTCTGTGCAGAACAGAGTGAGTCCCGGGCCATCTTTGCAGTGGAGGTGATGCAGGTGCAAGGCTCACGGAAGCGTTTCCTTGGCGGCACCTGTAGCTGGGTCCCTGCGGCCAGCGCCCAGCCAAGGTGACAGGTGCCTTGGGCCTTGCGGCACGTCCCCTCCCCTGCTGCACGCTCCACACGCTAGTGCCTGTGTGAACGCTTTGGCCGAGGCCGGGGGCCCGGGAGGCCGGTGAGCAGAGACGGGGGGCAGAGCGGCTCGCCGCGGGCACACACGGCTGTCCCAGCTCACCGTCCTCTTGAAAGGCGACACGGAGCAAAGGGACAGCCTCACTCCAACGCTGAGAACAAACCGTCATGTTAACACTCTAGCGATTCTGAGGAGGGGCGGTCAGAGCTGTCCCGCCGGCAGAGAGAGGACGCCCAGTCCACAGCGACAGCCGGGAGCATGCTGTCTGCCCCCAGCTCATCCCCGACAGATGGGCGGAGCTGCTGGCCGAGAGGAGCCTCTTCCTCCCAGGTTCCCCAGGTGACCCTTCCTGGGCTTCCCCTGCACACCAGCGCCAGCCCCCTGGCGCCTGTCCCCCAGGCTGGCCCTGTTCTTGGGTCCTGCTTCCAAGGGGAGCTCAGGCCATTTCAACAGAATTTGTGAGCGAGCAACTAGAAACCAGAACTCTACGAAGAGCCAAAATCGAAATACCAAGAATCCTAACAATT
Source organism: Phocoena phocoena (assembly GCF_963924675.1). Lineage (NCBI taxonomy): Eukaryota > Metazoa > Chordata > Mammalia > Artiodactyla > Phocoenidae > Phocoena > Phocoena phocoena. The sequence continues at coordinate 160,884 of NC_089234.1, read as the reverse complement.
TTTGTCGGGACCGGTTAAGATGCATAATTCTGACCCCAAATTGTCAAGCCTCGCAGCTGCTGTGTGGCCTTCTCCGCTCTCCTCCCTACCTGCGTTCACTGATTCTTTGGCCATCGCTGTTACAATCTTAGAGTTGCTGGCAATTTTCTCTGCACACTTTATGGCTTCTTCCACCAGTGTCTCAACAGGAAAAATTTTGCTTACAAGACCTAAAACACATAAAGGTAAACAACACGTGGCAGCAGCTGGTTCTCGTTCTCTAAGCCACAGCACAGGCCTCTGGGTGCCGACAAGGCAGCGGGGACACAGGAAAGGGTCCACGGTGTCCCCTGGTAGGGCCGCCACCCTTGGCTGCTGCGGTCACTGGGCTCTTACAGTCACAGGTCACTGAGGGTCCAGGAGAGGGCATGCCTGCGGAGGGTCTCGGAGACCCTGTTGCTGACCTTGGCTCTGGGAAGCGGGGCGGTTTCACTATTGCTCTTTAACCTGCATGCATGCCTCAGTCACTCCTTTAAGCATGTGGTATTTCAAATGAAAAAACAAAGGCAGTGAGTCTCCTGGGCTCCCAGGACACGGGAAAGCTCTGTGCTGATCACTGGTGGGAGGCCCTGGATGCAGCCCTCCCCGCTCCACTCAGCTTCCTGAGGGGGCAGCTCCACGGGAGGCTGTGGCCCGTACCTGCTTGCTTGGCATCCTGGGCCGAGATCCGGTCACCAGTGAGGACCATCTCCATGGCCAGTGACTTTCCGACGGCACGGGTCAGTCTCTGGGTGCCCCCTGCACCTGCAGGGCAGAGGGCTGCTGGGCACCGATGGCTCTGCAGCCAGGATGCACAGATGTGCTGTCCCCAAGTGCCCCAGGGCTGAAGATGGGCCCCTTGGGTGGGGTGGGTGGGCAGAACCCAGGCGTCCAGCAGGTGGGGAAGCCGGGGTAGGCTCCTTTCCACACTCGGGACCCCCTGCCTGGTACCCTGGGTCCCTTGCACCAGTACCTCTCATGCAGAAGTCAGACTACGGACAGACACAAGGAGCTCGCGGCCCAGGGCCCCAGACCCTGACTCAACCCAACCCAGAGGGCAGCTGGGGGGCAGCCTTCGAGCACGGCTTGCTCTGCTCCAGGTGTGGGACGACGCTCCTCTCTTCCGGGTTCCCGCCTTCCCGGCCCCGCTCCCCACCCCCTCCTGCTCACTCCACGGCCTCTAGCTGGAAAGAGAGTGGTCTGCCTGGTCATCCGCCCGTGGTGAACCCCAGGGCTGCCAGACCGAGCCAAGGAGCCACCTGAGGGGGGCACCCACAGTCCAGCAGACTCGGACACTGCCTCAATGCAGTGGAGACCTCAGGCATGGGATGGGAAGACCCTGGTGGTCACCCTCAGCTGACCTCAGACACGCTCTCCTGACCCCACGGCTGCTCCCTGCCCAGCCCAGCTGGCTCGGGAAAGGCTCTGGGCTCCAGGCTCTACACCCAAGGCAGAGACCCCGTGGGGACACAGCCCAAAGTCCTCGTCAGGTGGACCGAGGGGCAGAGGTGTCACTGTTGGCCCACTGTTCCTGTCGCCCTGCCCACGGGGGATATGATTCCCTGCTCTGAACCTGGGTGAGGCTATGGGACTCGCTCTGGCCACTGAAACGTGAGCTCTCAGTGTTGGCCCGTGGTCAGCGTGTTCTCTTCTCTGAGCTGCTGACCAATAAAGATCCAGCGCAGATGTGGCTCATAAGCAAGACTCTCCGTGGTTAGAATCCACCATGTGGCCAGCCCTTCCTATTCGTGTCGGACAAGGGACCCAGCAACTCCAGCGGAGCCGGCACAGCTCCGAGGCCCCCAAGCCACTCTCAGCGCTGCTGTGCCCACGTGACCTTAGTGTGCAGACAGGCAGCCACCGTCCAGGCTCACACGACAGCCCCACGTGCTTTTGTCGGACACTGGAACAGCCCAAATGCCCCCAAGACGCGGGCAGACTGTGGACGATGACTTGAAGAACCGATACCAAAGCTACCATCAGTCTTTACCTGGGATGGTTCCTATTAGGATCTCTGGCTGCCCAAACTGAGCTTTCTCTCCAGCATAAATGATGTCACACATCATAGCAAGTTCACAGCCACCACCAAGCTGCAAAACAGCACGAGGTTCCACGGAGGAACCCGGTCAAAAATCACTGCTTATTTGAATTTTCTATTAAAGTGAAACACAGTCTAGGGTACAGCAAAGATTAACACAGAGATGCAAAGTTAGTTAACTGTTCCCACAAATTACCTATACAGTAGATGCCAGCAAACATTCTGTAAAGGGCCAGACAGCAAATGCTTGCGGCTTTGCAGGTCCTACAGTGTCTCTCATGGCCACTCCACTCTCTGCCGGGGGGGCTCGAAGGCAGCCAGGAGGGGAGAACCGATGGCTATAACCTCTGCCCTCTGACCCGCTGACCCCAGGGGAGCTTTACTAAGGAATCGTGAGTTCAAATGCCCTCCTGGCTTCTCTACAGGCCACAACCAGTCCCAGAGCCTCTGAGCTGTCCAGGCGCCTATAGGAGACCCCGATGGACCAAACAGGGGAGGCAAAGCTTTCAACAGTGGTGAAAGAGGTTAGTTTACAGGGCAGTGCAGGTTGGAAAGCCATCAAAACTGCACAGAGAGCCAACACGTGTGCCCTTAACCTTGCCGTGGGGGAAAAGCACTCCCGGGGAGCCTCAGGACTGGGGGGACTTTACTAACAAAGGAATCTGAAGCCCAACAGCTGAATCCCCACTAACACAGCAGATGCTGAAACACCTCCTCCCTTTACAGCTCTTGGCTCTTCAGCATCACTAGTCAGAAAAGGCCTGCGAGCCTACGAACGAGACTCAGGTCTCCCCCAAATAAAAATCAGTTCTACTGCACACACACAAGTACAATTCCTTCAGGTGTTCTGAGTGCAAGGAGGTGGCATGGGCGGGCACTCACGGCGTAGCCATTGACAGCAGCTATGACCGGCTTCTTGACCCGAGAGAGTCGGTCCCAGTGGCTCAAGAACTTGCTCGAGTAGCAGTCCTGGAACGTTAGATTCTGCATTTCCTTGATGTCGGCTCCAGCTGTGGTGGAAAAGAGGTCCCAGTTACCAGAGCAGAGACCCCACACCAGCAGGTAGCTACTGAGTGTGCCCTGCCAGCAGGCACCAAGGGTTGCAGGGGATGGCCACGTGGACACACAGCTGGGCGGGGGGTACAGTGCAATACGCTGTGATACAAGCTGATGGAGGTGATGCAGACGGATGTGGACAGGAAACAGAGTGGAGGGGGACTCAGAAGAGGCAGGGCTCACTCACTATTCACTCGCACCCGAGACGTGACTGCCCCTGAACAGACTGGTTTTGCTGGCGGGGCACACTCAATGTTAAATGTCAGACGGGCCCCTCCAAGCAGCCTGGGGTTTGGTCCACTTTACGTAAGTAAACCCCCGAGTCACAGAACCTTCCTGATGCATTCACGGAGGTGTAAGGCTGCCTGCCTCATGCCATGGGTGCGACCGCACACCTGGGCAGCCTGCCACCACACTGCCCGCCTCACCTGCAAATGCCTTCTCCCCGCCTGTGAGGACGATGGCCCCCACATCCGGGTCCTCCTCGAAGGCCTGCAGCGCCTGGTTGAGCTCCATGATCAGGCCATCGCAGAGCGCATTGAGTGCCTTGGGGCGGTTCAGCTGGACCAACCCCACGTTGCTGTTCTTCCCCTTCTTGGCTGTGATGATGTATTCAGAGGCTGCGCCTGGGGCGAGAGGGGAAAAGGGGCTGTCCACTCACGGAGGCACCAAACTGGGGGGATGCACCCGTCAGTGGACAGAGTGACCCTGACAGGACCCCTGAGGGGCCTGCTCAGTCCCTGGTGGCTGCATCATGCAGCTTGTAGCTGCATGGGTGGCTTTTACAGTGCTCTCTGCTTTCACGGATATTGGAACACTTCCTTAAGTTAAAAAAAAAACCCAGCAATGGGCTTCCCTGGTGGTGCAGTGGTTGAGAGTCCGCCTGCTGATGCAGGGGACACGGGTTCGTGCCCCGGTCCGGGAGGATCCCACATGCCACGGAGCGGCTGGGCCCGTGAGCCATGGCCGCTTGAGCCTGCGCGTCTGGAGCCTGGAGCCTGTTGCTCCGCAACGGGAGAGGCCACAACAGTGAGAGGCCCGCGTACTGAAAAAAAAAAAAAAAAAAACAACGAAAAAACCCAGCAATGAAAAGCAGCCTTCCTTCTCCTGAATGCCTTGGTCAGCGCTTCCCAGGATGCGTACTAGAGATAGCCTGGGATCCTGTAGAAACAAGGAATGAGGAAACGCCTTCTTTAAACAAATGCCAACTAGGTGAGGGCAGTTAAGCTGCAAACAGAACAGAGTTCCAGCCCTGCTGGGTGGACAGCCTGGTGGGAGGCACACAGGCAAAGGACAACTGTCAGGGCCTGGGCGGGGGCGGCCCGCTCAGAGCTGGGGCCAGCAATGACCTGGAGAAGAAGGTTAGCCAAGGTGGTGGCTTCCTTGAATGGGGAATCAGGGATCGCAGTACCTATCCCATGCGCTTGTGGGGATGTGACTGAAATCACACGTGTAAAGGCAGCATGCCTGTCACATACAAGACCAGGAATGATGGCTGGGTACAGGCCAGGATGTAGAAGCGGGTGGTAAAAGAGAACTCAGGTAAAACCCACACGACCTGGTAGCTAGGTCAAGTGGACACACAGGTGAAGGCAGAGGCCGCAGAGATTCTTTCCCAGAGACATCGACATGGCCAAGAGTTCCCGCTAAATGCGGGGTGGGGGGGGGGGTGGCGAGTGCGCTCAGGAGAGAGGAGGACGGGCGCCCGGCTGGCTGGGGTGGGGCAGAACCTGAAAGACACACCCGGGGAGAAGCCGTGGACATGGGGAGGCCTGGGCAGGAGGCACTGCAGGACAGCACGTGCGACCCTTTCCAATTGCAGAGGCGCTAACCGCACGTTCTCTTAAAGTCTGAGGACTTTCACACCGAACGCTGAAATGGCCAGAGGTCTTGGCACTCCGTCCCGAGTCCTCAGAGTTGAGACGCTAGTGACCCCAGGGCTCCGCGAGCTCAGGCAGCAGGTGCTGGGAGGGGTCCGGCCCTGGGATGAGGGCTCGGAGGATCCCCACCGCGGGCCCGCCCCCCTCGGCCCAGCACTCACTCGAGACGAAGGAGCGCGGCGCGGGGCAGCCGGGCCAAGTGCACAGCAGGGCGCGGACGCTAGGCTGCAGGGCGCGCAGAGCGCGCAGGGCGGCCATGGCTCTTGCGTGACGACAGCTCGCTCCGGCCGCCCGCCCCGCGAAGCCGCCCCCCGGCCGCGCCAGTCAGGGCCCGCCCCGCCCACGGGCCAGCATCGCGAGATCTCCGCAGGTCTCGCGAGATAAGCCGGGCGGCGGAAGTGGCCGGGACGACGGGCCTGAGGTTTAGGAGTGAAGGTCAGTGTTCGGGGACAGGGGTCAGGGGGCGGGGGGAGGGGCACCGGTGTCCAGGAGGAGGGGCCGGGGCGGGGACGAGGGCTAGAGGTTCAGGTTCAGGTGGGTACCCTGGTCCGCGCCACCTTTGGCGGATCCCAAGCCGTAGGAAGTAGCCCTGAAGACTTGAGAGCAAACCCTCCGGGCTGGCCGAGTCGTGGGGGTGGAAAGACGCGTGGACCGCGCGCCGCAGCCCGAGCTCGGGGTGTGACCGCTCGGGGCCGGCCGGGACGCCCTCGTGGTCGAGAGGGACCGCCGGGAGGCCTCTCGAGTGAGCAGGCCCGCAGTGCTGACCCGCCGGGCTCCTGGCGGAACTGCCCGCCGGCCTGCGCCGCCTCTGTTCTTCAGGCCCCGGCAGTGCCCTTAGCCTTTGGCCCTTCCCGCCGTTTCCGGGAAACGGCGTGTGTCTGGGTGCGGGGCAAGCGTGTCGTCCCCACACCCGGGTGACTGCGCCTCGAGCCACAGCTGGGTCCCGGATTCGCAGCTGGAGGCAGTGGCTGTGGGGTATGTTAAGCCAAACGTGCTGAGGACGGGTAGACTGGAGCTCGCTAGAGCTGGGCGGATACACTTGTGACCTGAAGTCAGCCCTCAGGGCAACGTGCAGTTGTAACCAGCGCAGAAAGCCTGACTCTGACAGCGGGTGTTTATAGGACACCAAGCAAAGGAGTGGGAGACAAGCCTCAGATCCACTCAGACCAGCTCAGATAAGCCTCCGACCAACTTGATCTTTGAGGGGATTTTTTTAAAAGGGGAACAAAGAAAGAGGCTGGGATTCATCATCGTTTTATGACATTTCTGTGACATTTCTGAATCTAGTTTCAGGAGTCAGGCTGTCTCTGGTTTACATTCTCAGGCCAGGCGGTCCATGGCTGGGGGGTCTGTGAGCTCATCTTGCCCCGGAGAAACAACCTGTGTATTAACGATGATGTCTACAATGGCAATTTCAGTACATTAGGGATGTTATCAACAGCAGCCATCTTAGTCACCTGACTCTGGTTGATTCGTGCTCAGTTAGCACAGGATTGAGGTCAGAGGGAATAAGAAAGGGAATAAAGTTTTGGGTGGAGAGACGAATCCTGAACTCAGTAAGGGAACTCGGTTTTGGGGGGACTTGGTTTCAATAGCACGGAGAAATCAGAGATAATACTGCTAAGCAGAGTGGGAAGGAGTTGAGAGGCAGAAGTAAGTGCTTAGACAAGGAAAAGATAAATTATTAACAAAATGCTTCCTTTTAGAGGCATCATGTAACTGATTTTTTCATTGCCAAGCACTGTGGCAAACATCCACCTTCTTATTTCTCTTCCTGTCCCATTTCGAGGTCCAGGTGCTCATGAAGTGTGTGCAGTATTATTCAAAGCAGCTGCACGAGGTGGCTGAGGAACATTTTGCAACATTAAACAATTCATATCACTCTGAAATGTATGTATTTATAGGTCTAGATATAACAGGAGTGCAGCACAACACTCTTTACATTGGTAACTTGGTATCTATTGAACACTAGATTGTGAAGAGTTTTATTTGTATAAAATAAGATGTAATTAAACTTTAACAATGAAATCATTAAATTACTTTGATTTATAAATTTCAAATGTTTAGACACATATTATTGGCCTCTGTTTGTATTCGTGCCCAAGTTCTGCAAATTCAAGGGTGGAGATAAAAAGATCAAGTACGTGGGAATCCCCTGGCGGTCCAGTGGTTAGGATGCTTTCACTCTGGGGTCCGGGTTCCATCCTTGATCAGGGAACTAAGATCCCACAAGCTGCGTGGGGAGGCCAAAAAAGAAAGAAAGAAAGAAAGAAAAAGGTCATCTACAAATGAAGAGCAAAACGGCTATTTTCAGGTAAATAATAAAATCCAAATCAGAATTGAATACTCAGCAAAACTTTATTTCAGGGCTGAGTAAACACATTTTCATGCAAAGAGAAACATTACCAAAACTCTTTACCAAAGGAGCCTCTGTCTTAGTCTGGGCTGCAGTACTGTGACAGGTACCCAAAGGGAAATGGCTCGAACGTGAAGGAAGTTTTTTCCTAACCTCCCAGGGCTGGTGTTGAGGTCAGGTGGCTGCTATCCTTCATGAAGTAATTTAGGGACAAAAGCACAAGTGACAAAAGAAAAAAATATATAAATTGGACTTCACTCAAATTAAAAACTTTTGTGTTTCAGAGGATACAATGAAGAAAGTGAAAAGCCACCCCACAGAATGAGAGAAAAAATCTTGTAAGTCATAGATCTGATAAGGGTCTTGTGTCTCGAATATATGAAGAATACTTTCAACTTGCTAACCTAAAAAATAAAACAGCCAGTTATTTTACCAGTTTTCTCTATTTTATAGAGAAAAAGGAGGAAGTTGGGAGGGGTTGTTTTGAAGAAAAGTCAGTTGGAGGAAAAGGAGAGCTCAGGGTGCTGACAGCTTCTTGTTGGTCTGGCAGCTGCGCCATCACTTTCCTGTGAGATGCAGTGAATCTCCTGTTGGTGATCCTTCTCCTTAGGTCTGTAACTGACAGTCAGGAGGTACCTGCCTGGGCTTCCCTGGTGGCGTGGTGGTTAAGAATCCGCCTGCCGATGCAGGGGACACGGATTCGAGCCCTGGTCCGGGAAGATCCCACATGCTGCGGAGCAACTATGCCCATTAGCCATAACTACTGAAGCCTGTGCTCCGCAACAAGAGAAGCCACTGCAATGAGAAGCCCGTGCACCGCAACGAAGAGTAGCCCCCGCTCGCCGCAACTAGAGAAAACCCACACACAGCAGCGAAGACCCAACACAGCCAAAAGTAAAATAAAAATAAAAATAAAAAAGGGTACCTGCCTGGGAGCTCCCTCTGCTGGCCTCCCAACTCCATTTTAAGTGAGGTTTCCTTTTATTAATTTTCACAAACTCAGTAATAAAAAGACAATTAGGGCTTCCCTGGTGGCGCAGTGGTTCAGAGTCCGCCTGCTGATGCAGCGGACATGGGTTCGTGCCCCGGTCCGGGAAGATCCCACATGCCGCGGAGCGGCTGGGCCCATGAGCCATGGCTGCTGAGCCTGCGCGTCTGGAGTCTGTGCTCCGCAACGGGAGAGGCCACAACAGTGAGAGGCCCCCGTACCGCAAAAAAAAAAAAAAAAAAAAAAATTAGAAAATGAGCAGAGGATGAACAGACATTTCTACAATAAAGATGTACAAATGGCTGATAAGCACACAGAAAGATGCTCAACATTGTTAGTCACTAGGGAAATGCAAATCAGTGGTATCATGAGATACCACTTCACACCTACTAGGATGGCTATAGTCAAAAAAGAGGACGTGGAGAAATTGGAACCCTCATACAGTGCTGGTGGGAATGTAAAATGATGCACTTTGGAAAGTCTGGCAGTTCTTCAAAAAGTTAAACATAGAGTAACCATATGACCCAGCAATTCCACCCCTAGGTATATGCCCAAGAGAAGTGAAAACGTGTCTACACAAGAACTCGTACGTGATTGTTTATAGCAGCATTATTCTTAATAGCCAAGAAGTGAGAAAACACCCAAATGCCCACCAACTCATGAATGGATAAACAAAATGTGATATCTCAATACAGTGGATACATTAGAATTTATGAGAATATACAACGGAATATTATTTGGCAATAAAAAGCAGTGAAGTGTACTGATATGTGCTACAATACGTATGAACCTTGAAAACGTGATGCTGGAAGAAGCCAGACCCAAAAGATCACACAGTGCTTGATTCTGTTTATATGAAATGTCCAGAATAGGCAAATCCACAGAGGCAGAAAGTAGCTTCGTGGTTGCCAGGGCCTGCAGAAGGGGGTAGCGGGTACTGCCAAAGGGTAGGGGGTTTCTTTATGGGGTGGTGAAAATGTTCTAAACTTGATGTGTTGGTTGCACAACTCTGAAAATATATTGTAAATCAATGAATTGTACACTTTAAATGGGTGAAGTGTATGGCATGTGAATTCTAATCAATAAAGCTGTTTATAGAAATGAACTGCCTGATTTGGTTAAACCACAGGTGATGTCACTGGGTACCACAGGTGATGTCACTAGGCAGTTGCAGCTTCTATTGCCATAGGTGGCCCTTGGGCATCAGGAGAAGCCCAAGACTTTGTAGCAGTCTGATTGGAATGAGGTGTGTATGTGTTGGAGCTGCTGCTGGTGGCTTGAGACCCAGCAGGAGAGTCTAGCACCTGCCCACAGCCGCATGAGCATGTGGGATGGTGATGACGGACCAGCTGCAGGTCAGAGCACCGGCTGCCCCCGCTGTTGGATTCAAGTGGTAGTGCTACACTGAGGGGACAAAAAGTAGAATGACTGGACCCCCTGCCCCCCACAACTCCTGGGGTCTAAGGTGCTCCCTCCCCCGGGGTCAGAGCACTGCCCTCTATCCCTGGCCATAAAGTCAGTGCATCACATTTCTGTGACTTGGCCTTTCCTCCGATCACCCAGGCCTTCCATCCAGGTGAGGTCAGGTGTGAGTGGGATTGGGGCACTTGTACACCTTGGCCTGCGAGGGCCACCATGAGGGCACTCAGCCACGTGGTCCCTGCCTTCGTGGTGTAGAGTCCTGCCAATCAACAAGAGGCTCCAGGGGGCTGAGCCAGAATTAAGTTTAAGCCCCCAGACCCCGTTTTGGCCATTCCCACTCAGGGATGGTCAGAGCAGAATCTCGAACTTTCTAAATAGGCCTACGTAATCCCTTATCATCCTGACCTTTCCTAGGGAAAGGTTGGCTGGCAGAGAGGAAGGAGGAGGTGAGAGGGCGGAGTGGAAATCTTTGAGGCCGTCCCACCTCCTGGCAATACTGTGGTGCAGTGGGTAAGAATCCGCCTGCCAATGCAGGGGACATCGATTCGAGCTCTGGTCCGGGAAGATCCCACATGCCGTGGAGCAACTAAGCCCGTGCACCACAACTACTGAGCCCATGTGCCACAACTGCTGAAGCCCACGCGCCTAGGGCCGGTGATCCTCAACGAGATAAGCCACCGCAATAAGAAACCTGCCCACCCCAACGAAGAGTAGCCCCTGCTTGCCCTTGACTAGGGCCCTTGCTGCATGGCCAGTGGCAACTGTGAAGGGATGGGAAAGCCAAACACAGGACACAGGGTAGTTTCAAAGGTGACAGAGTCAGCTGATGGGACGAGGACAGCGGGGCTGCAACCTGAGAATGTGGCGGCAGCCATTGGGCCCCGCTGGCAGCCCAGAGAGAGGCCCCGGTGTGCCCGGAGTGGCCCAGGCCCAGCAAGGAGGCCTCCTGCACTGCAGGATGAGCACACAGATGTGCTTCTCACAGCCCCACAAGCCTGCACCAGTAGCTTGATTTCAGGGGTTACACCAGGGACCTCACTGTGGGCATACCTGTGAGGGACCCAGAGACCAGTGGTGTATTTGTCTGTGGAGCTGGGACCCAAGGTCTGCAGGCTGAAGCGTCCCCAGGGTAGACCAGACCACTGGGACGTTGGCAGCAGCCCAGTGACCCCGCTGGGTTTCAGCTTAGCTGACCCTTGGGGGAACCTCACAGGAGGGAGCTACACTGAGCTGGGGACTTTGCTTCAGGTGGCAGAATGGGGGGTAAAATTTCCCCCAGCAAACAGGGACACCAGGGTCAGGGTGGCTGCACGCAGATGGGCTGTTTCATTAGAGTTGCCAGGTCGCCTGGCGTTTCCTCATTAGTCGCGGGATGTCAGGCTGAGTGACAAGGCCAGTGTCTGGCTCAGCGTTATGGCTGGTCCCAGGCCTAGCGCTTTAGCTAGGAGTTGGCGCTGCTGACCCCGCGCCGCCTCTGGGTCCAGTGGTCACTGCCATTGCCGAAGGCGCGACTCGGGCTCCCTGCCGGGCTTCGTGCCTCTCCTGCCCTGCGGGGACCGGACGAGGTGAGCCCCCACCCGGGACTGGCACGCATGGCGTCCTCTTCCGCTGCGAGCGGGGCGCTTCATCGTGGCTCTTTCCCTGCGGGGGGGCAGGGACCGCGACCAGCGTGAAGCGCGCGGGGCCGGGTGTGGGGGGGGTCACCAGCCATCTCTCGCGGGCCGCGGTGGGGTAGGAGCTTGGGGAGGCAGGACTCAGAGACGGGGGAAGGGCAGGGGGTGCTCCGCGGGTTGGGGGGTGCAGGGGTGGGGAGTGGAGAGTGAAGAGCCCAGGGCCACGGGCCCAGCAAGCAGCAAACATGCAGCAAACATGCAGCAAGCAGCACGCAAGCCACCCTCCGCTGCTGCCGGCCCCCGGGTAGCGGGCCATTGCTAGCAGTCATGCCGCGGGCACCTTGACCTGCTTGGCGGCCTGTAAGACCAGCCACCGAAACTGCTCAGGATCAGTAGCCGGTCAGCCTGCAGTCTGGGCACAAAATGGGAGAGTTTTCAGGGACTGGTTCGGGTCCACGGCAACAGCTCTCCCCAAGCCTTTCTTTGAAAGGGCAGGCATCCCTTGCATGCACATTTCATTGGAGAAACGATCACATATTTATGCGACTATTTTCTGTCTCCACTCACTGAGCTCCATGAGGGCTGGGATTCTGTCCCTGTTACTCAGGGGTGAGTCTTCACAGCTTGATTATTTGCATAGGTACTGTCTTATTGCTTAAGAAGCAGTTAGATTCCTAAATCCCTTTTCACATTCCAGGAAGTGGCACTGGGTGACTGGCAGCATCCTGGGAGGCTATTCTCTGCAAACAGGGATTCCAGGAAGGGGACAGCAGGCACAGCTGGAGGTGGGTCTACTGCATCCAGTAAGCTGACCCTCCCCACTCCTGTCCACTCTCTGGCTCCCAAAATATTGGCAGCCAGGTCTGTATGCTCCACGCAGGACACTGGAAGACTCTTCCCAGTGTCTTGACCAACCCAAGAGGAAAGACCTAGGGATATGGATGGAGGTTCCCCAAATAACAGCCTACCCAGAATCAAGCTCAAATTTGATGAGCCCCACTCACAAACAGCCATCTGGTCTACCATTCCTCATCACCAGCAGACAGACAAACATAACCTGACATCTCAGAGAGCTTCTTCCTGGAAGACAGAGCCAAAAGAAACAGGAAGAAGAACCCAGAGCACAGCAACAGAGCAGAAGCATAGCACTTCACGCCTCCAGACCAGCGAGGACAATCTCCCTGGAAGATGAAGCAAGAAGACACCCTCCCCTTTCTAAAAAGAAGCATTTGTACAAGAAGAAAGGGCTCCTGGAAATGAACACTATGACAGCAGAAACGAAAGCCTCAATGGAAGAAATCACACAAAGTGTCACCGGGTTGATGTGCGTTATAACAAAATAGCTCTAACCAAGGAGGTCAACAGAAGACCCGGACCAGCAATCTTGGTTCCGCGATAGTAAGCAAAGAATAGCAAACTACCGCTTTAAGCTTAAGCATAAAGCTAAGTCTATTTAAGCATAGGTACACTCCCAGAGAGGGGGAGAGAGAGAGGGAGAGAGAAAGCGGGCTGTTTCAGCGAAGTGAAGCAAGACCAAAGCAAAGTTTATCAAAGCAAAGGTACACTCAGAGAGAGAAAGAGAGAGAGAGAGAGAGTGGGCTGTTTCTGTGAATTGAAAGCAGCATTCCCGTACAGGCTTAAGGGTGATATTTATTTATTTATTATTTATTTATTTATTTATGCTGTAGCGGGCCTCTCACTGTCGCGGCATCTCCCGTTGCAGAGCACAGACTCCAGACGCGCAGGCTCAGCAGCCATGGCTCACAGGCCCAGCCGCTCTGCGGCATGTGGGATCTTCCCGGACCGGGGCACAAACCCACGAACCTGTGTCCCCAGCATCGGCAGGCGGACTCTCAACCACTGTGCCACCAGGGAAGCCCCCAGGCTTAAGGGTGCTTCTAAGGAGCATTTTGCAGGGAGGCGGGGGCGAGTGACAGGGGATCATTATTTGATCGACAGTCCCAAGCTATGTAACAAGTTTACTGCTGCGCATGCTCTCATCCTTCAATCGCTAAGAAACGCCCACGGGGGCGGGGGGCAAAACCATACATAGATTTTATTATAATGATGGTATAATGAGTTTGGGTTTACTATGGTTATACACCTGTCTGGTCTGGGCATGCGCAGCCCAGGGACGTTCCCTTGTGTTACTGTGCCCCTCTTTAACAGGATAAGCTGCCCACAATATGACCATAGTTTCAACTGTTCTGGGTGGGGTCAGGGGAGAGTCCCCAGATGGTTGGGTGTGACTCGATTGCTTCTTCTTGTCTTTCTCGCCACTGTCACTTCCTTGCTGCTAAATGTCTGACTAACTACCTAACAAAAGGAGAGCAGAAACGTAAAGGTGGGAAACAGGAGAGAACACACGTGAGCATTCAAGGGCCAGGCTCAAAGTCTGACAGCCTGAATTAAGGACTTTAGGAAGAGGTAAGAGTAAACCCTCAAGAGTTTGCTTAGGGATGAGTCATCAGAAACAACTGATTAGTGAAATAATCAATGACATCATTTGCCAGGATTGAAGGACAGGAGTTTCCAGACTGAGGGCCCTTTGAGTGCCCAACACAGTAAGTAACAACCGAGGGACATGGAACCACCACGCTGTGAAACTTCAGGAGAAGATCTTAAAAACTTCCAGGGAGGAAAATGTCCCCACTGCTTGTAAAGGATTAGAAATTAGAATAGCTGTGGATTTCTTCACAGCACTCCTAGGAGGGAAGAGAAAGGGAGCAATGCCTTCAGAGTTTGAAGGAAGGGGATTCTGACCTAGAATTCTATGTCCAGGCAAACTACAAATCAAGTATGAGAGCAAAATGAAGACATTTTCAGCTTTGCAATATCTTTAAAAAAATGATCTCCCAGACACCTCTTTTCAGCTTCACCAAAACAGGAAAGTGAATCCAAGAACAAGAATATATGGCTGAGGAGGGCAACACAGGGAGCGAGACAGGCTCCTCCTGGAGAAGGAGGAACACCCCAAACAGAAAGACTACCCACCCAGCCTGGGAGCTAGCTCCCCTCCCTGACTACCCTCACCCCACAGGGAACAGGTGGCCACGGAAAGTCCACGGAGGCACGGGTGTGCCGTGGTTTGGAGCAGCGGTACCCAAGTGTGGCTGAGAAGTAATGATGTGCCCTAACTGGGTTTACAGGGAAGCCTGAGGACCCTTTTAGCAGAAGGCAGGAGCTTTCTAATCCCTGCAAGGCAGTAGGGGAGACCTGCGGGAACTGGAGGAATTCTCCAGAAATAACGCAGGCTTGAATATGTCTTCCTCTCCTGGGGCCGGAGGGGGAGGGGGGGACGTAAGACTTGTTTCTCCATTTACCGTTTATCTTGAACTTTGTACTTTATGTGTGCTGCATCCTGTGTTTGTAGACTTGTGACTGTGTATATACACACACACAACACACAAAAGTGTCGTCGCCTGGAGGCTTTCTCCCCGTCCCGCCCTGACATCTCAGCACCCACCGTCCACGCGCTCCACCGGGTCGGGAGGTGACGGCGCTCGCCTCCGCGTCTGAAGCTAGGAGGCTCCTCCTCCGCCTTCTGGTCGCCGTCCCCACGTCTTCTTAGGAAGGGGACACAACCCGACTGGCCAGCCGGCCGCCCCGATTCTCCCTCGGTGGGGACGCTTGCCCACACCGGCCGGTACCGGGGGATACTCACGGACACTTCCGCATTCGCCCTCGCCCTCCCCGGCGGCCTTCCGCTACCATCCTAGGGCGTGGGCCAGAACCATAGGGGCTGCCCCAGGCCCAAACCAGAGGGGCGTGCGGAGCCAAGGGGGGCCGACGCGGGGTACAGCCTTTCCCCACGCCCCTTGCTCCACCTCCAGTCCCGCCTTCCGCCCCGCCCCGGGCCCCCTTCCTCTTCTGGCCCCACCCCGCGCCCCATCCACTTCCGGCCCCGCCCCAAGTGCCCTGCCCCGCCCCGTGTCCCCGCCCCGCGCCCTGAGCCCCTGTCCACCTCTGGCCCCGCCTTCTGCCCCGCCCCGCGCCCCGAGCCCCCTTCAAACTCCGGCCCCGCCCCGCGTCCCGGGCCAACTTCGTGTCTCTTCCCGGCTCTCCGAGCCTCCGAGCGGCGGGGACGCGCGGGAACTGCCCGGGACGGCGCGATGCAGTCGAGTGGCCGTCAGGCGGAGGCCCCTGGCCGCGGCCCGCGGGTGCTGGTGGTGGGCGGCGGCATCGCGGGGCTGGGCGCGGCGCAGAGGCTCTGCTGCCACCCGGCCTTCCCGCACCTGCGGGTTCTGGAGGCCACGGCCCGCGCCGGTGGCCGCATCCGCTCCGAGCGCAGCTTCGGTAACAGCCCTCCCGGAACTCCTTCCCGGAACTCCTTCCCGGACCCGCTTCCCAGAGCCCAATCCGTGCCGCCAGAGCTCTGCCGTCTCCTGGCTCTGCCTGCGTCCGGGGTTAAGCGACCCGGAACCCTTATCTGGCCCCTTGAGTGAATCCTCGCACTGCTTCAGTTAATTAACCAAAGTTCACTGGTCCCCGAAACTCAGCTGCCCGCATGAGCAGGGCCGGACCCTGCCGTGCGTGGGGAACCCGTGGCAATGCACAGTTGCCCCCGGTTCTGGCCCCGCAGGTAGCTCCCCCTCCAGCCTCCAGGTCGCCCCTCCCGGGTGTTCCTCTTAAACTAGGTCTGATGGGCCCTGCCGGGAGAGTCTGTGGTCCTCAGGGACCGTGCGGGCCTCCGGCTGATTTTCAAAGCATATTTGGGAAGGGCAGGGCTCCGTGTACAGAAGGAGGGCTCAGGTGAGGGAGCCTCACAGTGGCCTCTCCTGCTCCCTCCCAGGTGGTGTGGTGGAGGTGGGCGCTCACTGGATCCATGGGCCCTCGCAGGGCAACCCCGTTTTCCAGCTGGCTGCCAAGTACGGGCTTCTGGGGGAGAAGGCATTGTCGGAGGAGAACCAGCTGATCGAGACCGGGGGTCACGTGGGCCTGCCCTCTGTGTCCTATGCCAGCTCCGGGGGAAGTGTGAGCCCTGAGCTGGTGGCGGAGATGGCCAGACTGTTCTACAGTCTCATAGACCAGACCAGGGAGTTCCTGCATGCGGCTGAGACCCCCGCCCCCAGTGTCGGGGAGTACCTCAAGAAGGAGATCCGCCAGCACATGGCCGGCTGGACAGAGGAGGAGGAGACCAAGAGGCTCAAGCTGGCCATCCTGAACAACTTGTTCAACGTGGAGTGCTGTGTGAGCGGTACCCACAGCATGGACCTGGTGGCCCTCGCACCTTTCGGGGAGTACGCTGTGCTACCAGGGTTGGACTGCACCTTTCCTGGGTATGTGTGCGCCCCACCCACCCGGACCCCTCCGTGCCTCCCAGGGGTCCCTACCCGTACCTCAGGCCAAGCTTTGGCAGGCAGGGGATGGGTGGGAGAGACATGGGGCTGTTTGTCTTCCCTGTTTTAGGGAGATTGGTCATTTACTTCCCTAGTTTTGCTCACTTACGAAAAAGAAAAGAATTGTTCTCAAAAACAAGAGATTAAGGGCTTCCCTGGTGGCGCAGTGGTTGAGAGTCCACCTGCCGATGCAGGGGACACGGGTTCGTGCCCTGGTCCGGGAAGATCCCACATGCCGCGGAGCGGCTGGGCCCGTGAGCCATGGCTGCTGGGCCTGCGCGTCCGGAGCCTGTGCTCCGCAGCGGGAGAGGCCGCGACAGTGAGAGGCCCGCGTACCGCAAAAAAAAAAAAAAAAAAAAAAAAGAAGAAGAAAATGCATCTTGTAATGCGTTGTTCCTCCCACATTTAGGAGGCCTCCTGCTTGTAAGCACTGTGCGGGGGCTTCGACCTCAGAGATGGGCAGACAGGCCCTCCTCTGTGTCGGTGTGGCTGTTCCCCCATGGGGCACTCACAAGACTCTCCAGGACTGCCCTGCACAGGGAGGGCACTGTGACCAGGCAGATGCCCAGAACAAGAGCCCTGGGCTTGGTGAGGAGGAACCTGCTCTCCACAGGTTACCTAGGCAGCTTCGCATCCCTTTGCTCATTTAATCCTCCCATGAGACCCCCTCCCTCCCTGCTCTCCTCTCTGGCTGAGCCAGGCCCCCAGGCCAAGACCACAGCCCCTTGCAGCTCCTTGATCTGGTGTGAGCTTGGAGGGCTTGTTTCAGAGACTCACCTCCAGGGCCTGGTCGAACCACGGGGCACCTCTGTCTCTCCCAGAGGCTACCAAGGACTCACAGACCGCATCATGGCCTCCTTGCCCAAGGACGTGATGGTTTTTAACAAGCCAGTGAAGACCATTCACTGGGATGGGTCCTTCGAGGAAGCTTCTGCTCCTGGGGAGACGTTTCCGGTGCTGGTGGAATGTGAGGATGGAGGCTGCTTCCCAGCGCACCATGTGGTCGTCACCGTGCCATTAGGTAAAGCCTCTCCAGTTCCCATCCCAGGGGCCCCTGGCCTCTGGCTTTCTTCAGCCTCATTGGCTCTGGGGCGTTTGTTGGCTGCTAAGCCTGCGTTTTCTTTCTGAGTTTAGGACAGAGTTACTTGGTTGTGCTTTGTAGCAGTCGAGTGCTTTGGAATAAAGTTTCGCAGGAAGAGAAAATGCAGGGCAGCAAGTGTCTTGCTCCTTTTGGAGGTAATTTATGGAAAGGTTGGGAGGTTCACCAAACTGCTTCCTTAGCGGTGGAGAGGGCGTGAAAGCCAGGTCTCGAGTTTAGGTCCCGGTGGTAATCGAGGAAGGAGTCGTGTGTATAATCCTATTTACTTCCAGATCTGATGCTTCACACGCAAGTCTTGGAGTAGGAGCGGGCAGTTGGGTAAAAGGTGGAGATGGCTGAAAGCAAGTCTGTGCCTGCTCATCTCATTTACTCCTGAGGCAGCCGGGGACACATCCGCCCCATCCCCATGGGACAAATGCGAACAGAGATGAGCCACTTAATTGCCCAAGTTCACAAAGCTAGCAGGTGCCAGAGTGGATGGAAGATGAAGGGCAAGAGTCTCTGCCCACCTCCCCCACCCCCACCCCAAGGGCGGTGGCCGCAGGTCCCGCCTGTCCCCTCGCAGAGTTGGGTATGGATAAGCTTGCTCAGTGCCCGGCTCCTTTTTCCCACGGTGGAAGCACACCAGACGTGTCAGCACAGTGTTCTGCTGCTCCTTCGTTTCCGAATCAGCACAGACGGGTCTATCGTGGTGTGTTTTCTCTTACGTGGACGGCCTTGTTCATGCACAGTTGTGGTCGTGGTCACTGAAGCTGCTGCAGTAGGTGCACCGCTGCGGCTGTGTGCTCACTGTTCACAGGGGGCCAGGCACCTGTCCCGTTTGTTCTTCACAGCCACACTGTGTTTTCTCGTATGTAGGTGTCGTTACTTGATACTGATGCAAGTTTAGATGGTTTTCACTTGTTCTGTTGCACACAGTGTTGTACACGTATGTGTTTAAAAACACTTGTGGGCACATATGTGTAGGATCAATTCCAGTAGCAGGAACTACTGAGTTGAAGCTCTGCACTGAGAGGACGGCCGTGGAGGGACGGTCCCCTCTGTGGATGCTCACGGCTGGTGCCTTGTTTCCTGTGGGGTTGTTCGCCCTTTTCTTGCAGACCTGCGAGGTTGGCTTGTGCTGCGAATGTTTGATCTCCTCGCGGTTTGACTTTGGGCTGAACCTGCTTAATTTTCAGGTGGCTTCTGGGTAAAGCCGGTATGTCTCACTGCCCCTCCAAGCTAACCCTGGGCAGACTGAGCGGCAGAAGGCTCAGGGGGGAGAACTGTCCCCACAGAGGAGTCCGGGGGCCATGCGACCTGTTCCTGCCTGGCCAGGTGTTCAGGGGGCCTGTTGTGTCCCTCCGCTGAGGTGCTGGCCAGGATTCCCGATGGCCAGCCTGCGTGGGTCCCAGACACCTCTTACTCTGACTCCTGTGACGGGGTCAGGGTGCCTTCCTGTGGCTGTCAGTTCTGGTTTAAGTGATTGACGTGGTGTAAACCGAGTCTACTTATGAATTCCAGGTTTTCTTAAAGAACGTCTGGACACCTTCTTTGAGCCACCGCTGCCCACCGAGAAGGCGGAAGCCATCAGGAAAATAGGCTTTGGGACCAACAATAAAATCTTCCTGGAGTTTGAGGAGCCTTTCTGGCAGCCAGACTGCCAGCACATCCAGATGGTGTGGAGGGACACGTCGCCCCTGGAGGATGCCACCCCCAAGTTGCAGGATGCCTGGTTCAAGAAGCTTGTTGGCTTTTGGGTCCTGCCTTCCTTCGGGTACGTGCTCTTCCCAGGTTTCTCCAAGGAAACCTGGTGTGAGCTCTGCGTGGGGCCCAGCGCTATGTCGATTCTCTGTGAGGTGTTTCTGGAGAGTTTGAATGGGTAGGGATCCCAAGGGCACCTTGAGTGGTGAGACAGACACCCTGGGCCCACCCCTTGCAGGGACAGATGGAGACCCACTGTGTGCAGCTTGTCAGCATCTCTTGGGACCTGGAACGTGTAATAAATACTTGCAGTTGTTTTCCTTGTAAGAGACACACTTTGCTCATTTACAAGAAAGTGTCTGCCAGATACCCAGGCCCGAATGCCCCTGGCAGCCGAGCCAGGGTCCGCATGGTGTGCCCCGTCCCCTCCGGCCCGTCACGCAGGGTATTAGGAGGACACGCACCCGAGGGTCAGGACTTGATACGGTTAGTGACTCGCTGCCTCACGGGACACTGCAGTGGTGGGGCGTTTCCCAGTGCGTGTGGGTGGCAGGGAAGTCACCGGCTCTGTTCATAGGTCCTGTTGAGTCCCCGAATGTGCTGGGGGTGGCTGTCCCCACCGGCGCTCAGTTGTGGAGACAGAAGGAATCGTCTTAGTGCCCCGAGAGTTCTGACCTTGCAGACCCCATGTCGAGGGGCCCTGGGAGTTCGCGGCCACACTGGCGGAGCCACTGGCCCTGGTGGAGGCCGTCTGGGTGTTGCGGGTCTGGTCCCAGCGCTGCTTCTCTCCAGCAGGGCCAGCCAGGTGCTCTGCGGCTTCATTGCAGGGCTCGAGTCTGAGTTCATGGAGACGCTATCGGACGAGGATGTGCTCCTGTCTCTGACACAGGTGCTCCGCAGGGTGACAGGTACCGACTGCAGGGGCCATGCCGCCTCCTGCCCTGGTGGCTGGTCTCTGACAGGAACCAGACCTCTCACCAGACAGGAACTGGGTTCAGCCCTGAGTGTCCGGGGACTGTCCTTCCCATTAGTGCATCACTAAGAGTTCTTGTCTCTGAGGGACACTTCCCACTTCTCTTTTCTAAAATTTGCCACCAAGATGAACGCAGTTGTTCCTAATCAGAGCTTCACAGACAAGACGCTGAGGCTTGGGAAAGGCGGCGGTGCCTGTCGGGGGCTCTGCTTCTAGGGCCTCATGCGGGGAGCCCCTTACTAACACCCTCTGGGCCTTGGTTTTCTCCCGGGCAGTATCTCTCGCTTTTAGCTGCTAAGAGTCCTTAAGGTGAGAGGCTCCTTGGCGTTGCTGTTTTTTGTTTTTTTTTTAATTAATTAATTAATTTACCTTTGGCTGCGTTGGGTCTTCGTTGCTGCATGGGCTTTCTCTAGTTGTGGCGAGCGGGGGCCACTCGTCATTGCGGTGCGTGGGCTTCTCATTGCGGTGGCTTCTCTTGATGCGGAGCACGGGCTCTAGGCGCGCAGGCTTCAGTAGTTGTGGCACACGGGCTCAGTAGTTGTGGCTCACGGGCTCTAGAACGCAGGCTCAGTAGTTGTGGCGCACGGGCTTAGTTGCTCGCGGCATGTGGGATCTTCCCGGACCAGGGCTCGAACCCGTGTCCCCTGCATTGGCAGGCGGATTCTTAACCACTGCGCCACCAGGGAAGCCCCAGAGGCTCCTTGTTAATGCGAGTGTCTCTTGGTCTAGGGAATCCCCGGCTCCCCGCACCCAGGAGTGTGCTGAGGTCCCGCTGGCACAGTGCCCCATACACCCGGGGCTCCTACAGCTACGTGGCCGTGGGCAGCTCCGGGGACGACCTGGACCTGCTGGCCCAGCCCCTCCCTGCGGACGGCAGGGGTGCCCAGGTAGGACGCGGCTGCCTGGCGAGGGCACTGGGGTCCTGCTGAAGGCCCAGGACCCGGGATAGGTCCCACGAAGGCCAGGGATGCTGGGTGCGATCAAGTGGGGGGCTGGGGCCCCGAGACTCAGAGTCCATTTTCTTTTTGAAACTAACAGTAATTTTACAATGTGTTATTTTTATCAGAATTATACATACATGTGGCTTAAAGCGTCAGAGGATTCTATGGTGCTGGCTAACAAAATAAAATAAACAAAATACAGCACTCTGGTGGGGGGCATGCCGTGGCCCCTTCCCAGACTGTTCTTCAGGCTGATTCTGATCTCTAAATAACAGGCTTATGCTACCACTGTTTTAAAGCCGTTTTATAAAATCGAAGTACAGTTGGTTTACATTGTTGTGTTAGTTTCAGGTGTACAGCAAAGTGAGTCGGACACACACACACACGTATTTTTTCTCAGTTTCTTTTCCGTTATAGTGCTACCACTTTTTACAAAACATCTAACTGTGTAAAACTTTAAATGTTACAAAGGTTGGCAGAACCTTTGGGTTCCTGTCTCCAGCTTCACAGCTGTCTGTTCCTGGTGTCCCACTGCCCTGGCCTCACCCATACTTGTTACTAGGCATGTCCCACAGGTGATGTCATTTTATTTGCAGCTATTTCAGTGTGCGTCTCTAAAAGATCAAGGACACAGCACTGTTATCACACTTAAAAATTCACAATAGTTGCTCCACATCATCCAACATTCTGTGTTCAGTTTTCTAAGCCTTTTTCTTTTTTGGCTGTGCTTCGAGGCACATGGGATCCTAGTTCCCTGACCAGGGATTGAACCCGCGCCCCCTGCACTGGAAGCGCGGAGCCTTAACCGCCGGACAGCCAGAGAAGTCCCTCTAAGTGCTCTTTGATTTTTCAGTTTTAAGAATTGCTGATTGAATTCTCACCATAGCACATAAAGTTTTAGCTTTCTTGCACTTATCTGCCCACCCAGCCCTCAGACCTCTCCCTACCCTCCAAGGTGTGACGCAGTAATTTTGCTAAGACTGCTACTCACTGTTGACACATCCTGTGGAAACAACCACTTCTCTGGGCCGATGGATTCTGTAGGTGGGCACCATGGGACGGTTGTTTCTGCCCCACGACATCTGGGGTCTCAGCTGGGAAGATGACGGGCTTGGGGTGACTCAGGGCTGGGGCTGGGGTCATGTGAGGCTGCCTCTCTCATGTCTGTCCTGAGCATGGCTGGGACGCTGGCTGGAGCACCTGCCCCAGGCCTCTCCATGTGGCTTCCTCACAGAGTGGTGGCCGTCACGCTGCCCTGTGGCCGCCTGGGGCTCCAGCGCAGGCCTTCTGGGGAGGGGCAGCTGCATCGCTCCAGTGACGGAGCTGGGAAGTCAGGAAGCACCACTCCTGCCACACCTGCTGGACAAAGTGGTCAGGAACCCGCCCAGATTCAAGGGGCCGGACACAGACCGCACTTTCTGTGGGAGGAGTGTCCAAGGATTTACAGCCGTGTAAAGCCCCACGTTGTGGTGTAAATGCTACTTGGAGAGCCATGTCCCTTAGGGTTTTGAAGACGTTCTCCAGCGTTGCTGCTGGAAGCCTGAGGCCGTTCTGATGCCTTTCTTCCCTGTCACCTGGTTTTCAAATCTCTGAGGAAGCTTGAATGAGCAGGAAGCCCTGCGCTCACGCTCGCTCCGAGCCCAGCGGCGCTGCCTTCTGGCACACATTCACTCGTCTGGGATGCTCTTGAATTACCTCACCGTGGTTTTTTTTTTTTTTCCTTTTTCTTTTTCTGGATTTCTGGTTGGATGGTGGGCTTCTGAGTTGGCCCTTGAATTTTCTTATCTTTTTCCTGCTGATTTCTGTCTTTTTGGTTTTTTGCTCTGTGTTTGGGGAGGAGTGTGTGAGGCTTGTGGCCGACCCCTGGCACCCACCCTAAGCCCACCCTTCTTTGCAGCTCCAGGTCCTGTTTGCAGGGGAAGCCACACACCGGACGTTTTACTCCACCACGCATGGAGCTCTGCTGTCCGGCTGGAGGGAGGCTGACCGGCTCATCGCTCTGTGGGATTCGCAGGCACAGCGGCCTGAGCCCGGCTCTGAGCTCGGCTCTGCTCCCCCAGTTCCTGGGTCCCGGGGAGGCTGGCCCCACCCTTTCCTTTGATGGACAAGGTTCAGTCCGGCTTGGGATTTGGGATGTTAATGTCACTGGGGTCAGCTCCCTCCTTTCCCAAGTCGCTGGAGTCCGGCCAGGGCTGAGCTTGAGCTGAGCGTTAAGTCTTCCTGGAGAAGGGAGGGGTGGGATGCTGCTGCTGCTGTGGTTGGAAGAACATAAACTGTGTAAAAGTGTCCTTTGTCCAGAGTCGTCCTTATGCCTCGGAGCTGCAGCATGGGTTGCTCTGTCCTCATCGTGCCCCGGGCTCCGGTCACTGCAGGGCCCTGTGCCCCCAGCACGTGGCCCGCCTACCCCGGCCACCCTGGACCCTGGGTGTGTTCACGGGTGTCTGAATTCTCGTTGCTGGTGGCAGCAGAGCCAGTGGACCTCCCCGTTGTTCAGGCACTGGCTGCCCTACGGTCTGGGCGAGGGCCAGTGAGTGTGAGACAGGAGTGCGCGGGGGAGGGGGCGCCCTTTTCTGACCCGAGGGCCCAGGGCTTTCTGGAGGAGGTGAACAGTGAGGCCTGAAGGGTGCAGAGGAGTGGGTGCCCTGGGCGGCATTGCTGTGAGCGTGTGAGGGTGCGCTGGGCAGCGCTGGGGTGAGCGTGTGAGGGTGCCCTGGGCGGTGCTGGGGTGAGCATGTGAGGGTGCCCTGGGCGGCGCTGGGGTGAGCGTGTGAGGGTGCCCTGGGTGGCGCTGGGGTGAGCGTGTCAGGGTCTCCTGGGCAGTGATTGGGTAGATGGTGGGGAGTGTGTCAGGGGCCTGGGTGCTGTGCTCAGACCCTCCCATCTTCCCTCACTGCATCCTCAGAGCCCCAGGGAATGGGCTGCACGGCCCCCATCTCACAACTGAGGAAAGGACAGAAGCCTCAGGTGAGGGTGGCAATGGCCAGTCTCATGGCTGCCACGGCAGAGCTTGGGCATCTTTCCAGGACCGTCCCGGGAAGGCGGTGCAGCTGGAGGCTAGCCTGTACAGGAAGGTGCAGGAGCTGCAGAGGCCGGGACTCCATGTGGCAGGCACGGGGCCCACCGGCCTGGCGCCCACCGGCCTGGCACCCACCTCGAGGTCAGTGGCTCCTGACCCTCCTCAGACCTTGGGCTGCAGGGTGTGTCCTGCTTCGGGTTGGGGCCCTGGCTCCCTGGAGGAATATATGCATGCCTGGAGAACTGCCTCTGGGCTTCTCTTCAGCCCCAAGTGGCCAGGCTCTGGGCTGTGGTGCCAGACACGCCTTCCATCCTCCATCCTGGCACCTTCTTATCGACTTCTCATCTTGGGTCAAATCGCCGTCCCAGGGACCTTCCCTCTGCCCCCAGAGGTCTGTCTGTGTGTCCACTGCTTTGTGTCCCTGGAGTTGTCTCACTTGGGGCACCTGCCTGTCAGACAGCTGTGAGAGAAATCTGGGCTTCAGGAGGGTTTTTATTTTCGTTCTTTGGTCCTAGGGCCATGGAAGAACACAGCGTGCATCAGGCACAGAGTTCTGTGTTGTTGATGTCTCAGGTTTCATGAGTCTGGGTGCAGGACTCAGACTGTCTGGGCTGGCTCAGGAGGGGTGCTGGGAGGCCTGGCAGGAGGCCCAGATGGTCTCAGTCAGCCACCTGGAGGGCTTGTCTCAGCCCCAGGAACCATTAGCTCTGAGTATTAGGAGGTTTAAGGCCATCAAGATGACAGTAATGATATCTCTGTGCTGAGAATATGAGCATCTTTGGAGTTTTAGGAGCTTCTTTAAAAAATTCCATTAGGGCTTCCCTGGTGGCGCAGTGATTAAGAATCCGCCTGCCAATGCTGGGGACACGGGTTCGAGCCCTGGTCCGGGAAGATCCCACATGCCACAGAGCAACTAAGTCCGTGTGCCACAACTATTGAGCCTGCGCTCTAGAGCCCATGAGCCACAACTACTGAGCCCATGTGCCACAACTACTGAAGCCCACATGCCTAGAGCCCGTGCTCCACAACAAGAGAAGCCACTGCAGTGAGAGGCCCGTGCACTGCAATGAAGCGTAGCCCCCGCTCGCCGCAACTAGAGAAAGCCCATGTGCAGCAACGAAGACCCCACGCAGACAAAATAAAATAAAATAAAATAAAAAATTACATTATTGTCATACTCTTGTAACTCGAAGTGCAGTCAGTAGTTACTCAGACTTGAGATATAAAGTTAAAATCTGGTGGCCTAGTGGTTAGGACTCTGGGCTCCCACTGCCATGACCCAGGTTCAGCCCCTGGTTGCACAACTCAGATCCTGCAAGCCATGCTGCGCCGCCAAAAAAAAAAGTTAAAATCTGACTACATTTATACAGAGTATTGGAACAGTGAAGGGAATTTTGAGGCTGTTTGTACTAATAGGTTTAATTTAGCAGAACTGCAGTCAGTTTTTGCAGAGTTTGTTTGTTACATTAAAATCCAGAGTACTTAGAAAAGGATGTTACACTTGTAAGTTAAATGTTAAATATCTGAAAAATTTTGACCAAGTTTGTAAAAAGGGACCAAACTGACAGCGGACTGCTAAATTTTGTTACTTATGCTCAGGATACGCTTAGGAAGAACCAGGATTTTTTAATTTAATGAATTACTAAACCCTGGACCCGGATAACCCCCGGGACTGCGTGGGTCCGCCCCTGGCTCGGAGCCACGCCCCTGGCTCATAGCCCCGCCCACGGGCCCCCGCCCCCTCTCGGGGTCCGCCGCTAGAGGCAGAGTCGTTCGCGCACGCGCGGGCCGCGCTGCGGAAGCTTGGAGCGTCGGAACCCTTGTGTGGGTCGCGGGCCCGGCGGAGAAGTCCGTTGATGGAGCGGTCCGCGGCGCTGCGCGGAGCTCGGGACGCGGCGCCATGAGGCTCACCACGCGCGCGCTGTGCGGCGCCGCCCGGGCCGCCTGGCGGGAGAGCTTCCCCCTAGACGGTCGCGACGTGGCGCGCTGGTTCCCGGGCCACATGGCCAAGGGTGAGGTCCGGCGAGACGCGGCGGGGCCCACGCTGTTTACCCGGCTCTTCGCGGGTCGCCCGCGAGCGGGGAGGGCGGGGGTCGCAAGGCCCTTCTGCCACTCGGCTCCTGAAGCCTCAGTATACACATCTGCTTTGGAAAAGATAAATTCCTGACGTTACTTTGGAGACTAGATGAAGTAGGGGTAGGAAAGCACTTTACAAGATGTATTCAGCTATTCAGTCACCTCAAAACCTTTGAGACGTAGATCGAGTTTGTTGTCTTCCGCCCAAACCTCTCTGGGAGTTTCTTACCGTTTATTTGTCAAAGTTTGGTCCCAAGAAGACATGTAGGGCGGGTCCAGCCCTTCCCCGTGTGACGGATTGCCACGCTCCCCCTGCTCCCGCCCCCATTTGGCGCCTGCTCTGCCAGGCTCGGTGACGGATGCTCCGCGCGTCGGTGCTCGGGAGGGACGGGGCGCCCGCGGGGGGCGGCATGTGGGGTGAGGTGAGATGTCTGAGGATGTGCATAAATGACAGGGCTTGGCTGTGGGAGGGGAGGCTGAGGGGCGGTGTCACTGCTGAGCCGCAGAAGAGGAGCCTTGTTGTGTTCCTAGTGCGGAGTGAGTTCAGTGCCTTGTGTGTGCGTCGTCCAGGGTGAGTGGCTGAGGTTGGTACCTACACCATCGTCATCTCCACACAGTATTGAGGGCCCCATGAGTCAGTTAGTCAGTGTTTCTCTGCTTTATAGATAAAGACCCATAGAGGTTAAATATTCCACCTAGAGTCGCCCACTTGTGGAAGTGGTGTAGACGGATGGGCTCTGACCTCACCCTGTGATGTGCAGGTGTCCCTCAGGCAGGGACCTGAACTTTCTCTCCTCAGCCACCAGGGTTGAATTTGAAGGAGACACAGTTATTGTTTAGTAGAGCACTGCACTCAGATGTATTCATTTTAGGTTGTTTATGATGGTGTGTCATTCTTGACAGTTCAACTTAAATCTTCTACCTCTCTTAAAAGGCCATGGACCCCTTTCTTCCCTTAAGCATCCTTCTTCTGTTTTCCAGGGCTGAAGAAGATGCAGAGCAGCCTAAAGCTGGTGGACTGTATCATCGAGGTCCATGATGCCCGGATATCCTTTGGTGCTTGTGACATTGTGACTTATAATAAGCAACACGTATTTGGTCTGTGTCCTGGTTCTGGCACAGAGCTCCTGAAAGTCTTGGAATTTCCTAAGTGAGGAGCTCGTTAAGGTGTCTTTTGTTATGTTAATGAGGTGATTTTGGAAAAGACCCTAAGTCACCTAAGGTGGGGAGCTGGTTGCTGGGGGAACCAACCTTGATATGGGAGCCTTAGAACTTTCAGTCCTACCCTCTGACCTTACGGAAAGGAGAGGGGCTGGAGATTGAGTTCAGTCACCCAAGGCCAGTGATTCATTCTGTCCTGCCTGTGTAATGAAGCCGCTGTAAAAACCCAAAAGGTTGAGGGGTGGGCTGGGGACAGCTTCTGGGTTGGTGAGGTGTCGAGATGCAGGCATAGTGGCATATAGAGGGAATGGAAGCTCCGGGTCCCTTCCCCGTCCCTCGCCCTATACATGTTTTCCATCTGGCTATTCCAGAGTTAGGTCTTCTTTTTTTTTTTTTTTTTTTTTAAATTATTTTTTTAAAACCCCACAGTTGTTTATTTATTTATTTTTCTGGCTGTGTTGGGTCTTCATTTCTCTGCGAGGGCTTTCTCTAGTTGTGGCAAGCGGGGGCCACTCTTCATCGCGGTGCGCGGGCCTCTCACTATTGTGGCCTCTCTTGTCGCGGAGCACAGGCTCCAGACGCGCAGGCTCAGCAGTCGTGGCTCACGGGCACAGTCGCTCCCGCAGCATGTGGGATCCTCCCAGACCAGGGCTCGAACCCGTGTCCCCTGCATTAGCAGGCAGACTCTCAACCACTGCGCCACCAGGGAAGCCCAGGTCTTCTTATAATAAGCCTGATCTAGTAAGTAAAATGTTTCTCTTAATTCTTTGAGCCGGTCTGGCAGACTGATATTGCTAGGACCCAAGGAGGGGGTCGTGGGAACCCTCCTTCCATAGCCCGTTGGTCAGACAGCATGTTGGTTGTCACCAGGTGACAACCTCGACTTGCAGTTGGTGTCTGAAGTGGGGGGTGGTAGCAGTCCTGAGCCCTTAAGTTAACTGTGGGGTCTGATGTCATCTCCAGGTAGATAGTGGCAGAACTGAGTTGAATACTGGGACACCCAGCTGGTGGTGGTGGAGGATTGCTTGGTGGTGAGGGACGTCCCCCAACCCCATTGGCATTGGGTGCAGAACTGTAGTGCAGGGGAGACCCTCCTGAGTCAAGCAGGAGGCGTTCCTGGCTTGTTAACCTTGTTTCCGTCTACCTCCTCTGGTCCCTGCTCTGGTCCAGTCAGCACCACAGTGGTCAGCGGCGTCACCTGTCATAATTATTGGCATTTGAAGCAGTGGTTCTTAGTCCTCGTTCCGCACGAGAATTCCCCCAGGAGGCTTTTGAAAATACCGATATCTGGGCCCCTTTACAGGCCAGTGAACCAGAATCTCTGTGGGGCCCAGAAAGCTCCCCTTTGATACGCAGGTGGCATCGTTTCTCTCAGACCTCTGCCTGGCACGCCCAGGCCTTCCAACCCAGTCCAGGTGGGATATGAAACCTCCATTAAAACGTTCCTGCCAACCAGACTTTTTCCGCTGTACTTGAGGCGTGGATTGGCAAGATGTAACCATCTCGCTCAGTATACTTTTCAGAGCCTGCTTTTGTTGTACTTATCTGAGCTGTGTTTAGATTTTCCTTGTATGGCGAAGGTGTTGGCTTGAGAGTCATTGCCATCTCTAGGGTGGAGGGCGAGGGACTGTTTTCTCTGTTTCAAAGGCCTGTGGGAATTTCTCTACTGTAGGCTAAATGTATCAGTTCGTACAATACCTCATGCCAGTCAGAAGGGCTTACTGGCAGTTATATGTCTGATTATTGAAAAACAATGAAACCTGCCCTTACTGCTCTGTGTGCTGTGATGAGAAGCCACCTCTGCTCCTTTAGTCTCTAGACGTTCTGATTTCTCCTCCAGGTCGGCGCCGTGAGGGAGTCTGGAGGCTTTCAGCGTTATGAATTAGCACAGGCTTGGTTAACCTCTGAGGGAAGAGGGCTGTTTACGGAAAGTCCCTTTGTTGTGTGGGTGAGGACACAGCACTTGACTGGGTGCCTAGACCCAGGGCACGTTGAGGCCTTGGCCTCGTAGTAGACAAGCACCAGGTAGGGGCCGAGTGCTCACGAGATGAAGACACAGACAGACCTCCCTCCTGCCTGGGTCCGTGTCACAGGAGGTGGCACTTGGCAGTGAGCGCCAAGGGCCCCTGGCTGAGGGAAAGAGGGCCTGCCCATGGCAGTAAGGAGGCAGGCTCACTGGAGGTCTTCGTGGGAGCTCCAGAGGGTGGCGGCGGTGGTCTGACATGTACTAGGTAGGACTCTGTGGGAGGGACTTTTTTTGAGCCATCAGATCATTTTGGCAACTGAACAATGGTCTAGTCGTAAAACCTTCCAGTGAGCTTTGTTTTTTGTTTTTGCCACCGTCACTCCTGTTTGAGAAGCCACTTGAGAGCCACTGCCCTGTCTGTGCTCTGCCTCTTGTCCACAGGAAGTGGCGAGCGGCCTGCAGTGGCTCCGTGGCACTGGCGGGGCAGGCACGATGGGGGGTTGGTCTTGGTGGGAGGCTGGGAGGCTGGGCTGGCCCGAGCTCGCTTGCTCCCAGACCGGGCTTCCTCTGCCCTGTCCCTTCTGAAGGTTTCCTTTCGAAGGTGGTCCAGTCTGCGTAACAAGACAAGGTAAAGTACATTAATTGGCTGGTAAAGCTTTGAAGGAATTTTGCCTTAATTTTGCCACATCCCACTTTCAGGCCGAAACCCTCTGTTTCAGGAGACCCTTGGGCTTAAGCCTCACTTGCTCGTCCTCAACAAGATGGACCTGGCGGATATGAAGGAGCAGCAGGTAATGCCCTGCAGGGCCTTCAGCGTGAGCGCCCCTGAGTCGGACCGGATCACTGGGCGGACGTGGTGTCAGGCCGCCCGGGCCTGCCGGCTTTAGCAAACTACCCTTTGTTTAACTCATGATCCAAGTGATCGAAGCGTGCGCCTCCTGTAGCAGGTGGCCGGGAGGTGCGGCTGGGCCGGAGCCGAGCGCCCCCCCGTGGCGGCTGCTGGACCCGCGAGGCTGTGAGCACGTGGGTCGTAGTTGCTGCTGTGAGGCCGAAGTCCGCGTTTTATTTCACTTTCATTTGCTGACGTTTCTGTTGCCTCATGAGGTGAGTGGCCGTCCCCTGGACAGCGCTGGCCTGGAGGCCTCCTGGTGGCTGCATTTGCCCCTGCTGTCCTCGCTGGCCAGCCCCATGGCTTCCCAGACCCCTGGCTGACCTGTGGGCTGCCTGCTGCCCACCGAGTGGTCTGGAAGCTGGAAGGTGGGTGGCCCAAAGCAGCTAGGGGATTTCCCTGAGCCCTGCGGGATGGGGATACAGTGACCAGGCCGGGGGTATGTTTCGCCTTTTCCCGGAGTAAGAGAAACGTGAAGATTCAGGAAATGTTACTTGTGAAGTGTTCTTCTCTGCTTTTCTTGCTGTTACCAAATCCTTTGTAAAGAGTAGGTGTCAGAATCTTGAAATCAAGCCAGTTTTTGTCTTTTGTGGAGCTTTTCCTTTCACAGCAGCAGGAACGCGTCCCTGGTTTCCTAGTTGGCTGTGGTACTTGAGTTATTTCAACCCCTGCCACAGGCCTGTAGCGCCCGGTTTCCAGGGAAACGCAAGTGCTGAAACCACAGGGTGCTTCGTTCATTGAGAACCCGAGCGGAAGACGTCGCCCATCAGGACCCTGCCCCTGCCGTGCGGGCTGCGCGTCTGCTCACTGAAATCCCTCCTGCCGAGCGCGCTCCGCTCTGAGAACAGAACCCCACGGGTTTCACTGCAGGGGCAGTTGTAGTTTCTGGTGATCACAAGTTTTCAGCTGCTTTGCTTCGCTGAGACTTGGGTCGTATCACCCTTCAGTTGTTCCTGCTCCAAAATGCTGATTTTTGTGGAGTGACGGGCATACTAGGTGGCCTGACAAGGGGACATGGGGGTAGGGGGGGATCTCACCCGTGGGAGGCGGCTGGGGTGTTTGCCCCTCCTCTCAGGTGCTGCGGCCAAGGGCTTGGGGAGGAGAGGAGAGGAGAAGCCCCCAGGGTGGCCCCTCTGTGTCTGCCTCTGTGGAGTGGGTGGCAGCGTCCCGTGCAGATTTGTACACTTGAAGCACAGCTTCACATGTGTCTTTGTGATGGCCTGACCTTAATCTGCGTCCTCATAACAAATAACATAAATGAGTAGAACTAAATGAATTAGTGAACGATTTCTTTGTTCCTTTAAGTAAATCAGTAGCTGATCAAACAGTGCAATACTGGTTGTAAAAATATCAGTCATGCGCTGGTTTTGCTTCATGTTATGGCCAGTAAGTTCATATTAACCTGAGTTTACTTTGGGGCTTTTAAAGTATTCCTTGGACTTTGTAATCGGATGGGGTTCAGAGCTTAGTTTCAGTGGAGCTTGTTGAGCGGAAGCTCATTAGGAGTGGGCGTGGCGGTGCGACCAGACAGAGACCAGCGCTGAGCAGTTCCAGTGCTGGGAGTGACTTGGAATGACCTGGTGTGGGCTCCTCTCCCTGTGTCCTCACATGGAGCCAGCCGCCCAGGGCCACCCCGGGGCCAGGCTGCCCTCCTTGGACGTCTCCTCAGGCAGCCTGTCCCTGGTGCTGCATTGCCCCTCGCGCTGCCCGGTGGGCCCAGCCTCCTCCCTGAGTCCCCGGCCGCTACGGCTCTGGGCTGGTGAGCAGATCTTGGGCTTTAGTGTATGACACTGCCCATGTCTTCATTTAGTGTTTAAAATGGAAATTTCGTCTTGTCTCTTTCAGAAAATTATACAACACTTAGAAGGAGAAGGCCTAAAAAATGTCATTTTTACCAACTGTGTGAAGGATGAAAATATCAAGCAGGTGGGTTTTTTTTCTGTTTTGTGCTCTAATGCTTCTGCTTAAATACGTTAAAGAAATGCCACGAATTAGGTTGTGCTTCCGTAAGAAGCACAGTGTCGGAGACGACCCGTAATTGCTTGGGTTCTGGGCACGCTCATCTCCCGGTGCCGAGGGCAGCATGGGCCTGACGGCTGATGGTGGGAAGGGAGCAGAGTCAGCCTGCGAGACACGTTCCGGGGTCATAAGGTGGAAGGGCCTGTGGAGGGTCTAGTGCCTGTTTTCCCAGTTGTATTTGAGAATTTCACCGGCTGACGTGCATCTTTTTAGCAGGTGCTGGCAGTCACAGCCGTCGCCCCATGGGGTCTGTCCTGGTTCCTGGTGGAGGGACGAGGTGGGGCACAGGCGACCCCCACCCCCGCCTGCCGTAGCGCAGCCTGAACCTTGATGTGTTTGGACCTGAGCTGTCTGGTGCTGGGTGCTGGAGTGTCCACCTCCAGAAGCTAAGGGTGGCCAGTTCCCCCAGGAAAGTGCCTATGGTCTGTTTCTTGCAGATAATCCCCAAGGTCACGGAGTTGGTTGGGAGCAGCTACCGCTATCACCGAGGAGAGGTTGGTGGTGGGCCAGTGCCAGCTGTGGGACGTCCCTCCCGCTGGGGAGCCCCAGACCCAGCTGCTGAGCACATCCTGGGGAGCCCCCTGTCCTCCGGGTCTCAGTAGGTGGGTGGGCAGGGCCAGTGCAGCGACTGTCCTTCCTGTTAAGCTGGCCTGGGCGTGTGTGGGTCTGGGGGTTCTGGCTGGGCCGCTGATCCCTGCTCTCGCGCCTGCAGAACCTGGAGTACTGCATCATGGTGATTGGGGTCCCCAACGTGGGCAAGTCGTCGCTCATCAACTCCCTGCGGAGGCAGCACCTCAGGAAAGGTAGTTCCCCGGGGCAGGCTCTGGTTCTCGTGCTGGGACGAACTTCAGAGCCCGAGACCCCAGCTCGTCAGGGGGTCTTTTCCCACCAGGAGGAGGTAACAGCCTGGCATGCAGTCAGCTGGTGAGACACAGTCATTCCCTTATACATTTTATACTTCATTCGCGTTCTCTCTTCAAAACTAAATGCTTAATTATAGTGTTTAGTATATGCGATGACTTTTCTAAACGTTGGTAATCTCGTCCTTTCTTTTATCTGTTTCTGACCCGCTGTGCTCAAGGTGTGTAGGAAACGTGGGGTGAGACGTCAGGCCGGGACCTGGGAAGGGGGGGCCCCAGACCTGTGTCCTTGTCCCACGCCTATCAACTTTTGAGACCAAGTCTGCATGAGCGTGTCCTTCGGGAACCACCCCAAAGCCCGAACAGTGCCAGACCATCATCTCGGGCTGTTTCGCTGCCAACTGGAAAGCTGTTATAGTCAGCTGTTGTTTTGTTTATTTTTCTTTAGTTGTGGCTTTAAAAAACATCATTGGCATTAAGTACGTTAAGTGCTGTGCAACCATCACACCACCTATTTCCAGATTTTTCCACCGTCTCAAGCGAAAACTCTAGACATAAATGGTAACCGCCCTCCTGAGCTCCTGGGAACCTCTGGTCTACTTTCTGTCGTGTGGATTTGACAGCTCCGGTGTCACATAACTGGAATCACAGGATTTGACCTGTGTCAGGCTTATTT
The DNA here is from genome assembly GCF_963924675.1 of Phocoena phocoena. Classification (NCBI taxonomy): domain Eukaryota; kingdom Metazoa; phylum Chordata; class Mammalia; order Artiodactyla; family Phocoenidae; genus Phocoena; species Phocoena phocoena. The sequence continues at coordinate 126,815 of NC_089234.1, read as the reverse complement.
CATGGAGCCTAACTCTACAGGGTCCATCCGTGTTGTAGCGTGATTCATAATTTCCTTCCTTTTTCGGGCTGAATAATACTCTGTGGTGTGGACGGACCACATTTCGTTTATCCATCCGTGTGCCGACAGATGCATGTGTCCCTTTGTTCTTGTGTTGATTCAGCAGAGGGTGCAGAAACTGCTTGGGACACACCCTGAGCTGGGCCCCAGGGCAGCCAGTGTTCAGAGCATAGGCGGCCTCTTGGTCAGGAGTGGCCCCACCGACAGGCTCTTCTGGGTGGTGTGGGGGCAGATGCTTGGGACCCGGTCTTGCAGGGAGGAAGGTGATGGCGGCGGGCAGCTCCGGTCCAGACGTCACGGCCGTTGCTCAGCAGGTGCTGGGCCACTCTCAGGGCCGGGAGGCAGTTCTCTCCTGGTGTTAGGGGCCCTCCGGGTCTCCACGTGTGTCGTTGCTCATTCTGTAGGTTACCTGCCTGTGTGTTTAACAGACACTGACACCCTCTTTTATCCTGCAGGAAAAGCCACCAGGGTGGGCGGCGAGCCTGGGATCACCAGAGCTGTGATGTCCAGGATTCAGGTAGGGGCCCTCGGCCGCCGGGCCTCCACCGCCCCTTCCCTTTGCTCTGTCTGTCAAGCGCTGCCCCAGTCCTCACAGCAAGCCTGGGGGAGGGCACAGGTGCTACCGCGTCTCACAGGTGAGGGAAGCTGCCCGAGGGCACACAGGGTCAGGGCAGAGCCTGTCCTCCTGGGAGGAGGGCAGCTGCTGGGTTCCTGCTCTTATTCGTTCTCCACGTCACGTGGGAGTGGCATCCTGTGGGGTAGCTGAGAGCTGGTGGCAGTGACGCCACTGGCGGGCAGGCTCTGGGGCCTCCTCAAGCCTATGGGGCCCAGCAGAGGGCCTGGTGGGAGGGGCTGCTTGAGGCTGCTCGAGCGGCTGACCGACTGCCCTCTGTGCCCACAGGTGTGTGAGCGGCCGCTGATGTTCCTGCTGGACACCCCCGGGGTGCTGGCTCCCCGGATCCAAAGCGTGGAGACAGGCCTGAAGCTGGCCTTGTGTGGTGAGCCAGCCCCCCACATTAGGCCCCCAGGCCCCCAGGCTGGGCGCCTCGTGCCAGCCTTGGCCTGGCTGCCACAGAGATGTCCAGAGCTGTGGTGCAGGACGTCTTGGGCAGCGTGTGTGGTCCTGGCTCACAGGTGACACACTCTGCACCCTCTGACCCCACCAGTCCTCCTGGCCTGCCCTGGAGGGGCGCCCTCCTCCTGTTTAACAGGTGGGGCGGGGCTGGTGGGGGCAGGTCAGGCCACGGCTTGGCCTCCTCAGCGGCACGTGTGTGCGCTCACCCTTGCTGCCCGTTCCCAGGAACCGTGCTGGACCACCTGGTGGGCGAGGAGACCCTGGCTGACTACCTTCTCTACACCCTCAACAAGCGCCAGCTCTTGGGGTGAGTGTGGGAAGGCGGGCCCTTTCTCTCCCATTCCAGACAAACGTGACTGAAAAAACAGCACCGTTAAAGTACTGTAGACAGACAGTGTGCAGTCCTTTAAAGTGTACAGTTTAATAGACGTGTGAAAGCGTTACACAGTCCAGAAGACCCCCCAATTCTTATGCTGCTTTGTAGCCCCTCCTCCCCACCCCTTCCTGCCTCATCTGCTTCCCATCACCTAGAATCTCACGAGTGGAGCCACATGGTGCGGACTCCCTGCTCGGCCTCGTCGTCTCGGGATTCATCCGTGTTCTAACACTGGTCACCACTGGGAGGTTTCATTGTGTAGACATCTGGTCGGTTCGTTCTCGCTGCTGAGGACGGTGTGAGCGCCGGTGTCCCTTGGGGCCCCAGAGCTGTCCTTTATCACAGGGGTCCCCAACCCCCAGGGGACCCGGTACCAGTCTGTGGCCTGTTAGGAACCGGGCCGCCCAGTGGGCGATGAGCGGCGCGTGAGCGAGTGAAGCTTCCTCTGCCGCTCCCCGTCGCTCCCCGTCGCTCGCGTTACCGCCTGAGCCACCCCACTCCCCCCCCCGACCCCGTCCGTGGAAAAACTGTCTTCCACGAAACCGGTCCCTGGTGCCAAAAAGGTTGGGGACCCGCTGCTTTATCACCTTGAGGACATCAGTCACAGGTTATCGACTGTCCCCAAAGCACCAGCTTTTGGTTTCATTGACTTTCTCTGTTCTCTTTCTTCTTGGTTGCTGTTGGTTGATTGCTGTTCGGTCCCTGTTCCTTCCTTGTTTCCGTGTTCCTGACTCTCTTCCTGTTTGTGCTGCCCGTGGGGAGACGGGCTCTCCCACCACCGCCTGGGCTGCTCTCTTCCCCGCTGGCCTGGCAGCAGCTGCCTCATGAGTTTCCAGGCTCCGTTGTCGGGGGTGGAAAGCTTCAGGGGGTCATTGGGTTCTCCTGGTGGTTTGAGGACGTGACCCCCTTTATCCTTCAAGAGAGTGTCTGTGTGCTCATCCTTCCTGTCGCTTTACTTTGAGCTTGTGCGTCTTTACTTTTAAAATGTGTTTATCGGCTGCTTGTAGTTGGGCCTTGCTGTGTACCCAGTCTGACCGTCTCTGCTTTCATTTTGGGTAGACCATTTACATCTGATGTGATCACTGATGTTAGGTTTACACCTGTCATCTTGCCATTTGTCCCAACTATTCTTTGTTCTTTTTTTCCTCTCTCTCTCTGGCCTGTTTTATGATTCCCCTTTGTCAGCTTGTTACCTGTAACTTTGGAGGAGGTAGCCTTATGGTTTGTAGAACATTTTTCGGAGGTGTTAATGCCGAGTGTGGTGTGAGGGCCTTTCCACTCTCCTCACCCTCACCTCTGGGCCGGTCTTGTCACACGTTTTGCTTTTATGTAGCAGACATGCTGCCGAGCTTTGTTTACACACAGATGTAAAGTGAAGACTCAATCTTGGCAGTTTACTCTGAGCCTCGCCAGTCACGGCTCCTCGTCTGTGTGTGGACCTGCCCTCCCTCTGGGGCCATCTTCCTGTCCGAGGGTTTCCTGTGACGCTCACAGTGATGCAGGTTGCTGTTTGTCTGAAGATGTGCTCATCTCACCTTAGTTTTTGAAGGGCGTTTGCCCTGCGTGTAGAATTCTAGATGGACGGATTTCCTCAGTCCCGCAGAGCGGCTGTTGTTCCTGATGAGAAGTCTGTCTGTCTGTCTTTGTTCTCTGTATTCATGACCCTCTGGCTACTGTTAAGATTTCTCTTTATCAAGTTTTTGAGCAATTTATGGCGCTGGGCCTTGGTGTGGTTTTCTTCATGTTTCTTGTGCTTTTCGTTCCTCGAGTTCTCGCATCTGTGGTTGTGTAGTTTGTGTCACATTCGGATGATCTCTGGCCATTCTTCCTCTCTCCCAGGACTCCACTACCCAGGCGCTGGCCGCAGGGGCCGCCGGCTCGGCAGTGCTGGCTCTCCAGTTCCCTCACCCTCTCTGCTGCAGAATCTGACCTGCTTTAATCCCCTGAGTGTGTGTTTCATAGTGCTTTCCTCTAGATACTCGATTAGGATCATTTTTTTTTTACTATCTTCTGTGTGTTTTCTTAACTTTGTAACCACAGGGAACGCAGTTCTAATAACTGATTCAGTGTCTGGGAATTCTAACATGTGGAGCAGTTTCAGGTAATTGGTTTTCTCCTTGTAATGGCTCTGTTTTCCTGCTGTGTGTACCTGACAGCTTTTGACGGGGGGCAGGCACGTGAATCGGACCTTTCTGGTGACAGGTGTCTTTATATTCCTGTTCTGGGACCGTTATTTGGAAACACTTTGGTCCTTTTGGGCCTTCCTTTTACGGTTTGTCAGGTGGGCCTGGAATAGTTCCCAGGGCGCCCCGCCCCCTCCCCAGCCTGTGGATCTTGGGTTCCGTCTGTCCCGGCTGCTCCCCTCCTGCCTCTTGGGTGGCTCTTCCTGGCCTCTGGCCTTGGGAAACTTGCTCTGCTGACCATCTGAGGGTGGCTGTCTGCCAGTTTCCCGAGCCCTCTCCCTGGGCAGCTCTGCCCTGTCTGACTCGCCTGCAGCCGGCAGCTGCCCTGGTCCCCAGCGCCGTCTCTCCGCTCCGGGCTCCCCGGGGCCCCTCCCTGCACTCCTCCTTCCCATGGCTACACTCTTTGTGGCCTGATGTCTGGGCCTTGAAAACCATTGTTGTGTGAAGTTTTGGTTGTCTCTTCCTTTTTTGTTATTCCAGGTGGCGAGTAGACCCAGTCCCTGTTAGCCCATTTGCATGGAAGTGGGATTTGACATATGTGGGTTTTTGGGTTTTGGTTTTTTTGGCTGCACGTGGCTAAGCGTGTGGGATCTTGGTTCCCCAGTCAGGGATTGAACCCGTGCCCCCTGCACTGGAAGCACGGAGTCTTAACCACTGGACCGCCAGGGAAGTCCTGGAAGTAGAATTTGAGATGTCATGTTTTGCTTGATGTTCGAGGCATTCAGTTTGGACCTCCGCTGTCCTCGGTGTTTCTGGGAAGCGTGACAGCCGACTCCCTGCGGGTGGCAGGTCTTGGGCGTGTGTGGGTGGGAGTCTTCCTTGCCTTCGATCTCTTGGGGACAGAGGGTCCCGCGCAGCTGCTGCTCTGGGAAGTTTGATTTTGGACGCGCATTCCTCGGGGTTGTCGTTCCGAGATCGGCTCCGATGCTCACGTGGGGTCCAGGCGCGAGGCCTGAGGTCCGTCTGGCCTCCCCCACTCTGCAGCTGCAGTTCACATCGCAGCCCTGCCTGCCCGGCGGGCGGTGAGGGGGAGGGGCCAGCGCAGGTGCTGGTCCAGGGGTCCTGGCCCCGGGGCTCAGGGAGACACGTGTCCGTGGAAGACGCTGGTCTCCTTTGGCCTCTCAGCCTCTGATGTGCCGCACCCGTCCCATGCTGGCTCTTCCCCCCAGGCCCAGAGCACGAGTCAGTGGGGAATACCGCTGTCCATCTCCGGCCAGCCGCCTAGAGGCACCAATGCAGCCTCGGCAGCAAACTGAGTGTGTGCCAGTGGCCGGGCTGCCATCGTGGGAGGCCAGCTCAGGGTCAGGGGATGACACCGCTGGGAGCAGCAGCCTTTCTGGCCGCCGCCCCAGGACCCCGGTGGGGGAGTGGGTCTCGGGCAGCTGGTCGTGGCCACGCGGAAGGCAGGTGTCGGTGAGGCCCCCAGGTCCACGTGGCGGTCACCCGCACCCACGAGGGGTCATTGGTGGAGCTGCTGACCATCGCCCTGTGTACAGGTACGTGCAGCACTATGGCCTGGGTGAGGCCTGCGACGACATCGCCAGTGTGCTAAAGCGTGTGGCCGTGAAGCTGAGGAAGACCCAGAAGGTGAAGGTGCTGACGGGCACTGGTGAGACCTGGTGGCCCCAGGCTGGGCTCGGGGGGCGGAGCTTCTGGGGGAGGGGCTCTCGGTCTGGGCTTGGGCTCGGGGCAGGGTGTGCGGGGCGGCCCCACCCTCTTCCTGTGGCTTCTGGAGGCTCCAGCTTCCCAAATGTGCAGTGCAGGCGCCCACCTGAACGGGCCTGAGGTGGGTGGGCTAGAGCTCCCGAGTGGGGCTCCATCCTCACCGGGCCCTCCTGCTTTCCCCAGGTGACGTCAACGTTGTCCAGCCCAACTACCCTGCGGCCGCCCGAGACTTCCTGCGGGCCTTCCGCAGCGGGGTGCTGGGCCCCGTGATGCTGGACCGGGACCTCCTGCAGGGCCCCCCTGCGGCGGAGCCCTGACTAGTCCAGCAGGAGGGCCTCGCGGCTCCACGGCCAGGGGTGGGCGCCCAGGAGTCCCCTGTCCACAGGCTCCTTGCTGGTCACTGTATACTCCCCGGTCTCTGCTCTAGGAAGGAGGCCATGCCCTCCTGCTGCACAGCCCAGCCCCTGGTTACAGGGGACTGAGCCTGGGTGTGGACATTAGGGCAGTGGACGTCCCTGGGTGCCTGGCGGGGGGAGGAAACTCACTCATGTTCAGTATCTCCTAAATATTCTCTTGAGGAGAAGCTGGTGTCTTCTCAGAAGGAGCTGGAAGTGTAATCTGTAATTTTAAAATTAAAAGCCCTGTCTCTGTGGTTGGCCCTTTCGTTGTGCACCTGTGCAGCCCCTTGGGCCCCTCACCGAGGAAAAACGGAACGTGAACCACTTAGTACCCAAGGCTCTTGTGTAGGAGTCCCGACACGGAGTCCTGGGTCCTGCAATAAGAAACAGTCTCACTGGCAGCAGAGCGTTTATTTCACTACTAAAACGTGCACACACACACGGACAAGAGGTCCCAAGTAGCTGTGGCAGAACCCAAGGACCACCTGTCCCCTCGGTGGCCGGGGCCGCTCTGCTCACAGCCCAGCCGCACACAGGCTGGTGTGGTCAGCGGAGACCCTAGGCCTCCCCACCGCCTCCCAGCACCTTCCAGCTAATGAGACAGCAGGACTTTTTCCCGGAGGCGGTGCTCAGCGTTGCTGTGGTCGCACCTGAAGGGGTGCAGGAACATGACCACGAGCTTGCATTCTGGAGAGGCCGGAGGGGGGAAGGGGTGGGGATGGGGTAGGCTGCACCTGGTCAGCAGCCCCGGCCCTTCCTGTAGGCGCCCCTCTAGGTCCTGCCGCCCCGTGTGGCTGCCCCACACCCAGCATACCTGCCAAGTCTCCTGAGACACCCCCCGGCCTCCTGCCGGAACCCTGACCCATAGGGGTGGGAAGCATTCAGAGACTCGCAGCGTGCCAGACGCCAGATGCCGCTGGAGTCGGGCTGGTGTGTGGAAAAGCTTGACGAGAGTGGTGTTTCCATCACGTCCCGAGTGTGCTGGCGGCTCACGCTACAGAGGCGCGTGAAGGTCTGGGCCAGTCACAGTCCAGGTCCGGGTGGGTCTCAGGCTGAGCACAGCCTGGCCGGGCCCATCAGGGAGAACTGAGTCAACCGGGGGCCGCCCTGATGGGTCCCCCTGTTCAAGATTTTAAAACGGTCACGCTGCCTCTGAGGCCCCGGCCAGGGCTTGGCCACGACCTGTTGGTCTTTGGGAGCATTGAGCTTGGTGTGGGAGGACAGCGCGCATCGGGGCGCCGCACCCAAGAATGCTGGCAGTGTGGACACAGGAGGCTGCGGGGAGCTGCGTCCTGCAGCGGAGCGCCTGGGTCTTTGGAGGAAAGTGCTTGGTCCAGGTCTCGCGGATAGTCTGGAGACCTTCACTGTAACCAGAGCTGAGTGCCATCTGTGGGAGAGTAGAGGTGGCACGGCTCCTGGGAGATGCTGGTCTTGGCACTGGCGTCCATCAGCCGAGTCCAAAGGCCCTGCAGCCCCGGGGCGGGCGAGGGCAGATTCTGGAGGCAGCCCCGGGGCGGGCGAGGGCAGATTCTGGAGGCAGCCCCGGGGCGGGCGAGGGCAGATTCTGGAGGCAGCCCTGCCGGGGAGCTCCTGCTGAGCACAGGAGAGCCTGAGCCGGAAGCCAGACCCGGAGCCGTCCTTCTGAGGAACAAGAGGCTGTTCAAGCCAGAGCACATGTGAAAGAGCTGGGGCCCCGGGCTGAGCTCATGGCCAGTGGACCAGGCTGGCGGCTTGAGGGAAAGGCACCTGAGAGGTGAAAGGCTGGCCTTCCGCGCGGGTGTTGAGTGCCAGCCGCAAACCCTTGTCAGGACGCGCCCTCCGGTTTCTTCAGAGGCCGCTCTGGCCTCGTTCTGACAGCCCTTGGGGTGTGGAGGAAGCTCAGCTTCTCCTGGGCTTGCTTCTGCTGGACAGGTGCCCTCACATCTGGTGCTACTTGCTGGGCACTGGGCCCTGCCTTGTGGCCATGCCGGCCGTGGGTCTGACTGGAGCCCCGGCCCCTCCGGTCCACCTCGCCCTCAGCTTCCGAGGGGCTGCCTGCCACAGCTGCCGTCCCCGAGTACAGGCGGGGCTCTCTTATCCTGGAACGTGGACCTGGAGCTCAGAGCGAATGGAAAACTCTTGAAGTTTAAACAGATTTTCTTTTTCTTCCAAAATAGGTCCAAGAAGAGGTGTTTCAAGTCAGAGCAAAGTGGCTTTAAGGGAGCCCCTGGCGGCGGGTCTCGCAAAGCGTCTGCCCGTGGGGGGACACGGGTCCTGGGCCCAAGGGCAGGGGCAAGGCGTGGGCAGTTCCTATGGGCGAGGGTATCCTGGGAGCCGTCTGGAGAACCACGGGGCCACGTCTGGGCTCACTAATCCACAGATGTGGCCCCCTTCCTTTCTGGACAGGCAGGCAGCACACTACAGCCTGCGAGGGAAACCTCTCCTCTCCCCCAAATCCTCAAGTCCTTTGGCCCACTGGGGCTGTTTCTGGGGGGGATGCCACCACGTCCTCAGGGGTGTGGCCGAACCAGCCCAGCCTGAGGGCCCACCTCTCTGCCTGGTGGTCAGCACCGTCCACACCTCTCAAGTGTCCAGGTGGGGTCAGGGGAGCTGGAGTGGCCTGAACAGCTTGTAGAGTGGTGGGCAGCTGGCCAGGATGGTGCAGGAACCTCAGGACACCTGCCTTTCTGGCTGGGGGGTACCCTAACCTCCAAGTGGCAGGCAGGGCATCCTGGAGCTGAGGGGCCACTGGTCCCCTGGTAGGGTGGGAGGTGCGGAGGCTGGGGAGGGGATCGGGCGGGCAGGAGGGGGAACAGGAGGTGCCTCTGGGTCACAGGAGGAGAGGCTGCTGGACTGTCGGGAGTTGGCCACGCAGCTCCTCTGGGCTCAGAGGCCTTGGGCAGTGGAGGCAAGGGGCGCTCAGTGCTGGGCAGCCTCTGTGGTGGCCCGCAGGGCAGGCGCGGGCTGGGGACAGATGTGGCCCCCGAGCCCAGCCCGGCCTAGGTCCGCAGCAGCCCCAGGGCGCCCAGGGCGCCGCCCAGCAGCAGGCAGAGGTGAGGGTCACCCGTGGGCCCCGCGCCCGAAGTCCACGCCCGGTAGCTGTAGACGCTTCTGTTCGTTCCGTTGCCGCCGGGTGCGCCGTCCTCGTCGTCGTCTGGGCCATGCTCCCCGGGCCCCGCGGCCCTCCTCCAGCTCGAGCCCGCCGCCAGGCCCGCGGCCGCCCCCGCCGCTGCCCCCGCCGCCGCTCCCGCGGCCACGCGCAGTGAGGAGCCGGCGTAGCGGGGCGCAGGCCTCACGCGCACCCTCGAGGCCCCGCGTGCGCCCCCGCGCAGCCCACCCCGGGCGCTGCCGCGAGCCCCGCCACGACCGCCCTTGGCCGCGCCGCTGTCGCAGAGGAAGGTGGCCGCTAGCAGCAGAGCCCAGCACGCGGCGGCAGTCCAGTTCATCTTCGTGGAGCAAAACCTGCGGGAGGACGGAGGAAGGGACCTCAGCTTCTGCGAGGCCCAGGGCGCCCGGGGCCTGGGGACAGGGGCTCAGCATTTGGTGGTACATGGGGCCCCAGCACCTTGGAGCACTACCGGCCCAGGCTGGCGTGGGCTAAGAGGAGGAGGTTGTAATGCCTGAGGATTAGACTCAGGCTTGGGGAGGGCGTGGGCTCTTGTTCAGTAACTGGGAAGGGGCGGCAGGGGGTGAGAGGGTTCAGAACCTGCGGGTTATTCTGTGCTTGGGGGTGGGTGGGGGTGGAGTAGGGGCAAAGAATGGGCGGTGGTGAGCACCCTCCGGTGGACGGGGGGCGCTCAGGCCTGGGGAGGGGGCCCCGTATTCCGGGCTGCTCTGGAAGGACCGACTCCGGTCTCCAGGGCTCAGCAGGACCAGAGGCCACCCTGGGGTTTCAGGGACCGAGGGTCCCCAAGGAACCAGATAGGGGTCTGGAGAAGGGACCAACGGTGAGACTCGGCCCGGCCCTCCCACCCCTTCCGGGGCTGCGCGGGGCCAGAGCCGGTTCGGGCCTCGCGGGCTCGTCACCCTGTGCGGACCCCGCCCCGCCGCCGCAGGCCCCGGGCCCAGCTTAGTGTCGCCTCCCGCCCGCTTCTGCCTCGCGCTCCCCCCCCCCACCTACCCCCACCGCCTGGCTCAGCTGCTGGGCCGGGGGACCGGGATGCGACCACCTGCCGGAGGCTCCACCCTCCGCCCGGGCCCTGTCGGCCCCTCGCTGCGTCTTCATTTCTAGCCCGGCGGGCGCCAGCCGCAGCCTCCCGGTGCGCGCCCACATTCCGCCGCCCGGCCTTACCAGCCACGGGCCTCGCTCGGAACCGCGGCGGCCGCGCTCCAGGGACCGCTGCCGAGCGGGAAGGACGGAGCTGCGGCGGAGACTGCACGGAGCGCCGAGCGCCGAGCGCCAAGCGCCGACCGCGGAGCCTGAATTTTGCGTGAGGCCTCCGCCCTAGGCTTGGGGGTGGGCAGACGCGGAGGCGCATCCCCCGGGAGACGGAAGGGAGGAGACAAAGGCAGGCGCTCCGAGGCGCAGCCCCTCTCGCTGCCCAGCACCCCGTCCTAGCGGCCCCCGTCCCCCCCCCACGCCCCCACCCCGGTCCTGTCTCTCGACAGGACCCTCTGCCCCGCTGTCTTCAGCACCCGGTGCGCACACCGCCACCTTCCCACAGTCCATCCCACTCCACCCGCCCCAAACCCTAACCTCTCCCACCCCACCCTCTCCCGTTCCTCATTTCCATCCTTCCCGGGGTGGGTGTGTCCCAGACACAGGGACCACAGAATGCGACGTCGGACCCTGAGCTCCTGACCGCGGTGCACAGAGAGGGGAGGACGGCTCTCCAGGGCCCCATGGTGTCTGAGTCCCAGAGCAGCACCCCCTCGTGGGCCCCCCTCCTCCCGCCCTTTAGTGCCCACTGTTCAGGCTCCTCCAGGGGGTCCTCAGGTAGCCCCACCACCGGTAACCCGACTGCTCAAGCCAGCGGGCCTCCCCAGTCCCGGCCGGATTGGACTCTGGGACCACGTCTGAAATGGTGCTGTCTTGCTTCCCAAGGTTGGTTTGTCCTCTGGAATCTCTTCCCCTCCACCCACTGACTCTAGGCCTTCACCCCAACCACTCCACCTGGGGACACCAGGCCCTCTTGATGGTGTCGGAGGTGGGCACAGGGACCTCCTGAACTTCAGAGGGTTGTTATGTGATTCGATCTCTCAGCTTCCATCAGACCCTCGTGGTCCCTGGGGGCTCAGCACCGCTGCTCCACACGTTCTCCTGAGCAATCTCAGGGCCTGTGGGTTTCAAATGCCAGCTGGGCCAGAGGGGCAGCTGGCCTCCCGCCCAGCCTCAGGGACTGGGCTGCTGTGGTGATGGATGGCAGGAGGGGTGGGGACAGAAATGGGGGTTCGTCCAAGGTTTGCATTCTCTGGTTGAGCCCCCCCCACCCCCGGTCCCATGCACAGAATGGCCCCCAGCGTGTTGCTCACCCCAAGGAAACAAGGGCATTTCTCTGACGGTATCAGGAAGCACCTGGAAGCCCCGGCGCGGTGTGGGGGCCTGCTGGGGACAGCTGCTGCTTTGGCCTCTCAGCTTCCTTTCCCTGTTCCAGTCAAAGCATCCATGTGTGTGCCCTGGGGAGCCAGCCCTCTCTTATGTTCGGCCCATGGGGGTCTGACTGTGACTGCCCCCTCCCCTGGTCTTGTGAGGGGATGTGGCATGCCCTGTGGCTCTTCCTGGCCACGTGGACCTGCTTCCCAGTGTAAGGCCCCTGGCCGTGGTCTGAGCTGCTGAGAGAGGCCGCTCTCCTTCCGCGGGAGGCTGCGCCTGGAGCCGTTGCATGCGAGGACCCGTCACCCTTGTGGAGCCTTCACATGGAGCCCGAGGGCAAGTGAGTCGGGCCCTGTGCCCCCTCGACCTCCCGGGTCAGGCAGCGCCACAGCTGACGCTGTGGACCTTCTCTGGATGAGTGCTTTCCGTCACCTGCACTTAGAGGGTCCCCAGCCCGATGGCCCGTCCCTGCCCCCTCATTCTCAAGGGTCCTGCCGAGCACAGGGAGCTTCCAGGTGCCTTCCCACTGCTTCGCTTTAAAGTGTGAACAGCAAACAGCGTTTATCAGGCATCCAAAGACAGAAAGTCTGCAATACAACAGAGAAAGACCAAGGTAAAGAAATGGCGGGGGGGAAAGGCTCAAGAAGTTTGAGGAATTAGAAGAAAACCTAAGAAAACAAAAAATATTCCAACTCATAGGCTCAGAAAAGCTGGGGGGGATACTATTCATGTAAGAACAGGATGCTGTGACAAAGGCCGAGGCTAAGAAAGAACCTCTGAGAAACAACCAGGAGAATTGAATTATAAAGTTAGGGAAGGTTCTCTGGATGAGCAGCAAACATAGCAAATATGAGAGAAAGGGCACAGTTTTGGGCTCTGAGTCTGACCGGTAGTTGTTCAGAGGAGAGAGAAGAACCAAGGGCACCACGTAGAAAGAGCCACGGGCTGAGGCTTAATTAACCCTTTTCGAGACCCTAAACCTTTTCTCTTAAAATATATAAGGGAAGCACAGAAAAAAATTTAGACTATTTTATGTTTAAATATCAACATGAAAAATCTAAATAGAATGTTAGCCACTGAGCCCAAGAGTACATCAGAAGCAGGTCGCACCACCCAGGTCCAGGTGCTTTCCACATCGTCAAGTATGCGGACGTACTTTACTCACTGCCGCGCCAACGGAGAAGAACGCTCGTGATTTTCTCAGAAGGAGAACACAGAGCATTGCATTTCTTAATCTTTTGTTTTTTGGGGCGTTTTTTGCATGTGAAAATGTATTACTATCGGGCCGTCACCATCAAAACTTACGATATTGGTCCTTTCTTCTAACCTTTGCGTTAAGGCCAAAAGAGAGACATTGGCTACTCTGACAACCTACAAGACGACTCCAGGAATGTCACCAACAGCATGACCTTTGCGACCAAATCCGGCAACCAGAACTTCATCATTTTTCTCCGTAAAGTTCAAACAACCATCACTGGGTGCAAAGGCTGGGACTTTTGGGCCATTCTTCATTAACTGAAGCCTGACACACTTCCCTATGGCAGAATTTGGCTGTTTGGCTTCAACCCCTACTGTTTTGAGCACAGTTCCCTTTGCGTGAGAAGCGCCTCCATAAGGGCTGGCCCTCTGGGCTCTGCTTTCTTGTACTGTTTATCAGGCCACTTCTGGTCTTGTCAGTGGCTACGGAGCTTCCTGGCAGGATGAAGACATGCCATGGGCCTGAGCAAAAGAGAGCCATTTCTTAATTTTTAAATGCTATTTTTTAAATTGAAATACATATGACATGTAACATGTTGTAAATGTAAGGTGTCCAACATGTTGATTTGGTGCATTTACATATAGCTATACGATCGCCATTGTCAAGCGTTTGATTTCCATCAATACTCATTGGTGGGGAAAAATGCCAAGAAAACTAGTCGTTGAAATGAATTTTTTAACTCGATTAAGGCTGTATTTCAAAAAAACCCTCAGCAGACATCATACTTAATGGAGAGCCTTTAAATGTGTTCCCTTAAAAAATATGAACAAGAAAAGCTTCCTACTCTCACCACTTCTGTCGATCAGAGTAAAGTCCGGCCTGAGACCAGGAGACAGCCGTGCACTGGAGAAGCCACAGGCTCTGCAGTTCGACTGCTTACCACCCCCCGCAGCTGGGCAGCCAACGGCCAGGCAGAGCTGACGAAGCCTGCCTTCTCCTGTGGTGCTTACTGGCTAGAGCTAGACAGCAGCTGTCCCTATGGACCGGATGTGCCCAGTCCCCTCATCCCTGATTATACCCCCAGCTCGAGACTGGGCAGCAGCTGCCTCGGATCGGTTATGTTATACGAAGGAAAGGATGGAAGATGTGCCCGGAAACAATGTGATGTTCCGCGTGGTCCACTGATGTCTTGCGCTTTGCCCTGCAGGCACCTGAGTTCGCAGACGTCTTAAACACATAGAGCATTCTCAGATATCTCTCCCATCACACGCCGTGCCTCTCCAGGATACACTGTGCCCCACTGTTAGCTGGGCAAGTCTAGAAAAGAGCACTAAATCATAGAAGTTAATGGAGGAACAGACTGAGATCGACTCCTTCAGACCCTTCATTGTAAGAGGGGGTGGGAGTAAAATGAAAACTGTTAGTACTCTCACTCCGCTTTTAGGTCGGTGACACACACACAAAATCAATGAGAGAAGTCATAAAGGTACTTCAGGAGACCAAGACTGGGTCAGTCTGAACAGGGGGTCACAAAACACGTTAGCCCCCTTCCTTGACTGTTTAGAAAATGAGTTCTTAGAAAGCCACGGGGGTGAGGAGGAAAATGCAGTGGCCAGCCCAGTGGACGTCCTGGCCTGTCAAAAACCACCAGGCTCATCCTTGCTTCGGTTAGGGCTGCTGGCTCACGCCTAAAAATTTTGTAGGTGGCGTAAAATGACTTTCAGCGGGGAAGTGTCATCATTGTAGAAAGGACAGAGAGTAGAATCTGGCCTTGGCCAACGTAAGACAGATGAAGAGGATGCCTTCCTCACACCCCTTCATTCTGCTGTGACAAGTGCCACCTTGTCTGCCCTTTAGGGAGGCGGAGACTTCGGCACAGCCCAGGCGCTTCCCGTTGCTTAGGATGGTCTCCGACCGGTAGTTCCCGCTGCTGAGCCAGCTGGGCAGCTGCAGGTCAGGCAGGAAGAAGTTAGACTTGGGCAGTGAGTAGGTGCCTTCTTTGAAGGGACAGTGACAGGGAAGCCCACAGGTGTGCAGGGGTTCTGGGCAGGGATTCTCAAGGGGAGTTAACACTTCAAGCACATCACAGAAGTTCTTGTAGGCGCAGCTACCAAGTTGCTTCACACCTGGGACTTCGACCCAAAAGCCAGCCACTTCGTTCTCCAGAGCTAATACCACCTTCAGAGGATCTTTGAGGCCCACAGTGGTCCTGACCGCAGCATTGATGGTCACGTGCCTGGGAATGACAATGGGGTCAGGTTCCACAGTCAGGCTGTTGACCACCGCAGGGTGCTTCCCCTCATCGCAGTTACCCCAGGAGACGCCACCGAGCCTGGAGAGCCTTCGAGAGGATGCGTGCAGGAGCTGCTGGGCCGGCGAGAAGCAAGCCCAGGGAGATGAGGAATGGGGCCTGCATCAGGGCGTTCATCACAGAGGGTGGGTCCTCACCAGGTTAACTGCAAGTTTTGTGGAGGTGACGACGCCTTTAAATGCCTGCCCGTATTGGTTATGCAAAGCTGTGCGTTCCAACATACATGCGCTTTTGAAACCAAAAGGAGAGGAAGGAAAAATGAGGCAGACGCAGTGTTTAAGGAGGTAATGGCTGATAACTTTCCAAGGCTGGTGAGAGAAAGCAAGTCTCTAATTCTAGAAGCGTGACAAACTCCAAGCATGATAACTCCACACGCACACACACACACAAGCATACCCTGGACACCAAACACAACAAGGAGATCTTGAAAGCTTCCAGGCGTGGGGGAAAGCCAGAGATTGACCAGGTCACAGGTGGTCGGGGGAGTGACGGTGGAGGGGGACCTTCCCGGGAGCTCGCTCGGAGTGAGCTCGTCCTGGGCTGAGGAGCTGTCCCCTGATCGGGTGCTGAAGCTCCCTGTGAGAGGCAGCTGGAGCCTTCGGAGTTTCGGCAGCTCTCACTGTGCTCCCGTCTCAGGGTGAGGGGGGAAGAGAGGAGCTTGCTGGCTGCACTGGGAGAGAGCCATGGCCTGCCTGGTGTGGGCTGGTGGCTGTAAGCAGATGACGGGGGACGGATTTGAAGTTCCTCCCCCTGCAGCTGGTGCTAGGAGGGGCCAGGGGCCTGGTGGAGTTTGGCCAGGGCCTTGCTGATGTCGTGGTTCGGCAGGCAGTAGATGTTGGGGTTGAGCCGTGGGGTCACAACCAAGCAGACCACGGACACCAGCTCATTGAAGTCGAAGGAGCTGACGGCGTGAGGCCAGGCGTGCATGAAGATGGTGGTGGTGTAGAAGATGGCCACCAGCGCCAGGTGGGAAGCACAGGTGGAGAAGGCCTCGTGGCGGCTGGACCCTCCTGGAATGCTCAGCACTGTGGCCGCGATGTGGGCATAGGCGACCACGGCCACTGCAGGAAGGTCGCGAGCACAGCCAGGGCTGCCACGAAGTCCAGCATTTCGACGGTGATGGTGCCGGAGCCGCAGCAGGGGTGAGATGTCACAGAAGAAGTGGTTGAGGACGTTGGGGCCACAGAGCCTGAGGCAGGAGGTGAGAGCCATGGACACAAAGGAGACCAGGAAGCCACCCAGCCAGGAGCTGAGGGCTAGACTCAGCAGAGCCTCGAGTCCGTGATGGCCGGCTAGCGCAGCAGGCGACAGATGGCCAGGAACCGGTCACAGGCCGTGGTGGCCAGGAGGAAGCACTCAGGGGAGCCGAGGCAGAGGACGAGGAGCAGCTGGTGAGGCAGCCTGAGAAGGAGACTGTCCTCGCCGAGGCCAGGAGGCCAGCCCACAGCTTGGGGACAGTGACCGAGGTGTAGAGGGTCTCCAGCACCGACAGGTTGGCCCAGAAGTAGTACACGGGTGTGTGCAGTGGATGGCTGGCTCTGATGGTCACCACGATGGCCAGGTTCTCCAGGACAGTCACCATGTAGATCGTGAAGAATGACCCGAGCAGTGGCCCCTGAAGGTGGCACAGTCCAGGGAAGCCCAGCAGGATGACATCTGTCACCAAGGTCTCAGTGGAGTTGGTGGAGTTTCTCATAGCCCTCCCTGGCAGGGGGGGGTCACTTCTGAGTACCCTGGACAGCGGAGAGATGCAGGTGTGATGTGTGCTGGGCAGGGGGCTGGGTCGTGAGAGCTGCATGGGGGCACTGTAACCCTTCTCAAAGCTGCTGCAGCACTGACCCCCTCTCAGCCCAGCACGCACCTCGCCCTGAGCTAACACCTGGCAAGGGGGCCTCGGTGCCTGCACACCAGTGCGCGCAGATACACCTCTTACCTCCGCACTCATGTGGGTGCTCTCAGGTGCGTACTGTTCCCTGTCCCAGCACCAGGTACACGGACAGGCGTGGGAGTGCTTGTGCCCGCACACACACACACACACACACAGGTGCACTCCTGCACACACCCCCAGGTACATGCACACACACTCACACACAGGTGTATGTGTGCACATAGCAGGAGAGGAGACCCATTCTGCCTGCCTGGTGTGCCGTCTTAGGCTGTGTGTCTGGGCACTTCCCTGGCCTCCTCCACGTGGGCCCTCAGGGACTGCTGCTCTGTGCTGCTCTCTGGCCAGGGCCCCTCAGGCCTCAGGAAGGACACCACTTCCGTCAGATGGCCAGCCGGCTCTCCAGGGGTGAGCAAAACCTGGGCCAGGGGTTTGCAGGGCTGGGGGTGTGGGGGGAGGGGTGGGAGGGTTGATCCCCACTTTTGGTGTCCCCACATGACTCTCCGTGAACCGACCTGAGGTCTTTATCCTGTGTTTTCTGAGCATCAAAGTGGCCTTTGGGGGATGGTGGAATCGGTCCACTCAGAGCCTTTCAAGGGGCTCGCAGTTTGGGACTTTCGTGCCAGGATGCCCAGGAGTTGGGTGTCTGACGGATGGGTGAGCGGCAGGGAGGTGGGTGGGCTGGGGTGGAGCCGGGCAGTGCTCCCCGCTGGTGGGTGAGGGGCTCCTGGGGCCTCAGCTCCTCTTCAGCCCCTCCCCCGCTCTGCGAGGTTGGGGTCTGTCCAGCAGGACCGGAGGCGCGCTGGAGGGGGAGGGTGATTCCCACCGGCAAGTGTACTTCTTGGGCGACCCTCAGCCGGTTCCTCCTACATTGACCTTCCCTGGGCTGGGGCTGAGCTGGTGGCTGCTCCTGGCTCACCTCGAAGGGGCTTGGAGACCCCCACTGATGGCGCCCGGTGCCCAGCCCCGTGGGGAGGGGCTGCAGGAGGGCTCAGAGCTGGTGGGGGGTGCAGAGGGGACTGAGGACTGTGTCCCAGTCCCTGGCGATGTGAGACCCGTCGGCGATGCGGCAGAAGAGGCTGGGCCTGAGAAGGGGCTGCAGAACCGGGGTTGGTGGGCCAGCTTGGACACGGGACATCAGGGCTGGGGGCTCCAGGAGCCCGTGCCCTGCTGTCTATGCCGTGCAACTTGGTGGCAGGTGTTGGGGGCACCCGGAAGGTGCTGCCCTCGTAGCACCCCCAGACCCTTTGCCTCAAGACCAAGGTCACTGCCAACCTACCCAACCCCTCCCCTCGCAGAAGGTCTCCAGGGAGGGTCTAGGGGAAGTGCCACGTCTCATTGGGTCCTGCTGCCTCAGGGCCCAGGTGGCTTTTATGAGGCTCATTAGAGGCTTTGCCCCCCCCAGCCCTGTCTTCTGGAGGACGCTAATTGGCATTCTCACCAGCGGGACTCAGAGCAATTTGCAGGGTCCATGGAGGGACTGTGAGGGGGGAATATGATGTAAGGGGTGGGACAAATAGAGCCCGGCCTGTCACCTGCCCTCCAGGTGTCCTGGCCCTGGTGACGCCTGAGACTGGCTCCCAGTCTCAAGGCCCTTCCCTGAGGTCCAAAGCGGAGGGGCTGCTACCCGATAGCAGTCGTTTTATTTCCTCTCCATGCAGAGCATTTATTTATTCGTTGGTATAAAATAAGGTAAGGGACTCTTGTAAACCTGCTCGCCACTCAAGACCTACACAGTGGCTAATAAGTGACCTTAGTTCCTCCCCTCTGCCACCCCTCCTTCCCTCTCAGAGGGACCACTCACGGGGGTTCCCCTGCTGCCTAAAGCATTTTAATTATAGATAACACATTGCTTAGTTTTGCTTGTATTCAAACGTCATCACAAAGGGTATCATGCTACATGCTGTCTTCTGGGTCTTGCTTTTTTTGTTGCGAAGACTCTTGCTCTTTGTGGCAGCTGTACTGCATTCATCCTGACACCTGCACAGTAACATTCTATCGTGTCTGCCTCACCATCTGTGCATTTGTTCTTTGTGCGCAGCTCCTGAGTGCGGGGCGCCAGGCTTTCTCTTGCAGCCACCCCTATGAATGGGAGTGCTGGGGCTGCACTTCACATGCAACTGCAAGAAAATGCCAAGTTCTTTCCTCAAAGTGGCTGTGGTGATTACACTCCTACCATGAACTACAACAGATGGTGTTGGTGGATTTCCTAATATTTGCCAATTTGGAGGCTAAAAATAACATCTCACCGTGAATGTCTTTCGCTGCTTCTCTTGCTATGGTTAGTGTCAGTGAGTGTTTCTGCTTCTGTGAGATGCCTCTGTGTGTGTGTGTGTGTGTGAGTGTGTGTGTGTGTGTCTTTTGCCCATTTCTCTCCATGGTGCCACCTTTTACTTATTGATTTGCAGGAGTTCTCTTTATATCCTTTTCTAAATTTCTTTATTGAGGTGTAATTTACACAGTGAAGTGCGCAGACCTGAAGTGTTAAGTTTGATGAGTTTTGACCAATGCACACGTGCATGGGACCCGCACCTCATCAAGACACAAACTTCCTTCCCCCCAGAAGCATGCTCCTTCCCAGTCAGCCCTCAATCCCCCACTTGGAGGCAGCCACTGTTCTGATTCTTTTCTTCATAGATTAATTCTGTTTCTTTCTAGAATGTAAGAGAAACGGAACCACCCAATATCCCCTCTTTTGTCTCTGGCTTCTGTCAGCATGTTTTTGAGGCATGTCCAGGGTGTCTGTGCCCGTTCCATTATATAGATAGACCATGGTTGTCTGGAAGAGTGTTATTTAATTTCCAAATATTTGGAGATTTTCTGGAGATATTTCTCCAGATATTTTAATTTCATTGTAATCAGAGCGCATCCTTTGCATAATTCTGAATCTTTTAGAGTTTGAGATTTATTTAATGCTCTAGAATATGGGCCTGTATTGGGAAGTGATCTGTGTTCATGGGTCTATTTCTGGATTCTGTTCTGTTCCATTTGTCCCTAAGCTCGTCCTCTCTCTGACGCCGCACTGCCTCGATTACGGCAGCTTTATAGGTTTGAAGCAGCTGGTGCGAGCGCTCTGACTGTTCTCGTTCTTCAAAGTAGCTTTGGCTCTTTTAGTTCCTTAGCTTTTCCATAAATTTTAGATTCAGCTACTTGATTTCTATGAAAAAAATTCTGTTGTAATTTTTATTGGAATTGCATTGAATCTAGATCAGTTTGGGGAGAATTAACATCTTTACAATATTGAATCTTCCAATACATGAACATGGTCTATCTCTTCATTTTTTGGTTCATCTTTGATTCACTTCATTAGTGTTTTTTAATTTTTACCATGTTTTGCAAATATCTTTCCCCAGGTTATAGCTTTTCTCAGTTCCTTTACGATGTCTTTTGATGAACAGAGTTCTTAATTTTTCAGTTATTTTAGAGCAGTTTTAGATTTACAGAAAAGTTGCAAATTTAGTACAGACAGTTCCCATACACCCCATACCCAATTTCCCCTAATGCTAATATCTTACATTAGTGTGGGGTATGTTTGTTACAATTCATGAACCAATATTGATACATTATTATCAACTAAAGTCCATACTTTAGTTGGATTTCCTTAGTTTTTACCCAATGTTCTTTTCCTGTCCCAGGATCCCATCCAGAACACAACTTTACATTTAGTTGTCATGCTTCCTTAGGTTCCTCTTGGCTGTGAGTTTCTCATACTTTTCTTTTTTTTTGACAGTTTTGAGGAGTTTGGGTTATCTCTTTTATAGGATGTCCCCAAATTAGGGTTTGTCTCATGTTTTTCTCATGATTAGACTGGGGTTAAGGATCTTTGGGGGGAAGACCACAGAGATAAAGTGTCCTGCTCCTCATGTCATATCAGAGGTCCATACTGTCAACAAGGATCATCAGTGCTGGTGCTGACCTTGATCACCTGGCTGAGGCCGTGTGTCATCTCTCCTGTCAGGTTACCCACCAGCCTTCCACACTGTCCTCTCTGGAAGGAGATGATTACATCAGCCCACACTTAAGGAGTGGGGTGGGGGGGGTGGTCACGCTCTCCCTCCTTGAGAAAGGAATATAGACCTAAATCACTTGCAGTTCTTTTGCATGGAAGATTTGTCTTTTCTCCTCATTTCTTTATTTATCCAATCAGTCCTTTATATCAGTACAGACTCATGGATTTTATTTCATACTTTGGGTTATAACCTGATGCTATTCTAATTATTTTGTTGCTCGAACCATCCCAGCTTTTGTCACTGGGAGCTCTCAGATGATTCCTGGGCCCCTTGGACACGCCCCATCATTTTGGCTTTTCTTTTGAATACTTACTTTCTGGTGCTGAGATGCCCCAGGCTCATCCGGCACATTTCCTGCTATACCTGGAATCAGCCATTTTCCCAAGGAGCCCTGGTGCCTTTTATTATACGATGATATTAGAAACCAACCTCTGGGGACTTCCCTGGAGGTCCAGTGGTTAGCATTCCGAGCTTCCACTGCAGGGAGCACAGGTTCGATCTCTGGTCAGGGAATTAAGATCTCTTGTGCCACGAGGCATGGCCAAAAAGAAAGCAACCTCTGGGTGCCAGCAGTGCCTGTCGCTACTAGGATACTGTTATCTCTAGGCCCCCTTGCCTGACAGAGCAAGGAGACCTGTGTGTACAGTAACCTGTGTGCACACACTTCCACACGTATTTCTGTATGTAACGCCTGTACCTGTGCTAAGCCAAACAGGAGACCTTACTGAAGTCTCCACCTCTGATCCGTCACCACATGCACCATTCCATCCTCCTTGCTGTGCTTATCTGTAAATGTCCACTCCGACAGTGAAACCCCTGGCTCCCACTGCCCATCATCCATTAACTTAATTGTCCAATTCCAGTGTACATGCAAAGTGGTGGTAGAATTGTTAACCTGTACTCTGTTAGGAAAAGTCTTTGTCAACTAGAGCACAGTGCTGTGTAGTTTCTCCTGCCATTGGTCTTACAGACTCCACTCATTTCCAAGGTTACTTAGACTAGCACCTTTACACCCTACGTCCTGCAGTGAGGTTTTTCTTGCATTCCTTATACAGTTCAATCGTTTGGCACCTTCTGCATCCATCTAGAGTCCCTGAGCCTCCTAAATGATTTTTTTTAAAGTTTATATACATTGAAGTTCACGTTTTGTACAGTAGAGTTCTGTGGGTTTTAACAAGTGTCAATATCATGTATCCACCGTTACACTATCACAGAATAGTTTCGCTGCCTTGAAATCCTCTGAACTTCACCTGTTAAACCCTCTCTCCTCCCCCTGGCCCTTTGGCACTTACTGACCTTTACTGTCTCCACAGCTTTGCCTTTTCCAGAATGTTATAAAATTGGAATCACACGGTGTGTGGCCTCTTCAGACTGGTGTTGTTCAGTTAGCAATGTACCTTTAAGATTCAGCCATGTCAGGGCTTCCCTGGTGGCACAGTGGTTAAGAATCCGCCTGCCAATGCAGGGGACACGGGTTCGAGCCCTGGTCCAGGAAGATCCCACATGCCGCAGAGCAACTAAGCCCACGTGCCACAACTACTGACCCTGTGCTCTAGAGCCCGTGAGCCACAACTACTGGACCCACGTGCCACAACTACTGAAGACCATGTGCCTAGAGCCCATGCTCTGCAACGAGAAGCCCGCAGGCACCGCAACGAACTGTAGCCCCTGCTTGCCGAAATTAGAGAAAGCCCGAGTGCAGCACTGAAGACCCAATGCAACCAAAAATAAATAAATTAAAAAAAAAAAAAAAGGTTCAGCCATGTCTTTTCGTGGCTTGATCGCTCATTTCTTTTTAGTGCTAAATGACATTCCACTGGATGGAATTAGCACTAAGTGGACCACAGTTTATTATTTGCTCACCTATTGAAGGGCATCTTGGTTGCTCCCAGTTTTGGGTGGTTATGGATATAGCTGCTGTAAACACTAGCATGCAGGTTTTTTCGTGGGCATAAATTTTCAGATCAGTTGGACAAACACCTAGGAGTGTGACTGCTAGATCATATGGCAAGACTACATTTAGCTGTTAGGAAGCTGCCTAGCTATCTTCCACAGTGGCTTTGTCATTTGCTTTCCTGCCAGCAATGAAGCAGAGTCCTTTTGCTCCACATCCTTGCAAGCATTGTGCATTGTCAGGCTTTTGGATTCTAGTTGTTCTTCTAGGTGAGTAGTGGTATCTCCTTTTTAAAAATTTTTATTTATTTGGCTGTGCTGTGGGGCATGTGGGATCTTAGTTTCCTGACCAGGGATCGAACCCGTGTCCCCTGCAGTGGAAGCACGGAGTCTTAACCACTGGACCGCCAGGGAAATCCCTGCTTTTTTTTTTTTTTTTTTGCGATACGCGGGCCCCTCACTGTTGCGGCCTCTCCCGTTGCAGAGCACAGGCTCCGGACGCGCAGACTCGGCGGCCATGGCTCACGGGCCCAGGCGCTCCGCGGCATGTGGGATCTTCCCGGACCGGGGCATGAACCCGTGTCCCCTGCATCGGCAGGCGGACTCTCAACCACTGCGCCACCAGGGAAGCCCATCCCTGCTTATTTTGATTTGCAATTTTCTAGTAAATTTTGTTGATCATCTTATCATAGGCTTCTTTTTCATCTGTATATCTTCTCTGGTGAGGTGTTAAAGGTCATAATTTTAACACAGTCAAAATTTTCAATATTTATTTTTTTACAATTCACATTCCTTTTTTTAAAATAAATTTATTTTTTTTTTTAAATTTAGTTCTGGCTGTGTTGGGTCTTCGTTGCATTGTGAGGGCTTCTCATTGTGGTGGCTTCTCTTGTTTTGGAGCATATGGGCTCTAGGCTCATGGGCTTCAGTAGTTGTGGCTTGTGGGCTGTAGAGCGCAGGCTCAGTAGTTGTGGTGCATGGGCTGAGTTGCTCTGTGGCATGTGGGATCTTCCCGGACCAGGGATCGAACCTGTGTCCCCTGCACTGGCAGGCGGATTCTTAACCACTGCACCATCAGGGAAGTCCCTGATTCACATGCTTTTAAAGGACATTCTCGGCTACTCTGAGGTTAGAATAATGTTCATCTATATATTCATGGAAATATTTAAAGTATTTCCTTCTTTTTTGACATTCTTTTCTTTTTCCTTTTTAAAAATTGAAGTGAAATTCACATAACATAAAATGAACCAGTCAGCTCCCAATTTGCTTTCTGTCTGTGGATTTACCTATCCTAGATATTTCATATAAATGACATCATACGATATGTAACATTTTGTGTCTGGCTTCTTTCATTTAGCTTAATGTTTTCAAGGTTCATCCATGTTGCAGCCTGAATCAATACTTCATTCCTTTTTATGGCTGGATAATATTCCATTGTAAGTATATACCAACTTTTCTTTCTTTATCCATCTCTTAGGGTTGTTTCTACCTTTTGGCAATATGTGAATAGTGCTGCTACGGACCTTCGTGTACAAGTATTTGCTTGAGTGCCAGTTTTCAATTCTCTTGCACCAGAAAGTGATTCAGTTATACATACATATATATATATATATTCCTTTTCAGATTCTTTCCCATTATAGGTTATTACAAGATATTAAATATGGTTCCCTGTGCTATACAGTAGGTCCTTGTTGTTTATGTATTTTATATATACTAGTGTGTATCTGTTAATCCCAAACTCTTAATTTATCCCTCCGCCCCGCTTCCCCTTTGGTAACTGTAACTTTATTCTCTATGTCTGTGAGTCTATTTCTGTTTTGTAAATAAGTTTGTTTGTATCGTTTTTTTAGATTCCACATATACTTGATAACATATGATATTTGTCTTTCTCTTTCTGACTTACTTCACTTAGAATGATCATCCCTAGGTCCATCCATGTTGCTGCAAATGGCATTATTTCATTCTTTTTTATGGTTGAGTAATATTCCATTGTATATATATATATATATATATATATATACCACATTTTCTTTATCCATTCATCTGTCGATGGACATTTAGGTTGCTTCCATGTCTAGGCTATTGTAAATAATGCTGCTATGAACACTGGTGTGTGTGTATTTTTTAGAATTGGTGTTTTCACTTTCTTTGGCTATGTACTTAGGAGTGGAATTTCTGAATCATATGGTAGTTCTAATTTTAATTTTTTTGAGGAAACTCCATACTGTTTTCCAAAGTGGTTAATATCATTTGCAAATATTTTTCTCCCATTCACTAGGTTGTCTTTTCATTTAGTTGATGGTTTTCTTTGCTGTGCATACAATGGAATATTATTCAGCCTTAAAAAAGAAGGAAATCCTGCTATATGTGACGATATGGATGAACCTGGAAGACATTATGCTCGGTGAAATAAGCCAGGCACAGAAGGACAAATACTGCGTGACTCCACATATACGAGGCATCAACAGAGTCAAACTCATAGAAACAGAGGAGGATGGAGGCTGCCAGGAGCTGCGGGAGGGGAAAGGGGAGCTGTGTTTCAATGGGTGTAAAGTTTCTGTCATGCAAGGCACGTTCTGGAGCTCTGCTGAGGACATGGTGCCTATAGCTAACAACAGTGTGTTTGCACCTAAGTTTTGAAGAATGGGACAGTGGTGTGGTGATGGGGACTGGGGTAGCCTTGTGTTCCCGTGCTGCACGATCCCGAGAGTGGAGAGGAACCTTCCCCTCCCCCCAGAGCATGGTCTCTATTGTCCAGCTAGTTGCCAAGTGTTTAATGAGGCCCGGCTCTTGTCCTAGGTATACCATACTAGGTGTAAATACAGCACTAGGAGACACAGTCCCTGTCCATTTGAGGCATATAATCCAAGTATTTCTCAGGAATTACTCCACAGTCAGAAATAAAATCTGGACTTAGCTGCCTGTATTGCAAGGAACATTCTTTAAAGTCAACATTTTAAGGCAAAACATTACACCCTGCACTTATATAGTAGGAAATTTCCTCCTGGTAACATCAGCTTCATCATTATCAACAAACAAGGTTTACTTTTGTTAAAATTCACCTTACATTCCCCTCCTCTGTAATTTGAATAAAGATTTTTAAAACATTAATTAATTAATTATTGGCTGCATTGTGTCTTCATTGCTGCATGTGGGCTTTCTCTAGTTGCAGTGAGCGGGGGCTACTCTGCGTTGCAGTGCACAGGCTTCTCTTGTTGTAAAGCACGGGCTCTAGGTGCATGGGCTCAGTAGTTGTGGTGCACGGGCTTTGTTGCTCCATGGCATGTGGGATCTTCCTGGACCAGGGCTCGAACCCGTGTCCTCTGCGTTGGCAGGTGGATTCTTAACCACTGTGCCACCAGGGAAGTCCCATAAAGATTTTTTGAAAAGGGAATTTTATGAGGTTAAGCAGTGGAAGGAAGGGCCTAGGTATAAATTTGGCCAACAGTTGCCTGGGCAAAGGAGCTCTAGGGTGTTGAGTGAACCCAGCTCATCTCCAGTCCATTTTTACTAATATTTTTTTTTTTTTTTTTTTTTTTTTTTTTTTTTTTGCGGTACGCGGGCCTCTCACTGCTGTGGCCTCTCCCACTGCGGAGCACAGGCTCCAGACGCGCAGGCTCAGCGGCCATGGCTCACGGGCCCAGCCGCTCCGCGGCCTGTGGGATCTTCCCGGACTGGGGCACGAACCCGTGTCCCCTGCATCGGCAGGCGGACTCTCAACCACTGCGCCACCAGGGAAGCCCCATTTTTACTAATATTTTGAGGACAACAGAAAGCCCCTGAGGGTGGATGGGAACCAGTAAACATGCAAAGGTGAGGGGCTGTCCCTCCTGTAACCACGGTACGTCCTGTAAGACGCTGTCTGAGCTTGGCCCTGCTGGTCCTGAAGAAGCAAGCCGCCATCGTGAGAAGGCCTGTGGGAAGGCCCCAGGGCAGGGGACGGCGGTGGCCTCTCGGGGCCGAGAGCAGCCAGAAAGAAAATGGGACCTCAGTCCCACAGCTGCAGGGAGACAAATTCTGCCTGAGGGTCCGGCCCTGGTCAAGCCTCAGATGAGAACTCAGCCCACCTGACTGCAGCCTGGGGGCCCTGAGCAGGACCCAGCTCAGCTGTGCTTAGGCCAGCGTCCCACAGAGACCATGAGATAACAAATGTGTGTTGTTTTGAGCCACTAAGTTTGTGGTGATTTGTTGCTCAGTGTAGAAGAACGTAGGTGGTGAAGGAAAGGGTGGCGGGCTGTAAGATTGAAAATATTTTTAGAATCAGCAGTTACCTGAAAGGCGTTCCTGTGTCTGCTTTAGCAGGTCTTCACTGAGAGTAACCTGAGACCAACAGCGCCTCTCCAGGTCCACACAGGTGCTCTTGATCAGGACCAGGGGAGAAGCACAGCAGCCAGAGCTCAGGAATCTCCTTTAAGGTCTGTGCCAGTCGATCCTGAATGTCTGTACAAGTGGCAAATCCCCGTATCATCAATTTTATTGATACTCTCAAAGAACCAGCATTTGGTTTCATTGATTTTCTCTCTTTTTTTTCTGTGCTCTATTTCACTGATATCTGCTCTGATCTTTATTATTTCCTTTATTCTGCTTATTTTTGTGCTTAGTTTATTATTATATTTCTAGTTTCTTAATATGGAAGCTGATATCATTGATTTAAGGTCTTTCTTCTTTTCTAACATAGGTGTTTGATGCTATGAATTTCCCTGAGTACTGCTCTAGGAGAATCCCACAATTTTTGATATGTTGTGTTTTTATATTCATTAAAAACATTTTCTTATTTCTCTTGATTTCTCATTTAACTAACAAGTTATTTAGAAGTGTACTGTTTCCAAATATTTGGAGATTTCCCGGATATCTTATTCTTGTATTGGTTTCTATTTTAATTCTATTATGATCAGAAACATACACTGTATCACTTTCAATTCTTTTAAGTTTGAGACTTGTTTTACAGCCTAGAATAAGGGTCTGTCTTGGTAAGTGTTCCATGTGCACTTGAAAAGCATGTATTCTTCTGTGTCTTGTGGCGTGTCCTCTAAGTGTCAGTGAGGTCAAGTCGATGGCGGTTCAGTCTACTGTGTCCGCGCGCTTCTACTTGTCCTGCCTCCTTGGGTTTTGTAAGCAGCGCTGTTCCGTCGAGCTTTTCCTGAGTCCTGTGCTGGCAGCTGCTCATTATCTTGCACTTCTTCACGCGCCTCTTGTCTTTGATTTTGTGCTGAAGGTGATATTTGAAGCAATATTTGAGGGAATGATTGGCATTACTCTGATGTAATCCCTCCCTCCAGGAGGGATTTTTGTTGGTTTTTACTTCTTCCAGACACATGGTGGTGCTGGTTGTTTAGAATCCTGTGACTCCGAGTTCAAAGTCTGCACTTTCATGCTCTGCGGATTCTCGACTTGTGGTTGTCCTGGGCCCCAGGGAGCTGGATCTTGCCTGAGTCACCCTCGTTCCCAGGGTGCAGCCCCTCCCTAGGCAGGCTGTGGGTTTGCAGGGCCACCGTGTTTGTGGGGTCTGTAGGGCCTCAGCTGGCCTGAGGGCCGAGTCTGGGCTCCCCGCACTAGACACCGGTGGTCTTTGTTCCTCAGCCTGGCACTTTCTCACTGACTCTTGTCCCTTTGCTGCTTTTAGGATTAAAACGTGGTTCACTCCCCTTATCTGGTTGTCCTCCAGGAAAAGGTTAATCTGAAGTGCTCAGTTCTCCAGCCTGGGTCTGGAGCTCCCCATGGTTTCCTCTGCGTCTCTGGTACTCTTGCTTAGATATCAGATCTCCGGGCCAATTCCCTGATTTTAAAACGTGTTTGGTATCCATTTTGCATGTCAATTCTTGCCTTGATTTTCTGAACGATTTCTTCAATTCACTTCCAATCCTTACTGAAATTTTATTTCTGCCATCATATTTCCAGTTTGCAAGAGTTTCTCCCTCTCACTCTCTCTCTCTCTCTCTTTTTAAAAAGTTTCTATTGTTTCAACAACGCAATCCATGTTTTCTCATGTCCGAGGATATTCACAAAATTCTCTCCCTTTGAGCTCTGCTTCCTCTGACTTCCAGTCTTTCCTTAGTTTCGCTCCATCTTGCCTGCTAGAGGCTCTCATCAGATGTCTGGTGACCCTCAGCTCTCAGCCTGCACTGGAGAGGCCCAAAATGCTGACTATACCCAGGAAGGGTCACTGGGCTGGGGCACCCCAGTGTCAGTGTCCTTGGTTCTGGGCATTCGTGGGAAGTTTTCTCAGAGAAGTTCCATCCAAGCTCCCATCTGGAGGGACCAGGGTGCAGGACTGGGGTCTCGCCATCAGATATCTGGGTGTGTCCTCCCTGGGCCTCTGTCTCTGGAGTTCTGGGCACGTGTCACCACCAGAGCAGCTGCTCTGCTCCCTCCTGTTGGGTCCCCACCCCCTGCCCCACCGTCCCAAGAACGGGCCCTCCAGACATCCTAGTGAGCTTCCAGGTCTCCAAAGCCCATTTAAAAGTCAGTCCAGGGACTTCCCTGGTGGTCCAGTCGTTAGGACTCCACACTTCCGCTGCAGGGGTCGCGGCTTCGATCCCTGGTTGGGGAACTAAGATCCCACATGCCACGTGGCGCGGGCGGAATAAAAGTCAGTCCACTCATTTGTAGTCTGGCTGGGGTTTTAGCTTTTTGTCTGCACTGTACGGGACTCAGAACGGGGCGCTGTGTGGGTCCACACACTTGACGTTGAAGTAACACCCAGTCGAGAGCCGGCTGCCCAGCGAGGGCGGGAGGGGAGCCGACTTCTGTCTTTAGGATCTGGTCCTTTCAAGCCTGTGAAGACAATTCCTTGTAACAGGGGAGAAGCTTCCGCCAGCCCTGGCCCCCTGCTAGAACAGGCTGGATCACGTGTGCAGGATGTATCTGGAGAACAGAAACCTCAGCTTCGTATATCTGCCCTTGTTTCGTGTCTGCTCCAGGCGGCAGGAACCCCCCGTTTTCATCCTGCAAAGACTTTAGGAGGTAGCAGGGCCCCGAGCTCCAGGGTGTGGGCTCTGGGGTGGGCAGCTCGGGTTCAAACCCTGCCCTCCCCCGGCCACCTGAGCCTTGGACAGGACAGCTGCCCTCCCCGCGCCTCTGCTCTCTCAGCTGTCCCGCGGGGTCATGGCAGGACCCTGGCTGAGCTCACCTGCTACAGACCCTGGGGTGCCTGGTGGCTACAGGGGCGGCGGTGACTCCAGGCAGAAGAGGGAGCCTGGTCAGACCTCGGTGGTGTGGTGTCAGCCGCCGGTGTGGCCAGGGCCTGGGTACCACTACCCTGGGCCCCCGTCTCCACTCTCCCACTATGGCTCCTGACAGCCGTGTCTGCTCTGAGCTGCCGCTGACTGGCTGTGGGACTTGGAACAGAGATCTGTACTCACCCAGCTCCTGTTTCTCAGTCTGAAAGATGGAGCAGAAGGGCCACTTCTTTGATAGGGTGGGAGGTGGGCCTGAGTTCTCATCACACAGGTGCATGGGGACAAACCACAAGGTCCCCGTCTTGCACCACCATGTACCAGTCAACACACGTGCTCCCCAAACCCAGCACGAGCGCAAGAGCCACACA
Source organism: Phocoena phocoena (assembly GCF_963924675.1). Lineage (NCBI taxonomy): Eukaryota > Metazoa > Chordata > Mammalia > Artiodactyla > Phocoenidae > Phocoena > Phocoena phocoena. The sequence continues at coordinate 96,703 of NC_089234.1, read as the reverse complement.
CCGTCCCCCAGACTTAGATTCACTCACAGGTGCCTGCACCCCCCGCGCCCAGCCCACAGGCCCCCGAGCGGAGCAGGCATTCACGTGGACACCACAGCCCCAGGCAGATGAAGACACAGAGACGGCAGAGCCCGGGCCCCAGAGAGACACTCAGACGTCCCTGTACACACGCCACCTGCACAGAAACACATGGACAAACACGGCTCTGACACAAGGGTAAACCCCCTACCACAGACACGCTGCCCTGCACACGGGAGCCAGTCAAGACACGTACCCGGCTGCCGACAGCCCTGGCTGGCTCGCTGCCCATTGTTGCGGGAATGGGCACACACAGGCATGCGCTCGACACGGGAACACAGGCACACACACCCTCAGCTCCACCTGTGCTAAGACTGACGCAGTCTCAGGCGGTGGGGCTGGGTTCATCTCCCAGCCCTGCCCACGCTCTGCTCACCTGTCATGGGGCGCCCGACAGTTCTCTGGGGCAGGGGCCTGGCAGACGCGGCTCCTTACCTGGTCCCGAGCGCTCAGAGGGACTCAGGTTCTGCACGGGTGTTCGGTTGGGTCAGGGCAGGCAGAGGCTGACCAGGGGCTCCTGCAGCGTGTGTCTGGCTGACAGCTGAACCCAGATCTGGACGCCAGGCCTGCGGATCTCTCCATCCCAGGACTGTTGTGTTCCCTGCGACCATCCAGGTGCATTCCTCCCAGGACAGAGCTCTGAGGATGCAAAAGGGATGAGCCTGGCTGCAGAGATTCCCTCCACAATAAAGAGACCCGTCTGAGGGGAGACAGCAGTCGATGCCTGAGATGGAAGCGGGTGCCTCCTCCGAGGTCCCTGTTTCACAGGAACGGGAGTCTGGTCTTCTGGGGGAAAGCACAGGGGACCACAGTCTCCTCTGCACGGGGAGAGCGGCCGGGGGCTGGGCAGCCTGGGAGCCCACACCACCCGCCTCCCAGGCCACGAGTGTGTTTCCAAAGGATAACCGAGTCTTAAATGGGAGGCTGACGTCGGTCCTCAGTCACTTTCTTCTCACGTGAAAAGAGGCCACAGAAGGGAGAGGCAGGCGGAGGAGGACAGGGCCAGGCTCTTCCCCCCACCCCCCCGCCCGTCCCAGGGGCCGGTGCACAAGACACCCACACGGCCCGCAGCTCCTCCTGGGAGGCCAGGCCTCCGCCCAGGGGCCTTCCTGTCCTGTGATTAGCTCTGTCAGCCAGAGTGTTGGGAATCAGAGCCCAGAGGGAAACCTGCCTTCCCCCGCTGTCCTTGTGGGACCACAGACGGTGTGACAGAGGTAGGATGTGGGTGCAGGTGGACACCCTGCCATCCAGCGGCCGCTCAGTGAAGCAGAGGGGGCTCTGGTAGAAACCACTGCCCACCCCTGGCCAGAGCTAGGGGCACAGGAGCGGCCTGGGCCGTGCCCCAGACCCTGCTGTCCTGGGTGGGCTCCACGCTGCCTGCTCCGAGTGGCTGGGGCTCCCGGCCGGCCGCCTGGTCACCTACCTCCCTGCTCTCCGGTGGTCCACTGTGAGGGTCACATGAGGTGGACGGAGAAACCCTTTAGTGAGGCACGAAGAGGTATCGGCCCTAGGACCCTCCGCCCGGGAGCCCGCAAGGGGCCTCGGCCGCTTCCTGGCACGTGGGGCGCACACCTCGCCATCAGTCTCTGTGCTGAATCAGAGAAGGGGTCCCACAGGCTGCAGGGGACAGCTTACCGGCCCCTTAAAGGTGGGAGAGGGCCCTGCTGCCACTCCAGCTGCCCCGCTGGGCCCGGGTGGGGACAGCTCGGCTGTGTGTCCCTCTGCCCCGAAGTCATTTTACAGAAGTCCTTTACTCCTTCATCATTCAGCGGCGTTTGCTGGGTCCTCACTGGTCTCGGCCTGGGCTCTCAGCTTCAGATGCAGCAGCGAACAGACAAGTTCCTGCCACGTGGAGCTGGGGTGCTGGAGGAGGTGGATGGCAGGCTGGTGAGCAGGCCCTCCTGGGGCCCACGGGTGGTGACACGTGCCGGGTGCAGGGCAGGGCTGTGGCTCGTGCCGACTCCTGAGGGCCCAGGGGCACTGGAGATAGCAGGGAAAGGAGGGTCAGGCAGAGCAAACGGTGACTGCAAAGGCCTCAGGGTGCTGGGGGTGCGGCTCAGAGTGGGGGCGGCGTGGGCCTGGGGCAGAATCACGGCCGAGCTCAGAGGGGGGTGCCCCTCAGTGGTCAGTACACATAGCCTGCTGGTGTCCTCGGCGCTTGGCTTTCTCAGGGAGAAGCGCAGGGCTCTGACCAGAGGAGCGGCCAGATGCATCTTCGCTTTAAAGGAACGAAGTGCCGAGGGTCTGGTCTGGGGCTGTGGTTGCAGGTTGTAGAGTGTACTCTAGTGTGACTGTGCTGGGTCAGTCACATCCATCACAGGATGGATTCTGGGGCAGGGCTCGTGGGCTTGGCTGATGGATTGGACGTAGGTGTGGAAGAGCCAGGAGTCCCAGGCTCTGGGAGCAGTGGGATTGAGGGGTTCGGTGGAAGTCAGAAGTAAGTTTTCTGCGTGCTTATTTGGAGATGAAAGGACAGTCAGGTGGAGACGTGGACGTGTGAGACTGGAGTCCAGAGCTGGGCTGGGGGTGGAGGTGAGCCTTCGGGGGTCCGTCTGGGCACGATGGCATTTCCTCACGAGGCTGAGAAGAGGCCCAAGGCCTGGGGCCTCCCACGGCCGAGGGTGTGGGATGGGAAAGGAGCCTGGAGCGGGCAGGTTGGGGGGAGGAGTGAGCCCCGGCGAGGCTGGTGAGGTTGGTCTTCTTTAGCTGTTGATGGTGTCCTTAACCTCGCCTGGTCCACCGTGTTCTCAGGATGCCAGAGCTAATGTATTCAGGATGTAATTTTAAGTGATTGAGAACGTGGCCAGCCCTGATGACCGCGGGAGGACGCTGAGACGTGGTGGTGGTGTGGGCGGTGTGTCCACTCTCACTCTCTTCCTGCTGGGCCTGGGTGCAGCGGCGCAGCGGTGCAGCTGTGGGTTCCAATGCAGGGCTGCCCACCCTGTGGACCTCTGTCTGCAGCACCGTGGCCTCAGCTTCCCCCGGCTCTGCCTGCGGCAGAGAGGCCGCTAGAACCTTCCAGGGGGTGTGGCTCCGGCCCCACGTGAGCCTCCCTGGCTGCCCGCCCGCGCCACCCGTCTGCTCAGGGCTTGCTCTCCTAGGGCAGGTCTCCCCACCGCTGCGCCATCCCACCTCCCTGGGACCTGGCAGTGCCGCGCACCCACAGAGACTCACGGGTCGGATGTCTCTCCTGGAGGCCTGTTCGGCACGGGCTGCCTCAGGCTGCAGAACTGCTGGGACTTCTCGCTTGTTTGTTGACGATTTTGGCGCACGGTTGGAGATTTTCTTCTTGGGAGCCCAGGCATCCGTGGACAGCCCTCTCAGCTCATGGCCTCTGGTTCAACCTCCACTTCCCAGGGTCCTGGACCCCACGCCTCGTCAGCCCCTCCGCACTGACACCCCGGCTTCCCATGGCCCACAGCTTCCGCTCTTGGCCTGCCTGTTTCTTGGGTCACAGCACCCCTGGTCCCACCGCAGTGAGCGCCGCCCCCCCCCCACCTCCAGGGTTGGCACTCACCCACCCCCTGCAGAGCCCCCATCTCTGGCTCTGCAGCATGAGCTGCCTTCCCGGAAGGCTTCCTAAACTCTACCCCCCACCCCTTCTCGGAAAGCAAGCCACAGGCTGGCCGGACTTCCTGCCTCCCCCAGAGACCTTATCTTTACCCAGTAGTTCCTGCGCCAGGGCACGCTGAGCTCTCCACCCCAGCCCCACACCTCAAGGGCTCTCGTCCATCTCGGCTCCTGGGTCTTCACCTCCTTTCCTTCCAGCATCAGCATGGAAATTCCCACCTCTGCCCCTTGGTAACCGGCACCCTCACTTCCTCACCCCACGGAGGCCTGCCTGGCCCCTGGAGGTGCCTGGTGGTGTCTGCGGGGAGGAGGGAATCTACTCCTAGACGCTGCTCTCTGCTTCCACCCCACGCTGCCCAGCTGGCCCTTGTAGGAGACCCCCGACCACCACGGACCGTGTCCAAAAGGGGCTGCTGAGGGCTGCTTCTAGTTGACTTGGGTGATATTCCCACTCATTGGATTCCGTGTAAATTTTAGAACCATTCTGTCGTCTAGTCCCCCTCCTTCAATAGTTTAATTTGGGAAAATTTTACGTCTTTGCAAGACTGAGTCTTCTGTGAACTTGGTGCCTTTCCTTCCTTCCTTAAACTTTCCTTCAGTGTCACTCAGTTTTCTCATAAAACCTCCACCTCTTTCATTAGAGTAATTCCTAGATATTTAATATTTTTGTTGCTTTTATAAAGTGTATCTAGTTAAAAGAATTCATTTTCTGTTTATTCTCACATATAGAAAAACGAGTGACTTGTTTATTGACAAGTTATCCAGTTATCTCGATAAACTTTCTTCTGAGTTCTGCTAACCTATTTGTAGATGCTTCTGGATTTTCACATTCCCAGTGGCCTTGTCTGTGAGAATGACAGTTTCCAACACTTATGATTTTCTTCTTAACTTACTGCGCTGGCTAAGACCTCCAGGGCAAAGTCAGATAGAAATGGTGAGAGTAGCCTGTTTTTGATCTCAGAAAGTAGGACGTTGGCCGTCAGCTGTGTTCTGGTGACACTTCTTATCAGATTAAGGAAATTCCCTCCCACTTCTAGTTTACAAAGTCTTACCTTATTTATTTATTATCAAATGTATATTGAATGTTATATACTTTTTTTGCGTCTCTGAAGATGACTGTGATTTTTCTCTCGTAGTATTTCAATGTGGGAGTTTACAGTGATTTTCTAACGTTAAACCGACATTGCGCTCCGGGAGAAAAGCCACCTTGGACGTAATTAGTATGTTTTGCACACATTGCTGATTCTGTTGCTTCTGGGCCTGGGGTTTTCTCTGTAGGAGGCTTTTCCTTCTTTAAACACAGCATTCTTGAGGTGTAATTGACACACACTAAATAGCACACATATAAAGCATACAGTTTGGTCAGTTTCGACGTATGTGCACACCCAGGAAACCCTCACCACGACCAAGAGAACACGCATTTCCACCAGCCCAGAGCTTCCTCCTCTCCGCCCCCGCCCCCTCCTCTCCAGGCAATACTGACCTGTTTTCTGTCCCTGTCAGTCAGTTTTATGTAAATGGAATCATGTCCCTGTGGCCGTGTAGTTCACCCTTTTTATTCTGTTGTATGGATTTGCCACATTTGCCTGTTGACAGCCATTTTTGTTGCTTGAGTTTTCGGCTGTTGTGAATAATGCAGCTGTGAACATTCCTGTACAAGGCCTTTCATACGCACAGGCTTTAATTCCTCCTGGGTAACTACCTAGGAGTGAGATGGCGGGATCGCGTGGTGGGGTGTGTGTAACTCGCTGTGAAATGCCACACCCTCCCCGGGCGGCTGCAGACCGTGAGCGCGGCTGCCCCACGTCTTCACCGACGACACTAGGCCGGTCTTTGAATTCCAGTCCTTCTGACAGGCCTGTAGGGGCTGCATTGTTGTTTTAATTTGAAATTCCCCAGAGAGTTATTTGCCATCCATGTTTCTTCTTTGGTGAAGTTCAAATAATTTGCCTATTAGATCATTGGGTGATTTTCTTATCCTTGAGTATTAGGGTACATTATATCTTCTGAATATAAGTCCTTTATTAGATGTATACTTTTCAAATATTTTCTCTTGGTCTGTAGTTTGTCTTTTTGTTCTATTTCAAAGAAAAGTTTTAAATTTTGATGTAGTCCATTTATCTATTGGTTCTTTATTTTGTATTTTGGGGTCACATCTAAAAAATACTTGCATAATCCCAGGTCACAAAGGTTTTCTCCTATGTTTTCTTCTAGAAGTTTTATAATTTTAGATTTTACATTTAGGTCTGTAATGCATTTTGAGTTAATTTTTGCATATGGTATGAGGTATGGATCAAAGTTCACTGTTTTCTACTGAGCTGCTTTGATAAAAATCCATTGTCCATACATTTGTGGATCTATTTCTGGTCTCCCTATTCAGTTCCATTTGTCTGTTTGTCTGTCTTAACACAAATGCATTTTTCCTGATTCCTGTAGCTTTATAATAAATCTGAAATCAGGTGGTGTCAGTCCTCCAAATTTGTTACCCTTTTTCAAAGTTGTTTTGGCTCTTCTAGGTCCTTTGAATTTCCACGTGAGTCTTAGGATAAACTTGTCGATTTCTACAGACAAGTTTTCTGGAGGCTTTGGATGAGATTACATTGAATCTAGAGATCAGTTTGGTGAGAAGCGACGTATTAACGATGTTGAGGCTTCTGGTCCAGGGACACAGAACATCTCTTGATTTATTTAGGCCTTTAATTTGCCCCAGTGGTCATCTGTAGTTCTCAGTGTGTAGATCTTTCATGTCTTTCGTTGGGTATATTCCTAAGTAGTTCATATTCTTGGTGATATTGTAATTGGTATTTTCAAGTTTTAATTTGCAATTGTTTGTTGCTAGAATATAGAAGTACAGTTGATTTTTTGTGCATTGATCTCATGTCATGCAACTCACTTAGTGTCCAAAAAGTGAAGCAGAGACATGGAAGATACATAAAAGATCCACACCAAACTTCTGGAGATGAAACCAAATGTATGAGATGAAAGTTACACTGGATGGGACAATATATATATGTTAAATAAATTATAAGAAAAGATGAATATAATGTGTAAGGAGAGGAGAGTTTCAGTAAGACACGGATAAACAAGAAGAAAAACAAATGAAAATCTTCCAACTGAAAAATATAGTATTTGCTATTAAAAATCATTAACAGAATTAGTATCAGGTAGGATGTGAAATAAACGGATCATGTGAAATACTACAATATTAATTCAAGACACGCTGTCGTGGGTTTGGGATGCTTATTGTATAAGAAACATAGCTAAAAAGTCAACAGAAATAAAATGGAATACTAAAAAAGCAACCCAAAAGACGTTAGGGGAAGAGGAACAAAGAGTAGCTGGACAAATAGAAAACAACGGTATGGCAGACTTACACTCTACCATGTCAATAATTGCGTTTATTGTAAATGGACCAAACAATCTAATTAAATGGTGGAATGGCTGAAGAAACAAGGCCACGTTTCATGCTATTTATAAGAGATGTACTTTAAATAGAATGACACAAATAGGATAAAAATTAAAAGATGAAAAATGTATACCATGCAAACAGTAAGTATATGAAAGCTGGTGTGGCCACATGAATGGCAGATAAAATAAACCTCAAGATGAGGCGTATTACTGAGATTGAGGAGCGTCTTGTAATGACAACAGGGCCACCTCTCCAGAACGACAAGGTAATCTTACAGGTGAATGCAGCTATCAACAGTTTCAAGATACGTGAAATGAAAATGGACATAACTAAGAGCAGAAATAGACAAAACCACATCATAGTTGGAGGACTTACTGTTCCACATGCTCAACCATTGCTAGAAAGTGAAGACAAAAGAGTCAGTTATTCCTCGGAAAAGTAAACAACACTACCAACCAAAATGACCTAATAAAAATTCATAAACCTTACACTGAACCCCTGCACAGTACATATTCTTTTCAAGAGCACGTGGAATAGTCACCAATGTAGACTGTATGAGGCAATACAGTAACTGTCAATAAATTAGAAAGGGTTGAAATCATAAGAGTATATTCCCAGACCACACAGAATTAAACTAGAAATAAATAACAGAAATATATTTAGAAACTCCCCCAAATACTTGGAAATTAAGCAACATACTTCTCAGAAACCATGGGTCAAAGAAGAAATCACAAAAGAAATTAGAAAATATTTCAACTTGAGTGATGAGGAATACAAAACAAGGCTTTTGACAAAGATGACTTCACTGGTGAATTCTGTCAAACACTTAAGGAAAAATATTGCCAGTCACCCACAAATTGGAGACAAGGAATAGAGGAAAAGGAAATACTTCCCAAATCTTTCCATTAGGCCAGCACAGCCCTCAAAATCGACCAGGAAATACAGAGCAATATACTTTGTGAACATAATATTTGCAATTAGACTTTAGCAACATATGAAACAGATAATATAACATATAAAACAGATAATATAGCACAACCAGTTTCAGTTTGGCCCAGGAATGGAAGATCAGTTTAACATGCACAAGTCACCACAGTAATCTTTGACAAAACTGAACGTCGTTTTGAGCGCCAGAGATGGAGGAGAGAAGACGGATTGCCAGCAAGTCGGGTCACTCCTCTGGATGAGGGACAGCACGGCCCTGACAAGTTCATTACCCCATGTTTCCTTGGGTGGTTAGCTAAGGTCCCCCCATTCAGTGGAGGGGTGTGAAATTTAAAGAAGACTGTGTATTGTTAGACTGGGCCAGAGTCTCTCGTGAGACATGTAAGTCTCGTTCCCAAATCCCCCATCCCTGAGATAGGCTTTGGGTATATGGAAGCCAATAGCAGCCCCACCAGTGACCCTTTGGTCTCTGCCAGTTGGCCTTTAATACATTATACAGGAAACCAGGGTAGCGACATCAGTGTCCAACAAAACAGACTATGAGGCAGAAGGTATTATCTATACTAATGTCAACATGCCTGATAAAACGGTCGCAAAGTCTCTAAACGAAAACCTGATCGGCCTACTGGGAGACATCTGAAGCTACTAAATAGTGCTCTGTCCATCACGAAGTCAAGCCAACAAGCAAGTATTTTTAATAGCAAGAAAGACATTTGAATAACCTCCCCATCACAGCACATGTAGCTGTTCACGCGTTACCTGAACAATTACATAAATGGGCCTCATTTGGGCCAGTGCCTCTCTGACTATCTGTAGTAAGGAGTTGGTGTATTGCATGGTTTTTGTTATTTTGCAACCTGTTATGAGCCAATATTTTTTCAAAACATAATAGAAGTGACTTACTGGAAAAAAAATCATGTGCTTGGTAAGCACAGCAATGTCAAAGTTTCTATGTCACTGCTTCCTCTCAGTTTCTGTCCTGGTCTCAGCAGAGACAGAGCAGACCATTCACAGACAGCATCAGTCTGTGCGCCACACTTAAATTGCATGTACGAGCCATAAAGCCTAGTTGATTGTCCTGGGATGATTAATATCTATACGGGAAAAACAGATTTTACCCTTAGCCCTTACCGTACACAAAAATCAGTTCCGCATGGATTTAAGATGTAAATGTGAAAAGTAAAACTTTAAATATGGGCAACTATCTTTCTGATCTTTCCAGGGCAAGGACAGATTTTTAAACCCAAAAAAGTGCTAGCTCCAAAATATAAGACCAATAATTTTAAAGTATCCATTTATTTTTTAAAAATGCCATAGTGTGAAAAGGAGGCCCCCAAAGAGGAAACATATCATTGCAACACATAAAACTGAAAAAGGGTCATTAGCTACAATACATAAAGCAGTGCTACAAACCACGAGAATAAGACAGAAACCACAAGAGAAGAGCATGTACACGAGCAGGCATTTTACAGAAGATACAAGTCTGATGAATAAACATATATAAAGAGATTCTCTACTTCATTCATAATCAGAGAAATGCAAATTGGGACCAGAATTAAATACCATTTTGTGCCCATTAGTCGGGTAAAAATTAGGAACTCCGTTAGTATTAAGTGTTGTGAATGGACAGGAACACTTGGACATGCTGGTAAGAGTTAAATGGGTTCAAACACTTAAGAAGTGACATGGTGTCATGTATGACGTAGACCTTGAGACTCCTGGCCTAGAGATACTCCTGCAAGGTGTTCCAGGAAGCGTGCATTAACGGCCTGAGCATCGCTCTTTGCAGCAGCAGAAACATGGGAATAATCTGATGGGTAGTGGACAGTCCTGGTCACTGACTCCCAGCCACAGCTCACAGGGCGCCTAGAGGTAATGATGGAATCATTTCTAGAAATTCAAAAATAAGAAAAATGAAACAATGTGAAAACATTGGCAAGAAAACCACCGAGAATATCAGAAGGGAAATTCGGGGCAGTGGTCACCTCTGGAGGCACAGGGACAGGACGGAGGCAGGCAGGTGCAGCTGGAAGCGAGGTGCTCGTTCTGGGATTAGCAGCGGACTGCTTGGTGTTCACTGTTCTTATACCTTGATTTACATGAGGAATTCCTCATACATTCTTTTCAATGTACCAAGGATGATATGAAAGATAATAAAGGACAAGCTTGCTTTAGGCTTTTTCCTTTTGCCTCTCCTCTGGGCCCTCTGGTGGGTCCTGCAGTGGCTGGTCCTCTCTCTGGGTCCGTCCAGCTTCCACAGGCGTCACTGCCCTTTGGGGGACCCTTCTGTTGCCAAGCCCCACCACCGCTCTGTGCTGGCATCTCCTTTGGAGTCTCAGTAAGCAGAAGCCACACCCCTGGAATTCAGGAGAGCCCCTTCCTCCACCACGCGGGGCTAACTCTTCTGCACGTAGGGAAACTGTGTTGCTTGCTCCCGGAATTTTAAAACAGCACCTCTGAGATGAATGCAGAGCCAGGGGACAGATGAGAGAACACACACTTATAATCCCCAGTCCCTTTGATGTGAAAAATTCTCCTCCTGGGCCAAGCCAGCTCACCCTTTGGACCCTGGGAGGTTGTGTGTTCTCTGCTTTTGTTTTACTTGGAAGAGATTTTGGCTTTGTCAAGGTCATTCTTTTTAGCCCAGAGTGCATTAAATGTCACATACTCACCTGCCCATATTTCTATGTGGCTCTTCGCAAACCTTTTACCTACAAAGGAAGAGGGAATTTCCAGGAGAGCATCCTATTTTCAGCTCCAACTCTACTCCACTCCTTCTTGCTTATCCACAGCCTTTTGGGTGCCCAGAGAAGCAATACTTTTTACGTCTGTGGTCTAAGGATTCATGGCTACTGGGTTGCCTCTTAAGGAACTTCTGGGATAGTTGTGTGTCTTCTTGTGAGTAAGAAGGAACGGGAAGTCAGTGCACGAAATCAACCTGGTAGAAAATACTGTTACCACAGAATCTACCGCTAAGGAGAGCTTGGCCCATGGAGGGAGGTCAAGGAGCCTGTGGGGGTTACAGCCCAGGAGCAATCTTGAGGGGAAAAGGCTCACTGGATATTGCAAACATGTAGTCCATCCTCTCCCCGTAAGACTTGTTTGAGTGTAGATTTTACACTTCTAGGAGCCTGAATCCAAGAAAAAGATGTAATGTAAAATTAACAGGCAAAGAGACCAGTAAAGTGTATATTTAAAGGAAAATAATGACTTGATAAGATGGCTATAAATATTCATGCAATTGCAAAAGTTGACTTTCAAAAATAGAAGAAAATAGGAATTTCCCTGGTGGTCCAGTGGTTCAGACTCCACGCTCCCAATGCAGGGGGCCCAGGTTCAATCCCTCGTCGGGGAACTAGATCCCGCGTGCTGCAACAAAGACACGGTGCAGGCAAATAAATAAATGTTAAAAAAAAACAGAAGAAAATACACTTAAACATACTTAGAACTAATATTATGAAACTAAAATTCCTGAGTTGGGGCAGAGTGGTATATTGCATGGAAAGTGGAGAGGAAAAGTATGCTAAAGGTCTCTTTTTGCTCAGATCAAAAGAACTCTTCAGGTTAATAAGTCTATGTGTACTTTCAGACTTAAGGGTAATCATTAGTAGAATGACAACAGAACATAAAGACACCAAAGCATCACAGAAGAAAAGGAACAAACAGAATATGGCAAATCCAGCAAATAATAAGGAAAGGATATATGTCATAAAGCCATATTTACCAGCAGTCACAATAAATGTGACATAATTCTCCTGTTAAAAAGAAAGAATTTTTAATTATATCAAAGCTATTGGATTGTACCAGGCATTTCTCAAGGACAAAATGGCATAGAGATCTTAAAATGCTGGCATGAACAAAAGAAAATATGTGTCAACAATTATCAAAGGGGACAAAAATATGTTTCTGCTGCTAAAAGGTACAATTCGTTAAAAGATAAATCACCAGTCTTTTTTTTTTTTTTTTTTTTTTTTTTTTTTTCCTTTTTTGCGGTACGTGGGCCTCTCACGGCTGTGGCCTCTCCCGTCGCGGAGCACAGGCTCCGGACGCGCAGGCCCAGCGGCCATGGCCCACGGGCCCAGCCGCTCCGCGGCACGCGGGATCCTCCCGGACCGGGGCACGAACCCGTGTCCCCTGCATCGGCAGGCGGACTCCCAACCACTGCGCCACCAGGGGAGCCCAAATCACCAGTCTTAATGTGCATTGAATATATCAAAGTAACTTTTAAAATAAAGCAGCATTTAACAAAACATGATTATAATGTGAGAAATCAGCACAGCTTACTTAGAAATGACAAGATCACATTGATTTAAGACAAGCGTTAAATCACACGATTAAAAAGTAATTAACAGAGACAAAAATATAACAGACGTGTTTTGTAATCTCAAGATAGAGGTCTTTGTTTTTTTTTTCTTTTACTATTTATTTAGGCTGCACTGTGTCTTGGTTGCAGCAGGCATGCAGGATCTAGTTCCCTGACCAGGGATGGAAACTGGGCCCCCTGCATTGGGAGCGCGGGGTCTTAACCACTGGACCGCCAGGAAAGTCTGAGAAAGTCTTTTAAAGCATGATTTAAAATTTGAAAGCCATAAAGGAAAAGTTCTGAAATTTTTAACTACATAAAAATCTAAGTGTCTATATGACAAATCAAACAAGAGACTGGGAGAAATTATTTTCAACGCATAAAACAGGAAAATAACAAATATTTATTTGATATGGATATATAAAGAGTTCTAGGACAACCGGCAGTCCAGGGAGCGGGACCCATCGGAATCGCTGGGCGGCTGGGACTTGTCGCCGAACCCCCTGGCGCAGGGCCTGGTCTGGATCCTCTTGGCGTGCATTTCTTTACTGGGGGCCTCCGACTGGGGGCCAGGGACCAGGCAACATTTTTTCCGAACGTTCCCGGGCGCGGTACGACTGCCAGGGAAGGGATGGAATTCTCTTCCAAGGTTCACCGCAGGCCGCCCTCAGCCCGCGAGAGCAAACTGAGCAATTTTTGCCCTGTCCTCTTGGGTCGATATCACACCCTTTGCGCAGGAAGAAAGTTTCCTTTTTTTCCTCCCTCCCTGACGCCACAATGTTTTCATAAATGAAACAAGTAAAAGTATGATAATATTTAAAATAAACCTATACCTATTTTTTAAAAGTTCTAAAAACCTCATAAGAAATATATTAAACATGATGAGGATATGGGGAGGAGGAGGGGTGAGCTGTGACAGGGCGAGAGAGAGTCATGGACATATACACACTAACAAACGTAAGGTAGATAGCTAGTGGGAAGCAGCCGCATAGCACAGGGAGATCAGCTCAGTGCTTTGTGACCACCTAGAGGGGTGGGATAGGGAGGGTGGGAGGGAGGGAGACGCAGAAGGGAAGAGATATGGGAACATATGTATATGTATAACTGATTCACTTTGTTATAAAGCAGAAACTAACACACCATTGTAAAGCAATTATATCCCAATAAAGATGTTAAAAAAAAAGAAATATATTAAACACGAATATAAAAAGGGAAAAATATATAGATATTTTATTAAATTAAAAATTAAAATAGCTAATAAATGAGTGAAAAGCTGATGAACTTTATTGATCAGAGAAATGCAAAATAGAGTAACGGGATAGCATTTTCTCAGTTGTCAGTAACTGACAGCATCCAGTGTCAGAAAAAATGTGTGGAAATTAGCACGCCTATACTACTATGGAAGGATTTTGAAGTACTTCAACCTTTCTGAGGAGCAAGTTTATGTATCTATTCACATCTTAAGTCTGCATGCCTCGTGATCTAACAGCCTCACTCTCACAGAACTATCTTACGGAAATATATGCACTTCTGAACACAAATACATGTGCAAGGACATCATTGCAGCACTGTTTGTAATGGCAAAAGGTTGGGGGAAAACTAACTGTTCATCAACTCAAAATCGACAAAGTGGGCTTCCCTGGTGGCGCAGTGGTTGAGAGTCCGCCTGCCGATGCAGGGGACACGGGTTCGTGCCCCGGTCTGGGAAGGTCCCACGTGCCGCGGAGCGGCTGGGCCCGTGAGCCATGGCCACTGAGCCTGCGCGTCCGGAGCCTGTCCTCCGCAGCGGGAGAGGCCACAACAGTGAGAGGCCCGCGTAACGCATAAAAAAAAAAAAAAAAAAAAAAAAATCGACAAAGTATGAAATATTCACAAAATGAAATATTCTCCAGTCATTAAGATGAATGATGAAGAGTTGTATGTTCCACGTCTAAAAATACATACCTGGGGTAGAATTATTGCTAAGAAGATAATTTTGTGATTACTGTGATACAATTCTCTAGGAGGGAAATGTGTGTGTGTGTGTATTTATATAAGTTTTTAAAAATCGGAAGAATACACAGAAGACTGCTAACCGTAACAGGGCACACGCTATTAACTGATAATCTAACATCCATTTCCAATCACTTTCTTCTTTGAACACATCCACTTTTTAAAGTCTGGAAAAGCTAAATGCTCATATTCCAACCTCTTTTGCATATAGGAGTCGCTACGTTCTAACCAATAATAAAAGCAATTTCAAGTTTCCTGGACGTTTTTTGGAAAGCTCTCAAATAAGCGCTGACAAAGAGATAAAGGGAGAGGCAAGAGAAGCACTTCCAGAATGTGGTGGATTAAGAACTCTGAAAATCTGCTCCTTCATAACTGTGATGAAAACACTACCAAAATGTCAAAATAAAGAAAGATGAACACTGCCTCGGAGAACTGCAGGACATCATCAAGAATACCTACGTATGCATAATGGAAGCCTCAGGAGGAGAGAAAAGAAGAAGGGGAGAGAAAGACTATTGGAAGAGATAACTGCTAAAAACTTCCAAAGTCGATGAAAAACGTTCACCTGCGTATGCAAGAAACTTAACAAACTCCAAGTAAAATAAACTGGAGTGCCACACCTACACACCTCATGGTCACACTGTCAGAGACAAAGACAAAGAGGGAACCGTGGAAGCAGCAGGAGAAAGTGAGCCCCATGTGTAAGCAATCCTCCATAGAATAACAGTTGACTTCTCACCAGAAACCGTGGAGGCCAGAGGCAGTGGAATGACATAATCCAAGTGCAGAAAGAAGAATACAGTTGACCCTTGAACAACGCTGGGGTTAGGGGTTCCCACTCTCCACACAGTCAAAAATTCGCACATAAGTTATAGATGCTCCTCTGTACCCTCGATCCCTCCGTATCCATGGTTCCAAATCTGAGAACTCAACCAACTGCAGCTCGTGTAGCGTGGTAGTATTTACTATTTTTTATCGAGGTAATTTGCTGTGCAGTGTATGTAAGTTACCGGTGTGCGATATAATGACCCACAATTTTTTTTTTTTTTTGCGGTACGCGGGCCTCTCACTGTTGTGGCCTCTCCTGCTGCGGAGCACAGGCTCCGGACGCGCAGGCTCAGCGGCCATGGCTCACGGGCCCAGCCGCTCCGCGGCATGTGGGATCTTCCCGGACCGGGGCACGAACCTGTGTCCCCTGCATCGGCAGGCGGACTCTCAACCACTGCGCCACCAGGGAAGCCCATGATCCACAATTTTTAAAGGTTACACTCCAGTTATAGTTACTATAAAATATTGGCTATATTCCCTGTAGCTTATTTTATACCTAATAATCTGTACCTTTCCCTCCCCTCCCCCTCTATTGCTCCTTCCCCCTTCCCTCTCTCCACTGGAAACGACTAGTTTGAGTATTTACTATTTTTAAAAATCCACAAAGGGCTTCCCTGGTGGTCCAGTGGCTAAGACTCTGTCTGCGCTCCCAATGCAGGGGGCCTGGGTTCAATCCCTGATCAGGGAACTAGATCCCACATGCCACACCTAAGATTTCACATGCTGCAGCTAAAAATCCCACATGCTGCAACAAAAACAGAAGATCCCGCGAGCCACAACTAAGACCAAGCACAGCCAAATAAATAAATAAATATTAAAAAAACCCCATAAACCAAAACAAAAAAAATCCACACAGAAGTAAGTGGACCCACACATGTTGCTCACCCATGTTGTTCATGTGTCAACTGTACTGTCAGTCAAGAATTCTATATCCAGAAACACAATCCTTCAAAAAAGAAGGAGAGGGGGCTTCCCTGGTGGCGCAGTGGTTGAGAGTCCGCCTGCCGATGCAGGGGACACGGGTTCGTGCCCCGGTCTGGGAAGATCCCACATGCCGCGGAGCGGCTGGGCCCGTGAGCCATGGCCACTGAACCTGCGCGTCCGGAGCCTGTGCTCCGCAACGGGAGAGGCCACAGCGGTGAGAGGCCCGCGTACCGCAAAAAAAAAAAAAAAAAGAAGGAGAGATTCAAACATTCTCAGATAAACCCAAATTGTAAGGCAGGCCTGCCTTACAAGAAATCTTAAAGGGAGAACTTCAGGATAAAATGAAAAGATACTAGACAGCAATTTAAATCCACCTGAAAAATGGAAATTGACAGTAAAAGTAACTACATATGGCATAAATGAATTTTCATTTGTAACTCTTTTCTTCTAATTTAAAACACATAACTCAATAATTATAAAAGTGTCAATAGACTTACTATGTATAAAGATGTCATTTGTATGACAAAAATTACACTAAAGCGGGAGAGAAAACAAGGTCAAATTGGGGCAAATTTTGAATAATATTGAAATTAAGTCGGTATTAATAAAACTAGATCATTTTAAGTTAAGATGGTCATTGTAGTCTCCAGGGCAACCAATAAGAAAATAACTCATAATCATAATATAATAATATATATAATTTATAGTCTATTATAATACATTAATTATATTATAAAGTAATGTAATGTATATGAATATATAGCTTAAACAAAGAATGGAATTAAAATAGCATACTTGAAAATATCAATTTCATACACACACACACACACACACACACACACACACACACACACATGAATAGAGGTTAGAGGACCAAAGAAGACATCAGACACACATAAAACGAACAGAAAAATGGTAGATGTAAATCTTACCTTATCGGTAACTTTATTAAATGTAAACAGACTATACACTCAAATCAAAGGCAGAGATTGGCAGAATGGATGTTTTTTAATGATTTTTTTCACACGATCTATAAGGCATACATTTTAGATTCAAAGACAGCAAAAGGTTGAAAGTAAAGGATAGAAAAAGGTGTTATGCAAACAGTAACCAAAAAGAGCTGAAGTTCTATAGTAATATCCCACAAAATAGATTCTATGACAAAAATTATTGCTGGAGACAACAAGGATATTTTGTTATGATAAAAGAATCAATCCATCAGGAAGATACAGCAATTATGAATATACAGGTACCTAACAACAGAGCCCCAAAATTTAGATTAATCAAACACTCAGATAATTGAAAGGAGAAATAGACAATTCATCGATACTAGCTAGAGACACCAACCTCCCCTTTCAATAATGTATATAGAGAACAACGAGGCAAAATATCAGCAAGGAGATAAACGACTTGACCAACAATAAAGCCCAACTCGATTTAATAGTCATCTAGAGCAAGGGCTCCCAACCTCCGGGCCATGGACCGCTACCGGTCCATGTCCTGTTAGGAATGGGGCTGCACAGCAGGAGGTGAGTGGTGGGCAAGTGGCTGTATTTATAGCTGCTCCCCATCGCTCCCGTTACCGCCCGAGCTCCGCCTCCTGTCAGATCAGTGGTGGCATTAGAATCTCGTAGGAGCGCAAACCCTGCTGTGAACTGCGCATGCGAGGGATCTAGGTTGCGTGCTCCTTATGAGAACCTAATGCCTGATGATCTGAGTTGGAGCTGAGGCGGTGATGCTGGCGCTGGGGAGTGGCTGCAAATACAGATTATCATTAGCAGAGAGGTTTGACTGCACAGAGACCTTAATAAATCAACTGCTTGCAGACCCCTATCAAAACCCTATCAGTGAGTGGCAAGTGAAAACAAGCTCAGGGCTCCCACTGATTCTGCATTACTGTGAGTTGTATAATTATTTCATTATATATTACAACGTAATAATCATAGAAATAAAGTGCACAATACATGTAATGTGCTTGAACCGTCCCGAAACCACCCCCCTCCCCGGTCTGTGGAAAAACTGTCTTCCACAAAACTGTTCCCTGGCGCCGAAAAGGTTGGGGACCGCTGATCTAACACACTTCACCCATCAGCAGTGACATATACATTCTTCTCGAGGACACATGGAACATTCTCCAGGACAGCCTGTGGATTAGGCTGTAACAGGATCTCAATAAATGTAAAGACATTGAGTTCATACAAGGTATATTCACTGACCACAAGAGAATAAAATGAAATATCAATAACAAGGAAATTTTGAAAAGTAAAAAATATGTGAGAAGTAGACAATACACTTCTAAATAACAAGTGGGTGAAAGAAGAAATCACTAAGCAAGTTAGAAAATATTTTTTGGTGAATGAGACTGAAAACACAACATATGAAAACATAGGAGATGCAGCTAAAGCACTGCTTAGAGGAAAACTTATACCTGTAATGCATATACCATTTATACCTGTAAACACCTACATTAAATAAGAAGAAAGATCTCAAATCAATAACTTAACTTTCCATCTTAATTAAGTAGAAGCAGAAAAGCAAGTTAAACCCAAAGCAAGCAGAAGGGAAGATGTAATAAATTCTACAGTAGAAATCAATTAAATAGGAATACAAAAACAATAGAGAAAAAATTTAAATCAAAATTGATGATTTGAAAATATTATTTTAACATATATGGCTAGAGTGATCATGAAAAAAAGAAGGATGATTCAAATCCTTAAAATCAGGAATGAGAGTGAGAGCATCACAAGTGACCTTACAGAAATAAAAACATGATTCTACAGGATACTATACGGGATACTACAAGCACCTGTGTGCCAGCAAAATAGATAACCTAGAAGAAATGGACCAATTCCTAGAAAACCAACACATTTCTAGACCAACTGCCAAAACAGACTTAAGAAGAAATAGAAAATCTGAATGTACCTATAATGTTAAGAGATTGAATAAGTAATCAAAAAACTTCCAGCAAGGAAGATTCCAGGCTCACATGACTTCATGGTGAATTCTACTAAATGTTTAAGGAAAATTAATACCAATTGTTCACACACACTTCCCAGCTCATTTTAAGAGAGTTGTATTACCCAGTTACCAGAACCAGACACAGATATCATAAGAAAAAAATACAATGTCTCTTATGACTACACACTCAAAAGTTCTCAGCAAAATACTAGCTAACCAAATCCAGCAACACATAGAACAAATTGTATGGCATGACCAAGTAGGATTTATCTCAGCAATGCTAGGTTGATTTAACATATAAAAATCAATGTAACGCACAATACTTACACAGTGAAAGACAAAAGCTGCATGATCGTCTCAATGGATGCAGAAATAACTTCTGACAAAATTCAACCCTTTTCATCACAAAAACACTACACAAGCTAAGAATATGTGGGAACATCCACAAGCAGATAAAAGGCATCTACTAAAAACTCACAGGTAACATTATACTCAATGGTGAAAGATTGCTTTCTCCCTAAGACCAGGAACAAGACAAGAATGCCCGCTCTCACCACTTCTACTCAACATAGCCCTGGAGGTGCCAGAGCAATCATGCAAGAAAAAGAAATGAAAGATGTTCAAATTGGAAACAAAAAAGTAAAACTGTGTCTATTCGTAGATAATGTGATCCTGTATATAGAAAGTCCTAAGGAATGTATAAAAACTATTAGAACTGTATGAGTTCAGCAAGGTTGCAGAATGCAAGGTCAGTATACAAAATTCAGTTGTATTTCTAGACACTACCAATGAACTATGCATAAGTGAAGTTAAGAAAAGGCTCCATTTACAATAGCATCAAAAAACAAAATAGGAAGAAATTAACAAAAGAAGTATAAAACTTGAACACTGAAAACTATAAAACCTCACTGAAGTAAATGAAATCTAAATAAATGGAAAGACTTTCCCCCTCTGTGGATCAGAAGACTTAATATTGTACCATTGTTAAGGTGGTGTTATGGGCTGAATTGTGTGTCCCTCCCCTCCGCCAAATCCATATGTTGAACTGCTAACCCCCAGCACCTCAGAACGTGACTGTATTTGGAGACAGGGCTTTTAAAGGGGTGAATAAGTTGAAATTAGGCATTAGGGTGGGTCCTAATGCAATCTGGTCTGTGTCCTTATAAGAAGAGGAGATTAGGATACACAGAGACGGGGGGACCTGCGCACAGAGGAGAGGCCATGTGAAGAGGTAGCAAGAGGGGTGCTGCCTGCAAGCCAAGGAGAGAGCCGGAAGAAAGCAAACCTGCCAACATCTGATCTTGGACGTATCTTCCAGAACCGTGAGAATAAATTTCTCTTGCTTATGCCGCCCAGTCTACGGTATTTTGTTGTGGCAGCCCCAGCAAACTAGTACAGACAGCTCTTCTCTCAAAGTGATATACAGATTTATTTCAATCCCTTTCAAAATCCCACTTATCTGTTTTGTAGAAATTGACAAACTAATCCTAAAATTCATATGGAAATGCAAGAAGTTCAGAATATCTTCTTTAAAAATCTTTAAAAAGAAGAACTAACTTAAAGAACTCACTTCCTAACTTAAAAGCTTAACACAAAGCTACAGTTATCAAGACACTGTGGAACTGGCATAAGGATAGACATACAGAATAATGGAATAGAATTGAGAGTCTGGAAGTAAACCCTCACATCTGTGGTCAACTGACTTTTGACAAAAGTACCAAGACAGTTGGCACTCTTGGGGATTTCCCCATTCCTGAAGTTTGCTCTTTTCAACAAATGGTGTTGGGACAAAGGCTGCCCATATGCAAAGGACTAAGTTGGACCCTATCTCATACCATATACGAAACAGCTCAAAATGGATGGTACATGTAGAAGAAAACCTCAGAATAAATCTTCATGAACTTAGATTAGGCAATGATTTCTTAGATACGAACCAAAGCACAAGTGACAAAAGAAAAAATAGATCAACTTGACTTCATCAGGATGTAAACCTTTTGTGCTACCGAGGACATCAGCAAGGAAGTAAAAAGACAACCCACAGGACGGGAGAAAATACTTGCAAATTCTATACCCAGCGGGGACTTGTACCCAGAATAAACCATTTGGATGCAACTTCTCTGAAACATGTTTCCTCTGAGTTGTCAAAGTCCATGGTTTCCCTATACAATATTCCTTCTATGCCATTAAACGTATTGCAGGGTAGCTTTTTAAAAGATATCTGCTACTGTTCCAGGACTTTATTTCAAGTTGCTGCCACTGATTCTGCCAGTGTTGAAGGTGTGGCTCGCCGCAGGCCATGCCAGGGCACAGGAAGTTATTTTAAGTACACTTTAACCAAGATACGTGTTTACATTTGCCTTTTAAATGTAGGCACAAGTCTGATACACAGAATCAAAGTAAGTGCAGAAGAAATCTTTCAGTAGAAAAAAAAAACCTGAGAAATAATAAAAGAGAGTTGGCAGCACTTTTTCTTTCTTAATGGGACCGAAAATAGGAGAACTACCGCCGTAGGGAGAGTTTGTACTCTCACATCTTGCTTTATCCAGTTCTGCATTGTTTGATTTGTTACAAGGAGCATGTCTTAATTTCCTAATTGAGATGATATTTGTAATCTTTATAAACAATTGTTTAACTTCAATAAGGCCTTTCCATATTGTTTTACTAGTAAATTCTATCAAAATTTCAAAGTCCAGATAATTCCCTAACAATTTAAAGTATCCCAGACAATAGAAAAAGATGGAGAGAATTTTAATTGTTTCTAGAGTTAGCACAATTCTTATAGCAGATATAATAAAACATAAGAAACTGAAGCCCAATTTTGTCTCTGGCTATAGATGCACTACTAAAAACACTATTAACAAGTTGAACCCACAAGCATGTAAAGAGTACCGTTCCATGAAAATCTTGGCTGTGAAGCGGAACTATAAGACTGCTTTTATACGAAACAATGTTTTCATCCAGCATCATACCAGCAGGTTTAAGGAGAAAAGTCCTAGGATTGTCTCAATTAAAAAGATATTTCATTACCTCAGCACTCATCCCTGCTAAACACTCCTTGCTAACTAGAGAAAGAAGAAAATCGTCCCAATGTGATTGTCTCTTTGCTACAACCAAACAACTATAGACTTGATGGAGAAGTACCCATTCCCGTCAGGCACAAGGCAAGGCCACCTCTGTAATCCCAATTAGTCAACATTGTCCGAGAAGGTGTAGGCAACTGAATAAGATCCAAGACAAATAAAAAGGTCTTTGGCTTCTGCAAAGAAGGACTTAACAATGTCCTTACTTTCAAAAGACATCTGTACCTGCATTTAGAATTTGTTGTTGTTTGGCCCTCCAACGGCATTTCCACAGAGGACCTAGAATAGTAGGGCCTGGCCCCAGACCACCCAGGCTGCACCCCTGTGAGGTCTAGGTTCACCTGCGCCTGGCCTTGGGCCCCTTTGCAGGATGCACACGCTCAGATAAGCTGCCAGGTGTAGTTATTCTCGGCCAACCGGGGCCAGAGGGCCTTCTCTGCCTCAAGCGTCTGCTGTCCTCGCGCCCACCAGTCAGGGCTTGAATTGGAGCCCCAGGGAAGGCTGACCCTGCCCAGCCCTTAGCACCAGCAAGAGGGACAAACCAAGAAGAAAAATGTCGCGTGGACCCGGATGTCTGCCTGGCAGGCCTGGCAGGGTGGAAGAGGGCAGAGGGGGGTCAAGGTTGCTCAGTCTCCATCCTGTGGAACGCGCCCTGCAGCCCCACACCAGCCCCTGGGAGGAAAGACCAGAGCCCACGCAAGTTGGCAGGGCCTGCAGCCCAGCAGCTCATGGGCACAAAACAGGCCCGAGACTCCTGCCAAGGCCAATGTCCCTACATGGCACAATAAGTTAACAAGTCCAACACCAGTGATGTGGCTGCAGGTCTAGACGCAGAAAAATCACATTGCTAGCAAACTGGGAGGGAAAGTGGGTTAAAATTCAATATGTGGAATGCAGCCTCGGTTTTACATAAATAAATATACAGAAGGTGATTTTTGTGCACAAAGATAAGATATGTTAAAACATAAAGTCTACCAAAATAGTTCATTGATTTAAACAAACACAATAAAAATCCTAACGTATTTTTTTTTAATTTGAAGAAATGATTCTAAACAGTGATTATCCCCTAATTTTCTACATTAAAAATGTAGTTAAGTTTTTCAAAATTGGTCAACTCTTTTCTTTCTTTTTTTTCTTCTACTGAATTTGCCAGCTGATTTGACAGAGGGGAATAAATGTCAGATGCTGAATTTTCCTTCTCGGGCTTATGAATTTGGCTGTTGGTGATTCAGTGCCACTGGGGCTTATGAATTTGGCTGTTGGTGATTCAGTGCCACTGGGGCTTATGAATTTGGCTGTTGGTGATTCAGTGCCACTGGGGCTGCTCAGACAAACCTGCTCAGAGGTGAGACCTGCACCAGGAGATCAGGCACTCTGCCATGGAGACTGTCAGCACATAATTGATGTTGGTCCGTGTAAACACGACCGTACTCCTTCTTGTCCAATCAGTGTCAAAGGGAGGACAGGCCATCACCCCATGTTCTGACGTGTGGGTTGGTAGAGCTCCCCTGGGTGCCGAGTTTACTGACATTGGTGCAGGTGTCAGTAGCCAGTGCTGGCAGAGCCCAGGCGTGGCCAGGTGGGTGCCTGGATGGAGTTCTAAGCGGCAAACACTGAAGGGATTGGCCTTTGAAATGGTGGCCAACAGCAGCTAATAATAAACTAATATCTTGGGCCAGAGGAAAAGGAAGGTGACATTGGTTGGCTGGTCACCCTCCTTCTCAAGGATGCGCTATAAAAGCTGTGCCTCTCCCCAGGAGTGTCCGCATGAGTCGGCAGATCCCCGGAAGGCACCATGGCCGCCCTGGGCATCGTGGTCGCCCTGCTGGTGTGGATGGCCGCCCTGCTGCTCATCTCCATCTGGAAACACATCTACAGCAGCTGGCAGCTGCCCCCTGGCCCTTTCCCACTGCCCATCGTTGGGAACATTTTCCAGTTGGAATTTAAGAATATTCCCAAATCCTTCACCAGGGTAAGAGAAATATTGTTGATTTGAGGGAGGAGCATTCAGGAATTAGCTGTAATATGTGTGCATTCAATTCACTCTCAGACAAATTGTAATTCAATACCAGCTTGTTGTGAATTAGCTGAATTACCAGTAGCACCCAAGAGTGATGTTCAAAATATTTAGCGAGTGTTACAGCTCGGGTATGGAGCTCAGTGGGCCTTGGCCATGGCTGGCCCCGAAGGCCCTTGCTCGAGCAAAGCGTTAACTGCCGTGCTGTCGTTGGGTGGCTTGGCCAGGGCAGTGTGGCCGGGGCTGCTGCTCTTTGCCACTGGGATGCAAGGAGGGACACGCCTTGAGACCAGACGCACGCTAGCTGCGTGTCAACCTGCAGCACTCCGTAGACGCCAAAGAACAGGGGGAAAAGTGAAGTGTTTGACCCCCCACCCACCCACCACGATTGTTGTGAACAGTGAATGAGCTAACAAATCTAGAAACAAAATGCGTTACCGAGTCTATTAAATGAGTTAGTAAAAGAACGCCACAGGGCACGGAGCCGCTCTGAAAGGCGTTGAGGAGCTTCTGGCAGAGGAAGACGTGCTCTTGGGCCTCCGAACAGTATGGCTCCGGGGCCTCCAGCAGCGTCCTGGGGTCCGGGACCTTGACTGGGGACAATAGACAGTGGTGGGGGTGGGGGTGGGGGTGGGGGGGTGGGGCGGATATGGGCAAAGGGGCCTCAGGGGGAACAAGAGGAATCGGCCCTCCCAGTTTCTTGTTCCCCGGAGGGAGGGCAGCTAGGCACACCCAGGTGCGCCCTGCGCTGGATGTGTTCCCGGCAGAAGAAGCCTCTAGGGAGGTCTTCCCCAGATCACTCTGGGTTCTCCTGGTCAACAACAGCGACCTTGGGGGGCACGTTAAAGCGAGGCATGTTCCCCGAGTCCGCGGTGGCTTCACTCCCCGGCCTGGTGGCCTCCGCAGCTGGCAGAGCGTTTCGGCCCGGTGTTCACCCTGTACCTGGGCTCACGGCGCTTCGTGGTCCTGCACGGCTACAAGGCCGTGAAGGAGGTCCTGCTCGACTACAGGAGTGAGTTTTCTGGCAGAGGAGAAATCCCCGCGTTCCGGGTGCACCAGGACAAAGGTGTGTCCTACTTGGGGGGGGGGGCGGTGCGTGTGGGGTGGGGGAAGATGTTGGGGGGAGGTACTGAGATAACAGTAACAACATGCTAAAGACAGAAAGGTGAAGCGATCCGCAGACAACTCGGGTGAAGGTTGGTGCATTCACTCACTCAGTCATTGCTCTGCACCTTTTGATGGACCCAGAGTGGACAAGACCTGGAGCACCCACCCTCCAGCCAGCAGGACAGACGTGTTCAGAGAAATAGGACCCAGGGAGCTACTTCTGACGGCTGGGCCGGGCCTCCCTCCGCAGACCTTCCCGCCTCCCTGGGCCCTCAGTCTCCCCTGGGAGCTCTTTCCACTCACAGTTTCAACTACTCGTGGGTGTTGGGGCTCCATCCACCGAGGGCCCCTCACCTACGATGGGCACCCCGCTTCTCCATCGAGGGGGCCTCCCGATGTCCTACCTGGGGCTGTTCTTAGACCAGGAAGGGGGTGTTGAGACTTCCCAGTGACCCCGTCTCCCCAGGCTCACCTCTTTCCTCTGCCCCTCCCCCCTCTGGTGTCTCCAGAGCCCCTGAGTTCCCCTCCGGCAGGCGGAGGAGGCCTTGGCGGGGCGGGGGTGGGGTGGGGTGGGGTCTAACTGGTCTTTATCTGAGTGTTTTGCAGACTCCTGACTTCAGACTCCATCTTCCGCGTCTCCAAGGAGGTCCTGGAGCCTGGGTGGGGGCGCCCCTCCCCCACCTCTCAGCTCTGAAAGCTCCCTGCCCCACCTGCTGTCCTCCAGCCTCACCTGCTTGCCCTTCGTCATTTGCTCCCTGGTGTTTGAGATCCAAAGCAGATGAGGAGGAAACAGTGTCCCACCAACCCAGCAAAACTTGGAAGCCTCTAGCGCTTCCTGAGTCAACTTTGGTGATGAGCCTCTAGAAAACTTTTATTCGTTTTATGTAGAATTTTCAAACTGATGTGCTTACAGTTGTATACGGGCTCCTTGCCTTATTTTTCCCGTCTGCATTTCCGAGGTTACATCCTGCCACAAGCAATGGCATTCGATTGTCCCTCTTAGATATTGTGGGTGGGTTTGTTATTGGGGGCGGCTCAAAGCAAAATTAACCACCCTGATCTTTGTCATTAACACAAGAGGAGACTCACTGGAGGAGAGCCCCAGGAGAGCAGGAGTTCTGGGGCTAAAGAGCTCCATCCTGGCTCTGGGGACCCTTTATCTGCCAGCCCTGGTCCAAGTCATGGGCCCCTGAGAGCAGTCAGGCAGGGGCCAGCATCCACATCCTGCAGGTGGGACACAAGGGGCTTGCCTGCCTCCTGCCTGAGGGCTCCAAAGTGCTGTTTTTGTATGTCCCACACGGCCCAGGGCTCACCCTGAGCCTCGGCCAGGCCCTGGACCAGGGCTGCATTTGGTCCCCAGGAATAATGATGTGAGCATTGGTGATTACCAACAGTGTGGAGCAGCGGCTGCGTATTAAAGCGCCGAGAGGGCCGCACCCATCCTTTCAGTCAATCTTCACAAAGCTGTGGGAGAGGAGATTTGTTGCCCCATTTCAGCCTGTTTGGATCCCAAATGATGGTGCGCCTCTGGGTTCTGTCTCTTCCTCTCTCCATCTCTGTGTCTCTCTGACTCTGTCTCTTTCGCTCTCCATCTCTGTCTCTGTCTTTCTATCTCTGTATCTCTGTCTCCCTCTGTCTCTTCTCACATTTTTCTGTATCTTCCATCTTTTCTTTCTACACAGTTCTTGCCGGAACACTTTAAAATTAACTGCTTCTCTGCCCCTCCCTCCTTAACCACCTCTTCTCCTTATCACATGCCGTTCAGGGTGGTCCCCTGCGCCTCTCCTCCTGCCTTCCTTCTGGCTTCTCTGGTCCTCAGGACTAGGGGCACAGCCTCTGCTCTGGCCTCTGGCCTCCTCAGCACACGTTCCCTGGTCCCTGCCACTGCTTGCTTGTCTGCCCTGTGTCCTGGGTCAGTAACTTGGAAGGCTGGAGCTGCCCGAGGCCTGGCCGGGCTGATGGCATAGACACCCGCGAGTTTGGAGCATCCCTCCCCTAGGTTCCCTCTTGGGCTGCTGTGCCACGTACCCAGCATCCACTTGGCCCGTTATGCAATGTCCCACAGGAATCGGCACCAGGATACCTGAACACAGGACCCTGAACTCAGTGTCACCTGTGCTTTTAACCTGGTGAACGGCACCTGTAAATGGGTCTCCTTGGTGCCCACACACCCATCAGTAGTCATGCTGTCCATCCCCGGGCTTGACTCCATGGCAGCCTCCTTGGGTCACATCCCTCTCCTCCCACCCCTGCCTGTGCTTCCCCTGCAGGCCATCCAGGTGTCCCTTTGGGGTAGAATGAAGCCCTCCTCTGCTATACCTCTCAGGTCCGGCCAGACTTCCTTCTGGAATGTCCGGGGCCATGGCTTTCCTCAGGCCTCCACGTGCAGGAGGGAACCAGATCAAGATCTTCCTGGATCCAGAGGTCTCCGTGGTCCGGGGGCCCTGTGACCTCAGATTTTAGTAAGGACTTGCTGTGAAGCCACAGAGTGTGAGCTGAGGTGTCTATAGTGTGAGGGTAAAAAAAATCACTGGAAACAGGATCGCTTCAAGGAAATTAGTCAGTAAACAGGAAAGAGGCAGAGGTTTTTCTCAGTGGTCAGGTGTGGTTTCCCTCCTGTGGGGAGGACACAAGGCAGAGTGGGGAAAGCAAGCAGGCTGGTGGTTGCAGAGCTTACAGGGGCAACGGAGAAAGCCAGCCGACCCCAACGGCTTCTCTCCAAACCCAAGCATCTGTCACTGCGCGGGTCAGTGTGGCCCTGGTCCCTCCCGCGCAGAGCGCAGCACAAGGCGCCCATCGCTCCTGCCCTTTTCTCCTGAGAGGACAGTTTGCAGTGACAGCCCGCTGCTCCCTCTTCCTTAGGGATTATTTTCAATAATGGACCGACCTGGCAGGACACCCGGCGGTTCTCCCTGACCACCCTCCGTGACTTCGGGATGGGGAAACAGAGCAATGAGCAGCGGATCCAGAGGGAGGCCCAGCTCCTGCTGGGGGCGCTCCGGAAGACCCGTGGTGCGTACAGCCTGGCCTGGGCCCCACGACCCCTGACGACCGAGGCAGCTTCCCATGTTGGCCCCCAGATGCCACTTCACAAGCCGGTTTCCCCTCGAACCCAGGGAGCGGGCGTGGTCATCGAGGGTGCAGCTGGTGTGTCCTGAATAACTGACAAGTGAAGAAAACCCGAGTGGTTCCCAGTCACCACCCCCCGAGAATTCTCACAGTCCTAGGGTGTCTCTTCACAAGCACTGGAAACGGCCCTCCTGCCACACCCACGAGCGAAGCGCCCTGATGGCTCCCCTGTTTTCCAGGCCAGCCCTTCGACCCCACCTTTGTCATCGGCTTCGCGCCCTACAACGTCATCTCTGACATCCTCTTCCACAGACGCGCTGACTACAACGACAAGACGGCCCTGAGGATGCTGAGTCTGTTCAATGAGAACTTCTACCTGCTCAGTACACCCTGGATCCAGGTGAAGCACTTCCCTCCCTCTCGCCTGGTCTGCACCCGGCTTCAGTCGAGGGTTTACAGCAGGGAAAGGATAAGAAGGGGTACTTGTGTGTGCGGACAGACAGGCACACAAGACTAGAGAGCCTGAGTGCTCCTTCGGGACACTTCCACGCAGCTCACCTTTCCCCCTTGCTAACCTCAGGACACTTACCATTTCACTCTTTAAAATCAGTCCTCACCAGGCACACGGTACCTCTGCCTATGTGCTCACATTCCCACCACGGAACTCACACGACCTCGTAGAGTGGTGCCCAGAAAGATACTTTCAGCCAAAATATTCTAAACAATACAATAGCGACAGCCATCAGTTCAGCTTTGGAGAAGGTTATCTGCCTAGTACGCCAAATGCTATTGCATCTGGAAAAAATATATATAGTAAGAAAATTCTCTCCCTCCCTCCCTCTCTCTCTAGCTTTATAATAATTTCTCAGGCTACATACGTTACCTGCCTGGAAGCCATAGAAAACTAATGAAAAATGTGTCTGAAATAAAAGAGTACGCTCTAGAAGGAGTGAAGGACCATCAGAGGTCGCTGGAGGCCAGCTGCCCCCGAGACTTCACTGACACCATGCTGTTGGAAATGGAGAAGGTACCCTCACAGCTCGCAGCGTCCAGACCAGGCGGAGCCGGGCACTCGGCTGTTGTGAGATGGGTCTGCGGGGGCAGGGCGCGTCTTTCAGATTTGTATTACGACCTGCACTGCAGTGTCCACGCCGCCCACATCGCGTACATTCTGATGCTCTTAGTTTTATACAAGTACACTGGCTTGAGCGTGACCACCACACGTCAACACATGGCCAGCCTGCCTGGCCGCCCTAGGCTCCACTGTACTGTCCACTGTGCCGGCCAACAGGATGGCCTTTCTTGGGGAAGCCATCAGGGGGCTGTGGGCCCAGGTGAGTGGGCCCCTCATGTTGGCTCCCTCCAGCCCAGCCTCTTAACCACTTCTGATCAACTGACTAAAGACCACATGTCACCTGGGGAGAGGCCCGCAGTGCTCCTCGTCAGCACGTAACCCCCACGTCGTGCACGGACTCAAGGGGGCCCGGGCCTTCCGGCACCACCTCTCTGGCACCCCCCTGGGTCGCCCACCCAGATCAGTCAAGCTTCTCTTCTTTCCTCGGCATCACATGTGGCTCCAGAGCCACACATGAGCTCCACACCTGGCTTCCTGGAAGACTGCCCTTGGAGTCTGAGAGTCTCTTCCATCAGCTGGGCCTCCTCCCACCCCTCCCACCTCCCACCCTATGCCCAGCTCCCCTGTGACTTCCCTGCCTCCTGGGACCTAAGGCAGTGGCCGTGGGGTGGAATGAGGCTGAGGGCAGCCCTGCAGAAGCCCCACAGCTCAGCCCTGAGCTGCTGGAGGTCGTGGCACAGGGCCAGGGAGAGCCCCACCCCCAGGAGGGCCCTCGGTGCCACAGAAGGAGCACGGACCCCACAGCCAGGTGAGGGCACAGTCCCACCCGTGGGAGCCTCTGTTCCCTAGCCTTGCAATGGAGACGGTGGTGTCTGTGCAGGATGGGCCCCCTGTGGAGCTGCCAGGGCTGCCAGGTGCTCTTCTGCTGAGGGTCACAGGGTCTCTTTCTCATCCACCTGAACACCTCCCTGTATTGAGGCCCTATCTCTCACATCGCAGGAAAAACACAGTACAGACCCTGTGTACACTTTGGACAACATTGCTGTGACCGTGGCTGACCTGCTCTTTGCGGGGACAGAGACCACCAGCACCACCCTGAGATACGGGCTCCTGATTCTCATGAAATACCCGGAGGTCGAAGGTAGGACAAGTAACAGGCAAGGACACCGGACCACGTGGCCGTCACACCTGCACGGTCAGCCTGGAGCATTTAGGCTTCAGCTTCCCGTCGGCCAAACGGGGACTGCTTGTTACCTCTTGCAGCAGTGACACTGGGGTTGCTGGACGAATGCTTTAGGGGCAGTGTTCTCGTACATGACAGGCCCCGGCACTCAGCTCTCCCACACCCACTGGCAAACCCCAGATTGCAGGAAGAAAGCCCAGTGGAGAAACGCCAGGCTGGCTGCATCCACTCCAGGCCATGATCTGTTTATGACAGAGAAAAAATGTGCACACAGCCCCTGAGTCAGCCCCAGCCTTCCAGGCAGAGCTGAGAGGCAGGAGGGGGCAGGGGCAAGGCCTCCTGGCGTGTCTCACCCGATTGGAAGAGTGGGGATCAGAGGAGGAACCCCAGGAAAAGCACTGCAAGTCTGCCTGCTGCCCTGGACCCAGCCTTCCCTCCCAGGGCTCCTCCCCAGCACTGGGCCGGGTGGGACCCAGGGTGGATCAGGCATGGCTTTGGGGGCTGCATGCACAGAGCGCGAGGCACTAGAATCACCCGCATGGGCCAGTGGAGGCGATGTGAGCAACGCCACATATCAACAGGCCAATCAGCGCCAACCTCCAAGGAAAGAGGAGGTAAAGGAGCCATCGCCTGGGGCCAGGGTGCCCTCCCCGGCAGTGCTCAAGCCTGGAGCCCCCGCCCTGCGCTGGGCTGGGCACAGAGCTGGGGTGTGGGGGTCCCCACTGCAAGGAGCTCCTCACCACCCGAGCCATGCTGGCTGCGGCTGTGTGCCAGGTATGGGAATCAGCCCTTTAACACACTGTATTCTTGAGGGCTGATGGAAAGGGCGTGAGGTTATTTCCCCTAGGAAACAACCTGTCCAGGGTCAGACCTGGTCCGACTCCAAAGCCTTTGCTTTTCTACCTGACAGAAAGGTGATGCAAAAGAGCCGGAAGTCTAGGGAGCGAAGGCTCCACGGGTCTGTGGCAGCTCTGAGGGGGCTTCTGACCACTCTGTACTATAGGGGAGCCACAGAATCCAAGACTGTTTTAATTATGGATTATGAGGAATTTCTAATACAGAGAAAAAGACAAAAAGTAAATATGACTGACACCCACACATCCACTGCCAAATTTAACGTGTGTTGACATTTTTCAGTACTGGCTCAGAGCTCTTGGAAAGAAAGCAGGTTGCAGAGCCAGCCCAGGCCCCTCCTCGCCTCCCTGCCTTCCACCCACCCCAAACTCCACATATCCCTGGACTGCCACGTGAGATCCCTGTGCACGACTTCTTATATTTACCATCTAGTAAATATCAGCATACTGTCCCTCTTGTTACACGTGTTTAAAATTGTTACTCGGTTGCTATACTGCGGGAGCTTTGCAGTTCACTCAACAGATTACAAGGCCCACAGGCAACCTCAAACCCAGAGAGGCCAAGCGACTGCCGGAGGCTGCTCAGAAACACACGGAGCATGTCAGTTTCCATTTTCCATTCGCCTCCACACTCCTTACAAGCCTGCAACAAACCAGCCTGGGGTAACCATTAACACAGTTTCCCTCCAACTAGAGATCCCCAAGACCCTTTCTTATTCTCTGCTCCTGGCATGAAGACCAGAACAGGGCTAGCCATGACCAGCTAAGGTAGTGGAGGTCATGAATAAGTAACTACATAAATGCTGTAGACGGTTCCTAGCCTCACTGAGCCTGGTTCTTACTGATGCATGCAGATGAACTACCCAATAATCCGAAGCTCCATAAGCATCTACTGGGTATATGGACGGGAGCATGAACGCTGAGCGAGCCTGGAGTCATGCATTTATTCCATGCATATCTTCGCAGAGAAACTTCATGAAGAAATTGACAGGGTGATTGGGCCAAGCCGAATCCCTGCCATCAAGGACAGGCTGGATATGCCCTACCTGGATGCCGTGGTGCATGAGATTCAGCGATTCATCGACATGATTCCCTCCAACCTGTTCCACGAAGCAACCCGGGACACAGTGTTCAGAGGATACGTCATCCCCAAGGTCAGATGTGAGCCTGCAGCGCACCCCTGAGCACCACCCTGCTGATCAGCCGCCTGCCAGGGAACAGGACGGGGACCAAGGACACCTGCTCTTGGCAGATGCGGCTGAACACTGGGGGCCGGGCCAGCATCCCTACCCTGCAAAGTGCTGCTGCCCCAGCAGGCCTGTGGGGACCTGGTGACCACAGAAATAGAGGCAGTCTGGGAAGGGGCTCCTCAGACGGTGCCTGGGGTTGAGCTGTGTTCCAGCAGCAGAAAGAGACAACAACAGTAGCATCCAGCCCTGGATGAGTAGGTCAGAGGAGCTACTTCCCTGAAAAGATGAGAGCTCTCATTGCCATTTGGTCGTGACCCCCACCTGCTCTGTGTCTGCCCTCTGGCGAACTCCTTCCCCGGTTGGGAACATACCATCTTGTCTAACGTAAAATTCAACTGCTGGCTCCCAGGTGAAAGCCTGTGTTGTGACCAAGGCAGCCTCTCTTCCTTCCAGGGCACAGTCATAATTCCGACACTGGACTCCCTCTTGTATGACAGCCAAGAATTCCCCGAGCCAGAGAAGTTTAAGCCAGAGCACTTTCTGAATGAAAATGGAAAGTTCAAGTACAGTGACCATTTCAAGCCATTTTCCGCAGGTAAGAAGGGGTCACGTGTAGCCCCTTCCCTGGGGATCGTCCCTAACTCCTGCTCTCTGTTCCACGTGTGGTCAGCATCGTGCCCCTGATTTCTGTCCCCAACATGACCCAGATGTGTTCTTCCCTGTTCAGAGAGGTTAAATGACATCTTTTCACCAGAAGTCCTGGGAATGAGTTGAGATGAGTTCTTCTTGCCTTAGATACTTCACTTCATTCAGTGCTAAAACTCTTCATTTACTAGAACTTAGTGAAAATCTTTCAAAACTATATTACTGACTCTCCATAATTTTAAACAAGGGTTACTAAGCAAGTTTGAACGTTTGGTTACCTGGACTCATCGCAGGACCATCTAACCTTCCCAGCCCTTGGCTGCCTTTCCAGGGCCTGCCCTTGGTGTGGGTATGATGGAAGATCTGAAACCAACTCGACAACTTTAACACCAACACGAGAGCTTTGGCTTCCACCTGGGGCCGCTCTTCTTTCCTGTAGGACATCAGGCTGAGCGCTGGGCAGGGCCCATTCTCCCAGCCTAACACAGGTTCATGCAGCTGAGTCCTGGTGGTTGAAGCTGTGTGAAGGCTGGTCCCTGAGCACACCTGTCGCTGATACTCTTACACTGAAATCCACTCTGGGCTCCCTTTCAACAGACAGACGGGGGTCAACTCTGCTTAGGGTGGCCGTTGACGCACAGCCTCGTCCCACCCAGCTCTGCCCTTGCTGTGTGGCCCAGGGTGGTGTCTTAGTGTTGCTGTCACCTCCAGGAAAGCGGGTGTGTGTTGGAGAAGGCCTGGCTCGCATGGAACTGTTCCTGTTCTTGGCCTCCATCCTGCAGCACTTTAAGTTGGAGTCGCCAGTGGACCCCATGGATATCGACCTCAGCCCCATCGCAATTGGGTTTGCCAAGATCCCCCCCCATTACAGGCTCTGTGTCATTCCCCGCTCACAAGTGTGAGGCGCACGTTCTCTGAAGACCGCGGGTCCCTTGATGCTGGCCTGGAGGCCTGCTGCTTCCCTGTGCCCCCTCAGCAAGGCTAGCCAGGGCTCCACAGGGAACCAACTGGGCCAGAGAGGTGCTTTCCAGGCCAAGCACATTCTTCAGATAGAATTTGAAACAAAGTCCATAAAAGATTGTGTCAGACTAATTAAAGTAATTAAAGCAAACTATGACTTAGTTTGTGTTGGAGTTCCTAGAAACCATGATAAGTAAGAACGTATCAGTGTAGGTTAAACTAAACTCTTCGGCAAAAGTAGAGCTACCCAGTCACCAGAGTCAGCATCTCCTGTAAAGGATTCACAACAAGGAGTACAGACACTATTTTGCTGTTTGGAAAAAATAAAAATAATATACCTGGGCTTCCCTGGTGGCGCAGTGGTTGAGAGTCCGCCTGCCGATGCAGAGGACATGGGTTCGTGCCCCGGTCCGGGAAGATCCCACATGCCGCGGAGCAGCTGGGCCCGTGAGCCATGGCCGCTGAGCCTGCGCGTCCGTAGCCTGTGCTCCACAACGGGAGAGGCCACAACAGTGAGGGGCCCGTGTACCACACACACACAAAAAAATACCTTTGGAGGGTTTGTTAGCCACATGCTAAATGTATCCCCTGACGTCTTTCCCTAGGATGTGAAGTTATTCCTTTGGGCTCACTAGTAGCATTATCCTGTGCTATATTTTAAGATTAAAATATGTCTGAAAAGTCAGCATAGAGATCTCTTAAGTCTTTGTGCCTGGAAGCGGAACTTATAAGGATATGGGGACCCTTGTGCAGAATGAGGCAGAAACGAGGAAATCATTAATCAGCTCCGTGAACTAAACCTCAGTGTTGTGAAACAGAAGAATAATTTGGGACAAGAACCCTGTTCCCACCCAGAGGGCACACACCAGGAAACCCACTGTATGTCCAGACTTCCTGCTTTGACTTCCCCGTCAGTAAGGTGGGCGTGTCAGCAGTCCCGCTCCACAGCATAGAGTGTGAGGGCTGAACGGGTGAGATGCAGAGCTTTGGGACACTGCAGCACATAAGCCCCATGTTCCTGAGTAAAGTGAGTAAGTTTTCACAGCCAGCAGTGCAGCATCTTCCAGCTCTCACTGACCCTCCTGCTTCTCACTTATAAGGTCCTGTGATAACATCGAGCTCACCCAGGTAACACTGGAATCCCTCGCCTTCTCAGGATCCTTACCCTATCACATATGCAAAGTCCCACCTACCACGTTAGGTAGCATAGCCACAGATTAGAAAGAAGGAAGGGGTGTCGGGTCCCAAGGAAATCCAAAATCTCGCGAGCAAATGACAAGACCTTAAAGCCTGGGAATGATCCTCTTTGGATCATTGAAAGTCAGGCCATACTTGCAGTTCGTTTTATAAGCCAAGCGTCCCCTGACATCAGACAAAAATTATGAAAACTAGAACAGGGCCCGCAAACCCCACTCTCTGTCCTACTTGACACGGCCTTTAAGATCTTCAGCGACAGGGAGGAAATTTCCAGGAATAGGTGAGAACTAAGAGAGGAGGAAAAATTAAAGCGACACACGCTCAATACATGGCCGTTGCCACTGCCCAGTCCCCCACAACAGGGACCTACAGGAATCCCCTCTCCTTCTCAAAGACCACCGCTGACCTGCTACCAGTGCAGTCAGCAGGGGCACACTGTCAGGAAACGCTGCACCCTGCCACCCCATACCCCATGCCCTTACTGTCACCAAAAGGGCCATTGGAAAAGGAGTTGTCCCTCCCATCCTCAAGCGGGTAGGCCAACACCATGACCACCCAACACCCAGGGTATTTCAGGTCCCGGCCCCCTGGGCCAAAGTCAAGGCCAGTTTCCCCTGTCGGTGGTAAGTGGCCATCAGGAACGAGAAGTGGACTGTGCTCCGGATCTGGGGCTCCTGGGTGCAGACGACTGAAGGTGCCTGGGGCTCAACCTCCAGGCCCCTACGTTCCCCATAAGACCGGAGGAGCCCCGGGTAACCCTGGATGTGGCAGGGGCTACTATCAGTGTCTGATTGACACTGGGGCTACTTATTCAGCTCTGACCTCCTTCTCTGGTCCCACTCGCTGTTCCTCGATCCTCCCAACAGGGATAGATAGACAACCCTCTTATGGCCATTTTACACCTCCCTCACCCTGTCTCTTGAAAATACTTTATTCACACACTCTTTCCTAGTCCTCCCGGCCTGTCCTACACCTCTGTTAGGCTGGGACCTTTTAACAAAACTTAAAGCTACTTTATCATTTACACCAGTAAATATGGCCTTAACAGCCACCACGAAGACTACTCTAGCTAAAGTCCCACCCCATCCCCAAGTTGTCCCTAACATAACCACAATTTTTGGTTCCAACCCTCAAATATTAAGCAAGAAGACTGCAAAAATCTCAAGACATCTGAGGATTATGACATAGGGTGGAACCTTACTATTCCTTCTTTCAACTGGGCTTATAACTTTTCCTCTCATCCCTCAAAGGTTGCTTGCCTCTCTCCTTTAGCTGGAATGACTTTAGCTACTACCTGTGAGGGCATAGAACATTCCCGCACCCATTTAGGAGAACCCTACTTCAACATCACTTTAGACGTCTGCCTAGCCCCTACAAATCGCACCTGTTTCCTTTGCGGACCCAATGCCTATTTATGCCTTCCAGCCAACTGGACGGGGGACCTGTACCCTTGCATACATTATTCCTAATCTTACCCTTATAAATGACAGCACCCCACTTCCCTTATACTCTCAATCACGTAAACAAAAGTGGGCAGCCCTCAATGTGATATCAGTCCTAGAGATTATCATTGGGATAGAAACAGGCTCATCTGGACTTTTAAACTTTATTTTCACTGCCCGACAGCTCTTTCTTGAACTTACACAACAGATTGCCTACCCAGCAGCTCAAATTAACACTCTACAAGAACAAATAAATTCTCTAGCAGGAGTGGTTTTACAGAATAGGAGAGCTTTATACTTACCAATGGTTAAACAATGTGGGACCTGTGCAATGTTAAAGGAGGATTGCTGGTTTTTTTTGTCAACCAATTGGGCAAAATTCAAACTAAACTTCGGAATGTTATCAAAAGAGCTAAAGGGTTTTATATGAAGGGAGCCTCAGAGGGATTCAACTGGTGGGATCTCAAGACTAATATCTGGTCCTGGTTCTCTTGGCTAACTCCTCTTCTAGGTCCTATAGCAGCCTTCCTACTTCTACTGATCTTCGGGCCATGCATTTTTAACTTCCTTGTTAAGTTTGTCTCTTCTAGAATACAACCAATGAACCTCCAGATGGTAAGGTGACAAGAATACCGGCCAGTCAACACCCAGACAACACTTGAACAAACCTCCATCACATCCCATGGAGACCCCACCCCCTCTCTAGGAATAATACTCTGACAGAGAGCAGGCATCAGGAACCCAGGGCCCCTACGACGCCCCTGCCTCTTCTCCTAACAAAAAGTGTTCTGGAACGCCTGAGAAGGAGCTAGGCAGATAGGTAGACATGAGCAGGGTGTCCAACAGGGCCAAAGGATTGGCCCTATAAATAAAGAGAGGGGGAAATGTGGCACTCCAAGGACAAAAAACAAGGTAAACTCAAAGGGCCAGCATTGCCGGAACAAAGAGTTACAGGACTCCCATCGCTGTGTCACGTTGCGACCACTGCAATGTCCCAGAGCCTCCCAAGCAGCATGCCCTGTCCCTTTCCCATCCACACCGCCTGTCTTGAACTCCTCTTGTGGCACATACAGGCACGCATAGACCTACGTGTAATAAAATTTTCTATTTCACGTTTCCTCGTGGTCTTTGTTGACACAAAGTCCATAAAAGATTGTGTCAAACTAATTAAAGTAATTAAAGCAAACTATGGTTCAACAATATCGCGCACACAGGATATACATTTAAAGTGTTAATTTAACAAAGTCACAACAGTTGCAATCTTGGTTTACGTACTTTAATAAGGACAGACATTGTGATATTTCACGATTCATGCTGTAGTATGCAACTGTTAAAAAAAAAAAAAAGGACGTGGGATCCATAACCGCAATGCCATTATAGTTAACAAAAACATTAAAGCTAACTTATAGTATCATCGGATTCTCGGCCCCCATAAGAATTTACCCATTCGTCTCACAACCTCTCTTTCAGTTTCTTAAACTAGGACTTAATAACAAACCAGAATTCCACGTGGTTGCACGTGGGTCGAGACACAGTCTCATCCATCACATCCGGGGCTCAGGGCAGCAAGACCCATTACCCCCCGATACACAAAACGGCCCCCGACGGCGCCGACGGACGGAGACGCGTGTGGGACACGCACTCTCTCCACGCAAGGACGCCTTCCCGCAGGAGCCTCTGGGATGGAGTCTTACGGGTTTCTCCTGCGCGTGTGCGGCCCCGCCCACCTCACCCTCGTCCGTCCGGAACGTCCGGGCCCCACCGCGCTACGGCAGCTGCGCCCGCGCGCTGGCTGTCCTTCTGGGTCCCTGAAGGTGGGTGCAAGTGTGGAAGGCGGCCGCGGCGCGGGGACGCAGGGCGGGGCGGGGATGCTGCTCCACTCGGTGGGAGCGTAAAGGTCGGCGGGTGTGAGCGGCGCGGCTTGAGGCGCAGGTGCGGGCCGCAGCCTGGGCAGGGGCCGGGAGGCGATTGTGGCCTTAGGACCCGCTGGTCCAGGGCTGGAAAGGGCCGGCTCAGGCCGTGCTTCGAGTGTTGCTTGGTCAGAAGACGGTGCACTGCGGACAGCCGGGCGCCCGCCTCCGGAGGCTTCGCGACCTGGGGGTGGAGTCCAAGGTGACTGTGAGGCCGGGGCGGGTCTGCAGACGACGCGAGCGAGCGTGGGTGGGCTGCGGGCTGCGTGCATTGTCCAGCTGTGCCGCCGAAGCAAGCCTCCTGGGCGATGTCGTTAACCTCTGTGACATTCGGTTTGCTCACCTGTGACTAGCGAGTTGCCCCCGATTCCCGGGGAAATCAGTGTGAAGCGCATGAGGAGTCTTACTGGGTGGTGGTTGTTACTGGGGTCTCTCGGAGTCTTTTCAGCAGGTGAGGTGTCGGGTCCGCTGCTGAGCACCAGGTTTCGTTTACAGTTTTCACAAGACCTAGTTTCTAGGGACCGTGAGTGCCAGGGGGGATCGTTGGGCTCTGAATGAC
Organism: Phocoena phocoena; assembly: GCF_963924675.1. Lineage (NCBI taxonomy): Eukaryota > Metazoa > Chordata > Mammalia > Artiodactyla > Phocoenidae > Phocoena > Phocoena phocoena. The sequence continues at coordinate 57,408 of NC_089234.1, read as the reverse complement.
TGACCCCTTTTCTTTGGAACAAGGTAGTTATTGTGAAGCATGAAGGGGAGGCGCCCTATGAACGAAAGACAACCCCTGAAACCTGAACCCGCTTATTAGCGCTTCAGAGCAGAGGCAGAAGAATCACGGAAAGGAGGAGATTCTAGCTTTGCGTGGCCATGCAATTATTGACGCTTCTGCGCAGAGTGAACGAGATATGGGTGACGCTGCTTCCTCCCGAAGTTGTCAAAGACTGGGTGATAATGGAAGGTCCGAATCGACTTTCAGAAGGAGACCTGAGCTAGGCTGAGGCGGGTAGGCAGAGGCCAAAAGAAATGTTACTTATTGGAGAGGTCCCGAGGGTGTGGTCTGGGGTGGAGGGATAAGCTGTCACAGCTGAGAGAATCTGTCTATGGTGCTCCCTAAATATTCCCATTCCTTCATTCTACTCCCACTGTTTCTGTTATCTGAGCTCTCTCAAGCCTATTATACCGTCAAGTTTGGTATCTGGAGGTATGCTGATGCTTGCTCTTCCTAGCAGTTCTTTCTGTTAGTTCAGGAAGGCTTTGTCAGGGTATGTCTGCCTTATGAGAAAGATTGGGGAGTGAGCGGGGTGTGGGTGGAGGAGAGGAAAGAGGATTTGAGGACATGAGTGATGTGCCAGGCTCACGTGATTTTTTGTATACATCAGGCATCTTGACTTTTGGATAATATTATCCACTCTGCCACCATTAAGTCAAACACGTTTACTTTTGACACCATTTTTGAGAAATGCAGTCAACTTAAGAACAAATAATTTTTAGAAGACCTTGACTTAAACATGCCTGTCTTATTTTCCCTAATTCTTTCTGTGGACTAAGTGAGCTCCGGGGACTCAAAATACAAGTGTTTCCCACTTAACATCAGAAATCTGTGCTTGATAATCATAAATTCCACAGCACAATAACAGAAGCCTATTTTCCACTGTTTAAAATTAGCGTGAATCACACTTCACTCTAATTGGCTCCAAACTGATTTTTTAAAAATGTAAATAAAACACAGCATATGCCCCCATAAAATTAACAGACTCATGTTACGGTGTAAAAAAGTTAAAACATAGTTTTCTGGTCTGCACACAATTGCTTTTTAAAATTCACGTGGTCTCTTAGTGCAACAACCTTACTGAGGTCCATCCAGGTGACATTTGTTTTCCTTTCAGAAGTTCTACATGTGTTGTGAAGTTCTGTTGGTTGTTTTTCAGCATGTAATGTAAGACTTTTTTCCCCACGTAATTTTGTTAAAAACATTGAGTTTGGGGACTTAGACATATCATTTAGCATTTGCTCAGTAATGAACCAACCCAAATTTACTGACTTAAAAAATAATAAAAAAACATTGGGGGCTTCCCTGGTGGCACAGTGGTTGAGAATCCACCTGCCAGTGCAGGGGACACAGATTTGAGCCCTGGTCTGGGAAGATCCCACATGCCATGGAGCAGCTAAGCCCGTGCGCCACAACTACTGAGCCTGCGCTCTAGAGCCTGTGAGCCACAACTACTGAGCCCACGTGTCACAACTACTGAAGCCCGTGTGCCTAGAGCCCGTGCTCCACAACAAAGAGAAGTCACCGCAATGAGAAGCCCGCGCACTGCAACGAATTGTAGCCCCTGCTCACCACAACTAGAGAAAGCCCACGCGCAGCAACAAAGACCCAACGCGGCCCAAAATAAATAAATAAATAAGTATATTAAAAAAAGATTTGCTCAAAGTTTAGCATTTTGGGTTTTTTAAAATTTTTGTTTTGTTTTTACTTTTTAAAATTTTATTGACGCATAGTTAATTTACAATGTTGTGTTAGTTTCTGCTGTACAGCAGAGTGAATCAGTTATACATATGTCCACTCTTTTTTAGATTCTATTCCCGTATAGGTCATTACAGAGTATTGAGTAGAGTTCCCTGTGCTGTCAGTAGGTTCTTATTAGTTATCTCTTTTATATGTAGTAGTATGTATATGTCAATCCCAATCTCCCAATTTATTCCTCCCCCTGTCCTTTTCCCCTTGGTAACCATAAGTTTGTTTTCTACATCTGGGACTCTATTTCTGTATTATAAATAGGTTCATTTGTACCATTTTTTTTAGATTCTACATATAAGCAATATCATATGATGTTTGTCTTTGTCTGACTTACTTCACTCAGTGTGACAATCTCTAGGTCTGTGGTTCAGCATTTTGGGGCTAGGTTTAGTTGGTCAGTTCCTATGTTCGTGTTGTCATCTGGTGCCCTGACTGAGGCTGTTTGATTTAAGATGACTTCATTTACTTTTTTGGTGGTTTGTGCTGGCTGTTGGCTAAACCACATGTCCCTAACAGGCTAGCCCCAGAAGGCAAGCTGTAGTGGAAAAGTGCTTTTCATCTGTGTTTGCATCATATGTCCTTATTTTTTTAAAATATCTTTTTCGGAGTATAATTGCTTTACAGTGTTGTGTTAGTTTCTGCTGTATCCTATGTCCTTTTAACCAAAGCAAGACAAATGGCAGAGCCCACATCAGTTGTAGGGAACTTCACAGGGAAATAAATGCGGAGAAGCAGCCATTGTTTAAATCGGAGAATCAACCATTGTTTAAATAAAGCAACAACCATTGCTTAAATAAAGCAACAACCATTATTTAAATAAGCATTTTAAAAAATTTAAATTGATGCCCCTCCATTCACCTTCTCTTGCAGCTCTATTTCCAGAGTCCTCTGTGTGTTTCTAAGAACAGCAGGAAATGAATACATCTCTGGTGAGTTGTTTTTTTTCCTCAACTTGTTTTATATTTTACTATATGAGCTTTATGAGGGTCCTTAAAGTAAAATGGAAAAGTAAAACTAAGTAAGATTCAGCTTCAGGGCAATATACATAAAAAAGATAAAGGTGGCATGTGGATATAGGCGGGTAATATGACCTTAGAATGGTCCAAGGTGAGTGCAATGGCAAAAACACAGATACAACTGTTCTCTGAGCACAATGGACCCTTAGAAGAAAGCATGCTACGTTCCCTTGAGACATGAGAACTTGCATGCACAGATGTGTGAACAGTGGCTTAATTGGTCACATAGATGATGGAGTGGACAGTGTTTCACTGCCAGTCTGGAAATAAACACTTCATGCATTCTGCAATGGTGACACTTACCTAGTGCTGAAGCAGAAGTTGCTTAATCAGGTTTTTCTGGAGTTGCTAAAAGTGTGTGGTCCCAGACAGCTTTTGGAAGGCCCTACTTGATGCATGGATAAAACGTGGAATGTCTGGAGGATTGAATTGACTGCAGGTCCTTTAAGTAACTCATTTCTCTCCGCTAGTCTATGCATGCAGGTTGTATAGCAGACTGTTCAAGGCTATATTTTCTGGCAAATGTTTCCACTGCTCTTTTGCAGCTTAACCTACTCAACATGGTCTTAATTCATTTCTTCTCAAGCTCACCAATAACCTAAATTATAGTTAGGTTCAATGAATATGTTGTAGTCTTTGCCTTACTTGAACCTTCTGCCGTATTGAAGCTACTGTCCATGATCTCCTGGAAATTCTCGGCCATTAGCTTCTATTGTGGCCTCTCTGATGGTTTATTCCCGAATTCTTCTTTTTCTTCTGCTCCTGAGCGTTGCTCATCCAGGTGTTCAAACCTGGGCCCCATTCTTCACATGCTGCAGTTCTCCTTGACCTGTTTGGCCCTCTGTGATGTGACAGTCCTCTTTCTCTCCAGCTTGGATCTCTTCCCTACCTTTAGACCATAGGTTCAGCTCCTTGTTGAATGCTTTCTTGTAGCTATCCAGAAGGTATCACAAGCTCAACAAATCCAAAATGAAAACCACATTCTTCTTTCTTCCCATACATATGATGCTACTTTCATGGAGCCAGTGAGTCAAACCACCAAAATGGGATTTCTCCTGGACCCCTCCCTCTCTCTCAGCTTTAATCTCATCTAAGGTAAAGTCCTGCTACTTCTGTTTGTGCCTTTAATTTCGTCTGATGTCTGCATTGTTGCTCACCAACAAACACAGTAACTTTCTTTTTTACGTTGGAATTGTCATCCTTAGCAAAACCTGAAGGATGTGTTTGCTGTGATCTGGTTAGATTCCCCTCGAGCTGTGCTACTGGCCAGCATGTGTGGTGACAGCCTTAGGAGTCCAGTGGGAGAAAGAATTCAGGAGTTATTCAGACTTATTTTGAACAAGGGTCAGGACAAAGTTACACAAAGTCTAAAAACAAGGGTTACAGATATTTGTAATTTTAAACTTCCATTTATATAAATTTGTCAGTGATTCTGTCGCTTTTATTATGATATAATTGTGTGTTGCTAGTTCAAAAATGACCTTTTTCCAAACCCTGTTAAAGACTATTTAATTCTTCTGCTATTTCAGTTAATCACTTAAAAATGAATAGGGAGAAGTGCATGTGTGCATTATTCATAACTATGACTGTGGAGCAGAGCTCTCCTAATTGTTGGTTATTTTTTTATTGTGATAAAATATACATAAGCTAATGTTGGCAATTTCACCATTTTTAAGAGTACAGTCCAGTACTCGTAGTACATTTAGTTTATTCACACTGTTGTGTAATCATCACCACTAAGAATATCCAGATTCATCCTCCCCAGATAAAACTTTACTCGGGACTTCCCTGGTGGCGCAGTGGTTAAGAATCTGCCTGCCAATGCAGGAGACACAGGTTCAATCCCTTGTCCAGGAAGATCCCACATGCCACGGAGCAACTAAGCCCATGCGCCATAACTACTGAAGCCCGCATGCTGCAACTGCTGAGGCCTGAGCACCTTCTCCCGTGCTCTGCAACAAGAGAAGCCACTGCAGTGAGAAGCCCGTGCACCGCAACAGAGAGTAGCTACCACTCACCGCAACTAGAGAAAGCCCGCACACAGCACTGAAGACCCAACGCAGCCAAAAACAAACAAACAAAAAAAAACTTTACTCATTAAACCCTAACTCCCTATTCTCCCCTCCCCCAGCCCCTGGCAGCAACCACTCTAATCTCTGTGTCTATGAAGTTGATGACTGAGAACCTCATATAAGTGGAATCATGCAGTGCCTGTCCTTAAGTGACTGACGTATTTCACCTAGTGTAGTGTCTTCAAGGTTTATCCATATTGTAGCATGGTAAAATTCACTTCCTTATGAAGTCTCAATAATATTACCATTATATGTATGTCCACGTTTTACTTATCCATTAATCCATCAATGGTTTTATGGGTTACTTCGACCTTCAGGCTATAAAGGATAATGCTGTTATGACCATGTGTGTAGACATATCTTTTCTAGTTCCCACTTTTACTTTGTTTCTTATACACCCAGAAGTAAAGTTGTAGGATCACGTTGTAATTCTGTATTTAATTTTTTCAGGAATCACCATGTTGTCTTCCGTGGTGGCTGCACTATTTTCCATTCCCACCAGCAGTGCACAAGGTTTCCAGTTTCTTCATATTCTTGCCAACACTTGTTCTTTCCTGTTTTGTTTTGTTTTTTAAATAATAGCCATCCTAATGGGCATAAGATGATATCTCACTGTGCTTTTGATTTGCTTTTCTCTAATGACTAGCAATGTTGAGCATGTTTTTATGTGTGTATGGGCCATTTGTTTATCCTTTTTGCACATTTTTTAAATAGACCTTTATTTTTTTATAGCAGTTTTAGGTTCCCAGCAAAATTGAGCAGAAGATACAGTGATTTCCAGTATACTCTCTGCCCCCAGGCGCTCCCTCCCCATTATCAGTATCAGGTATTCATTTGTTACAATTCATGAACCTACACAGACATATCATTATTACCCGAAGTCCTCGGTTTACATTATAATTCACTCTTGGTACTGCACTTTTTATGGGTTTGGACAAGTGTGTAATGGTACGTATTCGCCATTATAGTCATACAGAGTGGTTTTATTGCCCTGAGAATCCTCTGTGCTCCTTCTGTTCATACCCTTCTGTAGTCCATAGCCCTTGGCAACCACTGGTATTTTTACTGTCTGCATAGTTTTGCCTATTAGAGAATGTCATATAGTTAGAACCATGTTATGTAGGTTTTTTAGATTGGCTTCTTTCACTTGTTAACATGCTTTTAAGTTTCCTCTGTGTCTTTTCATGGCTTGATAGCTCATTTATTTTTAGCACTGAGTAATACTACATTTCCTGGTTGTACCACAGTTTATCCACTCATTTACGGAAGGACGTTTTGGTTGCTTCCAAGTTTGGCAGTTGATGAATAAAGCTATTGCAAACATCCGTGTACTGGTTTTATGTGGACATACGTTTTCAGTTCCTTTGGATAAATACCAGAAGTGCACTTGCTGGATCATGTGTTGAAAGTGTGTGTTTAATTTTGAAGACAGTACCAAACCGTCTTCTAGAGTGGCTCTACCATTTTGCTACTTTGTTATGGCAGCCCTGTCAAATTAATACACTGCACTTCATTCCACTGCTTTTTTATTGGTTACTGTAAGGCTTACAGTATGAGTCTTTATCAGAATATACTAGAGGAGCAGTACATTACTTCACATAAAATGTAGAGACCTTTAGTAGTAGTACTTCTACTTTTAGTACATGTAAATACACATGTATAAAACAAAAGTACAATTACATATTGAGTCTACATACATTATGAGTCATTATATATATATATATATATATATATATATATAATCCTTTATATTTACCCACACATTTACCATTTCCAGTGATCCTGATTCTTTCCTGTGGATTCAGGTTAACATCTGGTATCTTTTTCTTTCATCCTGGAGAATGTCCGTTATCATTTTTAGTGCTATCTTCTGATGATGAATTAGCTTAGTTTATCTTTATCTGAAAATGTCTTTATTTCATCTTTATTTTTAGCATAGTTTCACTGGGTAGAATTACAGCTTGAAGGATGTTTCCATTCAGCATAATAAAGGCGTTCCCCACGGTTTCTGATAAGTCATCTATCATTCATGTGCAGATGTACCTGAGTGGGATCTTTTCCTTTGGCTGCTTTCGAGATCTTCTCTTTACCTTTGGATACTGGCAGTGTGACTGGTGTGCCTAGAGTAGTTTTCTTTTCTTTTTTTATAAATTAATTAATTTATTTTTGGCTGTGTTGGGTCTTTGTTGCTGCACGTGGGCTTTCTCTAGTTGCGGCAAGTGGGGGCTGCTCTTCGTTGTGCGCGGGCTTCTCATTGCAGCAGCTTCTCTTGTTGTGGAGCACGGGCTCTAGGCGCGTGGACTTCAGTAGTTGTGGTACACGGACTCAGTAGTTGTGGCGTACGGGCTTAGTTGCTCTGCGGCATGTGGGATCTTCCTGGACCAGGGCTCAAACCCATGTCCCCTGCGTTGGCAGGCGGATTCTTAACCACTGTGCCACCAGGGAAGTCCCTAGAGTAGTTTTCTTTGAATCTAAGCTGATCATGGGTCATTGAGCTGCTTCAGTCTGTAAATTCGTGTCTTTCACAAAATTTGGGAAGGTTTTAGCCACTGTTTCTAAAAATACATATTGTGTTCCATTCTTTCTCTCTCCTTTCTGTCTGGTGCTACAATTACGTATATGTTAGACTGTTATCTAGATTGTTTCTTAGCCTCTTTTAATTTTTTTCTCTCAAAAAGATAGGAAAATATCTACTGATCTGTCTTTAAGTTCATTGGCTTTCTTTTGCTGTTTCCAGTGCGATGTTCAGCTCATCAGAAAGTTTTTCATTTTTGTTACTGTAGTATGTAGCTCTGCAATTTCCATTTAATTGTTTTTCTAGTTTGTTTTTCTGTACTGATATTGCCCCACCCCCCCCCCCCACCAATACATTATTTTTTATCTTCCTTTAAGTACTTGAATGTATTTATGGATGGGTTAACTATGTTTCTGCGACGTGCAGCATCTGGGATACCTTGGGATTAGTTTCTAGTGATTGTTTATGGTCATTTTTTGTTTTTCTTCTTGAATATGAGTCACATTTTCCTCTTACTTTACATGTGTTGAGATTCTGAATTATGTACTAAACATTGTAAATCATACGTTGCAAGAGTTTTTGGATCCTGTTGTATTTCTCTGAAGAGTGATTTTGCTCTACAAGGCAGTTAACTTGGCTGGATTCAAATTCTAAACTTCATTTCTTATAGTGACCAGCAGCTGACTCTTCATTCATTTCCTTCAGCTTTGAGAGGCTGCTTTCTTGTTGGGCCCTCTGAGGTCTTCCACATATGTGTAGCTTAGCAGTCAGCCAACAACTGTGGTTGGTTTTGTGTGGAAATGTGGTACATTATGTTCTTTTGCTGCTTCTCTCCGAGGGCTACCCCCCAACCCCCACTGAGTTTTCCAGTTTTGTTGGCAGCCCTGAACTATGCCCTCTGACACCTAAGCCAGTAAAGCTTCAGCTTTCAGTTTCTTGATCTATTTGCAGATTGAAGATTGCCCTCTGGTAAAATGCCATAAACTTGCAAAATAGTTTGTCCTTTAATGGATCATTCAAATCTAGTTTCTGCCTACTTTTCGTTGTTCTCCAGTGCCTTTAGGCGACTGTGTTATAAATCTTGTCCAGCTTTTATAATAGTTTCCTGCACATTGTTAGTCTGGTCAAGCTACTTTGCCATTAACGTACAAGCCATGCTACATTTATGATGTTTATATTTTTAAATATATCTTCACTAGTTTATCTGGCCTGTCTTTATCATAGGGTCATTTTCTCTCCACTGGACTATTGGTCAGCTTTCTTAAGTCTCCCAATCTTATTACTATCCCAACTCAGTTCTTTCTTCCATGGGAATAATTCATCCAAGACAAGGGGCAGTAAATTATGGCATACAGGTCAGATGTGGCTACTACCTATTTTTGTGTGACCTGTGAGCTCGTTTTTTGGCTTATTACACCTTTTTTAAGCAGTTACTGTAAGGTTTGTGCTATTCATCTTTAATTTATCATAGTCTACTTTAAAATAAGATACCATTTATATAAGAACCTTAAAACAGTATACTTCAAAAGTTTTCTCCTCCCAGCTTCTGTGATATCGTTGGCATACCTTTTACTCCCACATGCATTCTTTTGTTTTGGCTGCGTTGGGTCTTCGTTGCTGCGCACGGGCTTTCTCTAGTTGCAGTGAGCGGGGTCTACCCTTCATTGTGGTGCACAGGCTTCTCAGTACAGCGGCTTCTCTTGTTGCAGAGCCTGGGCTCTAGGTGCGTGGGCTTCAGTAGTTGCAGCACATGGGCTCAGTAGTTGCAGCACACAGGCCCTAGGGCATGCAGGCTTCAGTAGTTGTGGTCTGTGAGCTCAGTAGTTGTAGCTTGCGGGCTCTAGAGCACAGGCTCAGTAGCTGTGGTGCATGGGCTTAGTTGTTCCATGGCATGTGGGATCTTCCCGGACCAGGGATCGAACCTGTGTCCCCTGACTGGCAGGCAGATTTTTAAGTACTGCGCCCCTAGGGAAGTCCCCCATATGCATTCTTATTTTGCTTCATATGGTCAATTACCTTTAAAGGAGTTTGAACATAAAAATAATATTATATCATAATATATTATACAATATATATTACATAATACAATATATATTATATATTTATTAATATATGTACCATTTTGAGTGCTCTTTATTCCTTTATATATACCCAGATTTCTATCTGATACATTTTTCTTCAGATTTTAGGCAATTTGATTATCGTGGTCCTTGTTCTAGTTAGTTACCTGATGTTTCTTGCTTGTCCAAAGTCTGGTCCCCAGAGCGCCCTCATGCCCTTTACCATCCCCGTTATCACCCTCAGGTTCAGTAATTCACTAGCAGGACTCAACAGAACTCAGAAAAGCCGTTGTGGGCTTCCCTGGTGGCGCAGTGGTTAAGAGTCCACCTGCTGATGCGGGGGACGGGTTTGAGCCCTGGCCCGGGAAGATCCCACATGCCGCCGAGCAACTAAGCCCATGCTCCACAACTACTGAGCCTGCGCTCCAGAGCCCGCGAGCCACAACTACTGAGCCTGCACTCTAGAGCCCGCGAGCCACAACTACTGAGCCTGCGCTCTAGAGCCCGCGAGCCACAGCTACTGAGCCTGCGCTCTAGAGCCCGCGAGCCACAGCTACTGAGCCTGCGCTCTAGAGCCCGCGAGCCACAGCTACTGAGCCTGCGCTCTAGAGCCCGCGAGCCACAGCTACTGAGCCTGCGCTCTAGAGCCCGCGAGCCACAGCTACTGAGCCTGCGCTCTAGAGCCCGCGAGCCACAGCTACTGAGCCTGCGCTCTAGAGCCCGCGAGCCACAGCTACTGAGCCTGCGCTCTAGAGCCCGCGAGCCACAGCTACTGAGCCTGCGCTCTAGAGCCCGCGAGCCACAGCTACTGAGCCTGCGCTCTAGAGCCCGCGAGCCACAGCTACTGAGCCTGCGCTCTAGAGCCCGCGAGCCACAGCTACTGAGCCTGCGCTCTAGAGCCTGCGAGCCACAGCTACTGAAGCCTGTGCTCCGCAACAAGAGAAGCCACTGCGATGAGAAGCCCGTGCACCGCAACAAAGAGTAGCCCCCGCTCTCAGCAACTAGAGAAAACCCCCGTGCAGCAGTGAAGACCCAGTGCAGCCAAAAATTAAATAAATGAGTAAATAAATTAAAAAAAAGAGTTGTTGTACTCATGTTTATGGTTTTGTACAGTGAAAGGATGCAGATTAAAATCAGTTAAGGGATCAGGCACATAAAGCAGGGTCCAGGAGTCTTCATGTGCAAGGTTCCAAAAACCTGCCAGTGGAGCCACGTGGACGGTGCCTTTTTCTCGCAGCAGCAGGGTTTGACAGTGTGCGTGGAATGTGGAGAAACAGGGAAGCTTACTTGAACCTTGATATCCAGCTTGCATTGGGGCTCTGTCATGTAGACCTGGTTGACCATCTGTGTGGCTGACCTTAATCTCTAGTCCCTCCATAGACTGAGCTCATAAAATGTGCTGATAACAAGGCCTCCCACCATTAATCACATTTTTAGCATAGGATATCTGTGTGACCCAAAGCTATCAGGTTAAACAAAGATATTTGTATCAGTCAAGACACTTCAGGGCTTATATGTGAAACCTGAAACCATAAAACTCCTAACAGAAAAAAGCTTCTACATTAGACTTGGCAATATTTTTTTGGATATGGCACCAGATGCACAAGAAACAAAAGCAAAAATAACAAGTAGGACTACATCATACTAAAAAGCTTTTGTACAGCAAAGAAAACACTCAACCAAATGAGAAGGGAACCCGTGAGATGAGAAAAATTTGCAAGTCATATATGATAAGAGGTTAATATCCAAAATGTAAGGCATTTATTACAACTCATAGGAAAAAATAACCAAGTCAAGAATGGGCAAAGGACCTGAATAAACATTTTTCCAAAGAAAACATACAGATGGCCAACATGTACATGAAAAGGTGCTCAATGTCAGTAATCATTGGGAAAATGCAAATCAAAACCACAATGAGATATCACCTCACCCCTGTTTAATGCTAGTATCCAAAAGACAAGAGATCACAAGTGTTGGTGAGGATGTAGTTAAAAGGAAACCTTTTACGCTAGGGTGGGAATTTATACAGCCATTTTAGAAGACAATATGAGGTTTTCTCAAAACTTAAAAATAGGGACTTCCTGAGTGGTCCAGTGGCTCATACTCCGTGTTCTCAATGCAGGGGGCCCAGGTTCAATCCCTGGTCAGGGAACTAGATCCCACATGCCACAACTAAAGATCCCGCATGCCACAGTGAAGATCCCGCACACAGCAACAAAGATCCCGCGTGCTGCAACTAAGACCCAGCGCAGCCAAATAGATGATAGATAGATAGATAGGAAGAAAGAAACAATAAGAAACCTTAAAAATAGAACTACTGTGTGATCCAGGAAATCTGCTTCTGGGAATATTTCTGACGGAAATGAAATCAGTATCTCAAAGAAGTATCTTAACACCCGTGTTTCTTGCAGTGTTACAACAGCCAAGATACAGAAATAACCTAAGTATCAGTCATCAGATGAATGGATAAAGCAAATGTGGTATATATATCTAGGGGAATGTTATTTATCCATTAAAAAGAAAGATTCTGCCATTTGCAGCAACATAGATCAACCTGAGGGCATTATGCTAAGTGAAATAAGCCAAACAGTGAAAGGGTACTTTACGGTATCACTTAACTGTGGAAGGAAAAATTTTAAAAGTTGAGTTCATGAAAACATTAGAACATTAGGTGGTTGTCGGGATGGGGGAAATGGTAAAGGTTGGTGAAAGGGTACAAACTTCTAATTATAAGATGAATAAATTATGAGGAACTAATGTACAATATGGTGACTATAAGACCATAGTTTGTAATTTATTGTTTAGTTGCAATTTGCCATGAGAATTGATCTTAAGTGTTCTCACACATACACACAAAGAGGGTAACGGTGAGGTGATGGGTGTGTTAAGTAACTTGATTTTAGTAATCAGGTCATAATGCATACATTTATCAAATCAGCAGGTTATACACTTTAAATATATATAATTTTATTTGTCAATTATACTTCAATAAAAGTGGAATAATGTAAGATTAGGTATAAAATTAAAAACTAATAAAAAAATAAATATGCCTTCCTCGGTGGTGGCTGGGCTGCTTTTTTTGATATGCCTCTTGTCGATAGTCTCAAGCAGCCTCTTTAAATCTTAAACTGTCAGTACTTTTTAGTTCAGTTTGGTTGGTTTTTGACAGTACAACCCTAAAAAATACAGTTGGGTTTATATCTTTGATTTCAGCCAGTTTGAGCTTTTTGAGACATACCTTTCTTTTTTTTTGGTATTCGTGTATCTATATACTTTTTAGACTGTAAGCTTTTGTTGTTTTCTTAAGTATTTCATCCTTAGTCTTTGCCGTTTTGTGCAGCAGAAGGAATGTATTGTGCGCCAGCTCAAGCCATTCTTAAGTTTTAACAGCGCCTGTCATAGTTATATGCTTCATTTGTTACTTTTCATACAGTTCAGTACAATTACTTTTGATTCCTAAAGTATTTCTCATTGTATTTTTTTCTGTAAGAACTGAAAGAGGCAACTTTTTCTGCCTTAACACAATAAAAGCTAAAGAAATGTTTTGAGAGTTTTCCTACTCTACAAGACCCCAATTTCTAGCTTCTGCTTATTTTCTTTCATCCCTCCTTGCAATCTGTTTTTTCTTTCCTCCCCTTAGCTCATCATTTTCCTATATTGCTTTATCAGAAGCGGTGACTAGTAGTTGAGATTTACTACTCACATTTTGATTTCCTGCCTCTTTTTCTAAGATTTTAAGTTCATGAGGTAAACATTATTTGATTTAAGAAGTATGACTCATGTGGCTTAAGTAACAGTAAGTATATAACTACCAGTTATCTTAAGTAACACCATCCTCACAGTTTCTTTGCACTACTTGTTGCCATTGCTGGTGTTTGTTTCTGTTTGGTTTGGTGCCAGTTCAGTTACCAGTTCGGTCAGGAAGAAAGGTTGCTTTCTCAGTGCTGTTACCTGTCCTTCATGGGTCGGCTTTAGTTTTGTTCCTTTCAGCATCATGCAGCATCCCAGACAGAGGAGTATTTCTTTCTGTCATATTGCTGAGGATGAATGTGGTAAAGGGGAAATACGGTGATCATTGTGTGACTCTTAAATAGGTTTTGTTTAGAAGTAATGCTTCCATTCACATGTCATTGGTCAAAGCAAGACAGGTGGGGAATTACAAATCTGTTTATATGTGAGTTCCAGTGCAAGGGGATATATACATCCTTTTACAGAGAAGGGCACTGCAAGGAGTGCTATGAACTGAATTATATTCCCCCCAAATATATATGCTGTAGCCTTAACTCCCAATGCATTTAATCAAGTTTAAATGAGGTCGTAGGGTGGGGCCGTTACTCCAATAGAATTAGTGGCCCTATAAGAATAGGAAGAGAGAGATCTTTTCCTTCCTTCTCCCTCCCTCCCTGCCATATATGGACTCAGCAGAAACACAGCCATCTGCAAGCTAGGAATGGAGCTCTTACCAGGAAATGAATTGGCTGGCACCTTGATCTTAGACTTCCCTGCCTCTAGAATTGTAAGAAAAGAGTTTTCTGTTGTTTAAGCCACCCAGTCTATGGCACTGAATTTAGCTGGACAGAAATATAACCTACCACATGTTTATTCTTAATTTTCCACATGAACTTTTAAATCAGCTTGCCATGATGTGTGCTACTCATTCACATCCGTGAACATGGTGTGTCTTTTCATTTGTTTAGTTCTTTTTTGTATCCTTCAGGGTTTTTTCCCTGCCTCATAAATTTTGTACATTATTTTGTTAAATGTATTGCTAGGTGTTTTGTCTTCTTGTTATTGTGGTTGTGTGAGTATCATGTATATGAAGGTTTATATAAAAGCCTTATATTAGTTATATAAGCTACTAACTTATTAAATCTTCCTATGTGGAGTACTTGGATGTACTTGGATGTCATGTGATTCTCTTCAGTTTTCCAAGTATGAATTATATGGGAACCATCATCATTTTCAGTGCTGTTTTTCTCTCTTTAATTGTGTTGACTGACACTACTAGTACAGTGTTAGTAACTATGGTGATGAAGCATCCTTGCTCTGCATGTTTCCCCATAAGTGTAATGCTGGCTTTCACTTGTGGCTAAGACATACACGTTTATCATGTTAAGGAAAAATCCCGTGAATCGTCTTTTAAGTTTTTTTTTATTACAAATGAGAGGGTATTTTTATAGACGTCTACTTAGCATCTAGAATTTTCTCCACTGAACTACAAATATAATGAGTTGTATTAATAGATTTCTTAATATTGAGGCTTTCTCTATTCCTAGAATAATTAAAAATTTCTTCTCCATTGTCATGGTCTGTTTTTCTTTCTCTGTCAGTAAATATCAGTGTTTCCTAAAACACCATACTTGTTCATTTTCTCCTTTCAATCTCTTATGTTCTGTTTGAGCAATTTTATTCACTCTGATGGCTTCAGCTACCACTAAAATATTGCTGTTTCCTAAATCCTTTTCTTCATCTTGTATCTCTCTCCTGAGCTCAAGAGCATATATCCATTTGCCAGTTGCACATCTTCACATATTTGACCACAGAAATTTCAAACTTCAAACATGCTGTGTCCAAGATCTGTATCTGTTCTGCAAATCCTATTCTTTGTCCTTATCCCAATATCAGTTTATAGCGCTAGTATCTACCAGCTTGTTGTGCAGACAGTCTGGTAGTAAAACTTTCCCTTCACCTTCTCAGAGCAAATGAGTACCAAATTCTTTTTCTTTTTTTCTGTTTTGGAATTAGTCCCCTGTTCTGTATTCATCTTCCTCTGTTACCTCTGTTACCTAGTATAGTTGGTCATTCCTCCCTCTGGTTTTTTCTCCTCTGATTCTCCCTTAAGCCCTTCTCCATTCTCCTGCTGGATGATGACTGTTAAAGGGCACATCTGGTTATGTAGCTTACCTCTCGTTAGCAGCCCCTCATTATTCACTCCCTGTTGTTTAGGAAGTGGGTCATGTTCACTCTTGGGTAGACATAAGCAATTCCTTAGGTAATAAGAAGAAAATTCTACGATGCATGTGTACATACTTTTTAAAAAAAATAGTGAGCACGTAAGGTTTTTTATTGATGGAGTTAGGTCATATATTTAAATGCAGGGTAACTTTATAATCAGTTCCTTGAATACCTTTACTGTCTTTATCTCTTATCTCAGCCCAGGAGCACCCACCTGGATGTGGTGCTGCTTGTACTTCTATTAAAGTGGCATCTGTTCTTTATGCCTCTCAGCTTGACTTCTGCTCTTGCCTCATATTCATGAGAACATGTGGTTCACACTGAACAGCTGACATGTTTAGCTCTTCAGTGAAGTGCAACCTGACAGTACAAAGTACAACTATTCTTTTTCTCCCTTGATACCCCAGGCTACCTTAAATATGTGTGTAACCTGGTTCATCTAACACATTATTCCAGGTAAGTGTTTGTACTTATGTCTCCATACCAGCTCATATGTTCCTTGTATCTTTGGCAATGAGGACCATTCCAGATTTATAAGGGAAACTATGATGGTACTTTGAAGAACTACTAAATTAACACAGACGTAGGGTATTTCTATGATGATTTCTCTTTATCCCACAATATAGAGTACAAAGCATGGTATGGTATATCCTGTGTAAGATAAAACACACACATAAGAATGAATTCCTAGACTTCCTGTTCTTTTGACCCAGGCTGATGCCTTGAATTGAGGAAAAATGTGCCATTACAGGGGTTGGTGTCATTTGAGGATGTGGCTGTGAACTTCACCTGGGAGGAGTGACAGGACCTGGATGATGCTCAGAGGACCCTATACAGGGGTGTCATGCTGGAGAACTACAGTAGCCTGGTGTCACTGGGTGAGCAAAACTCCACCAGTAATTGCCAAGTGCAAGCACGTTTTTCTTCATTGGTAAATGTACAGTTGTTTGTGAAATGAAATGCTACTTAGGTTTAAGATTCTGGGCCAGGAAGAACGTGTGTTCACCCCTCCAGTCAGAGGTTCAGATTGACCCTTCATTGCACTACTCTTGAGGCTGTGCTGTTGGCATTTTTCAAGAGCCCATGAAACATAAACAGTTTGGCAAAAGTCCTACAGTATTTCTCATCAACAGGGCATTGCATTACCAGGCCTGAGGTGATCATCAAGTTGGAGCAAGGAGCAGCACCATGGACTGTAAAAGAAAAACCCCAGACCAGGGTTTCCCGGGCCAGTCAGTGCACACTGAGCAGGGAGGTTGGGAAGACGAGTGCACAGCAGATGTTGGCCGTGCTGAGCTCTTTTTCACCAGTTGTTTTCTCCAAGTTCATACCTTGGGACAGACTTCAGTCTGCATGTATCAGACTCATGCATTATTCAGTCTCCAGATATGGCTCTCACATGTAAACCTCCCCCTTTTTGTTAATTGCTGAATATTTTCTTAGACTTACCAAAAACCGGTGCCCACCTGCCTCCTCTTGGAATTTTTTCTTGGTTAGTCACTGTCCCTAGATTCTCAGTAGGCCGCCTTTTTTGGTTTTTTAAAAATATTTATTTATTTTTTGGCTGCGTCACATCTTAGTTGCAGCACGTGGGATCTTCAATTTGTTGTGGTGCACGGGCTTCTCTCTAGGTGAGGCGCACAGGCTTAGTTGCCCCACAGCATGTGGGATCTTAGTTCCCTGACCAGGAATTGAACTGGCGTCCCCTGCATTGCAAGAAGGATTCTTAACCACTGGACCACCAGGGAAGTCCCAATAGGCCTCCTTTTTGTTCATTCTCAGAGACTGTTTTCTTTAGGGCATTTAGTCGTACATTCATTTATTCTTTTAACATGTTAATTGGGAAGTTTTACACACTGGTAAATTTTGTAAATGTGTGGATAACAGCAGTAATCAAAGAAATGTCCTTTTTAAAATTAATTTATTTTTATTTCTGGTTGCATTGGGTCTTTGTTGCTGCACATGGGCTTTCTCTAGTTGTGGTGAGCGGGGGCTACTTTTCGTTGTGGTGCACAGGCTTCTCATTGCTATGGCTTTTCTTGTTGCGGAGCACAGGCTCTAGGTGCACAGGCTTCAGTAGTTGTGGCTCACGGGCTCTAGAGTGCAGGCTCAGTAGCTGTGGCACATGGGCTTACTTGCTCTGCGGCATGTGGGATCTCCCTGGACCAGGGATCGAACCCGTGTCTGCTGCATTGGCAGGTGGATTCTTAACCACTGTGCCACCAGGGAAGTCCCAAAATGTCCTTTTTATATAGAGCTTATATTTTGTTGAAAGAGAAAAATGAAACAAATGTACATGTTTAGTAGTGAAATCAGAGCCACAAAAGTGTTAAACAAGGATGAGAGAGAAGATAATAAGAGTATGGTGTTTCCAGAAGGGTGTTAAGAAGGCACATTTAGGGGAGGTTAAGTGTTTATGTTGGTAGAGCTTACGTTTGAGATGACTGTATTCCATTTTGACATGGAACATATGCATGCATGTAAAATCTGGAGTAGAAGATGGACATCACTGCTGGAGATGCAAATTAGGAAATCATTAACTCAAGACTGGTAGGAGTTGAGGAGGTGGCCTATGGACCTATTTAGACCATGAGAGAAGTGGTCCAGGTACAGGTCTCATGAATCACTACATCAGAAACCATGAGGCTGAGAAGGACCCAGAAAACTGTTCACCGTGGAAAGCGGTGGCCTGTGACACGGGAGGATAAACTAGAGACTATGGGTCCAAGGCCAGTGAAACCAAGAATTTCATACTTTGGGAGTGGAGTTTGAAATTAAGATTTTTTTTACTTTCTCTTGTGAAGATCATTGTTTTTTTTTTTTTTTAAAAAAAGAATGAGAAGTATACATGGGACTCTAGTTTCAATACAACTAAGGGACAGCTGAAACTGTAAAGTACAGTAAAGTTAATATCTTCAGAAGCAGTGAATTATCAAGTAGAGTCACTCGCACCATGAAGTGAGGTGAAAATGCCTTGGCTGTTGGTCTCAGAAGCACCCAGAGAAAGCTTTTCGAAGATGGTGGGCACATGCTGGGTTTCAGAACCTAAATCCTTCAGACCAGCAGGGAGGAGTTTCACAAAGTGATGAATTAGAGTTTCGTGAACTTGTTAGGGTTCTGAGAAGCCAAGGGTATAGTGTTAAGTTAGGAATTTGCAGAAAGCTCCCTTGTCTAGCATGGAAAAAAAGATTAAGCCTTTGAAAAACCCACAGGTGCCTATAGGTGTTCCCCAGGGAGAAGTAAAATCTAAACAAACATAGGTGTAAAGTTCTTCTCTCTAAGCCGTATTCTTGTTTAGGTGACAGACAAGTGGCCCTCTCCCATATCCTGTAAGTAACTTATCCAGGAAAATCATGCCATCTTCAAAGCTGAGCTGTCAGAAAAGGGCTAGCACAAGTTACCCACAATTATAAGAAGAAAGGTAGAGATAATGAATGGAAAACCAATGGTAGATGAAAAGCTGTCAGCTGAAATCTACATTTAGACAGTAAGCAAATATTTTGACCTAATACTTCCTCATTGAAAAGAATTTAAAAGAAAAGAAAAAAACTTAAGCAAAACCAAACAAAAACAAAAAACCCAATGATTTGACATTAGAAAACCTATCAATGAAGGTTCTTACATTAATTCATTAGGGAGAAAAATCACATAAAATCAGTACCCATTATTGATTTTTAAAAATATTTATTTATTTATTTTTGGCTGCGTTGGGTCTTTGTTGCTGAGCGCGGGCTCTCTCTAGTTGTGGCGAGTGGGGGCTACTCTTCGTTGTGGTGCGTGGGCTTCTCACTGTGGTGGCTTCTCTTTGTCGTAGAGCACGGGCTCTAGGCATGTGAGCTTCGTAGCTGTGGCACACAGGCTCTAGAACACAGGCTCAGTAGTTGGGGTGCACAGCATGTAGGATCTTAGTTGCTCTGCGGCACGTGGGATCTTCCAGGACCAGGCCTTGAACCTGTATCCCCTGCATTGGCAAGCTGATTCTTAACCATTGTGCCACCAGAGAAGTCCCCCGTTATTGATTTTTTTAAAAAAATTTATTTATTTTATTTATTTATGGCTGTGTTGGGTCTTCGTTGCTGTGCGCAGGGTTTGTCTAGTTGCAGTGAGCAGGGGCCACTCCTCGCTGCAGTGAGCAGGCCTCTCGTTGCGGTGGCCCCTCCCGTTGCCAAGCTCGGGCTCTAGGCGCAGGGGCTTCAGTAGTTGTGGCTCGCGGGCTCCAGAGCGTAGGCTCAGCAGTTGTGGTGCACGGGCCCAGTTGCCCCGCGGCATGTGGGATGCTCCCGGACCAGGGCTCGAACCCGTGCCCCCCACACCGGCAGGCGGATTCCCAACCACTGCGCCACCAGGGAAGCCCTGATTTTTTAAAGAATCATATCCTGCTAGGATGAAAAGAAACTTCTTTACCTTTACAAACCATTCCATAGGAAATACTTATATGTGATTCAAAGGTATGACCTGTAATTATGTTTATCTCCTTTTAGATGTCCAGATTGTGGATGACATGATTGAGACCAGCCAGGAAAATCACGGTAGACGTTTGTGGCAAGTTGTAATCACCAGCAACGAAACGTCAACTAAGGGGACAGCTGACTTAGGAAAAACATTTAATTTGAGCCCAATTCATATTTCAAAACTGATGATAAATGATGGTAACTATTCAGAAATGAAGCCAGAAATGTTGAATATGTGTAAGAACATGTTTCTCCCTAGTGAGCCTGATGAGATGCATGCTGGAGAGAAACCGGAGGATAGTAATAGAACTGGGAAATCCCTCATATATGCTGAGTACCCTAGGCATCAGAAGAAGAATCAAACTCTGCAGCAACCTTTTGAATGTAACAGACAAGGGAGAGACTTCATCAAGGAAGCAATATTCTTTACACATAGGATGGTTCGTATGGGTGAGATGGCTTACAAATATAAAAAATATTGGAAGGCCTGTGGTAAGTCAGCTCTCATTGCCCAAGAGAGAACTCACATAGGGGAGAATCACTATAGATGTAACAAATGGGGGAATACCTTTTGTAAGAAACCAACAGAGTTGAATCTTCACAGAGCTGATCTCCAGGAGCAACAGCATAAATGTAATCAAAGTGGGAAAAATTTCTGCCAGAAATTACATCCCACTCAGCTTCAGAGAATTCAGTTAGAGAAAATGTTTGAATGTGATGTATGCGGTAAAACGTTCTATAAAAAGTCTAGGGCTTCCCTGGTGGCACAGTGGTTGAGAATCTGCCTGCCAATGCTAGGGGACACGGGTTCGAGCCCTGGTCTGGGAAGATCCCACATGCCGCGGAGCAACTAAGCCCGTGCACCACAGCAACTGAGCCTGCGCGTCTGGAGCCTGTGCTCTGCAACAAGAGAGGCTGCGACAGCGAGAGGCCCGCGCACAGCGATGAAGAGTGGCCCCCCGCTCGCCGCAACTAGAGAAAGCCCTCGCACAGAAACGAAGACCCAACACAGCCAAAAATAAATAAAATAAATTTATATAAAAAAAAAAGTCTAATCTCACTAAACATCAGAAAGTACACACTGGAGAGAAACCCTATGCACGTGATGAACGTGAGAAATCCTTCTGCCATAAATCAGGCCATACTATTCATCAGAGAATCCACACTGGGGGAAAGCCCTATGAATGTAATGAATTTGGGAAATCATTCTGCCAGAATTCAGCCCTCACTCTTCATCAAAGGATTCACAATAGGGAGAGACCTCATGAATGCAATGATTGTGGTAAAACCTTCCATAAGAAGTCAGTACTCACTGCACATCAGAGAACTCACACAGGAGAGAGACCTTATGCATGTAAAGAATGTGGGAAATCCTTTGGACATCGGCCAGCCCTCACTGTACATCAGAGAACTCACACAAGAGATAAACCTTATAAATGTAATGAATGTGGGAAATCCTTCTGTGTGAAGCCAAAACTCACTGTACATCTGAGACTTCACACAGGTGAGAAACCCTATGAATGTAAAGAATGTGGTAAAACTTTCTACCAGAAGTCACAACTCACTGTACACCAGAGAACTCACACAGGTGAGAAACCTTATAAATGTGACGAATGTCAGAAAACCTTTTGTGAAAAGTCAACCCTCAATAGACATCAGAGAACACACACAGGAGAGAAGCCCTATGGATGTAAAGAATGTAGGAAAACTTTCTTCCAGAAGTCAGCCCTCACTGTACATCAAAGAACTCACACAGGAGAGAAGCCCTATGAATGTAATGAATGTGGAAAAACCTTTTGCCAGAAATTACACCTCAGCAAACATCAGAGGACTCACACAGAGGAGAAATCACGTATGGCAGAGACTGGCTGTCTGTACACCCAAACTCACTTTCTTTTTCTTTGGGGCACACAGTTAGCCTGCATTTCTCAGCCTTCCTTTACTGTGGGTGGGACCATATAACTGAGCTGTGGCCAGGAGAATTTGAACACAAGCAATAAATATTAATTCCGGGCCAGGTCAGAAGAAAAAAACCAAAAACCTTCCATGCATTCCTGCTGACTTTTTATGCCCTGTGATTCTGAAGTGCAAATCTGCTCCCCACACCCCCACCCCAGTTTGCCTTGGGAGCCACTGGGTGGAGATGGCAACCACGACTTAAGACAGAAAAAATTGATTATGATTATGGAGAGCAGAAATTTTCCCAACTCTACCAAAAAAATGTTCATTTGTGCTTTACCTGAGTGAGAAATAAATATTCACTGTTGGGCCCTCCCATGTGTAATCTATTTACAACACTACCAGTCCATTGTGGCCAGTTCATTTTATGAATTTGAGACAGACTTCTGTGAGAAGTTACCAGTCCTTGTGTAGAAAATTCACACAAATTGTGTAGAAAATTCAACACAATTCCTTGTGGTGTCATCTTTCATCCCCAGTCAATTGATGGAAAAATCAAGTCATGTGAAGAGACAAAGAATGCAAGAAATGTAGGAATGCCTTTATCAGGCAGAGACAGCTCATTGAACACTGAGAATAAAGTAAAGCCTTGTAAATATCTTTAATGTGTCAGAGTTTTCAATAAAACAACTTTATGTACATCAGAGAATTTCTAATGAAAAGAAAACTATCAGCTTAGGTAATGTGAATGAAATTTTTCAGATAGAAATATTAATGTATTGAAAAATTTAAGACTGTAGACCAGTCATTCTCTAATGGGGATGATTTTGCCTCCAAAGGAACATTTGGCAGAGCTACTCCTGGTACCAGCGCAGTGCCACTTCTGCCTTTTCACATTCAGAGAAGTTGCAAGGCCCATGAAAGTTCTGAGGAGTGGAGAAATAGACTCTCCGTCTTTGATGGAAATGTTGCAAGAGCACATTGCAGAAGAGTGCGCAGGATGGGACCAGAAGAGTGCGCAGGATGGGACATGTTAATGCGACCATCTTTGGAAAATATAGTATGATACTGTCCACTGTATGGCCACAGAGTTCACATAGCTTCCACATACAAAAAATACTCTACTAAGTCTCCCCCAAATCTCATTTTATAAAGCTGTTGGTGCAGAAATCTAGGATCTTGTCATCTGTATCAGGTCTAGGTACACATAGGCTCTTTGGGCACAGTTCCGTGTTC
Organism: Phocoena phocoena; assembly: GCF_963924675.1. Classification (NCBI taxonomy): domain Eukaryota; kingdom Metazoa; phylum Chordata; class Mammalia; order Artiodactyla; family Phocoenidae; genus Phocoena; species Phocoena phocoena. The sequence goes on along the minus strand of NC_089234.1, from coordinate 34,392 downwards.
GTGGTTGCTCTGAATCTGAAGATGTGTGACCTGAAGTGACCAGTCACCTGCCCTGCAAACACTCAACAGGCAATGGTAACACAGAGATGGGATACCAACAGCAAGTCCATTCAAGGGGCAGTGGGATGGGGAGGCACTTAGCCATCACTGGCTAAGTCTAGCAGGACACACCATCAGTTCCTTGATTAGGGTACAGTGTTTCAGGGGATGATTTCCAAGGCTCTGTGCTGAGTGAAGTCGTCTTCTCTTTTCCAAAAGACAAAGCCTGATTTTATAACTAACTAGTTGCTTCAGTCCTATTTCCTGCCCAGAGTGCTCTTTTTCTTCTCTTTATTCTTTTCCTCTTTAAAAAAAATTTTTTTTTTAATTAAAAAAAATTTTTTTTTCCTTCTTTTTTTTTGGCCATGCCACACAGCTTGTGGGATCTTAGTTCCCCAACCAGGGATCGAATCCCGGCCCCTGGCAGTTACAGTGCCAAGTCCTAACCACTGGACCGCCAAGGAATTCCCAGAGGGCTCTTTTCATTTGAACTGTTTTTAAACCTTTTATTTCAAATTGATTGAAATCCTTAAAAAAAAGTTTTGGGATTCACGATATGTCAAATTGTGATCCATTCCGTTAGATGAAAGCCACACGCACATTTCCTCTGGAACACATTCCCTTCCTCCACCTTGAACTGAAGCAGATGCTCACGTCTTACCGGTAGCATCTCTTCTCCCAGGCCTGATCCCTTGCCTCCACCTCAACCACTTCCCCCCAGCACTCGGCCCTTGGTTTCCCAGGAGCTCTTGTCACATTGGAAAACTTCGGAGTCTTCTTCCTCCTATTTTCCTTCTTTTATTGCTCTGATACCTTCTCCCCCCACCACCTTCCACCTCCTGTCCCTCAGTTTCAGCCTCCTTCTCAGCTTACCCTGTGTTTGTCCCAAGAGTTGCTAAACTTCTTGTTTCTTCCAAGTCAGGGCTGAGCCCCTTCCTGGCTTGCCATACCTTTCTTTGTCTTCTGGGTCTGTGGGTGAGAGTTTATCAGATGACTAATTTTGCTGTTGGGGGAGTATAGTAGATAATGTATAATGGCTCACTTAACGTGCAACCAGTCCAACACTGTGGCAGCAGGCCTTTGCTCATTAAATAAGCTTGAAAGGTAAAAGCTCTTTCCCAGATATGGAAGACCGCATAATGGCCCCCAGAGATATCAGATCTCAATCTCTGGTATCTGTGTATGTTACCTTATATGGAAAGAGTTGTACAGATTAAATCAAGGATTTTTTGATGAGATTATCTTGGGTTGTCCAGTTACACTCTAAATGCAATCACAAGTGTTCTTATAAATGAGAGAAGATTTGACACTTAAGAAATTCCTGAAACCACCAAGGGATAGATGATATAGAGTGATTTGGCCACAAGAATGCCAGCAGCCATCAGAGGCTGGAAGGGATAGATTATCCCCTAGAGTCTCTGGAGATTGGCCCTGCTGACACTTTGGTTTCAGCCCTGTGACACTGATCTTGAACTTTTGTCTTCCAGATGTGAGGGAGTCATTTCTTTTTATTAAACTATTATGTTTGCAGTAATTTCTTACACAGCAATGGAAACCAGTATCCATTGCAGCTAAAATCCTGTATCTGACTGAGGTTCCACCAAGCAGGTGTTCCCAGCATTAAGTGGTAGCTGTCAATGGACAAATCAGATGTTCTGAAAAACACAACAGAAGTACTACTGGCTCTCCTGGTGGTAATTGATTCTGCTGGGTGATTGTGTTGGGATTGCTAGCTTGGGGACCTGTCCACTCCTTAATTCTTGGTGGGAGTGTTAAGGTGGGTATCAATTTATTTTTGGATGGAGTCCCTATATTTGTCTTTGACTTGATCAGAGTAGGGGCTGGGTTGCCTTGCTTGGTTTTCCTGTTGTCTTCGTTTTGTATTCCAAAACACAGGTGAGACACGAGCTTGTGTAAGCAGTTTATTTGGGAAGTGATTGCAAACAGCAGGAATGAGGTAGTGGGGGGAATGACAGAGGAGAGGAGGAAAAGCCAGTAAGGTGTATGCTACTGAGCTGGTGACCACTATGAACAAGCTGACATCCATCATGTTGGGTACTCCGTAAGGAGCTGGGTCATGTACATCTCAACTGACCCAATAGACATGGGAAGCTGACACGTGTGTGTGTGTGTTGTGTGTGGCTTAACAATTGGCCGTTATCACTCTGACCCTGTTTTAATCCTATTGTCTTGCATGAGGTTGCAGAACAAGAGAGAGAATCCAGAAAGTTTTACAGTTTAGTTACAATTTCCTGGGAAGAAACGGCACACCGTGCAGGGCCACTCAGAGGTAGACAGAGGAGAGGGGGAACTGTGGATCCGGTGCCTGTACTGTGGATTCAGCAAGAAGGAAGGGGATAGGCATTGCAAGCAGGCTTAGGATTGGCTAATGTGAATATTTTCAGTGGACTTTGGGGCATTGAGGCTGTCCCTGACTGTTCTGCTACCTGGCCCTAGGGCAATTAGGGCAGGTGTACAGTAGTGCAGAGTGTGAGGGTACAACTCAGCAGGTGCTTGCGAGTGTGGACATAATTGGCCGTTTAAGAGGGTAAACTCATCTAGCTAGGGCCGCAAAATTGAGTCAATACTGAGCTCAATTATTTAGGGTATTGGAGTGGCCTGAATAAATGAGTGTAGGACATACATTGCCCTAAACAGCATAGGGTCAATTTCTCGGGTCAGTGTGGCAGGTCTGGCCACTATGTTGTTGGAGAGTATGGATTGTTAGTGAAGTCAGTGTAGAGATGCGTTGTATTCGTGTGTTAACTAGTAGAAAGCGGTGGTCATGGTGCTCATGGTGGGAGACTCTAGGTGGGAATTCGTGGTGGAAAGCTGGGGCAGGGAGTAGGAGGGGCACTGGGGAGTGTGTTGTCCTTTCCCAAGCAGGTTGAGGAATTGACTGATAGGTGGCAGTTGTCTCCTGGGAAAGGCAATAGTCTCCATTAATTTGTAGAACGGTATAGACAGGAGTAATCTCTACAGATTTCCCTTTAGGCGTAGACGTGTAGGGATGTATGTTTCTGCAGAGAGCAAGAGTATACTTGGATCATGGGATAAGCAGGCCAGGAGCTCAAGAAACACAACAGAATCCCTAATGTCAAAGGAAGAAAAGCAGTGAATGTCCTGGAGCTAGTTTGCCAGCACCTTGGGTGGGGCAAGTCTTGGGCATCCCCGGAGCAGAGGTTTTAGTGTCCAGGACAGAGTTGTCTCCACCTCAGGGGGTGATGTCATCTCCAACACTGAGCTCCTGGATAGAGCAATATTGTCTAGAATGTGAGACTGGGGTATCCTTTTCAAGTGGACACCCACTTGGAGTGGTATGAGTCTTATTTTTCTGACTCTTTGGCATTATAAAGATGCTGAACAACTTGTCTAATTTTAAGGCAGCGTTGGGCCTGGGAGCTTGACTTGCAAATATCTTTTAAGTTAAGGGGCTGTGGGTGCACAGGTAGCCAAGGTGATGTTGGCACCTGTGATGCTGTCATCATGAACCAAAGTGCCGGCACTCAACTGGCACAGTTAAAGACTCCATTAAAGATGGCCAAATCTGAGGTTTTAACTCTCCAAGGTTTTTCTCAGATGGGTGATGAGTTGGATTCTGTTGCAAATAGGTTTAAGTCATATGGCCTGATTTGGGTGTATGTTGTTAGCAGGGTGTCCGGTTGACAATTAAAATATCTGTGGCTGTGGAGCTTTGGCATTACCCTCTAGACAGGCCCTCTAATTTGGCCAATTTCTAGGTCCCTTTGCCTCAGCTGTTGGTTTGGATGGTGACAGGCTAGCCTGCAGTCTTTGGGTTGTAAAACCTGTATTAGTCAAAAGTGATGGCATGTGGACCTGCATTCACCATGTTGGCTTAAACCATGGCTTCCTTGGAAGGTTTGGGACTCTGGTTTGCAAACCAATGAAAACACCCAGACTGACAGTAAGGAGACATCCAGCAGAGTGGTTACAGCTCACTTGGCTGGCTTTTGTCACTTGATGTTGATTTTCCTCCAGCACGTATCAGTAACAGGTAGAGGTGTTCTGGTTTTATCCTTATGGAATATGGTTTTGATTTTATTATCTCCAAATGTGAATTTCATTTACTAAGTGGAGTTTTCTATTTATCTTTTCCGTAGTCCACACTGCTTGTGAGAACAGTCCTGGAGTACATGGAGATGTCAGCAAATTTGTAACCAAGCGTGTGGGCTCGTTTCCTGCTACACAATAGAAAAGACCAAATATCGAGACAAGTCTTTTGCAGAAAAAAAAAAGGGCTTTATTGCAGGGTGGCCAAGCAAGGAGACAGGAGGCAAAGTGGTGTATTTATCTTGGAAAGAGGGAGAAAGAGCGGCAGGGAGCTCAGAAATGATTGGTGAAAAGTAAGTGTAAGTTTCAATGGAAGTATTGAGTTCTCTGCCCAGGCACTACTGCTCTGCTCTTCATGTGTCATATGTGCAAATTCAGGGTGTTTGGTGTGTAGCAGGGGTTGAATTTTTGGCCTGTGACATCTAACGTTCACTATCAGTCACCCTAGTCCCTCAATGTGCCTGTGCATCAGCAAGTTGTTTCCCTATCTGTGGTTTCCCTGGTGTTCTTGGTGTATCATTTTGTTTCTACTACATGGACCTTGTAAATTACAGGCTATGGTTTCACAAGGGGCTTTGAATTAAGCGATTAAGGCCTGGGACAAGACAGAGACCCATATAAGGTGTCCATTTGCTGGAGTGGAATTTGAAAAACTGTCTGAGGAGACCATCATGTCTCTCAGTTGAATCGGCTATCAAGAACCTATCAGGAAGATAGAAGTGCTATTGAAGGCCTTTTTAAAGAGTCTAACATTGTGTATTCTGAGAAGTGAACTATGTGCCTTGGTTAATATCAGTAATGCCTGCAACCCCAGAAGGAATGAGGGTAGGGTTAAATGTGGATGTGGATTTGCCTTCCCTGTACACAATGCTTCGGCCCAAACTGCCATCTGCAGAGTTAAGAATTCCTATTCACTATCATGATCTCATACACAGCATTACTTCTGATTGAAGAGTTCCCTTAACAACAAAAAAAAGTTACGCAGTGGGCCCAAGTTGTGATGGAATTCACTGGTCTTACCATGCTCCCGCCATCCTGAAGCAGCTGGCTTGATAGAATGGTGGAATGGTCTTTTGAAAACTCAGTTACAATACCAGCTAGGTGGCAGTACCTTGCAGGGCTGGGACAGGGTTCTCCAGAAGGTTGCACATGTTCTGAATCAGTGTCTAATATATGGTGCTGTCTCCCATGGCCAGCACTCTAAGGTCCAAAAATCATGGGGTGGAAATGGGAGTGGTAACATTCGCTGTTGTTCCTAGTGATCAGCTGGAAAAGTTTTGCTTCCTGTTCCCCCAACTGTATATTCCACTGGCCTAGAGGCCTTAGTCCCAGAGAGAGGAATGCTTCCACTAGGAGATACAATAATGACTCCACTGAACGGGAAGTTAAGACCGCTGCTCAGCCCCCTTGGGCTTCTCATGCCTGGGAATCAACAGGCAAAGGAGTCCCTGTGCTGGCTGGTGTGACTGATCACTGAGCCTGACTACCACAGGGAAACTGGACTACTTCTCGTCAGTGCAGGTAGGGAAACCATGTCTGTGATACAGGAGATACCTTAGGGTTTCTTTGAGTACGACCACGCCCTGTGATTAATGCCAATGAAAAACGATAACAATCCAATCCAGCAAGAGTACTGATGGCCCAGATCCTTCAGGAATAAAGGTTTTGGTCACTCCACTGGGTAAAAAGGCACAGACGGCTGAGTTGCTTGATGAAGGCAAAGGGGAAGCAGAATGGGTGGTGGAAGAAGGTGAAGATGGTTATAAATACCAGCTGTGATTCCACAACCAGTTACAGAAATGGATATATATATATATATATATATGTTTATATTCAGAAATGAGGATTGTTGAGGTTTGTCTACCCAACTGTGTCACTGTCCTACCTGGATGGGGGAGCCATTCAAGAGAAGGAATCTCTTTGTATGTACTGAATTCACTGTCTTTTGACCCAAGAACACAGACTTTGACTCCCATCATTGCCCTGGCTTGGGTGATGCACTCCAGTGGATTTGAAACATGCCCTAAGTACCAACCGTCCTAGGTGATTGACTTCCACGACACTGAGGATTTCTAACATATTATGTTCTTGTGACAAGTGTCTCAGGGACAGGTTTTGTGCCTATGCAGGCACAAATTACATTTAGGCTCCAATTACATTTCTTTTTCTCAGCGAATCAGTGGGGGCTGTGGGCATGGAACTGACTGGCTGAGGACCCTTGGTCCTTGTTGGGATTTCTGAGACTCTGTGGTCTAGGCCTGAATAAGGAATGGAAGAAACTATCACAGGCTGGGTTTTCAGAACCCCTGGGCCTATTGTGAGAGGGTCTCAGTCTTGCATCCCTCTGCCTGGGGACCCAGAACATGTCAAGTCCTAGAGATGAGCAGACCAGAGACTGTGAGGTGAGGGAAGCACTTATTGAGTGCCTGCTGTGGGACTCTGGCTGAAGCAAAGAGGCAGAGTGTGGCTAAGGCTCCACTCAGTCTCAGGTGCCAGGGGTCTTGGGATGGACAACCCCCCACCTAACACAGACTCAGCTGAGGCAGTTGTGTTAATATGGTGCCTTTATTTCCTGAAGCCCATAAGCTCCAGTGCAGGGCATAAGCTCTAGTGCAGGGTGGCTCCTCCTTGCCTAGGAGGGCATCAGGCTCTGCTTAGTGGGCGGCTCTGGGTCTTTCTCCTCACTGACTCCAAGGGGCTTGGGATTGGCCTGCGGGAGGTCAGAGTGTGACGTGGGAGTCTCCTCACATCTCCATGCCCACACCCTCCCTGGGTCCTGCCCGTCCTCACCCCACTGCTGCCAGCTTCTGCACCTTTACCTTGGCTGTGTCCCTTTGGGAATGCCCTTCCCTAAAGACCATCTTCTGAGCTCTCTGCGGACCCCCTCCTTGCCTCCCCACCCAGAGCTCCTTTCATAAGCTGTCTCTGCTCCCTGACCCAGACACCAGGACTCACAGCTTCTCCTGGGCCAGCCCCTTCCTCTTGCTTGCTCTGGCCTTGAGCAGGGACCTGCACTCCAAGCTTTTCCAGCTCCTCCTTCAGCCTGGACAAAAAGGGTAGGGGGTAGGGTAGGAGGGTGGGGGGGAGAAGGGTAGGATTGTAAAGAGACCAAGTGACAGAGTCTAGGAGGGAGCAGAGACTCCCTTAGCCATCTTCCCCTTGGGGACCATGCCTACCTCTGTCTCTTCTGCTGCAGCTGCTGGCACTTCTGCTGCAGCTGCTCCTGGCGCTGGGCAGCAGCCTCCAGGAACTCCCCGGCCTTCTTGTTCTCCTCCTCAAACAGATGCCTGAGGGTGGGCGTCAGTGATGGCAGCACCTCTCCCTCCCCCCCACCCCCCACCCCCCACTGTCCCTCTCTTACACCACAGCTGCTGCTTCCTGGCTGCGCAGGAAGAGCCCCTCAGTGATTGCCGAGCAGCCCTTGGCTCCAAACTGGGAGCACAGACGATGCTTCACATCCTCCAGCTTTGCCTCCACCAGCTTTTCTGCAGCAGGAAGGGACAGATGGCAGGGCAGGGCAGGGCAGGGCAGGGCATCCCCATTCTCCAGGCCTTACCTTCCTTGAGCAGCTTCTCCTTGCTGCTGTCCAGGGCGCCAATCTCCAGGGCCAGCTGCTCTGGCTTCTGAGGGGTAGAAAGGCGGCCTGTCCACATCTCCTGGCTTCCTCCCATGTGCCTCAGAGAAGCCGATCTGGATCTGGTCTTTACTCTGCATGCCTTACTTCCTGCTGCTCTGGCCCTCCATGCATGCCAGGCATGGCCCAGCCTCAGGGCCTTTCCATTGGCCATTCTGTCCACCTGGAGCTGTTTCACCCCAGATACCTGTGGTGCTATGCTGGAGAAGCTCATGAGGGTTAGTGTTCAGGAATTCTGCAAGGTTTGAAATCAGCCCTGGGGTATTCGCTACAGGGCATCCTGCAAACACCACAAATCGAGGCTGTTCTCTGGAGAGTCAGTTACCAGCCCAGCCCTGCAGCTCCTTCTCTTCCCGCTCTGTGACCGCACTGAGCCCTTCTGTCCTGACATTCATTCTGTTTTCTTGTTTGGGATCCCCAGGTGGCAAACACCGGCCTGCTTGGTTCCCCACTATCTGCCCTGTGTCTGTGATGGCCCCAGACACACCCAGGAGTCTCCCTGATGGATAACCCCTCCTTGGTTCATCAGGGCTCCTCCTGACCACTTAAGGCCCCTGGGAGGGCATCAGGGATGGGTGGGCAGGGCCAGTGAAGAGGACAATACCGGGTGGCAGTGAGGGTGACGAGGAACTGGACTGAGCATGATTCTAACACACGGCTGCCAAGGCTGCTCAGGAACTGGGTGCGGCAACTGAGAGGAAGGAGGCCTGCAGGATGACCCCAAGGTTTGGGCTGGTGCTGCCAGAGAAGATGTGGAAGGTAGAAGGAGTGGCCCCGAGTGACTCACGTGGAATTCCCAGAGGCCCTTATGCTGGCCCATCAGATCCTCCAGTTGCTCCTCAAAATCCAACCTGGGGACCAACCACACAGGATGAGGGGCCGTGGGCTGAGAGACGCCCCTCAACCTGGCTCAGGCCGGGGTCTTCATGCAGAGACATGGGGGAGCTTGCCCATGCTCCTCACTCTGCTGGGAGCACCTTTGCCTCCTTGACCCTCCAAGCTTCAGCTCAGCCAGCTCGTCTTCTAACCCCCATTCTTAGCATTCCCCCCACTTACAATGCATCCAGCCCCCAGGCCTTGGGCAATGGGCTTTACCTCAACTGCCTCTGTTTGTTCTTCTCCTGCCCCATCTGGGAGTTCAGGGCAGAAATTCGCTCCTTGCACTCCTGCAGCATGGTATGCTTCCTGGCAAGAGGCAAGGCAGCCATCATGTTTTCTGAATGTCTCCCTAGGAGGGGCCTGGGGTGGGGCTTCCGCGTCCTTCTCTTGAGGTCTGTTCTAACCTAGATTGAGGTCCTTCTCTGTAACTTTGTGGGAGGGGGGCATGAGCTCATGCCCTCTGGAAATGTCATTGTGAAGACTGGGGAGATCAATGTGGGCATGGTCACAAGTACAGGCACACACACATATTAGTCTCATGTGAATTTCTCAAACAGTTTCAAAGTTGGTATGCTAGGGGCTTGGGGCCTCTGGTCACAAAATGAGCAAAATAAAGATTCAGGAGGTAGAGACATGGATGCACAAGTAGTTGGGTGGATGGAGGGATAATGGATGAATGGAGACTGGTGCACAGATGGTTGGCTTGACGCCTAAATGAAGGGACAGGTGAGTAGACAGCCAAGACAGCCTGCAGAAAGTATGAAGGTATAGAATAAAAACCAGCCGAGGGAATTTAATTGACATTCTAGCAAATGAATGCCCGTCCCCGTGAATGAGTACTCCTAACACTACTGCCTACTGTTGGAGTCAAGGTGGGAAGACAGGCATTTGGCCTCCCCGTTTTAGGGAGAAGATGAGAGCTGTGGGTCTAAGACCGATTTCCTCTGCTTCCTCTCTCTACCAGAATGGACAGCGCTGAGCAGGGGCCAGGGGGAAGCTCTTACCTCTGTGCCTCACTTTCCTTCTCCTGGCAGTGGAGCCGGAGGATCCTCAGGGTCTCTGCAGGGAGAGGAAGTGAGGGCCCCGTGAGAGCCCATCAGGGCATGAGGTTTGGGCAGAGGTAAAAGTGCTAGATCATGTGGGATCTCTGGAGTTGATGGGACTTTGTCATTTACTGCATGTTTGGTGGAAGCCACAGGAGGGATGCACGGTGATTCAGGTTTCAAAAGGCTCCTACTTCTATAGAGAGAGTGGGCTTCTGCAGGGTGGCAAAGGCAAAAACCTGGAGACAGAGTAGCTGCAATTACCTTGCTTTTTGCTCAAGATCTCTTTCAGGCGTACTTTCTCTCCACTCACTGGAAAAAGCAGTGACATGTTCAGGCATCAGAGTCCACACACTGAACCTTCAGGGACTGGGCTTACCCATGGTCACATGCGTGGTTTGGTACAGCCCTACCCCCAACCCCAGATGTAGACCCCTCAAGGTGAGCCCCAACCCCAGATGTAGACCCCTTGAGGTGAGCCCCTTCCCTCTTGGGCCCATACTCCCTGTAAGCATCAAAGGGCCCTCAAGTTGATAAAGGGTGGCTGTGAGGACCCTGTGGAATGGCAGTGCGTTTACATGGAGGGAAGAGGAAAAATCAACACATTGCATGAAGCTGGATAAGGGCTGTGAAGAAACACATCAAGCAGTAAGAGGCATGTGACTAGGTGTGGGCAAAGTGCGGTCTTTGGGTGGGGTAACTGGGGAAGGCCTCTCTGAGAAGGGGACATTTGAGCTGAGAACTGAATGATGATGTGAGGCAATAGGAACCTGTATTATCTGGGGGAACCTCTCCTAGCAAAGCCCCTAAGGTAAGAGTATGCTTGGAGGGTGTTTCCAGAACACTCCCACCCACAGAGTTGGAGCGGGGAGATTGGTAGGACCTGAGGTTGGAGAGGGGGCAGGAGCCCTTGGCCACGGCAAGGATGCTGATAGGAATACTGGGTTCAAGGATGCATGACGTTGTGGGGACCTCTGGGTCATCCCCCACAAGCTTACGTGAGTCCAGTTCCTTCTGCAGGGTCTCCCAGACAGTCCGGGCCTCTCCTAGCTCCTCACTGGCTTTCTTTTTTGCTGTGCCAAACCGCAGAACATTGTGTAAGTGTCTGTCCTTGCAAACATTTCACATTTGTCTTCAAGCAAACCTAGAGGGGCCCAGATTCTTGTTTTTGGAAGCAGGAAACAAGGCTTCCAGAGCCCAAGCCCTTCTTGTTGGGCTCAGTTGACAGCAGGACAGGTTAATAAACATGTGAGTATAGCACCTGAATTTATATGGGCCCGACCAACCCATGCTAAGTTTAATGCTCTGCTCTTTCAAAACACAGTAATTTGGAACAAGGGGCCCTACATTTTCATTTTGCACTGGGCCCTGCCAATCACGCAACCGCACCTGGCAGACAAGCCAAGGTCCTGCGCTCACCTTGCTGGACCTCATTAATCCGGTTAATCAGGACCTCAATCCTGGGCTCTAGGCTTCCGGCTGCAGGGAAACAAGGAGGTTGAGTGAAGATGACAGGGCAGGTGAAGGGAGGTGGATGCCCTCCAAGGGCTCACATTCTGGGGAGGGGAGACAGGAACAGATAAAGAACCTGAGTCAGGTTGTGGTTAAGTGCAGTCAAGAGAAACAGAGGAGGGGCAACAGATTACAAAGTGGAGTGGGACGTGCTTCTTCAGATATGGCAAGACCCCTTGAGGGCCCCAAATGAAGTGAGGGGGGCAGACCTTGCTGTTCCCTGGGTGGGGGTGGGAGACAGTCAGTACAAAGGCCTGCCCTGAGGTGGGAACATGGGTGGAAGGTGCCTGGTGAGCAAGCCAGAGGAGCGGAGGTGAGGTGGAGGGAAGGTGAAACCCTGGATCCAGCAGAGTGCATGGGAACCAAATGGACGGCCAGCAAGGGGACTGCAGCTGAGTTTTGGGAAAACGTTTGTACTTTATCCCCTTATACTTGAATTTTGAATCATGGGTTCATATTTTTACTTCAAAAAATTGTTTTAAAAGTAAGAGACAACAAATGAGTTAATTTCCCAAGGTGGTGAATTTTGGGCCTTGGAATTGATTCCACTTCTGCCTGACCCCAAATCTCAGGCTGAGCCCCAGTTACAGAGGAGACATGTGACCTTTCTGCAACTGCTTCACCATTTCCATCAAGTCTTCAATTTTCTGTGAGGACTTGGCCTGCCCTGTGGAGAGAAAACCAAACATTTAAGAAGTATGTAGGCTCCAATAAAGATTTAAAAATAAAAGAATTATGTAGGAGTGAGAGGCCTGAGGAAGGATCTGATAACACTGGGCCGGGACTGAGGTGGGCTGAGGGCAGGTCTCCAGCCAGAGTGGGGCGTCTGCTCCTTGCCCTGAGGGAGACACTGCACAGGGATGAACTGGCCCTTCCTGGGCAGATTTTCCTAAAGGGTGAAATGACACCACAGATTTCCCCTTAATAAAACTCAGGGCAAGGAAAGGGGTACACTCTTACTGCTGATACTGTTCAAGGCTTGGCCAAAGCTCAGGATGTAATAATGAAAGAAAAAAAAAGTGGTATTAAAAACTGGAAACAAGGATTCAGAAATCACTGTTAACTAGTAGGTGGCATAATGAACTAGAAATTTCTAGAGAATATTACCCAAAGAAACCTTACAAGGAATAGTGAGAAAATCTAATAAGATGCCTCATTTAAATAAATGTAAATAGCTTTCCTATATGCAATTGTTATTCTGCAGCCTCCAAGTAAAATATTTCATATTAACTTGCTTATAATCAATATAGGCACTTATTTTTAGCTCCTTGATGAATTAGTAGATCTAGGCAATTATTATTAATGGATTAACATCACAATAAAAATAACTGGATATTATGAGCTATGTAATGTAAAAATTCAGTGTAGGATTCTTGTAAAAAAAATGACACTAATACTTGTTAAGCCTCTCAATCTAAATAACCAATTCAGAGGAAATACAGGGAGAGAGGAACATTTTAAATGGCACATGGGCATGCAATTTGTAACATCCACACTGGGAAACGTCACAGGAAAAACAACCCAGTTTCTTTAATTTAAATACATTTTGGGGGACAAGGGAGAAAGGAAGACCCTTACAGATAAAAAGAGATTAAAGAAACATATCAACCAATTTCAATAAATGGACCATACTTGGATTTCGATTCAATCGAAAGCACTTTTTAAAACGGTGATGACACAATCAAGGAAATTTGAAAACTGACTAGATAGTTGATGAAACAAAGGAATTATTGTAGCCATTATTCAGATGTGACAATGCTATTGTGGTTACTTTTCTGCAAAGAGTGCTTATGTTTTAGAGAGATATATGCAAATATTGGGTTGGCCAAAAAGTTCGTCTGGGTTTTTCCATACTATCTTAATGGAAAAACCCGAACGAACTTTTTGGCCAACCCAATATCTATGGATGATATGTTATGTTGCCTGGGATACTTCGAAATGAAACAGTGGAGTAGGTGGTAGGGGGTGGGTGAGGATAACGAGGAAACAAGATTGGCCGAGAGCTGATAATTGTTAAAACTGAAAGATGAGTTCATGGGGTAATTATACTTTGTTCTTGACTTAAAAAAATGTTTTTAGGACTTCCTTGGTGGTCCAGTGGTTAAGACTCTGCACTCTCAATGCAGGGAACCCGGGTCCGATCCCTGGTCAGGGAACGTGATCCCATATGCCACAGCTAAAGATCCCACATGCTGCAATGAAGATCCCGTGTGCTGCAACTAAGACCCAGCACAGCCAAATAAATAAATAAGTAAATATTAAAAAAAAAGTTTTTAAATTGAAGTATAGTTGATTTACAATAGTGTTTTAGTTTCAGGTGTACAGCAAAGTGATTTGGTTATATTACATATATACTTTTCAGATTCTTTTCCATTATAGATTACAAGATATTGAATATAGTTCCCTGTGCTATAGAGTAGGTCCTTGTTTCTATTTAGTAGTGTGTATCTGTTAATCCCAATCCTAACTTAACTCTCCCACACCCCTTTCCCCTTTGGCAACCATAAATTTCTTTTCTGTGTCTGTGAGTCTATTTCCGTTTTGTGAATAAGTTAATTTGTACCAGTTTTAGATTCCACATATAAGTGATATCATATATTTCTCTGATTTACTTCACTTAGTATGATAATCTCTAGGTCCATCCATGTTGCTACAAATGGCATTATTTCCTTACTTTTTATGTCTTAGTAATAATCCATTGTATATATGTACCACATCTTCTTTATCCATTCATCTGTCAATAGACATTTAAGTTGCTTCCACATCTTGGCTACTGTAAACAGTGCTGCTATGACACTGGGGTGCACGTATCTTTTTGAATGAGAGCTTTCGTCTTGGCCAGATATATGCCCAGGAATGGGATTGCTGGATAATACAGTAACTCTATTTTTAGTTTTTTTTTTTTTGAGGAACCTCCATACTGTTCTCCATAGTGGCTGCACCAGTTTATATTCCCACCAACCGTGTAGGAGGGTCCCCTTTTCTCCACACCCTCTCGAGCATTTATTATTTGTAGACATTTTGATGGTGGCCATTTTGACCAGTGTGAGGTGATGCCTCATTGTAGTTTTGATTTGCATTTCTCTAATGATTAGCAATGTTGAGTATCTTTTCATGTGCCTGTATATGCTTAAATTTATCCATAATAAAAAGTTTAAAAAAATAAAGCAACCAACCAAACAATATAGAGAAGGTAAATAATCATTTCTACGTAAGAATGGAGAAATGGAGAGAACAATTAACCAAAAACTACACAGACGGCTAATAATATTTGAAAAGACGTACTACTTCAGTCATAATTAAAGAGATGAAAATAACATGTTGCATCTAGCAGGTTGGTAAAGATTAGTAAGTCTAATAAGGCCCAGTGTTTGTGATGATGTAGGGAAACAGGCAGACTGTGGAAACTGATGCGACCTTTTGGAGGCCAGTCTGGCTACATCAACCTTTTGAAGACAAATTCCACTTCTAGGAATTTAGCCATCAGATATGCTTGGTTAAATATGCAAAAGGTATGTTAAATGACACTGAAGCAACATTTATGTGCCAGATGGGCTACTGCAAAGCCTTTACCCACTAGTCTTCCTATCATCTGAGTGTGATATCAAGTCGAAAGGATGTCCTCTGCCTACTTTTAGCTACTTAAACGGAGCAGATGGGGCAAACGAGGCCAGCGAGAGGTGAGTGAATGTAGGACGCGGGCCTGTGGGTGAGTCCTCGCGGCTGCCGGCAGAGCCGCCGAGACCCTTCCGGAGGAGATGAAAGTCGTTTTTCCCCGCGTCCGCCCTGACTCGAAGCGGCGCCCGCGTGCGCTCCCTGCCCGCCCAGCCCTCTATCGCCTGTCTCTACCTCCGGCCTCGTCAGCCCGACCCACGGCTCCCGCCTGCTTCGCGCTCGAAAGCTCCGAGCGCCCCGCCATTTCCTCTCAGTCTGGCGCCTCCGCTTGGATTGGACGGAACGCACGCCGGGGGCGGGGCTCCCTCAGCACGCCTGCGCAGTGCGCCCCGCGCCGGATCCCTTCGAGAGCGGACCGCGGAGTAGACAGTTGGGCAAGCGCCAGTGCGTATGCTTGAGGCCTCCCGGTGCCGATTCAGGGCAGAGCAGGCGAGGGCGGTGCCTGGTCTTCCAGGCTTGCGATTGGCCGGTTGAGGAGCCGTGACCTGCGAGAGTGTAGAGGCCTCCCTAGAGCCCGCCCCACGTGACGTCACCTGCGTTGCGGCGAGTGGGCCAGAACCTGGCGGTGGGGAGCCGAGTTTGATTTCTGTCTGCACGCTTAGGCGAGGTTTCCGGTTTACCCCAAACCTCCGCGTGGGCGTTCTGCACCGAGGCCGTGAGTTGGCCCTACCAGACTCATCTTGGCTGGACGCGGAGGAGAGCGCCAGGGTGCAGCGAGACCCTGATTCTTACCAGCGTGATCCCGAGGCTGGCCCTGCCTAGCGTGACACATTCTCAAGGGAGGCGGGGCCGAAGGGTGGACGATGTCGGGTCTGTAGGGCGGGCTGGGGGTGCAGAACTGCCGCGTTCCCCTGTGGGTCTGGAAGGACCGTGGTGGACCTCAGGGCTGCATGTGGAGGGGAGGTTCAGCCAGGCTCCCTGCCGCGCGCTGGATGGGGCAGAATTCACGTTTTGGGGGAGGCCGGTGGACCTGGTTGCAGGCGGTGCAGGTGACAGTTACCAGCCTGAGTCTGGGCATCTGAGTGTTCACTGTGCACAAATCCTGTTCCAAGACATCCCACCCCTCGTCTTCCTCACCTGTTGACCGGGATCCAATCACGACAGTAACAACGAAGTGTGAGGAGCAGTTTTGAGAACTACCTGTGAAAAGCTTTGCTCTAAGAGCTGCCGTCAGTTTTCCTCATCTGTAGTCTGGGAATAGTAATAGCAAACAAGAACTAACATGTAAGGAGGGCTTCCTGTGCCGGAACAGTTCCTATTCTCGTCATGGTAGGAGATTATTTCATGTAATCCTGTCAAAGGACAACCTGGCTGGACTCCCCCTCACCCACTCTGCTCAAGCCACCAACCTCCTTCCTCAAGATAAATAGGCTCAAACCCACCTTAAGCCTTTACAAAGGCTGTCACTGCTACCACATGCACCCTTCTGAAGTTTTCAAAGCTTGAACTGTCACATCAATGAATATGCTGTCTAAAAATCCATAGCTCTCATGATATGGATAAGGTTATGAAAAGTCACAGAGTAAGAATTAGGATTCAGGGTCCAAGCAAAAGTCTGATTGGGGACCAGGGTCAGGGAAGGGGTCAAGAGTCAATGTCAGAGGCCATATTCAGAGTCACTGTTCATTGTTAGGATCAGCATCAAGGTCAGGGACAGGGATAGGAATTAGAGACTTGAGACCATGGCCATTCCCGCCCAAGATCATGGTTCAAGTCAGGGACTACTGACCCAAACTATGGCAGAATGGACCGTGATCTCCTTGCTACTGGGGCTACTTCTTTGGGAATGAACTGATATATGCAAGATATGGACAGACCAAAGGTTCAAATGACCCTTGAAGCCAGAACCCATCTTGTACAGACTTCCTGGGGTTAGGGGCTAGGGTCAGGATTAAGGACCCTAACCCCTAGGGTTAGGGTTGGGCTCTGGCTCAAAATCCAGGGTCAGTGTCAGTGTTGGGAATCAGGGTCAGTGCTAGGCTAGGGTTTAGGGCTGGGGTCGGGGTCAGAGTTTAGGGTTATGGGTCAGGATTAGAGAGCCAGGTTTGGAGGGTTAAGATTTAGAGCTTAGGGGGTCAGGGTCCATAGTCTAGGGATCTGGGGCTAGGGTTGTTACAGTTTAGGGTTATATATAGGGGGATTAGGGTTATAGGTTACGGTGTTAGAATCAGAGGATTAGGGTTAGAGTTAGGTTTAAGCATAACTGGTCCTCTTCCGCCTCCTCACTCTCCATCTTTGTGAGGCGTCCAGGAAGGGTAGGAGTGGCCCAGGGTCACACATGAGTCAGGAAGATAAGCTGAACCATTGATTTTCTGTACCCCAGTACTGGGCTCTGTTAGAAGAATGAAATGTCTACTCTGGTCACTGATTGTTTCAAATCTAACTCTACTCAGTCAAGTGTTGTGGAGGGCCCCAGAAGTCCCACAGGGTGTCCCTCTGTCCTCCCACCCTCTGTCTGCCCACTCTGTCTGGGCAGCCCCAGATTCCAGCACAGCCCTGACACACAGAGCACTCAGAAGACATGTGTGGATTTATATAGGACTGGGGGTAGTGACCTGCCAGACCCCACGTGCTGCATACTTGAAGGCTGGTTGGGCCCTCCTGGGACTGAATGGATCCTTTGTCCTACTCAAGTGGCCAGCAGTAGACAGTCAGGTCTTAGCCAGGACAGCCCTTGACCTTCAACCATCCAGGCAGGCATTTGCAGTCCTCTAGCTCAGGCCAGCCTGGGCCCTGTCAAGCCCTTGTTGCCAGTCACTGAGCTGACCATGTTATGTACAATTGAATAGCTACCTGGGCAGCACAGACAGACCCCTGGGCGGTTCAGTTCCCTACATCCATGTGACTGAGAGAAGTGTCTCTTCCCTCACAGCCTCATAGCCTGCCAAGAGAAGTAATAACCCTCCAACACTGAGTGTGGCCCTGACCACAACATCCAAACACCAGACTGTTACCCCACAATTCTTTGGCCTTCCAGCTGTAATAAACTTTTGACACTCATACTCGTTAAGACTCAAGGATATGGGGGCCGCTGGGCCTCCCAATGGGCAGTTTCTCACTGGGGCCGCATGGTTTCAGTGAGCCATGTGAGCTTAGGGCTCAGCCCTGCGTCCCCCAGAAAGCTTGCCAACTGTGGATTGTGTGGCATGGAATAACCCTTGAAACTCCTACTGCTTCACTAAGCTAGAGTTTCCTTACCACCCAGCGTTCGGTCTCTGCTCTTTGTAAAGGAGAGAGAAAAGACTGGAAAATGAGCAATTTTTTTCTTCAAAGATGGGTGATTAATGTGGCCAGGGGCCAGATGTGACTACTGGGCTCCCACCTCCCAGAGTCACAAATGAAGTCTGTGTGCTTTTTGAGGCACACGGGCAATCAGGGCCAGTCTCTGATGTGAGGACCTGATGCCCAAAGCCAGAGCCTTGAGTTTACCACCAACAGCACAGTTGCTATTTTAGCAAGTGGAAGAACTTCTTGCCATCAAGGGAGGACAGTATGAGTTGCCCATATGCTAGTGCACAGTCTCTGGTCCTGTAAAACGTGATTACACGTGAGCATGAGCTCTTCGATGCTTTCTGGTTCTGGAAATCGTCTAGGAGGTGGTTCACAGCAGGTGAAGCTAATGCTGTCAGTGGAGGTGGTGAAGCCAAAGGTCTGCAGTTCAGACTGAAGGTGCCTATGTCAGTGTGCATACAAGAGAAAACCAACTCGTGTGAGTATAGGTCAGGCTCGTTTAAGAAGAATGCAGTCGGGCTTCCCTGGTGGCGCAGTGGTTAAGAATCCGCCTGCCAATGCAGGGGACTCGGGTTGGATCCCTGGTCCAGAAAGATCCCACATGCTGCGAAACAACTAAGCCCATGCGCCACAACTACTGAGCCTGCGCTCTAGAGCCCACGAGCCACAACCACTGAAGCCTGCGCGCCTAGAGCCCGTGCTCTGCAACAAGAGAAGCCACTGCAGTGAGTAGCCCGCGCACCGCAACGAAGAGTAGCTCCCACTCACCGCAACTAGAGAAAGCCTGCACACAGCAACGAAGACCCAGTGCAGACAAAAATAAATAAATAAAATAAAATACAAAAAAGAAGAATGCAGGCATGTTATGCCTATAATCTTTTTTTTTTTTTGCGGTACGCGGGCCTCTCACTGCTGTGGCCTCTCCCGTTGCGCAGCACAGGCTCCGGACGCGCAGGCTCAGCGGCCACGGCTCACGGGCCCAGCCGCTCCACGGCATGTGGGATCTTCCCAGACTGGGGCACGAACCCGTGTCCCCTGCATCGGCAGGCGGACTCTCAACCACTGCACCACCAGGGAAGCCCCAATGCCTATAATCTTGTATCTTGTGCCTATCCTCAGGGACCCCATCCTCAGTTCCTGAGGCTCCTACAACTCACAAACAGGGATTCAGATTCTTTTTTTTTTTTTTTCAAGCAGACTGAAGTAATCCTTATGTCAGAGAGACATATTTTGGGGTGGCATATTCTAGTCACCTTGACATGGATGTACCCCAATTTGCTTATGCATTCATCTAGTGAAGGCTATCCTGATTGCTTCACGTTTTTAGCCATTATGGAAGTGCTGCTGTGCATAAGTGCCTCCTTGTTTGCATTTGGACAGAGATTTTCAAAGCACGATTGTTGGATCCCAAGGTGAGACTTGTTTAGCTTTGGAAAGGAAAACAGCTAAACTGTCTTACAAAGTGACTGTGCAGGCATCCCAAAAGCGAGGAGGGAGAGTTCCTGTTGTTCCTCATGCTCTAGCAATTGGTATTGTCACATTTTTGGAGTTAAGCGTTCCTAATAGGTGTGGTGTGATAGCTCATGATGTTGATTCCCTAATGGTATATAATGTTGAGTATATTTTTGTTTGATTTTTACTATCTGTATATCTTTTTTGGCTGTGTGTGTGTTCAGGTCCTTACCCACGTTTTTATAGGGTTGTTTCAGAGGTCTTTGTCTATTTTGAGTCCAAATCCTTTATTGGATATGAGGTTTGCAAGTATTTTTCTCCCAGTTTGTGGCTTGTCTTTTGACTTTCTGAATAAGGTCTTTCAGAGTAGAAATCTTTAATTTTATAAAGTCCACAATATTATTTATTTTGTGCTGTGGATTGTTTTTTTTTTTTTTTTTTTTTTGCTGTACGCGGGCCTCTCACTGTTGTGGCCTCTCCCGTTGCGGAGCACAGGCTCCGGACGCGCAGGCTCAGCGGCAATGGCTCACGGGCCCAGCCGCTCCGCAGCATGTGGGATCTTTCTGGACTGGGGCACGAACCCGTGTCCCCTGCATCGGCAGGCAGACTCTCAACCACTGTGCCACCAGGGAAGCCCTGTGGATTGGGTTTTTGTGTTGTGTGTTAAATCTCAAAGTTCATGATCTACAGACCAAACCCAAGGTCATGTAGATTTTCTTCTATGTTTCTCTATAATTTTGATAGTTTTGCATTTTGAATGTCTATGAATAAATTTGAATGATTTTTGTGTAAGTTTTAAAGTTTGTGTCTGCAGTCATTTCATTTCATATGGTTTCCAGTTAAATTGTTCCTTAACTATTTTGGAGAAGTCATGAGATATTTGGCTGTATTTCAGTTTGAATTTCTGCAGTTTAATGGATTCAGCAGAACTGCTCTCAGGGGGCGGGGCCTCTGCTGAACTGTGAGGGAGGCTTGGTCAGCACATTCGCATTGGCTGGAGGGGACACCAGCCCACCTCCCTGACCCTCCGCAGGAATACCCGCTCTGACTGCGGACCTGGCTCTGCCCGAGCAGCTGAGAAGAGCTGGGTCTCCTCAGGACCCACTGGAGCCTTGGCTTCTGGAACACGCGGGGCCGAGGCCATGCTGACGGCCGCAGCTCCAGGAGGACAGGCATCGAGGCCACAGTAATGGAAGCCTGGTCTCCTCAGGACGTGCTGGGAGGTGATGCTCCTGAGGGGAAAAGTGAGGAAAAGTGGGGAGAAGGTTCCTGTGCGTGGCTGACCGCTGAGGGTGTCTGTCTTTAGAGGACCCAGGAGAGGAAGGGCTTGATCTGGAAAACTGGCTTTTTAGCCAGTTTTTGTGTATGGTGTAGACAGAGTGCAGTGTTGTTGTCTGGTGTGTGGTGTCCAGTTTTCCCAGCACCGTTTATTGAGGGGACTCTCCTTTCCCTGGTGTATGTTCTTGGCTCCTTTCTTGTGAATCAACTGATCACACACCTGTAGGTTTAGTTCTGGGCTCTCTATTCTGTTCCTCTGGTGTGTGAATGTGTTTTTGTGCCAGTTACACACTTTATTGGTGACTGTGGCTTCATAATGTAGTGTGAAGTCAGGGAGCAAGATGCCTCCAGCCTGTTTTCCTTTCTCAGAATCCCTGTGGCTATTCAGGGGCCTTTGTGTTTTCACACAAATGTTAGGAATGTTTGTTCTGTTTCTGTGAAAAATGCCTTTGGAGTTTTGACCAGGCTTACTTTGCATTTGAACATTGCTTTGGGTAGAATGGACATTTTTAAAAAATAAATTTATTTATTTTTAATTTTATTTTTGGCCGCGTTGGGTCTTCGTTGCTGCGCGCGGGCTTTTCTCTGGTTGCGGAGAGTGGGGCCACATCTCGTTGTGGTGCACGGGCTTCTCATTGTGGTGGCTTCTCTTGTTGTGGAGCACAGGCTCTAGGCACGTGGGCTTCAGTAGTTGTGGCTCGCAGGCTCTAGAGCACAGGCTCAGTAGTTGTGGCGCACGGGATTAGTTGCTCCGTGGCGTGTGGGATCTTTCCAGACCAGGGATCGAACCCTTGTCCCCTGCATTGGCAGGCGGATTCTTAACCACTGTGTCACCAGGGAAGCCCTAGAATGGACATTTTAAGAATATTCTTTGCAAACATGAGCACTGGATATCTTTCCATTTATTTGTGTTTGTTCAGTTTCTTTCATCAGTGTCTTACAGTTTTCAGGTGTGCTTTCACCTTCTCAGTTAAATTTATTCCTAGGTATTTTTTGGATGCAATTGTAAATGGGATTGTTTCTTAATTTCTCTTTCTGATGGCACATTATTAGTGTATAGAAAGACAACTTATTTTTGTGTATTGATTTTTTTCCCCCTTTTTGCAGTACGCGGGCCTCTCGTTGATGTGGCCTCTCCCGTTGCGGAGCACAGGCTCTGGACGCGCAGGCTCAGCGGCCATGGCTCACGGGCCCAGCCGCTCCGCGGCACGTGGGATCTTCTTGGACCGGGGCACGAACCCGTGTCCCCTGCATCGGCAGGCGGACTCTCAACCACTGCGCCACCAGGGCAGCCCATGTATTGATTTTGTACCCTTTGTATTTTGTACCCTGTGTATTGATTTCAGCTTTACTGAATTCATTTATTAGTTCTAACAGTTTTTTGGTGGTTTGATGTGGAAAACTAGAATTCAGATATCCTACTGTTTCTACTATATCCAGGTCATCCACAGCACCCAACACATAGTGGCTCCCAATATAATCTTCCCGCCGTGCCTGTTATTAACGCGTGGATTCCTACAAGAAAGATGAGCGTCACCGCTTTAGGTGAATCGCATCTGGTTAAGGCTTTGCCTCTATCATGAAGTTTGATGTCTTCTCTGCATTTTTTTGGGCATAGTTTTGACATGATTCATTTGAAAAGTAATTTACTTCCTAGTAATTTCAAGTGTATAAAAAAACTGTAAGTAGCAGTACAAAACACACCACCTCCCATAAAATACTCCATTGTGTTTTACCCAATACTGGGCTCCTCTCCCAGGGAACCAGCACATAAAGCCCCAAAGAGGAAATTTTATGGTTCCACCTTATAATCCTATGCACTGGCCCACTTCAACATTCACTGTTTCCCCAACTGCATGGAAATATCTTTTCCCATTGTGATCCAGTTTTCTTTTTCGGAAACCATTACTGAGACTTGCCCTCATTTTCGAAACCTTTATGGATTTAAAGCACATGAGATGAGTATGATCTGGGTGACCTTTTCTGCATGACCTCTTTGACTTAGAATGTTTTCAGTGTTCATCCATGTTCTAACGTGTATCATCAGTGCTTCATTCATTTTTTTCATTGTGATTAAAAATAACGTTTACCATTTAAACCATTCTGAGTATACAGTTCTGTGGCATTAACTACATTCACATTGTTGTACAAATATTCTCACCATCCATCTCCAGGACCAATTCATTTTCCCCATGGGAAACTCTGTATCAATTTCTCTACATTTTTGCCAAAATTAGTTACTTTTAATTTTCTTGATTATAGGCCTTCTAGTGTTTGTGGAGGGGTATGGCGTTGTGGTATTAATGTGCATTTCCATCTTGACTCATGACGTTTAACATCTCTTCAGCTGTTTGTTGACCATTTGTATGTCTTATCTTGGGAAGGGTCTTTTCAAGTCCTTTTTCCATTTAAAAATATTGGGTTGTTTGCGGGGGCCTGCAGCTCCCCCGCCCAAGCCGGGTCCCACCAAGCGCTCCTGCTGGTGGCCTTGGTCTCGGTGAGTCCAGCCTGGAGCGGTCTCCGCGCCGCAGGGGCCCGCGCATCGGGGCATCGCTAGCGGCCTCGCAGGGGCGCCGCTTCCTCCCTCGTGCTCGCAGGAGAGGAGACGCCCGGCCCCAGGCGCCCGTGCCAGGAGTGCTGAGACCGCGCTGTGTCGCGCGGACGCGGCGCCGGCGGGGCGGGTTTTGTTGGGCATTGGCTGCGGCTCACCTGAGCGCGCCGGCGGTCCGCGTGCCTCTCCCGGAAGTGGGCGTCATGGCCAGAGCGCACCTGGCGCGGGGCGTCCTCGGGGCTCCTCGCCGTCGGCCCACGGCGAGCTGGCGCGGGTCTAGGAAACCTACGCGCGGCGGCTGGGAGCGACCCCTCCCGTGGGTCCCTGGCACCCCAGCGGCATCCGAGCGCGGAGCGGAGGGCTGCAGACCGCTGGTAAGGGGACAGGGACTCGGTGGGGGTGGGTAGAGGAGGGAAGCAGGACTCACAGCAGAGCTGTTTGGCACAGTCACGGAGCCCCCTAACCTGACGGCCGCAGGAAGGGCTCGCCTTTGAGTAAAGGCTTTGAGAACAGGCCCGAGCCTACCCCCTCAAATTTTACAAAATGTCTGCTGGTGTAAAGCTCACTCCCGCGCGCTGCTCCAAAGTAGCCAAGTGGCCCTGGCGAGGTCTCTCCAAGCAGGACCAGGGAGGGGTGGGTTGCCCTGAGACTCTCCCTTGGCCTATGGCAAGTCCAAAGAATTTATCCTGCATGGTGATTTCACCTGCTGGGACCCCTCCAACTCCTACTCTGACCAGCTGGGCCAGCCCGGCTTCCTGCACGTCTCCAGGGTTAGGGTTAGGGTTAGGGCTTAGGGGTTAGGGGTTAGGGTTAGGGTTTAGGGGTTAGGGTTAGGGTTAGAGGGTTAGGGTTAGGGTTGGGTTTAGGGTTAGGGTTAGGGATTAGGGGTTAGGGGTTAGCGGTTAGGGTGAAGGCTAGGGCTAGGGCTAGGGGTTAGGGGTTAGGGTGAGGGTTTAGGGTTTAGGGTTAGGGTTAGGGGATGGGTTAGGGTACAGGTTAGGGTATGGCTACGGGTTAGAGTTAGGGT